>NC_053153.1:63532082-64170415 GCF_016808335.1 Panicum virgatum
CATCTAGTACACCACCGGATTATCCAACCCGTTTGCAAGGCCTAATCTAACAGATATTACGCCAACTCTTAGAGATAAGAGCAAACCATAACAGATTAGATTTACTAGACGTAAAAGAAGTAGGGTGTTCCCTTTACGCAGCTAACTCTATGCAACAAGAGCTAGTATAAGATGATGACATGATCGCGTAAAGACAACATGATATTCGTAGATGATAAGCAACAAAGCACAACAGATCTACTAAAAGCCATGCTACGAACATCGAAATAACTAGTACTACTCGCCATAAAAAATACTTCAATACGAGTAATACCAAGGTAAAAGCAAGAACAACGCTGCCCTGATCGCGAGAAGCGATCAGGGCAGCATGGCGCTTACTTGGATGAAACCCTAGGATTAGGGGTGGCGATGCGCCGAGATTGTTATTTGCGAGACGTGATGATGTTCTTTCATGAATAACATAGGAAACATATTTATAGTCCGGAGACTTGGGAAACAATCTAAACTAATCTTGTCCCGATCGGACTCTATCTCTAATCTTAAACTAAATCTAAAGATACATGGCCCATGTGGCCCAAACGCTCATGCAGGAGCCGATTTACAAGCCTTCTTCAATTTTCTGCTTTAAGCCCATCTTGCTTTCGGCCCATAAATTAATCCTGTTAATTTATGGCGATAACAGGCACTCCGTGTAGTCGTACAATGTCTGCGAAGAACGCTTGGGTGACGGACTCGGCGGAGTACGGATGCACCAATGGAATAAAATGGCAATACTTGCTGAACCTGTCCACCACCGTAAGGATGATGGACTTGCCTCGGACGAGCGGTAGAGCTTCGACGAAGTCGAGGGCAATGTCGGTCCAAACGCCTTGTGGCACCGGTAGAGGAAGAAGAAGGCCTGCTGGATGCAGGTGTTCTGACTTGTACCGCTGGCACACAGCACAACCACAAACCAAGTCCTGCACGAGCTGTTTCATGTTAGGAAAATGGAAGTCGCGTCGCAGCCAGTGGAGCGTGCGCCGCACCCCTTCATGGCCATCCCCATGCACCGCCACCATGATCTCCTGGACCAGGGGAGAAGCCGGAGGGATGTACAGCCGCCCCGTGAACTGGACCATGCTGTCGACGACGGTCCAGGGCGCCCCACAGGATCCTGCACCGATGTCGTCCCGAATGGATACGAGAGCTGGGTCGGTGAGGTGCGCCTGGCGAAGGCAATCGATGAAGTCGAAACACGGCGCTGATATAGCCAGCAGCGCCCCCTCCTCCGTCTTCCTGCAGGACAGTGCGTCGGCCACCGCGTTGGCCGTTCCCGGCTTGTACTCGACGAAGAAGTCGAAGCCCAGAAGCTTCCCCACCCAATGATGTTGGGGAATAGTCACCAGCCTCTGATCCAGCAAGTATTTGAGGCTGTAGTTATCCGTCTTGACGAGGAAGCGGCGACCCCAGAGATATGTGTTGGAATATGGTGTAGCAAAAACAAAAAAATTTCTACCGCATAAATCAGGATTACTGTAGTTATAGATCACGGGATTACCACTAGACGCGCGGTTGCGGAACTTCTATAGCGTGTCGGTGTAGTGCAGATGGAAGCCTGCAGTGCAGTTGCGTGAACCTCCTCACGAACGGCTCGTCCTTGTGCAGCAATCGCAGCATCTCCACGAAGTCCGCACGTACGGGAAGAAGTGTTGCACTCCAAATTGCTAGATCCGCGAGAACGAACTAGGGCTCGATGCGCAGGAGGAAGAGCAGGAAGGAGAAGGGGGAGCAGACTGCAGAAGGGGGCGGCTAGGGATGCTGGTTGGGGCGCCCCCTCCCCTCCTCCTCCCCTCCTTTTATAGCCCTAGTGGACGCCCCTAGATGGGCCCTAGTGGGCCCCACCTTGGGCGCCCCCCTTTAGGTGGGCTGCTCTAAGCCCCCACCAAAGGTCCAACCCTATGGGGCCCTCAAGGCCCATTAGTGCATCAAAGCCCAGTCTAATTTAGATCTCATCCTCATTAGGCTTCTGATCCTTAAGTGTGCGACCCTATGGGCTCACGCGTGAATGGACATGGCCCAATACTCCTACTGGCCAATAGTTGATAGCTATCTCTAGCAAGATGTGTCAACTCCTAAACATGCGCGAATCATATCTGTCGAGTCGTCACAATCTTATACATGCTGTTTCCTTTGCCTCGCGATATTTGGTCTAGCTTGAAGCCGACCACTCTTTCTCGATCATGTGATTCAGAATCCTTGGTTAACTCTTAACCCTAGCATGGCCATGTATTTCCTGATCCGAATCACTCGAGGGGCCCAGAGATATCTCTCTCTTGTAGAGAGGGGCAAATCCCATCTTGACCGACTATGTCTCACATCATGCTTCTTGACAGACCCGAAAGCCACCTTTATGACTACCCTATTACGGTGCAGCGTATGTTGGCTCCTAAGTAAGTCGGTTCACATCTTGAGTACATACGATGATCTCAGGTCTTAGGACACAATGTACATATTGTGTAATGAGAAGTCATCATCTTGTGTTGGGTCAGTTCAATCTCATGTCTCACATGAGCCCATATTATTAGTTTGACATCCCCATGTCCATGACTTGTGAAACGTAGTCAATCAACTAATACATGTGCTAGTCTAATATTCATGTGTGTCCTCACATGAACTCCGATTAGGAACATTTTAGAATATTCATACAAGTAAAGAGTTTCACAAATACTTCACATAAGTATTAATCAATACAAGTTGTCATCCATGGATATTCAAGGAACACTTTATTAATCATGAATACAAGGAAATATGATTGTCTCTAGGGCATATTTCTAACAGTCTTCCACTTGCACTAGAGTCAATCTAGAATGTATCTAATATCCATTGCCCTTGTGTGCCTCTCATGCTTGGGCTGTGGAAGGGGTTTTGTCAAAGGATCTGAAATGTTCAGGTCCGTGTGTATTTTGCACATCTTGATCTCACCACGATCGATGAACTCTCGAATGAGATAAAATCGCCGCATAACGTGTTTGCTCTTCTGGTGATTCCTTGGCTCCTTGACTTGCGCAATAGCTCCACTGTTGTCACAGTAGAGATCCAGCGGGCTAGAGGCATTAGGGAACGCGCCAAGCTCAATAAGGAACTTCCTTATCCAAACACCTTCCTTTGCAGCTTTCGAAGTTGCGATGTACTCGGCTTCTGTTGTAGAATCGGCCGCCGTCTCCTGCTTGGAGCTCTTCCAGCTAACCGCACCACCATTTACTTTAAACACGAAGCCGGACTGAGACTTTGAATCGTCTTTGTCGGTTTGGAAGCTAGCATCAGTGTAACCAGTTACAACGAGCTCCTCCTCACCTCCATAGACTAGAAACACATCCTTAGTTCTACTCAAGTACTTGAGGATGTTTTTCACAGCTGTCTAGTGACTCTCACCTGGATCTGACTGGTACCTGCTTGTAACACTTAGAGCATAAGAAACATCTGGGCGTGTACTTATCATTGCATACATGATAGATCCAATTGCTGAGGCATATGGAAATTTGCTCATGCGCTCTCGCTCATCAGTCATCGTAGGACACTGAGTCTTGCTAAGATGTATGCCATGTGACATAGGCAAGAACCCTTTCTTTGCCTCTTCCATGTTGAACCGCTTCAACACTTTGTCAATGTAAGTATCCTGGCTTAATCCTATAAGGCTCTTTGATCTATCTCTATAGATCTTGATGCCCAGTATGTATGCTGATTCTCCTAAATCCTTCATCGAAAAACTATTTTTCAGTGAAGTCTTTACGGACTCAAGCATAGGAATATTATTTCCAATCAGCAGTATGTCATCTACATACAGGATTAGAAATGCAACAGAGCTCCCACTTTTCTTCTTGTAAACACAAGCTTCTTCTTCGTTTTTAATGAAGCTAAACCCTTTGACTACTTCATCAAAACAAATATTCCAACTCCGAGATGCTTGCTTTTATCCATAAATGGATTTTTGAAGCTTGCATATTTTTCCAGCATTGGTCGAATCGATAAAACCCTCGGGCCGCATCATATACATGTCCTCGGTCAGATTTCCATTAAGGAAAGCTGTTTTGACATCCATCTGCCATATTTCATAATCGAAATATGCAGCAATAGCTAGAATAATCCGAACAAATTTAAGCATCGCTACGGGCGAGAAAGTCTCATCGCATTCAACTCCTTGAACTTGTCGAAAACCTTTTGCGACAAGTCGAGCTTTATAGATGTGAACATTTCCATCCATATCTTTCTTTTTCTTATAGATCTATTTGCACTCTATGGTTCTCACACCATCAGGCGGGTCTATCAAGTTCCAAACTTGATTTTCCTTCATGGATTCTATTTCGGATTTCATGGCATCTTGCCATCTCTTGGAGTTAGGGTCTGCCATCACCTCTGCATATGTCGCAGGCTCATCAGTGTCTGACAATAATAATTCCCGCACTGCGCGGAGCCTTGCTGACCTTCGTGGTTGCGGAGGTGATTCTGTTGCCATAGGCATCTCAACTTGGTCAGCTACATTAGCGTCACTTGTAGAGTCTTGTCCTATTGGCTCATCTCGAACTTCTTCGAGTTGCACCGTTCTTCTACTTTTCTCTCATTTGAGAAACTCTTTCTCTTGGAAAACTCTGTTCCGAGCGACAAACACATTACCCTCAGATCGATTGTAGAAGTAATACCCTAAGGTCTCCTTTGGGTATCCCACAAATATGCACTTATCCAATTTGGGTGCAAGCTTGTCAGACTGGAGTCGTTTGACAAATGCTTCACAACCCCAAATCATTAGAAAAGACAAACTGGGAGTCTTGCCAGTCCATATCTCATATGGTGTCTCGTCTACGGATTTTGACGGCACCATGTTCAGTGTGAAAGATGCTGTTTCTAGAGCGTAACACCAAAATGACAATGGTAAGTCCGATTGGCTCATCATTGATCGAACCATGTCCAACAGAGTTCGATTACGTCGCTCGAAAACCCCGTTCCTTTGAGGCGTTCCAGGCGGCATAAGTTGTGGAACAATTCCGCAACTCTTCAAATGATCGTTAAATTCGTGACTCAGATATTCGCCCCCACGATCAGATCGCAAGGCTTTAATCTTCTTGCCACGCTGATTTTCAACTTCATTCTGAAATTCTTTGAACTTTTCAAAGGTTTCAGACTTATGCCTCATCAAGTAGACATAGCCATATCTACTTAAGTCATCAGTAAAAGTAATGAAGTATTGGAATCCTCCTCTAGCAGTCGAACTCATTGGTCCACACACATCAGTATGTATGAGTCCCAGCAAATCTGATGCTCTCTCTGGAAAACCTGTGAACGGCGTCTTGGTCATCTTGCCCAGCAAACAAGCTTCGCATGTCTCGTATGATTCAAAATCAAACAAACTTAGAAGTCCATCCTCATGGAGCTTCTTCATGCGTTTCTCGATTATATGACCGAGTTGACAATGCCACATGTAGGTAGGATTCAAATCATTTAGTTGAGGCCTTTTGGCACTTATATTATAGACAGGAGAATCATCAAGATTTAAAATGAATAGCCCATTCTTAATGGATGCCAAAAGCCACAAACATATTATTCTTAGAGATCACACAACCATTGTTTTTACTCGCAAAAGAATAACCATCCTTCATCAAACATGAAGGAGATACAATGTTTCGACTCAAACTAGGAACAAAATAACAATTATTAAACTCCAAGACAAATCCTGACGGTAGGTGTAGTTGTATCGTCCTGACGGCCAAAGCAGCAACTCTTGCATTATTGACGACGCCGAAGTCAACTTCTCCTCTTTCAACGGTTCTACTCTTTGTCATTACCTACATCGAATTGCATATATGAGTAACCGATCCGGTATTAAATACCCAAGAATTAACATAAGAGTCAGCAAAAAATATTTCTGTAATATGAACGGCAAGCGTACCCGAGGTGGAAGAATGATTCTTCTGTGTGGCTAGCTACAGCTTGTTGTTCCTCTTCCAGTGTCCTGGCTGGTGACAATGAAAGTACTCCTTATCTGCGGCTGGTCCAGGTTTCGCCTTGGGTGTAGGATTTGGCTTGGGGTTCGCAACCTTAGCCTTGCCCTTCTTCTTCTTCTTCTTCCAAGAAGAACCTTTCTTTTTTAAAGTAGTCTTATTCTGGACAGCCATCACATGGCTGCCACCTGTGCTTTTCTTGATGTCACTCTCTGCCGTTTTGATCATGCCGCACAGCTCATTCAAGCCCTTCTTAGCCATGTGCATGTGGTAGTTCGAGACGAAGTTTCCATAGCTCGGAGGTAAAGAGGCAAGAATGAAGTTAGTGGCCAACTCTTGGCCAAGTGGGAAGCCCAGCTTCTCCAACCTCTGTGTGTAACCAACCATCTTGATTACATGCGGCCCTACTGGTACTCCTTCTGCTAGCTTAGTTTTAGCAAAAGCCTTGGACACATTGAACCTTTCAGTCCTGGCCTGAGTCTGGAACATGTCCCGTAGCACCACGATCACATTGTGCACTGCATGGTTATTCTCAAACTACATCTGCAGCTCAAGTTCCATGCAAGCTAGCATGAGACAGCTCATTTCACGGTCTTTATCAACCGCTCTCCTGTAAGCATTCCTCTCAGCAGCAGGGGCATCTGTGTAAGGATCACCGGGGTGTCCGACCCTAGAGGGGGAGGGGGTGAATAGGGTCGCTAATCGCTTTTCTATCATAGGGCTCAATCTAATTGCATAAGATAAACCTAACACGTCCTACACATGCTAGTTATGACTAAGGTTTATCTATGCAACTCTCTACTTACCCCTAAAAACTTGCAACCTATAGCCAATCCTAATCAAACTAACTAGGAAAGTAAAGGCACACAAGAAAGAGTAAATGCGGAAACGTAATAAGGTAAGTAAAGAGGTAAGTGCAAGAGGGATGCAAACTCCCGAGTAGACACGGTCATGTAACGTGGTTCGGCACAAACGCCTACGTCCACGGGACACCGAGGCTCTTCCGATCACCGTCTTGCACTACGCCACCAAGGCGATGCCGGCAAGCAAAGGCAAGTGCACACAAGACACCGAGTCTAGTGCACCGCCACCGTCTCTCTCGGTCACCCGGCCGAAATCCACTACGGAGCTTCTCCACCAAGGAGGGGGCCTCCTCTTCCCCCGCACAAAGTGTCGTTGCCACTCCACACCAAGACGGAGGGTCACACGACGGATCACAAGTTGCTTGCCGCAGCAAGACTTCTCTCAAGGGAGCTCTCGCAAGAACTAATCCCTATTACAAGCACTAAGCACTCTCACAAGTGTACTTAAGCCTATATGATGTACAATGAAGCTCTATGGTGGTTGGAGATGTTCTTGGGTGTGTTTGGGATGTTCAGCAACTCCAGCACACTTCAAATGGCCGGGGTGAGGCGTATATATAGGCCACCAAGTCTTGTAGCCGTTGCTCCAACGGTTAGCTGAAAATCTGCGTACCACCGGAAGAACCGATGCCTCTTGGCGGGGTAGCGTCGGTTCATCCGGTCACTCATAACACGAAGTAGCCGTTGGACTCCTGACGGCTGATGCAGTGACCACCGGTTGAACCGATGCTTTGCACCGATGCTTCACCGGTTCAACCGGTGCTGAAGGAATCTTCTCCTGGACGCTGACGTCATTACACCGATGGTATGCACCGATGCACCGTCGGTTGAACCGGTGCTGAAGAAACTTCTTCTGGGCACTTGACATCGTCTCTGGTACAAAGGACGGCCATTGCACCGATGCCCTATTTTGGACTGTCGGTTCAACCGGTGCCTATAGGCTGACTTGGCTTCGATTCCCTTCTGCACCAAAGTATCAAGGCGTCGGTTCTTCCGACTACCATCGGAACCCCCGTAGGGGCAGTCCATCGGGCCTTGCTATGCCTATCTTCTCTTTCTCTTTGTCATCACTTGAACCTAAAAGCCTGAGAATAGTCATCTTAACAATCATATTAGTCCAAGTGTTGTGTTGTCATTTGATCACCAAAATCACTTGAAATGGCATAAATGGTGCCATGTTCCTTACAATCTGCAACAGGCTCCTCTGGCAGTGGGTTATCTAGAACATCTTCCTTGTTAGCTGCCCTGAGAACAATTCTCAGGTTGCGGATCCAATCCGCGTAGTTTGTCTCATTCAATTTGTTGCTCTCAAGTACGTAACGTAAAGCAAATGGTTGGTTTTGAGCCATTGATCTACAACAAAATGCAAAATACTAAGACAAAAGTATTCATGATGGAGTAAACGACGTTAAACAATTTAATAGAATTTACTCCCATTAAAATCAATATCCCTCTTTTGATTCTTAGTGATTCAAGACCCACAACTAACACATCCACTAGTGAGCTTTTGCATCACCGCTAGAAGACGAGGTAGATCGGTAAGCAACTCTTGCTAATCATATCTCATATGACTCTTGTTGTTGGGTGACATCTCTATGTCTTGCTCCCAACCTTTATGCCCCAAGGTCCTTAACCGTTAAGATGACCTTGTCAAGCTAACCAACCCTTTATGTGTGCATGTATTCGATACAGCTTGTCTAGTCAAGGAAAACCAATGGTGCCCTAATTTCATAGACCCACCACCAATCGTACAAGACATGGGACAGTGCAAGGTTTATTAGGTAGGGCATGATTGCTCGAAATTAGTGAGGGATCGTTCTACTTCTACTACACACGTAGTTGTAAAATGTTAAGAACGGCAAGCACATAATTGTGAATTAGCATGGCCCTTGTTCTCATGGTGATCTCCATCTCCATAGAACTTGTTCGCCATGTAGATCTCCATCTTCGTGGAACTTGTTCACCATGTTGATCTCCATCTCCATGTATATGTGCACCATCCTTCATGTGATGAAAACTCCAAGAACTAGAATTTGCTATTACACCTAATAGCTAGTAAATAAAATTACATTCACGACTTGGATCATCACAGGTTGGCCCGCAGGCCATTACATCAAATGCAACAATTCATATGGCTCTGGCCGAATGGTCATAATCACGACACGCAGGTCATGAAAAAATTACACACATGCATCACATACACATAGGGGTCATACCGATCACAAAACCTGCAAAACAGAGTTATGCGATTCCGACGTCCAAAATTAAAACGCCGAAAACTCTATCTTCCTGGCCGAATTTCATAAATCTAAATTTCACAAAAATAGAAGTGCTATTTTGGATCAAGTCTAACTTTTTCTGTAGATACGAATCGATATAAAATTCGCCTCAATCCGAGTTCGTATGCAAAAGTTATGACTGTTTTACGGTAAAACACGCTTTTGCAACAAAACAAAATTCGCAGTAGATCCAATTTACTGTCCTATGCATCTCATGCATCTGGCTTATGCCGTAAATTTCGATTCGACCAATCACATTGATCTCAACCGTAGCGACTGGGTTTATGTGCATCACTTAACTCCGATGGCGGAAAACCGACCGGTAGGAGTATCGTTGCACAACCTTCGCAGCAAGTTTACGAAACTAGGTCATAGATCGATCTGAAACTACGCATATCTCCATATGCACATATCCGAATCTATAACGAGACAGCACTGGCTCTGATACCACTGTAGGAATATGGGGTAGCAAAAATAAAATTTTCTACTGCATAAACCAAGATTACTGCAGTTATAGATCACAGGATTACCACTAGACGCGCGGTTGCGGAACTTCTGTAGTGCGTCGGTGTAGTGCAGATGGAAGCCGTCAGTGTAGTTGCGTGAACCTCCTCACGAACGGCTCGCCCTTGTGCAGCAAGCACATCACCTCCACGAAGTCCACATGTACGGGAAGAAGTGTCGCACTCCGGATTGCTAGATCCGCGAGAACGAACTAGGGCTTGATGCGCGGGAGGAAGAGCAGGAAGGAGAGGGGGGCGCAGACTGCAGAAGGGGGCGGCTAGGGCTGCTGGTTGGGGCACCCACTCCCCCCTCCTCCCCTCCTTTTATAGCCCTAGTGGGCGCCCCTAGATGGGCCCTAGTGGCCCCACCTTGGGTGCCCCCCTTTAGGTGGGCTGTTCTAAGCCCCCACCAAAGGTCCAACCCTATGGGCCCCTCAAGGCCTATTAGTGCATCAAAGCCTAGTCTTAACCCTATGGGCCCCTCAAGGCCCATTAGTGCATCAAAGCCCAGTCTTTCTCGATCCTGTGATTCAGAATCCTTAGTTAACTCTTAACCCTAGCATGACCATGTATTTTCTGATCCGAATCACTCGAGGGGCCCAGAGATATCTCTCTCTTGTAGAGAGGGGCAAATTCCATCTTGACCGACTATGTCTCACAGCATGCTTCTTGATAAACCTGAAAGCCACCTTTATGACTACCCTGTTACGGTGCAGCGTTTGATGGCTCCTAAGTAAGTCGGTTCACATCTTGAGTACATACGACGATCTCAGGTCTTAGGACACAGCGTGCATATTGTGTAATGAGAAGTCATCATCTCGTGTTGGGTCAGTTCAATCTCATGTCTCACATGAGCCCACATTATTAGTTTGACATCCCCATGTCCGTGACTTATGAAACGTAGTCAATCAACTAATATATGTGCTAGTCTAATATTCATGTGTGTCCTCACATGAACCCCGACTAGGAACATTTTAGAATATTCATACAAGTAAAGAGTTTCGCAAATACTTCACATAAGCATTAATCAATACAAGTTGTCATCCATGGATATTCAAGGAACACTTTATTAATCATGAATACAAGTAAATATGATTGTCTCTAGGGCATATTTCCAACAATATGGCCTCCAGTGGCGGACAGCATGTACCAAGCCGATGAGATCCCTCTCATACGCGGCGAGCGCGCGGTGTCGGGGCGCCACAGGACGATTGAAGAAGGCGATCGGATGACCATCCTGAATCAGCACCTCCCCGAAGCCGTGGGGCGTGGCATCACACTCGATGACGAAGGTCTTGGTGAAGTCCGGCATCGCCAAGATCGGCGCTATGGTGACCGCGGTCTTGAGTGCGTTGAAGGCCGAGGCCGCCTCCTCGCCCCAAGAGAACCCTTCCTTCTTGTGGAGGGCTGGTAACGGAGCCGCGACGGAGCCATAGTTGTGGACGAACTTGTAGTAGTAGCCTGCCAAGCCAAGGAACCCATGCACCGCTCGCGCCGAGCGAGGCACCGGCCAGTCGTGTATGGCCTGCACCTTGGACGGATCCATGGCGATACCAGCCTCCGAGATGACATGGCCGAGGTAGGACACGGAGGTGACGCCGAACGCGCACTTGGTGCGCTTGACGAAGAGTCTGTCGTGGTGCAGCTCAGAGTGGACGACGCGTAGATGACGAAGATGGTCCCCCATGTTTTGCTATATATCAAAATGTCATAAAAAAAACCAGCACGGATCGATGAAGAAAAGGGCGAAGTACATCATTCAAGAGGCCCTGGAATGTCGCCGGAGAGTTGCACAGTCCGAACGGCATGACCAAGAACTCGTAGAGGCCGTCGTGTGTGCGGAATGCCGTCTTGTGGATGTCCTCCGGCTGCATGCGCACCTGGTGGTACCCCGAGCGCAGGTCCAGCTTGGTGAAGAACCGAGCGCCGTGGAGCTCGTCCAGCAGCTCGTCAACGATCGGGATCGGGAATGCGTCCTTGACGGTGAGCGCGTTCAGGGCGCGGTAGTCCACGCAGAAGCGCCATGATCCGTCCTGCTTCATGATGAGGATGACGGGGGAGGAGAACGCCGATGCGCTGTGACGGACGATGCCTTGCTCCATCATGGCGGCGCACTGCCACTCCAGCTCGTCCTTGTGGGCCGTCGGGTACCGGTACATGCGTATAGCTACTGGTGCTGCGCCGGGCTTGAGGACGATGTGGTGGTCGGGCGTGCGCACTGGTGGAAGACCCTTGGGCTCGGCGAACGAGTCCAGCAGCCCGTCGAGTAGGGAGGCACCGGCGGTGGCTGCGTGGACACCCAGCGCAGTTGGCGGGGGCACACCGCGCCAACAGATGTCGCGCCCCTCCTGCTGGAACGTCATGGTCCGGGCGGTGAAGTCCTAGACTATGGGTCCCAACGTGGCCATCCACTCCGTGCCAATGACCACATCATATCCAGCAAGAGGCATGATGAAGAGGTCGACGCGGAACTCCTTGCCGTCGATGGTGACCGGCGCCTAGCGGAGGACACCAGGACACGCGACCTTCTCGCCGTTGGCCACTGTCGCCATGAGCCTGGGGCGGGGCTGGATGGCCCACCCTATGCGCTTTGCCGCAGCTTCGCCGATGAAGCTGTGGGTCGATCCCGTGTCGACGAGGGCGACAAAGGAAGCGGTGCCCAGTTCCACCTTGAGTTGCACCGTGTTGCAAGTGGGTACTCCCGTGACCGCGTGCAGGGAGAAGACCGACGTCTCCTCGGCCGATTCCGAGGTGTCTCCTGCATCCTCGCTGTCATCGAGATCCATGCCGTTGATGTAGAAAAGCCTCTTGCAGACCCGGTTATGCCCCCGGGTATACTTCTCATCACAATTATAGCAAAGGCCGAGGCGACGACGCTCATCTTGCTCTGCTTGCGACAGCTTCTTGACCGGCCGGCCTGTAAGGATCGATGGACCAAGAGGGGGTGAATTGGGCCTTTTTCAAATTTCTAAAACAAATTAAAGCAACCTTAACCTATGTAATGCTAGTAAGGCTCAATTCACCAACCGGCTAACTAAGCAAACGACACAAGCTATCAAAGATACAACAAGATATGAAACTAAGCAAGGTAGAGCTAAGTTATGATCTCTAAGGTCAAGCACATGAATAATTGCATGAAAGTAAGTGCTTGAAATGAAAGAGTGGGCAAGAGACAACCGGTTTTTTCCGTGGTGTCGATGTGTTGGCATACACCCCTAATCCATGTTGTGATACTCACTAAGAGTTTTGTCACCTCCCATGTCACCGAGACGAGGGCACTCACTAAGAGTCTCCGTTCACCATCCCGGCGTGTTGGAGCTCAAGCCACGTACAAACTTCTTCGGGCTCCCACAATCCTTGGCAAGCTCCGGAAGAAACATCTCAATCACCAAGATCGCCTAGGTGCTGCCAATCACCAAGAGTAACAAGCTAGGGCCTTCACTTGAGCAAGAACCGATCACCAAGAAACGGATGCACACAAACTTCTCTCTACTCGAGTCCTTAGTCTTGCTTCTTGAATGATTGAATGAACAAATATGTGGAAGATGAAGCTCAAGGTGGCTCTCAACAATAGTATGAGTGTATGAATGTTGCCTGGTGTCAAGAGGGAGCAAAATGACCCATTGGAGGGGTATATATAACCAGCTCACACAAATAGAGCCGTTGGAGAAAAGCTGCCAGAAAAGTACGCAACGCCGGTTAATCCGACGGTCCTCCAATTGTCATCGTCGGTTCAACCGATGAATGTAAACTGCCCATTTGGAAAACTAGCTGTTACAACTTGGGCAGATTAACCGACATATCATCGGTTTAACCGGTGAGTGTAGTTGTCCACTGATCAACTGAAAAACCAACTCTCTGGACAACTGCGCCGATGTTAACTCAAATCCATCGTCGGTTTAACATGTGAGTATAACTTCTGAAATCCCTGGAAAAACCATCTCACTGGACAAATGCACCGACGTTAATTTCAAATAGCGTCGGTTTAACCGGTGTATATAACCTTGAAACACCCTTGAAAAACAACCTTCTGGACAACTGCACCGACGTTAATTCCAAATATCATCGGTTTAACCGGTGTATGTACTTGTCCAGACTCTGTTAACTGCGTTTAACCGACGTATAGAAAAAAGAAGTCGTCGGTTAAACCGGTGTATAGACTTTTTCTGATTTTGCCTTTTCTGATTTGAGTCTTGAATGAAATCCAAATATTCTTGAGATATAAGTTGAAAACCACTTATTTGAACTTCTAGGAACCTGAGTGACCATAGTGTGCATCCATTTTAATTGACCATGTCCATGCTCAAGTTACTTGACCTTAACCCCTCTTAATAGTGCGATCACTACAAAACTCTAAAACCTATACTAACCTAAGTGTCCTTCTCAACCTTACGACACTTAGGACTAGAAAGATCCTTAGTCTTGTTATATATTTGAATTGAATATCGAGATCGCCTTTTTGAATAATGAAATTGAGGGGCCTCTTTAACATATGACCAAATGAGCGATAATGATTCATTAAGCTGCACAAACTCATTAGTCACAATAATGGTTGTCATTAATCACCGAAACATACCTAGAGGGCCTAGATGCTTACACGGCCCTCCACCGTGGCCGTGGTCTTGTCGAGCGGAGGAGCCGGCATGGCGGGGCGAGGGGTCGGCACTGGAAGCAGGCTGCGGCCCACTGACTTGGTTGGCACATGCGTGTAGCGCTCCCGGAGTTCCAGTTGACACGCTAAGCTCATGGCAGCCACTAGGGACTGCGGGTTGTGGACTTGTACGTCGAGGCTCAGCGGTGGGAGGGGACCGCCCGTGAACAGCTGGACACGCTACGCCTCGTCGAGATGCCCCGCGCGCGGAAGGAGCGCTTGGAAGCGATCCAGGTACTCCGCCAAAGTACCGGTGTGGCGGCAGTCCGCGAGCTCAAAGAGAGGGGTGGCGCGTAGGGGCGGCCCAAACTGCAGGTTGAGGAGTTCCTTGAACTTGCGCCACGACGGTGTACCCTCGTCCGCTTGAACTTGGATGTACCACATCTGCGCCCCTTCCTCAAGGTTGTAGGAGTCCATCCACACCTTCTCTTCCTCCATGATCCGCTGCTGGTGGAAGTACGACTCACATCTGTTGATGAATATGAGCGGATCAGACTTCCCATCGTAGCGAGGAAAATCCATCTTCTGGAACCGCGGGGGTCGATCATTGTGGTGCTCGCCGGAGCCGTGCTTGATGCTGGAGGACGACGTGCGATCAGCAGTTAGGGCGGCAATCGCCTTGGCGTTGGAGTCCACGGTGGTCTGCAGGAGCTTGATGGCGTCGGCGAGGGTATCCACGGTTGTGTTGAGATCGCCGGTGTCACCGGAGTTCTCGGCCATGGCGGCAGGCGGCGTTGGCGCGGCGGTTGGTGGCGGGGTTGTGGTGGCTGGTGGTGGGGATGTGGAGAGGGCTGGCGAGGATCGCCAGGATCATGGTACCAGGTTGTCAAGGGCCTCAAACCCCTGGGTAGCTGGACCTCGGCTACGTAGCTCGTAGCCTCGACCCGTCTTCTCCGGCGAGGTGAAACCCTAGCCGCAGGCTTATGAGAGAGAGAGGAGGTTGGAGATAATATCTTTCTTAATCCTCAAGTGTTCACGATACAAAGCATATATGGCCAAAGGCCCAAACCGGTGTCCTCTAATTTAGGATCTTTTTTTTAAGGACTCTAATTTAGGATCTGAAAAACTAACTAACAAAGACTTTCCTAACTAGCCACTCGTGCCCTCTTGGCGCGCACGCATCGCGCCGTCCGCGCGCTCAGACTCGCGCCGCACGTCTCGGGCCCATCGGCGCCTGGCATACGTGCGCCCGACCATGACAGAATTTGTGATCGATTGGTTGGCTGGTGCTTGTTCGAAATGAATATGTGTTGGCATATGTGCAAAATATTGATTGCCAACTTATGTTCCTGTCCTGAAACAGAATCAGCTTTATAAATTGAATTTATGCCCTTGTGCGTCCAATGTATATTTTACAGTCATTTTTCCTCCGTTAAATGCTTAAAAGTGCCTGCTAGTCAATCTCATGTTGTAACGAGTAACGGTAGGATCTGCCCCCCATGTCGTCTGTAAACAGGTTGATCAGCATGGTTACTAGTTGAATGATCGGGGTTGGAAAGAAAAGGTTAATTGCTAAGCAGACCAGGAATGTAGTAGGCAGGATGGGTTGCTGGTAAGAGTACCTATAAACAGCTTCAGCACCCTCTACCCGTGTGGCTATGTGAATTTGCTTAGAGCAAAGCCAAAACTTTATTATTCTAATACTGATAAAGCTTCATGTATCTTAAAGAACTAGGCGTATAGCCCGCGCATTTGTGCGGCTAGTATTGAAAATTCAAAAAATTATATATTGTTATATCCTTACTTAATGATTATACTATTTTTTTTACTATATATCACTCTGTTCATTATTGTAAATTATGTCTTATTGTTGGTTAAAACAATTCAAATATGATTGTTAAGCTTTAATAATATTATGTATAAAATTATTCTTATTTTCATTTTATTTTGATTGATGGTTGTTAGCTTTAGTTTTCATTATTAGGATATGTTTGTAACTGAACATAGCTAAATGATATTTTATATTTAATTTTTCATAATGACATTGATGGGTAATTTTTAATTAAGTATAGGGATATTTTAGTCTAATTTTATTATAATGGCAGTGGTGGTTAACTTTTATTTTTCTATTTTTTTCCGATTAACGTGTTCTAGGTTTTGAGAGCGAACGTGGAGGCTCTCTTTGTTGGCCAAATAATAACATAATAGATTAAGTCAACCAATCTACATACAACAGAAGAGTTTCTTGGAAACAATACAGATGAAAAGACTGCGTCCCTGGCTGGCTGGTACCCTACAACCAAAGATTTGCAAAAAAAAAAAAAGGAACAAGAAGCACGGACTGTGTGGTCAGTCAAGTGTCACCTCAACGAGTCAACGGTTAACTAGTAAACGTAGGCAGCTGACCTGTAGCCAGGCTCTCGGACGGGCTCCGCGCAATCTGGTTCAAAACATTCTGATAGCCCATAGGCCATAACATAATAGCTGCGGATAAGGTCCTGGGGCCAGCAGAAGAGAAATAAATTAAACCTTGTAGAACGTTCGTCAGAAAGTAAACGCGTCAGGTCAAGAACAGAGCATCCCTCTAATGAAGCTTATCGTGCTTCTGCTTATTATTGGTATTTTTTCGCCAAATTGACCTTTTCTTAGTTCTATTTTTAAAAATAGACCGCTCATAAAACTATTTTCAAATCTGACCCAACCATCTCGCGCCAATTAAGTTGGCGCGGAACTTAACTTATAACACGCCAAAGTCGTTGGCGTTTTACAGTGCCAAAGTCGTTGGCGTTTTACAGTGGCGAAGCCACAGCTTGCCATTGGTGTCAGCAGACCCCGATGAAAGTCCGGCAATACCATGTAAATTCACTGTTCATCACTGTTTTTTATGTTAATGACCCCGTTGCAAAAAGCTAAAGACCCCGGTGACCATCATCGCTGGCTTCGCCCCTGGCGTTTTATTCCCGTCGTTGAATGTCCACCTGGCATGTTAACTAGGTCAAAATCTGACGTGGTCCCTACCCGTGCCAAATGCAGTAGCGCGGATGTCCGCCCCCATAACGGCTCGTTTTCCCGTTTATTGTGGGCCCGGAGTCCATACTGACCGCGCCAGGGTCATTGGCGCGAACATTATGAAACTCTATGCCCCGTGGTGTTTGGCGTGGCTGAAGTTCCGCGCCAAATATTTTGGCGTTAACGTTGTAAGAGTCGCGCCAATTCATTTGGCGCGGTGAAGAAGCAATCCGCAAGCCAAGCCAATAATGCACATGTACTGTCTCAAAGTTCCGTTAATTGGCGCGCATCAGACGCATACAGAGCAGAAGCATGCAGCTGACGAGTAGTTGCTCTAGCACACCACAGCAAGTCAGCAGATGTGCAAAGTAGCGCTTAGTCTCATCCACAGTCCGCTTATAAGCGTAAACAAACAGGCCCTTAGAATGCTGCACTTAGAGTTATCTACTCTCTATACTATTGGTTATTGAAATGAACGTGTGGATACAAAAAAATGAAAATAGTCTGCTGCAACTCAGGACATCAACTATGGCAAGAGCATACAGAACAATGTGTCACATGGCAGGCTTATTTCCACGATTACAAAAGAAATACACATGTTTCTTTACAAGCGGAGCCCACATAACAACCCTCATCCCTCAGCACCAGACTGACAAATATGATGCATGGCCTGTACAGGATTAAATGGGCACAATAGCAACCAGAAAACACTTGAATTGAGGGGCCGTTTAGTTCCCGGACAAAAAAAATTTGGGTGTCACGTCAACGGTTTGACTAGATGTCGGGAAGGTTTTTCGGACACTAATTAAAAAACTAATTTCAGAACTCACTTGGAAACCGCGAGACAAATCTTTTGAGGCATTCGACCGCATCATTAGCACATGCGGTTACTGTAGCACTTATGGCTAATCATGCACTAATTAGGCTCAAAAGATTCGTCTCGTCGTGTACATCTAAACTGTGTAATTAGTATTGTTATTTAATTACATTTAGTGCTCCATACATGTGTCCAAAGTGAAAGTCACAAATTTCGAGGTGAAAATTTTTGGGAACTAAACCCGCCCTAAAATGTACCAATGAATGTCAATCAAGGGTAGCTCAAGGCCTCAAGTCCCATTGATCCCAACAACAGGGCAACCCACATGGTTGATGCAGTAATTGCTCACACTGCCCAAGAACATACTGTACAAAGGAATCAATTTTGAGACCCCGTTTAGATCTTTACCCGTAAACACAAAAAAAAACATCACATTGAATGTTTTGACACATGCATGAAGTACTAAATGAAGTCTATTTACAAAACTTTTTACATGGATGAGCTGTAAATCGCGAGACGAATCTAATGAGCCTACTTAATCTATAATTTGCAACAGTGATGCTACAGTAACCATTCGCTAATTATAAATTAATCATGGATTAATTAGCATAATTAGATTCGTCTCGCGATTTACAACCCATCTGTGCAAAAAGCTTTGTAAATAGACTTCATTTAGTACTTCAAATTAGTAAGATTCCGTCGAAAAAAATTTTACGCTCTATCTAAACACAGCCTAAGTTCAGCTTTAATTTCATATACGAATGGGACAACAGAAAAAAATATAGTCAAATAAATGTGAGGAGGCAATAGTAACCAGAGACTTGAATGATTATCATAAAGGGTTTATAGACACGTGACTGACAAACTTGATCAAAAAATGAAATGCCAATGCAGCTCAATGGATGCACCCAGTGCTAAATGCCAAGTGCAACACACAGCGATAACCGGTAGATTTTCAGTCCGACATCCTAGCAGATAGCAGCGCCATTGCACAAACCAAGAGGGCGCTTCACTCTCCTTGATGTTATGTTTACATGATATGCGCGGAAGCATGCTAAACATAAATATTACCCGCTGAACATGAGAAACATATCTTCTACTGTATAAATTAATTGTTTCATAATAAAATGAAATATTATGTTCCAGCATCAACATCAGTGATGATAGGCATACCAACAATTTTTCTACAGTTGAACTTGGATAAACAGTCTGACATTTTCATCAACTCACGCCTCGCGTTCATGCTATCCTCGCTGCCGTCCACCGACACCACCACGCTCGCCAGGTTGCCGGTCGCCATGGAGATCGAGCTCTCGCTCGCGGGCCTTCTCGCTTCTCTCGGACTCCCCCCGCCTCTTGGATCGGCGAGAGGTCAGGTCAGGAGCACGACGACGCTCGATGGATTTGGCTCAAAGTTGCGTGCCGCCGCCTCCTTCCCCTTCCTTGCAGACCCTGCTGCTCGCTGGCTTGGCTTGGCTTAGCTGTGGATTTGACGGGTCTGGTGGGGGAGGGGCCGGCGAGGGAGCCAGCGATGGCTCGAGGCGTCCCGGACGGCGATGCGGCCCTGCCTTCCACTCCGCCGCTTGGGTCATCGCCGCCGCCGCCGCCGCCTCTCCTGGGACACGAGCACAAGAGGATGGGTTGGGGTAAATGGGGTCGTAGGATCCCACGACAAAGAACACACGAGTTAGGGTTTTGTTGTCCGTGCCAACGGCACTGGCGCGGACATTATGGATTCCGGGCCCACAATCAAACGGGAAATCGAGACGTTACGGGGGAGCCGACCCGTGCCAGAGCAATTGGCGCGGGATAAGTGTGCCACGTCAGATCTGCCATGCCAGCTCGACATTCAACGACGGGACTACCACGCCAGTTGCCTTGGCGTGGTTGAAGTAACATTCCGCGCCAATTTAATTGGCATATCTTTCGTGGGTCAGATTTGAAAATAGTTTTCTCAGCGGTTTACTATTGGAAATAGTTTAAGAAAAAGGTCAAAATACCAAAAAAAATACTTATTATTGCTCCAAACATATGCCTTCCAAAAGGCAAAAGTGTGTCTTTTGCCGTTGCAAGCTTCACCTGCTGGTTGAAGAAGATTAGCAATTTATCATAACTTTTCATGATGAAGAACATGCAGCCAATTCTCACCAATTCACTGTGCAAGAACCATGCCAGCAGATTATCCATGCCATTATTTGGCCTTGCTCTTATGCTGCTGCTCTCCCTGTCCAGCTCGTGCACCGAGCTGGCGGAGAGCTCCCTGCTCCAGTTCCTTGCCGGGCTCTCACGGGACGGCGGCATCACCATGTCATGGCGGAACGGCAGAGACTGCTGCACATGGGAAGGCATCACCTGCAACGCAGACGGCGAGGTCACCGAGGTCGCTCTGGCATCCAGAGGCCTGGAAGGGCATGTCTCGCCGTCACTTGGCAGCCTCAAGGGCATGCTGCGCCTCAACTTGTCTGACAACTCCCTCAGCGGCAGCCTTCCATTGGAAGTGATCTCCTCCAGCAGCATGGTTTCCCTCGATGTCAGCTTCAATCGCCTTGGGGGGAGTCTGCTAGAGCTGCCATCATCAACCCCTGGGCAACATCTGCAGGTACTGAACATCTCAAGCAATTTCTTCACGGGATCTTTTGCATTGACCACATGGGAGAAGGCTAAGAACCTGGTTGCACTAAATGCGAGTAACAACAGTTTCAGTGGACCTGTGCCATCATCTTTCTGCACCAGCTCGGCATCGTTAGCGGTGCTTGACCTTAGCCACAACCAATTCAGTGGCCATATTCCCCCAGAGCTAGGTAACTGCTTTGCGCTTACAGTGCTCAAGGCTGGATACAACAAGATAACTGGGACTATCCCTGATGAACTCTTTGATGCCACCTCATTACGATATCTCTCCGTCTCTAACAATGGGTTGGAAGGAACACTGGATGATGCACAAATACATAAGCTCAGCAACCTGATTTTTCTGGATTTAGCGATGACTGGGCTGAGTGGAAAAATCCCAGATTCTATAGGGCAGCTGAAGAGACTCGAGGAGCTTCACCTGGAACACAATAGCATGTCAGGAGAGCTACCAACATCTCTGAGCAAGTGTGCAAGTCTCACAACCATCAGCCTCAGGGGGAACAAGTTCCGGGGAGAGCTTACCAACATCAACTTCTCCACCCTATCCAATCTAAAAACTTTAGATCTTTGCAGCAACAATTTCACTGGTACAATTCCAGAGAGCATCTACTCATGCAGAAATTTGACTGTGCTGCGGTTATCTGTGAACAAGTTCCATGGTCAGTTGTCAAAGGGAATAGAAAATCTGAAGTTCCTCACCTTCCTATCACTTACACACAACAATTTTAGAAATATAACAAATACTCTTCACATCCTCAAGGGCTCCAGGAACCTCAAGGCCCTGCTAATTGGGGTGAACTTCAGGCATGAGGTCATGCCACAAGATGAAACTATGGATGGATTTGAGAATCTTCAAGTCCTGGGCATACATAACTTCTCATTGACTGGAAATCTACCGATTTGGTTATCAAAGCTCACGAATTTGAAGGTGTTATTGCTATCGAACAATCGACTCACAGGCCCGATACCACCTTGGATTAACACCCTACACACCCTGTTCTATATCGACATATCAAACAATAGTCTTACAGGGGAAATCCCAGGAGCATTAATGGAGATGCCGATGATGCAGCAGGAGAAAACTATGGCTTACTTGGACATAAAGTATTTTGAGGTACCTATTTATCTACCATCAGCATACCAATACCGCTCAATCAACGCTCTCCCTCAGGTACTAAATCTTAGCAGTAACAACCTTACTGGTATAATCCCCCTGAATATTGGTCAGTTGGGAGCACTTGATTCTCTTGATTTGAGCCTAAATAACTTATCTGGGGAAATTCCACAGTCGATCTCAAACCTCACAGATCTCATGGTGCTTGACTTGTCTAACAATCATCTCACAGGTCCAATACCTACTGCATTGGGCAGATTAAATTTCCTATCTAAGTTCAATGTTTCTAACAATGACCTAGAAGGACCAATTCCAGTTTAGCACATTTTCAAAGTCCTGTTTTGATGAAAACCCAAAGCTATGTGGCATTATCCTGGCTCGTCCTTGTCAGTCAGCAGAAGTACATCCAGCCTCAATTCTCCCTACCAGACAAACCGTTGACAAGGCCAGCTTTGTGATTGGCTTCAGTGTTTTCTTTGGTATAGGGGTGTTGTATGATCAGATGGTCCTATCAAGTTTCTCATAATGAAATTATGAGATTTATAGTTATATCTCGTTGCAGTTAATGCTTGGCAACTCTAGCCAAATTGTGTACTCAATCTTGCTAACGGAATTTTGTACTCAACATGTGCCAAAAAGAAAAACTCAATCTTGCCAACGGAATTCTGTGCAACATCATTTCATATTTCATTGCTTGCTTTCTAGCTACGCGAGTAAGTCAATAAGAAATGCACGCACCAGCTAACCATAATTTCAGCGTACGATGCAGAAAGGTCAAAAGATTAAGAGACTGGATCATCTTTTGGCACACAAATTAGCAAGAAATCGGGGCAATAATTTCAGTATCGCAATCAGAGGCAGCACCGCAGCACCCGTACTGAGCCCGTGTTCAGTTCCAAAATTCAAAATTCCAAAAAAAAAATTCGGCACCTACATGGAGACTTAAATCTAGACGAAATAAAAAACACATTGCGACTGCTGTCTGTAAATGGCGAGACGAATCTAATGAACCTAATTAGGCTGTAATCAGACGCTAAATTGCTACAGTAATGCTACAGTAAACAATCTCTAATGACGGATTAATTAGGCTCATTAGATTCGTCTCGCGATTTACAGACGAGTTCTGTAATTATTTTTGTGATTAATATATGTTTAGTACTTCAAATATAGAAATATACCTTTTCAAAATTTTTACAACGCGCAACCAAACGGGCCGAGTACTGGCCTTCGGTGCGCCCCCCAATCCCTCACACGATGTACCTCAGTAGTCAGTAGCGCACAGCACCGGACCGGCTTTCTCGCATTCCGGCAGCCAGCGCCTACGGCACGCTCCGGGGGGCCTGCCGGCGCCGCCGCCGCCGCCGTGAATTGGTCCCTCGCGTCGCGTAGCGTGGAATAGGAGTAGTTGCTGGATCGTGCGAGTGGCGGCGTGTGTGTCCATCTACATGGACGATCCAGATTCAACACAGGTGGCAAGTTATGCTGCCTGTGAGCAATTTTCTTACCTGATGGCCCTGCTGATTTGGAAAATGCTAATTCGTGACTGAAAATGATAAAAACATGCTCCTTTTCAGTTGTTCTTATATCCATAAGTAATTAGTAAAATGCATTTTAGTATATTGGCATTAACGGTTAACATATAATTAATCAACTTGGGTTTGTACTTTGTAAGAACAACTCCAACAGATTGATTTTCCTCTTTCCCCTTTCTCATCTTATAGGAGAATCTCCCATCACAATTTTGGCTTATTGGGGAGATGTGCTCCAGCAGATTGGTTTTCCCCTTTCTCCTTTAATTCATGAGTGGTCAGGATCTTCTCATACATGTGGATCTTGTGGCTAGAAAAGAAGGGATAGAAAGGGAAGAGTAAAGAGAGAAGGTGGAATTCCCCTTTAAAAAGAGGAGAGGGGAGGGAAATAAAAGGGAAAGGAAAAGAAAAATCAATTTGTTGGAGCTAATTTTTTCCCCTAAATCTCCTTTATGGCTAAAAAGTGGAAAATGGGAAAATCAATTTGTTAGAGTTGCTCTAAAATTTATCTTATTGTTTAATACTTTAGTGGGCATTATGGGTCGATTGGTTTGCTGCCAATTATTTGCGATGCCAACAAGCCAATACAATTTGGCTATCAATTGGTTTGTGTCTAAAAAGTGACCATTTGGACCAAAAATTAGGACAAGTTACTAAAAACATCTTAAACCTTACATGAGCAACAAGTATTGGCACTAAACCAAATGAATACCTAAATTTATTGCCAACAATTTGGCATACAGTAATTTTGGCAAACCAAGATATTAGTTTGTCTTGATTTTGGCACTGCAACAATTAGTAGCAAACCAATCATGCTCTATTTTCTAATTCAATCTTTTGTTTACTTAGGCAAGGAATTACTAAGCGGCTTGAGGTCTATTCCATCAAATACCATTAGAAGCTAAAGCACCCTAAATAACTTCAATCCCAGGCTTTTCATCTATCTTTACTGAAAGCGCGTCGCGCTCCAGGCCAGGGAGAGGGGCCACGTCGGCTCCGAAAATTTGGGCCGTCGGATCGCGATCTGACGGTCAGAAATAGATAGGGACGTAAATTTTGCAAAAAAAAATCCCGAGCTTTGTTAAAATGAATACGGAGTCCATCAATTTAATGGAAAACCCCTCGGACTTCGTGGAGCCTTACTTTACAAAAAAAACCCTGAACTTTTAGTAATCGTGCCGTACTCCGTGAATTTTGTAAAAAAACTCTGGACTTTGTTAAAATGATTCTGAAGTCCATCAATTTTATGAAAAACCCCTTGAACTTTTCAGTAATCGACCGGTACTCCGTCGACGCCAAATTTACCAAATAACCCCCGCAGTCTACCAATTTTACAAAAATCCCCCCAGACTTTTTGTAGTTCAATTTTTTAAAATAAAACTGAACTGGAGGGCATATTTCTGCGCGGCAATGTTCTAGTTCATATTCAATACTCAACTCGTTCAACTTACGATTCAAAATTTTATAAACTACCATTTCATTTTTGTAGCCGGTACAATTCAACCATCTAAAAATGGTCTGTTGGCAAAATTTATTTATTACTCCATCGGTTCCAAATTATAAGTCATTTCAAGAATCTTAGAGAGTCAAACCATCTCAAAGTTTGACCAAAATTATAGAGAGAAACACAAAATTTTATAACATCAACTAAGTATACTAAGAAAATATAGCTAACAGAGAATCTAATGATACTTAATTGATATCGTAAATATTATTATTTTGCTATATAATTTTAGTTAAACTTGAAAAATTTTGACTCTCCAAAATTCTTGGAACGACTTATAATTTGGAACGGAGGGAGTAGATCTGTTGTACTACCATGTCAGACATACATACACGCATCTATTTAACGATGATGTGCCAACAGGATTACTGTCATTAGATTCATATTTATTTTCACAAAAAAGAGAAAAAGAGATACATATTTTTTTTCTTTTTCTCAATTATATTCATATTTTTCATAAAAAATTATATTCATATTTTTTGGAAAATAAATATATTTTCTAACAATCCTAGAAAGAATTTTAGATTAATTTGAATAAACCGTGTGCCAGCTGCGAAACAACGGCGGCGGGAGCGTTGAGACCCCGTGACCGATCGGTCGTCGATTCGTCTCCCAGCCTGTGCGCGTCTCCGACCCTGCAGCCTGCACCGCTCCGCACGCCGTCAGAATTCCAATTCCAATTGCTTTAAAAAAAAAGAATTCCAATTCCAATTCGTCTCCGTCTTCCGAGTTCCGACTCCGCCGCCTGTACGGATGCCCATGGCCTACCCTACCGTTGCTTAATCCCCGGCTCCCTCCTCCGCGGCTTCCATGCCCTAAGCTAGTTGCTGCTGCTGCTTTGCTTCAGGCCAGGGTTTTCCTTCGTCCCCTCGCCAATCGCAGCCAATTGCTTTCCCCAATTGCAGTTGCCGCTGATCTAGGCTAGGGTTTCCCCAGCGGCCACTCCGGCTCTCGGCAGATTGAAATTGAACTAGCTCGCCGCTTCCTTGAGCAATCGAATCCAATCAAGTCCGATCGGGGATGGCCACCACCCAGTTCGCCATGGTCGAGGAGCTGGCCTCGCTCATCAAGGACAACCTGCACAGCAAGCACCTCATCCTCTCCACCGAGGAGGCCCTCATCGCCGCCCTCCAGCAGCTGCGCTGCGCCGACGACGGCGACAGCGACGGTGGAGAGGAGGACGGTGCGGCGGACACCATAGAGCTCCGGCCCGCCGGGGCCTACCACCGCCTTCTCCTGCATCGCCTTGCTGAAATCTACGGGTACTGCTGCCTGCTAGCTCCATCGGGGGGTGGTGTCGCGAGTATTACTGGCTGCTGTGTAGCAGCTGATTTTGCCTGCTTGTGCGTAGGTTCGCTCATGAATCGGTTGGTGAAGGCGAGGATCGGCACCTGGTCCTCCAGCGCTGCCCTGAAACAGCCATGTATGTTGCCAAGCTTGCTTGCAAATATCTCTTGCCTGTCATATTTATACCTTTTCTTTTGTGTTTCGTAGATCATATTCTGACATTAGATCACAATCACTATTGCACCACACCATTAGTATATTTCAAGGATCTAGAATCTTTCTGCCAGCACTTGAGGCTTGGATGAATGCAAGATCAATAGAATTGCACATGCAGATGTATATTTCTTAGCATGTCTTTCCAACTGTATACATGTATCTGGAGTCCCCGTGTATGACGATGGTCTATTTGAATTATTAATAAACATGATCACTTCCATTTGTTTACAATATATTTATCTCATTCTGTTTCTCAGAGAGAGGGAGCTGAAATAAAACTGTTTTTTTTTCACTTGGATCTATGCATATTCTACTATCATGAGCCAATTCAAGTGCAGCTTGTAACCTTAGCATATTACTACACGCTGCTTTCCTTGTGTTGGAATTGCCTGTCGCCTGCTTTTTTTCTTTATATATTATCATTATCTAGAGAACTCTGCTGCATGTCATTGATCGAGTAAATCTTCAGCATTTGTTCTTTTAGCCCTAGGTTGAATTAGTTATCTTGTTTGTTGCAGCCCTCCTGTCCTTATTAGTGATATGTTATGGAAGTTTGACAACAGTGATGATTCCACATCCGTTGATGATTCCATATCTGTTGTGCTAACCAGAAATGATACAGGTGAGTCTCTCTTTGATTAAAATATAGATGCACATTTATAAAGAGGTATTTTGATCGGCATCAGCTTTATCACGTGCATCTGGTATTTCAACTTACAAACATACCTATTAAAGAGCTCTAGAGTTTAGACAATCATGACAGTTACTGATTAGACGATAACCTCAAGTAGGAAGTGACTGTCATTTGGTCATAGTCAAATTTATTTCACTTCAGTGTTTTGTGAGAAATATGGCAACTCGAGATGTTACAAACTGCTTGAAGAAGTAAATCTGCAGCCTTGCTCCATGTGGGCTTTAAGTGGGTGGATAGCTGATATATCCTTTTTTACCTGGTTCATTTGGCAGCGCATATGCTTTCGCTGTTTGTACAGCCATATGCTGATACTTCAGAGGATATACTTGTTTCGATGCCATGCCCTAGCTTTTGTTATCCTCAGAAACTCTAAATACATAACAATGTAAGGTTTCACCTGTGTAACAAGTTATGCTTTTTCAAGCAGATTCCCAAAAGCCTTGCAAGGTAGATGTCCAAGAAGATACTTATGTTAAAAATTCGCATCTGAAAGACACTACAGGTATACAGGACATGAACTCTACCTTTCGGCCAAAAGTCTTCTGGTTATAAATAGGAATTGAGCATATTTTATTTGCATGGATCTCAAACATATTGACATAAGAGGATGTGGGTTTTGAAAGGAAAAGACTAAAGAGTTAGCCCATATCTTTCAGATTTGAAGCCTCTGAAGCAGTCAGCGGTTTTTCCGGCAGCATCACTGAAGGAAAGGGAAGCTGCTTATCGGGCTGCCCGCGAGCGAATCTTCTCTGGAGATGATGCCAAGGGAAATGATAAATCATATGTGAAATGTAGACAGGTCCCTGTTGTTGCTCAACGGATGATTGCACATGCTCTTGGTCAAAAAGTTCAAAATCCCACAGAGACAGTTGCCTCGACAGAAGGCAGAGGAAAACAGCTGGCGAATGGGCCAAAAGTTCCGACACGTAGCAGGAACAACTTCTACCCAGTTGCACCAGATAATGGAGAAGAGAATAATGTTCGAATTGGTAAGCCAAAGTCAGCCAGTAGGAATTCATATCAAACTTCAACCAGCCAAAGGTGCTGCACTGCCAACAGTAGAGCTGCTACAGCTGAGAGCTTGAAGAAAGAACAGACTGGAGCAGCTAGAAGAATGTTTGCACATGCACTGGGGCTGTCTGCAGCTCAAGGAAGTTATGGTGCACTGCCTAAACCGAAGTAAAGATCCAGAGATGAGATGTCGTGAATTGGAGAAAGAAGCTTGCCAATGCATGCTATCCGCGCTCTTTATCCAGTCATGCATATGGCGTGGGATGAATCTGTGATGGTTGGTGCTCTTTTAAGTCCATCTGCTGCTTCTGCGAAATGATGTTTGTGATGTTGGTAGTAGATGGAAGGTCTTCTTGGTTGGATGTTAACTATTGGACCGACAGAAAGGATGAATCTTTGATGGTGCTCTTTTAAGTCCATCTGCTGCTTCTGTGGAATGGTGTTTGTGATGTTGGCAGTAGATGGAAGGTCTTCTTAGTTGGATGTTAACTATTGGCAGACAGAGAGGGTATGTGACCCTTGTTGGAAGAAGAGCGTAGTTGGCCACACCCTTGATTGAAGCAGCAGCCTCAAGGCCTAAGCTTAGTTGGGGAAAGAGCTTGCGGATGCACATTGCATGCGGAGCTGAGCTGTGCAAGTGCTTCACTGGAGTGGAAGAAACATTGTCGTCCTTGCTTATACTGTGTTGTGTTTTTAGCTCCAGGTTGTAATGTGTACTAGTATGTGTTTTGGAAAGACATGTCATAATACTACAATTAAACTTGCTGTATTTACATTGTATTCGTTCAATTTGTTGATTCGACTTAGGGTGTGTTTAGATCATTTTGGTAAAAAAAAATTAAAAAAGAATCTTGCTAATTTGGAGTATTAAATAAAGTATATTTACAAAAAAATTTCCACGAATGGATTGTAAATTGCGTGACAAGTCTAATGAGTTTAATTAATTTATGATTAATTCATAATTAGCAGATGATTACTTTAGCATTACTGTTGCAAACTGTAGATTAAGTAGGCTCATTAGATTCGTCTCACGATTTACAACCCATCTATACAAAAAATTCTGTAAATAAATTTTATTTAATAGTGAATACATGTGTCCAAATATTCGATGTGATGGTTTTGGGTGTAAAATTTTGGGATCTAAACAAACCCTAAATTGTCATTTGTACACGTCCCTTAGCGTCAAAACCTTCAAAAAAAAAAGCTATGTAACAAGATGTATGTAACCTCAATCTAACCACAGAAACAAGTGGATCTGTTAACCCCCAACCGACAGTTCTGATATATTGAACCGGGTGCACCTGCTTTCCGTCTAACTCCCAAATCAAACTATGAAACTGCTCACACGAGTGTTTCAATCTCTCAACTAAATCTCCGTATTTCCCATTCACTTATTCAAACATCCCCCAGTCAACAAATGGCAAACATTTCCCAACCAGCGAAACAACAAATCCAAACACATCAAACTTCAGAAATTTCATGCTGAAACTCTGAAACTATTTACTAAAAAATAACGACACAAAAGGAAGGCACTCACTATGATAGCATATTAGCATGTGACACTAAAAGTTTCTGCGAATGATTGTGTAGATATTTTCCATTGAAATTAGTATATGACAAGGTGTATCCTCAAAGTTGACATAGCACGACATATTTCTCAAGCTAAGGGTTTGTGAATGCTACAAAATAGCTCTGTGCTATGCAAGAACAATTGATTTGTGTGGCAGGTCAGGGAGAACATCTATATCTAGCTGACAAATAGAACAGTACAAGCACAATGAAGTCTTTCAATCCAATTCCATCGCATTATCCTGAGTGCTGCTTCTGCATGACCAAATCTTTATTGTACGATCATGCGCCACAGTCACAATCTGCTGTCCATCTGCATTTACCACACATACACGATCAATTAGAAGTTGAACATATTGGCACTTGTGTAGGAATTTCACAAGAATATCACACACGAGGGGAAAAAAACGGAGACAACCCAACAGGCAGATCATTAATCTACAAATGCCATCACATATATCACCTATTCACCTCACATACAGAGCGAACGGTGCACATTTCTTGAATACAAAAGTCCAGCAGAACGGGCATATTTACCCGAAAGAAATACAGAAGAAGAGAGGTCAAAAGAACAAAGCAGGGCATAATAAAGATGTAATGAATAATTAAGATTAATTAATCATCCCAAATGTACAATTCTAATAAAGCTTTAATTGTGATGATGCTTCTCACACCTCCACTAATCACAAAAGAGAAACTATCCTAGTTATAAATACTATACAATAGCATAACCGCAAAAATTACCACTGCCAGTTAGGAAACTCGAATGCTAATCAAAGGAAAAAAACAAATGGACCTGCGGCTGCACTGCGCTTGGTATTTTTTCCTCCACAGAATTGAATAACCCAACTTCATTTTCAGTAAAACTAGATTGAATTGGTCACTCTTCGGAAGGGATTCTGAACAAGTACTATTTGCACAACAAGGATAGAGAAAAAGAAAAGCTAATATCTTACCTCCACTAATATCCAAACTCGTCACCTTCGACTCGTGGCCCACCAAACTTTTGATTGGTTTGTAATCCCGAGCTGACCAGAGCTGAAAATATGGAATATATATATGAGATCAATTGGTTAGTCAAGGAAGTAAGCAATAAAGTTAAATAAGTGAAATGTGAAACTTACAGCTGCTTTAGTGTCATACGAAGAGGTTGCTAAATAATATCCTTCTTGGGGTTCAAATTTCACATGTGAAATTAGACTTTTATGAGCTGGTATAGAATATAACATTTGCTTTTTCCTCAAATCCCATATTCGACAGAAATTGTCTTCACTTCCGGTTGCTACCAGATAACCATTAGGAGAGAAGCTGACTCCTAGGACCTGAAATAGAAAATATATTAATTCATATAACAAGAGAAATATTCCATTAAAGATTACAAGTACAACTGCACAACAAAATATGTACAATCTCATAGGAAATACTGGAAAGGTACTTCTAAAATTCCATGCTAAAAACATTAACTTACAGGTTTCACGTGCCCCTGAAGGGTGAAGAACAGCCTTCCCGATCTCAGATCCCACACTCGGGCATACGCATCAAGACCGCAAGATGCCACCAAAGAACCATCTGGGTGAAAGCCAACTCCATAAACACTTCTGCTGTGCCCCTCTTGAAGCAGCAGTTCCTTTCCGGTATTGATGTCCCATAGTCTCCAAGTCTTGTCAAAGCTAGCAGTACCAAGGTACTTTCCAGATGGGTGAAAAGAAAGGCGAGCAAGACGATCAAGGTGACCATCAAAGGACATTAGAAGGGATCCATCTGGTTTCCATAGTTTTGCAGTTTTATCAGCTGAAGCTGTTGCTAGGCAGTCATCAGCTGGAGAAAAGGCAACATCTGTTGCACGTTCTGTATGACCTTTCAGGGTTGCAACTTTAGTTATTTGTGGCATGCTCCATACTTTGATTAATCCACTCCAGGAACTACAGGAATGCGGATAAGCAAAAGGTTATTCCTGAAAAGAAGCAAGAATACAAGAACATAATCTTCCGTATTAAGGTTCAGAACAAAGGTAAAGAGATGATGGCCAAAGTGAGGCTCAATAAAAAACCAATCGCATGACATCAGTAATGAAAAAACACCAAAACAGGTGAGCTGTTTAACTCACTCAATAAACTCATTTATTGTGCATGTGAACTACTAAGTGATTGCAATTAGAAACTCAAGTAAATATCACTCACGACACCCTCGCTGCTATATTCAGACCGCATAATGCCTAGTTATAATTTCAGCTTTGTGTCTCAACAAGGGTGGGCTGGATAGGACGGGATACTGCAAATTGGATCCAGCCCTGTTCCAGGCTTCCAGCCCACCTGAAACTGGATCCTTAACAGCCCAGTGATCTCAATCATCAAAATACAGCTGACTTGATAAATTCCAAACCACTTGATGGCAATGTTTTCTAATGGTATGTCTGAACTTATCTGATCAGTTGGTTCGCCATGAAATAGTTATGAAAGTGTGTTCAAGCAGAACTGCACAAGTGCAATCCATGTAAAGAATATTGATAGACCCGTCATTTTAACCACTAGATCAAATAAGATCGATACCCAACAGTTTTGTACATCCCTCCCTAAGAGCTCAGAGCCTCAGACTATGTGAGAAATACAAGAACGAAACCACATGCAAATCATGTGATTAAGAGGAAGTACCTTGTGGCAAGCAGTGATGCATCCCGAGAGAAGGAGCATCCAGTGAGCGGGCGATCATCTCCAATCTCGCTACAATCAAGCACAAACTCCCCAGCCTGCTTCACGACAAGGTCGGCCTCTGCCTCTGGATCCTCATCGGGATCCTCGTGGCGGCGCTTGGCCCTCTCGATCCTGGCTTTGGCGCGGGGCAGCGAGTACTGTGCGATGTCGACGCGCGCCTTAAGCAGGTCCTGCGTGCCCTCGGTGAAGAAGGGGTACTGGATCTGCTCCTCCTCTTCCTCCTCGCCGACGCGCGCGGCCTGGTCGTCCTCCTGTGCGCGGAGGAGGCGGTCGACCTGGCCATCGGCCTCGAGCCGCACCATGAGGGCGCGCAGGCGGTCGCGGCGCTCCATCTCGCGCTCGCCGAAGAGCGTGATGGGCTCGCCGAGGCGGCGGAGGCGGGCCCGCACGGCGGAGTCGTTGGTGGGCACGGCCATGGCGTACGCGCGGCGCCGCTGGAGAAGCTCCTGCACCGCGCGCTCGTGGCGTTCCCGGGCGGCGCGGTGGTCGTCGGAGACCTCATACTCGACCTCGTCGCCGCTCCCACCCCAAGCGGCGGAGGCAGAGGTGGAGGCCACGGAGGCGGCGGCGGGGATGGGCGCGCGGGGCGGAGGGACGGGGATGGGGGCGATGGGCGGGTGGGCCGGGACGGGGAGCGGAGCCATGGGAGGGGTGGGTGCCGGGGGCTGCGGCCTGGGGTTCTCCATGGGAGAGAGCTCGCGCGAGGAGGGGTTTAGGGTTAGGGTTTTGAGGTGGGAAGCAATGCGGGGCGGCGATGGGGACGGAAGTCGGAACCCGGTGGTGGATGACGGATGCAAACGTTCCGGCTCCTCCATTTACCCTTTTTGAATCAAACCTTCGCACGTTTTTTTCCCCATGGATTCGTTCTCATACTCGCAATTCGCAAAGTTAACTCAAGTTGTGAAATTCAGGACTCATATGCTACAAGTACCAAATTTAGAATTTTATTTTGCAATTTGTGAGCTTGAGGATCGCAGCAACACATTTGGTAAGTTGTAGGACTCTTTTCGTTTTTAGTAAAATTGGATGTGGGAAATTTTCTCTTGAGAATCCTTTGCAAATGAGTTTTAGAGCAAGGCTAATGATTAGTCTGCTGTTGTGTAAAAATTTTTACAGCTCATTTCTCAGCCCACTTAGCAGTTTAGCTCTTTACTATTAATACATAGTTCACTTGTCTATCCATAAAATTTCTTGATTCCTGTGTCGAAAGTGGCTGTAAGCTAACAGTCCATTTTTTCTCTTCTCTTCTCTCTTCTACCTCAGCATTCAGTCTGCTTAGAGCATCTATAATAATAGGCTCATAGCCAAGCTAGTCAGCAATTTTGATGATGTGGAAGAGAGAATGGAGAAGAGAGAAGAGAGCTTGGCTCCTAATTAGGCACCAAGTTGGATACGGATGCATAGGTAATAGTGGGTCCAATAAAAATCTATATGAGGACAATAGGAAAGAGAATGAAACTATATAATAATAAAAATAATATTTGAAGACAAGTAAGAGCTTAATTATTATATAGCTTGGCCCTTATTACTTGGCTTATAGCCAAACAGTTGGCTTTATTATTAGCCATGTTTTTATAGTCCATCGTAATACTTGTTCTTATAAATTTCAGGATTATTTAATAATGCTTAAATAATGCATTCAATAAGTCTGTGGCATCAGTAAGTATCCCCGATTTGACCGCCAGTGATGAGTAATCGATACAATGAATACAATGCTCCGAGGGAACGAGCCAGTGGCTTTGTGGTAGCGCTCGCGGTTGCGAGGCTGTCCGTCAGCGTTCGATCCCCCGTGATCCGTTCGATCCCCCGTGATCGCAATGCTGGTGTCGCACCGGGTATTGAGGTCTGTGTGTGTGGGTGTGCATGTGTGTGTATGAAGGTGTGTGTTTTAGTATGGCGCGTTCCGAGACTACTTGGGTAGTCTCGTCTTTGTTGAATCTGGTCAGCGTGGACGCCCAAAATCTTACATGACTCCCCAGTGCTTTTGGGTGCTTTAAAAAAAATACAATACTCCGATTTAAAATATCATTACCAATTGTTGTGTAGATTATATCTTTGAGGTTACTCCCTCCGTCATAAAATATAAGGCATTCCAATATTTTTGGAGACTCAAAATTTTTCAAGTTTGACTAAATTTATATAATAACATAATAACATTTATGATATCAAATATGTACCATTAGATTCTTCATTAAATATATTTTTATAATATAACTGTTTGGTGCCATAAATTTTTATGATTCTCTCTAAAAATTTAGTTAACTTTAAAAAACTTTAACTTTTCAAAAATATTGAAATGTCTTATATTTCATAACAGAGGGAGATAGCTTCCTTTCTCGAGGAAAGTTAGTATTCGGCTATAGCCACGACCTAATTGGACAGGGAATTAAGTGCCCGACGGGCACTGATAAATCTTTTTACAGCCGCGGGGGTCCGGCACGTATGGTTCACCAGGTTTGCCCGGGCAACTGCGATCGCACCAATGCCTGGTGGCGTCGAGCGCCTTGCTGGCCGGTGACTGCTTGCCTCCCTGCAGCGCCAGCACCACCCTCCGATGCGCATCCGAGTATCTCGGCCGGCTCCTGATCCTCCACCCTGCCGCTGCCACGAGCCGCCACCAGCAGCGGCAACGACCCCATGTCGGGGTTGCCCGTGGCGCCGCCGCTCACCGGCGGCGCTGCCACTGCCAGCCACACGACGGACACGCTCATCACGGCCACTATAACATCCCGGGGTGAAAAATTCAAAAAACCGGAACCTTCAGATTCAAAAACCGAAACTTTCGGTTTTACTCTGCTTCGTGGGCAGAGCACGAATCGCGGCGCGCCGCACGTCGCCAGCGCCGCCGGCCATCCTCGCGACACGCGCCGGCCATCCTCGGCTGCCGTGCCGCCTCCTCACTTCTCTCCTCGCCTTAAGGCCCGACCGGCCCCTTTCCCTCAAACCCTAGCTCCCGTCTTCCCCCCCCCCCCCTCCACCATTGACGCCGGCCCGAGCTCTGTCGCCGCCGCGGTTTGCCACCCTCGGTGAGCCCCTCGCCGATTCATCGCGGGGGCAGCTTCCCCTCGCTGGGAGCTCAACCTCTCCGTCCTATGTGGATTGTGTGTAATCCTCAATCTCCTCAAGGACAAGCTCCTAGGCCAGTCAATGTCTATTGGAGCAACCCAGGTGCTGCCGCAAAGGGGCCATGCTACCATTGTGGTGGCACAGGCCATTTCTCCAGGGATTGCCCCTCTCCGAGGCGTGGTGGTGCCTTCAATGCATCCAGGCCCAATAACCCTCTACCTCAAACACAACGCTAAGAAGCCAAGCCACAACAAGCTCCTAAACGTGGCCGCCTCAACTACACCACCGCCGAAGAAATTCCGGAGAATGCCGAAGTTCTCATGGGTACGCTCCTAATCAATTCTCACCCTGCGATGGTTCTTTTTTATTCTGGAGCAACTTTTTCATTCATCAATAAGAAATTTATGCTGCATAGTAAGCTTGAGATGCAAAACCTACAAGTGCCATACCATATAGAATCACCGGGTGGGGAAATCATTGCCAGACATTTTGTTAATGAGGTTCCAAATCTCATTGAGGGAGTTACTTTTCGAGCCAATTTTCTCATTCTAGACAGGCTGGGGTTAGATGTGATTCTTGAAATGAATTGGTTGGGTAAGTATGATGGAATTATCAAATGTGGGCCCCGCACTATCAATCTTTTGCATCCCTCCGGGGATAGAGTTCTACTCTCTCTTGCCAAGACGGAATCTGATTTATATGCTTTGCCGAGTACTAAAGCTACAACATTGGAAGATATTCCTGTGGTGTGTGAATATCCAGATAGCTTTCCGGAAGAATTACCGGGTATGCCTCCTGATCGTGAGGTGGAGTTCGTCATAGAGCTCATGCCCGGGACTGCTCCTATCTCTAAACAGTCTTACCGAATGCCTCCCAATGAGTTGAAGGAATTGAAGAAACAATTCAAGACTTTATTGGACAAGGGTTTTATTCGTCTGAGCTCCTCTCCTTGGGGATGCCCGTCTCTCTTTGTGAAAAAGAAAGATGGTAGTTTGCGGATGTGTGTTGATTATCGTCCGTTGAATGAGGTCACCATCAAGAACAAATATCCTCTTTCTCGGATTGATATCTTATTTGATCAACTCTTGGGAGTTCGTTATTTTTCTAAGATTGATTTAAGGCTGGGTTATCATCAAATCAAGATTCGAATGGAGGATATTCCAAGAATGGCTTTTTCTACTAGATATGGCCTCTATGAATTCACGGTCATGTCTTTCAGCCTCACTAATGCTCCGGCTTATTTCATGTATCTGATGAATAGCATCTTCATGAAGGAACTTGATGTCTTTGTGATCATCTTTATTGATGATATTCTCATTTATTCCAAGACCCAGGAAGATCACGCTCGTCATATTCATATTGTCCTCCAAAAGCTTAGATAGCATCGTCTTTATGCACAGCAAATGTGAGTTTTGGCTTGAAGAAGTATCTTTTCTTGGTCATGTCCTCTCCAAGGATGGTATTGCTGTGGATCCTGGCAAGGTGCAAGATGTCTTCGATTGGAAGCAACCTCAAAATATCTCTGAGATTCGGAGTTTTCTTGGACTTGCGGGATATTTGTAGGATCAAGAACACTGACTAGATGGGGGTGAATAGGCGGTTTAAAAACTAAAACCAATAACACTAGAGAAATTTAATTAGTAACAAAGGAAAGCCCTATGTTATGCTATTACTATCTCTATATGGGTTTGCAACCTAGGGTGACAAGACACAAATAAAGCTCTAGTAAAGTAAATTGCTCAAAGTAAAGACAAGAATAAAAGTAAGCAAGAGAAGTAACCAAGCTTGACACAAGAATATATCCCGTGGTGTCGATGACTTGCCGGTCACCCCTAATCCACGTTGAGGTGGATTCCAAGAATCAACCGCTCCTCTATCAAGAACCTCTTGATCTTGAGCCGGCTTGAAACAAGGAACCGCTCCACACCTCGATTCCACTAGAGTTGCTCTTCACCACTCCGGTGAGGTGAGCACAAAACCTCTCACAACCGAAATCGGGGCTCCTCAACAATCTCCTTGGAGGTGCTCCACGAAATCCACTTCTCCAAGCCGTCTAGGGAGCGGCAACTCCCAAGAGTAACAAGTTGATGACGCTTGCTTGAAGTTTCCCTAATGCCACAAAGCTCAAACTCTTGATGCAATGCACTAGGAAGCTCTCACACTCTCAAAAATGCAATCTCTAAGCAAGTGTGTGTGAGAGAGGGATGCCTTAGCTCTAATGTGTCAAGAATGCTATCCAAATGGCCAAGAGAAACACCCAATGGCCGGGCATTGGGTATATATAGACACCCCTTCAAAAACTAGCCGTTACACTCTTTTCTGCGAAGTCGCGGACCGTCCGCGGTTCAAAAACCGGACTGTCCGCCGTTAAAAACCAGTGAGTCAGAGTGCATTTAATGCGTGTCAGAACTAGCCGTTAAGCCCTGGCAGACCGTCCGCGCCCCAGGGGCGGACCGTCCGCAGTTAAGAGTTCCAACCCACCAGAGACTAACATCGTCTCTGGAACAATTTTGAGATTAGCCTGCGGACCGTCCGCGCCTCAGGAGCGGACCGTCCGCAGTTTAACTTTTGAGCCCAAACCAGAGAAACAACCTCTCTGGTACAAACCCGAGATTAGCCGGCGGACCGTCCGCGCCCCATGGGCGGACTGTCCGTCGTTCAACTTTGAAGCCCACACTGACAGACACCCTTTCTGGTACAAGTTTGAAATATAGTAGCGGACCGTCCGCCCAACTGGGCCGGACTGTCCGCCAGCCCACCAGAGCCTCTGCAAGCTCTCTGGAACGGGCGCAGACTGTCCGCCCCTCAGGCGCGGACTGTCCGCCGTTACTCAGTCAGCTCTCAAATTTAGTCTATTTCAAATCTTTTCAAAACGCCGTTAGCCCTCATGCATGCAACTAGACATTTTGAGCAAAATGGCACTAAAGACCCGTCAAGCATGAGTACACAACCCCTCTTGATAGTACGGCTATCTATCCAACAAATCCGGTCACTTTTCATCCACTAAACGCCTTGTGTCTGGTAAAATACAAAGGCCCTATTTTATCTCTTTGCCTTGAGCCCTAGCTTTGCTCATCATCTCCAAAACTCCATACGTTCACACCCAAATCTCTTTCATCCATAGATCAACCTATACTCATTATCTCAAATAAAATCGTTAATCCACAAACCGTTGTCATTAATTACCAAAACTCGAAATAGGGGCCTAGATGCTTTCAAGTCAACTTTATACACTAGGCATAAGGTGGACTTGGAATTGAACTTTGGAAGAACTTACTCATTTTCTTGAAAATTTCAGAATATGGTATGAATAAATTCACCAAGTTCGATGAGTAGAGAGAACTCCCCCTTGATATGTGCATATAAATTTTCATGAATTCCAAGTACATATATATTTGAAACTTTTAACGGAGTTTTCCCTACAAGTGGAAATCGAGGCATACAAGATACAAGATATATATGATATGAACTTTAACATGGTTAGCACAACCTCACAACCACAAGATGAACATAAATAGATAAGAGTAGCACAAACTAACATAGTTCATCACACATTACAAACCAAGGTTCAAATCCAAACACAAGTCTCAAATAGAGTTCATGCAAGATACAAATAAACATGAGTGGCAAGCGGAAGCCAAAAACGAATGATCTCCATAAGAAGTCCATGAGCTCCCCCTAGATCCAAGCCACTCCAAAGCTCCTTCTCCCCCTTTGGCATCAATTGCCAAGAAAGTCAAACGGCTGGTGGAGGAGGTGGCGGTGGGTAAAACGGCTGGTGCGGGTAGAACTCTGGAGGCGGCACTGGAGCCGGAAATACCGAGTAGAAGTGATCAGAGAATCCAGTGAAGGCTGTGCTGAAGGCATCAAAGCGCTGCTCTAGCTGCTCCTGTCTCTGCTCAAGCTGCTCAAACTGCTCAGAAGAGGGCAAATCCTCAAAACGTGAGTCAAGAGCTGCTATATCTGAGTGTAGACTCTCATGAAACTCCTGCATCTGAGCCATCATAGGCTGGAACATCTGCTGCTGCATGTTCTGAAAGTTGAGGTTCATCTGAGTCTGCATCTGACTAGCCAACCCCGCAATCTGAGAGGACATGCTCTCCTGCATGGATGCAAAGTATGGATCAAAGTAGCCAGCTGGAGGAGCCCACTGCTGCTGTGCTGGAGGATGCGGTGGTGGCATGGCATGCTGAGCTGCAGCTGCTTCCATGTGAGCATCATCATCACTATCATCTTGCCCCTGTGCTTCAGCATCCATATCATCTCCAGGGAAGGGAGTCAAAGGCCTCAAGAGAAAAGCATTGTCATTCTTGAATGGCCTGAAAGGTGTGTGCTTGCTTTCACATATCCCTCTGAAACTAGTCTTAACCTTGATGATTGACATAATATATGGAGCAAAATATAAGTTCATTTTCATGTTTAGCCTCAAATCTGCGAGCTGATCCATGACAAGAGCAATGACATTTATTCTATTTCCATTCATGATATGAGATATCACATTCCAATAGTGCCCTCTAACCTTGTCCTTGTTGCCACTCTTAGGCATGAATGTGACTCTGACAATTTTATTGATCACTGGAGGATGATGCCTCAGACCCTGAGTACCCCCAAAAGTTCTAGCAATTCCAAGATGTGCAGGCTCATAGAATATGGTGTAGTCATTCTCATCTAGTGAGTTTTCTAACACAACATTCACACTTTGCTCACTAGTGATGAAATTATAATCTAATTGATTTGCCTCAGCAAACTGTGCAAATGTAGCACCATAGGTTCTTTTGCCAGTTGTCCACCTAAATGTTTTCTCAACCATGTTTATCTCGAGAGTGGCATAGAACTGGCGTATTACAGTTTCATTCCAATCACACCTATGCTGCAGAAAATTAGCTATCCCCATTTGCTGAAATCTATCCACTAGATCAGACATGACTTGATGTTGTCTCATATAGCCTAGGTCAATGGTCTGATGTTTGAATACATTTTTCTTAATTAGATGACCAAAGTAAACATCTTTTTGTACCTCGGTTTTGAAGAAGAGAATGTTGGTGTCACGAGGCAAGCTGAACTGATCCATTGCTCTTGCATTTGCATAGCTTTCTGCAGTCCACTGTCGACTAGGTAGATCCAGCCCCATCAAATCGGTAACATCATTGTCAACCCCCTCGGTATCTTCCTCTGAGGACTCATCACCAATATCTCCCACTGAAGATGCAGCAGCCATCTCACTAACATTTGGAGCATAGTCCACATCGTCCGAGTCATCACTGTCTCTTTGCCTCTTAGAAGTCATTGCCTTCTTAATTTTTATAGCAGTGGCCTTGATGATCTTCCGGGGTGGCCTGAGATCAAGATTTAACCATAAGAACAATCACTAAAGTCATTGAATCAATCCTTAATGATATAACTCAATTCAGCACTGATCTGAAAAATCTGATACTAGCGGACCGTCCGCTCTTATGAACGCGGACCGTCCGCGGTTCATGAACTACCACCGCGGACCGTCCGCGTCCAGCAGGCGGACTGTCCGCGACCCATCTGTTCTTCGCAGGAACACAAAATCGCCCTCATCTTTGATTCACCCACATTTTGAGTTTCGATTCAAATCCACCAACCAAAATTAAACTATAGCATCTCCTCATCACTAGGAATAAGATCCCCCAAGTATTTTCAAGAATCCATGGTCCAAAAATAGATCGGAGCATCTAACCCTAACTCTTTCCAATAAAGAAAACCAAGAACAAGAGTTAGGGATTCATCGAAATACCGAGAGGACATGATGCACAATCTTGAGAGGAGTCCGGGGATGTGCTCGGACCGTCCGGGAACCACTCCAAAAAGCCTTGACCTTGTGGTCTCCCCCACGTGCTTGAGAGAGAAAGAGTGAGAGCTTTTGGATGTTTGTGTGCGGTTTGGTGGAGGGGTGTGAGAGGGACATCCAATATAAGTAAAATCTGGCCGACCCCACATTTCTGTCCATTCGCGGACTGTCCGCGATAATCTGGCGGACCGTCCGCCTTTGAATTTTTTACACTGCCAACTGACTGAAACTGCCTCTGGTAAAATCTGCCCAGCATAGGCGGACTGTCCGCGGTCCTTTGGCGGACTGTCCGCAATGAATTTCTGCGGTTGACAACTTTTCTGCAGAGCCTCTGGTGGACAATTCTCAAGAACGGCGGACTGTCCGCCCATAACCAGCGGACTGTCCGCGCTACCAAAAATCTGACAAGTCTGAATTCTGCCAATTTTCTCAATTCCAACTCCAATTTGGGATCATTGCTCATATAAAAATATAAAAATCTAAAAATCTCAAATCTTGCATGAAAACCTTCAAACGACTTATATGAGCAAGTTTCAACAAGAATTCAAAAATAAATCGAGTAGAATCATGAAAACTCATAAATGGCTCAAAAATACCTCAAAAATTCATAAAAATGAAACAAGAAGAGCATGAAAGAACCATATGCCACATGTGTTAGTTTTCAAGCCACATTTGAGAAGTCAATGATATTTAACTCATTTCTCAATTTGCAAAACCGAGATTCATCCAAAGGCTTGGTAAATATATCGGCTAATTGATCATCCGTGCCAATACCATCAATTTTGATGTCACCCTTGTTCACATGATCTCTAAGAAAATGTTGGCGGATATCAATATGTTTGGTTCTTGAATGTTGGACCGGATTAGAGGCAATCTTCACGGCACTTTCATTATCACACAACAAGAGAATTTCATCAAATTTCACACCATAGTCAAGAAGAGTTTGCTTCATCCATAATAATTGTGCACAACAACTTCCGGCCGAGATATATTCCGCTTCGGCGGTTGAAAGAGCCACGGAATTTTGCTTCTTTGATGACCAAGATACAAGAGATCTTCCAAGAAATTGACAACCACCGGAGGTGCTTTTCCTATCAACCTTGCACCCCGCATAATCCGAGTCCGAGAATCCAACCAAATCAAAATGAGCACCATTAGGATACCATAAACCAATATTAGGAGAATATTTCAAGTATCTCAAGATCCTTTTGACGGCGGTCAAATGACATTCTCTAGGTGCGGCTTGAAATCGTGCAGACATGCAAACACTAAACATGATGTCGGGCCTAGATGCGGTCAAATAAAGCAAACTACCAATCATAGAACGGTAAAGTTTTTGGTCAACCGGGTTACCTCCCTCATCTAGGTCGAGATGCCCATTGGTGGCCATATGAGTCTTGATTGGTTTTGCATCTTCCATACCAAATTTCTTCAATATATCCTTCACATATTTTGATTGACACACAAAGGTGCCTTCCTTGAGTTGCTTGATTTGAAGTCCAAGAAAGAAACTTAATTCACCAATCATGGACATCACAAATTCTCTACACATCATTTCACCAAATTCCTCACAAAAACTTGGGTTAGTTGAACCAAAGATAATATCATCAACATAAATTTGACAAACAAACAAATCTTTACCAATATCTTTAGTGAACAAAGTAGTGTCAACCTTACCAATTTTGAAGCCCTTAGAGATAAGAAAATCCCTCAATCTTTCATACCAAGCTCGTGGAGCTTGCTTAAGACCATAAAGAGCTTTAGAGAGCTTGTATACATGATTTGGCTTCTTGGGATCTTCAAAACCGGGAGGTTGCTCAACAAAAACAAGTTCACTAATCTTGCCATTCAAGAAAGCACTTTTCACATCCATTTGAAAAAGTTTAATGTTGTGAGAGCAAGCATAAGCTAATAAAATTCTAATAGCTTCTAATCTAGCAACGGGAGCAAAAGTTTCACCGAAATCCAAACATTCGACTTGAGTGAAGCCTTGAGCTACTAATCTTGCCTTGTTTCTCACAACCATTCCATCTTCATTTTGCTTGTTTCTAAAGACCCATTTAGTGCCAATAACATTATAATTCTTGGGCCTCTCAACTAAATCCCAAACTTGATTCCGGGTGAAATTGTTTAATTCTTCATGCATAGCATTTACCCAATCCGGATCTCTCAATGCTTCATCTACACGGTTAGGTTCAAGAAAAGATACAAAAGAATAATGTTCACAAAATGAAGCAATGCGAGATCGAGTTTGGACACCCTTACTAATATCACCCATGATTTGATCCACCGGATGATCCTTTGCAAGAACATGATGAATTCTTTGAGGAACAATGGGTTCTTGAGTTGATGAAGAAGGTGCACTAGATGAACCAACTTGATCTTGTACTTGAGAATCATCATTACTTGAATCTTGTACAATTTGTTGTGCTTGATCATTTAAGAAAGAAGTTGAAGGATTAACTCTAATAGAGATAGAAGGACCATCTTCATCTTCATCTTCTTCTCATGGTCTAACATCACCAATTGACATATTTTTCATTGTATTTCTCAAACCATCACTTCTCACATCATCAAGATTTTCTTGTTCATTATGAGAACCATTTGTTTCATCAAACTCAACATCATATGCTTCTTCAACAATGCCATGAGTTTTGTTGTAGACCCGATAAGCCTTGCTATTAGATGAATATCCAAGAAGAAAACCCTCATCACATTTGCTTTAAAACTTTGATAACCGAGTTCCCTTCTTGAGAATATAGCATTTGCAACCAAACACTCTAAAATATGATATATTTGGCTTCCTTCCAATAAGCAACTCATATGGGGTCTTGTTATGAAATCTATGCCAATACAATCTATTTGAGGCATGACAAGCCGTGTTGATTGTTTTGGCCCAAAAACTATCCAAAACATTGTACTCGGTGAGCATTGATCTTGCCATATCAATCAAGGTTCTATTTTTCCTCTCAACAAGACCATTTTGTTCCGGAGTGTACTTGGTTGAGAATTCATGCTTGATTCCTTTCACATCACACCATTCCTCAACTCTTGTGTTTCTAAACTCACTTCCATTGTCACTCCTCACTTTCTTCACCTTGAGCTCAAATTCATTTTCGGCCCTTATAAAGAATTTCATGAAAGTGTCATATGTATCGGCCTTGTCATGAAGAAAGAAAACCCATGTATATCTTGAGTAATCATCCACTACCACAAGACAATAGCAATTTCCACCAATACTTCTATATGTTGTAGGACCAAACAAATCCATATGCAATAATTCCAAAGGTCTCTCGGTTGACATGACACTCTTAGTGGGATGAGTATTTGCAACTTGCTTTCCGGCTTGACATGCACTACAAAGCTTATCTTTGTCAAACTTCACATTCTTCAAGCCAACTACTAAATCATGCTTCAAAAGTCGGTTGAGTTGCTTCATACCAACATGACCAAGCCTTCTATGCCATAACCAACCCAAAGATAAACATCCTCATGTCTAAATCCCGTAAAGATGTGATCTTTTCCATCCAAGCTAGTCACTACAACATCATCTTTAGTGAAACTACACTTATATCCAAAATCACAAAGTTGAGTGACCGCTAAGAGATTAAACTTGAGAGGGTCAACCAACAATACATTTGAAAGAGAATGATTGCTTGAGATAGGAATTGTACCAACTCCTTTGACTTTGCCCCGGCTATTGTCACCAAAGATGATGTCACTATAGCCACCCACATTCTCATCTAGAGAGAAAAACATCATTTGATCTCCGGTCATGTGTTGAGTGCATCCACTATCAAGCACCCAATGTCTTCCTCCGGACTTATAATTCACCTACAAAGAGGAAGTAACTCTTTTAGGTACCCAAACTTTCTTAGGTCCTTGAACGTTAGTGACCACATTAGTGACCAAGACTTTTGGCACCCAAATGGCATTCTTTTTAGCACCATTTATAGGTATCCCAACAAATTTTGCACTAACATTGCCATTTGAATTTCTCATAAGCATGTAACTTGAATCAAAGGATATGACTTTCTTGTTGGTGCAATTCTTCTCAACATGGTCAACCTTCTTGCATTTTTCACAATATGGCTTGCCACTACTCTTCACAAAGGTAGTTTTGGTTTGCACAAAAGCCTTCTTCCCTTTCTTAGGAATATATCCAAACCCTTGCTTGTTCCAGATGAACTTTTGGCTTGCCCACCAATGATTAAACTTTGCTCTACTATCATAGCATTTTCTCAAATCATTAGTCAAGCAAGTAACATCTTTCTTTAACAAATCATTTTCCATAATGAGAGATTTATTGCAAGGTGAGTTATCAATTTTGGTGCACAAAGAACTAGTAGAGCTAGAGCCACAAGATTTATCATCAATTAAATCACAACTAACACCAATGCTCAAAGTTGCTTTTCTTCCATGACTAAGCAAGGTATTGTGAGCTTCCTCAAGCTTCTCATGAGTTTCTTTGAGATTCTCATGAGAAGTCTTTAGCTCCTCATAGGAATCTTGAAGAGAAGTAAACTTCAACTTCAAGTCCCTCAACTTAGCATTTTCCTATGTCATGAATTCATCGGCATCATTAAGCATTTCAATAAGATCATCATATGAAAGTTCATCAAGTTCACCATCTTGTTGTATCTTTGCACCACCCTTTGCCATAAGACAATGTGGTGTAGAGAAGAGTGATGGAGCCTCCTTGATGGCGATCCCGGCAACTCCCTTGGATGGCTTGTCATCATCATCATCATCATCGGAGCTTGCATCGGAATCCCATTCAACAAAATAAGCTTGGCCATTCTTCTTCTTCTTGATGAACTTCTTTTTCTTCTTTTCATCATTTTTCTTGTCCTTTTTCTTGTTTGGACAATTTACAATGATATGACCAACTTCACCATAATTGAAGCAAGTCTTATCCACAAAAGGATTTTTTCTTGATGATTGACCTCTCTTGCCAAAGTTTTTCTTGCTCATCATTCTATTGAATCTCTTGACAAAGAGAGCCATCTCCTCATCCGATTCTTCTTCTTGGCATCCACTTTCTTCTTCATTTTTGCTATCTTGAGCTTTGAATGCCACACTTTTCTTTTTCATACCAATTTCTCCCCCATGAGCTTCATCTTGAGATTTCTTGAACATGTCATGGGTGAGGATTTCTCCCAATATTTGTGTAGGAGTTGCGGTCTTCACATTTGACCTTACAAGCAAGGTCACAATTGTGTCATATCTTTCCGGAAGACATCTAAGAAACTTGTGGTTGAAATTCCCATCCGGTACCTCAAATCCAAGTCCCTTGAGGTCATTCACAATGTCATTTAGCAGGTTGAACATCTCGGCTATACTCTCATCCTTCTTCATGGTAAATTCACTAAAATTCCCTTTAAGCAAATATAACTTTGCTTCTTTCACAGTTGATGTATCCTCATAAATTTCCATGAGCTTCTTCCATATGTCATTTGCATTTGTGAGGCTCTTGACTCTATTAAATTCATTTACATCAAGAGCACTAAAGAGCAGATTAACCCCTTGATCATTTAGTGTCTCATTTTCCTCATCTAAGGGAGTCAAACTCTTTGGGTCCAAAATGACATATCCATCATTTACTACTCTCCAAAGCTTTCTACTCATGGCTTTGAGATGAGCCGACATCCTAGTCTTCCAATAATCATAATTGTTCCCATCAAAGAACGGTGGCTTCCCAACATGAATTCCATGATCACTAGTCATTGTTCTACTCCAAGATGGTTAAATCTGCAATTAATGGAGTACTTAGCTCTGGTACCACTTGTAGGATCAAGAACACCGACTAGAGGGGGGGTGAATAGGCGGTTTAAAAACTAAAACCAATAACACTAGAGAAATTTAATTAGTAACAAAGGAAAGCCCTATGTTATGCTATTACTATCTCTAGATGGGTTTGCAACCTAGGGTGACAAGACACAAATCAAGCTCTAGTAAAGTAAATTGCTCAAAGTAAAGACAAGAATAAAAGTGAGCAAGAGAAGTAACCAAGCTTGACACAAGAATATATCCCGTGGTGTCGATGACTTGCCGGTCACCCCTAATCCACGTTGAGGTGGATTCCAAGAATCAACCGCTCCTCTATCAAGAACCTCTTGATCTTGAGCCGGCTTGAAACAAGGAACCGCTCCACACCTCGATTCCACTAGAGTTGCTCTTCACCACTCCGGTGAGATGAGCACAAAACCTCTCACAACCGAAATCGGGGCTCCTCAACAATCTCCTTGGAGGTGCTCCACGAAATCCACTTCTCCAAGCCGTCTAGGGAGCGGCAACTCCCAAGAGTAACAAGTTGATGACGCTTGCTTGAAGTTTCCCTAATGCCACAAAGCTCAAACTCTTGATGCAATGCACTAGGAAGCTCTCACACTCTCAAAAATGCAATCTCTAAGCAAGTGTGTGTGAGAGAGGGATGTCTTAGCTCTAATGTGTCAAGAATGCTATCCAAATGGCCAAGAGAAACACCAAATGGCCGGGCATTGGGTATATATAGACACCCCTTCAAAAACTAGCCGTTACACTCTTTTCTGCAAAGTCGCGGACCGTCCGCGGTTCAAAAACCGGACTGTCCGCCGTTAAAAACCAGTGAGTCAGAGTGCATTTAATGCATGTCAGAACTAGCCGTTAAGCCCTGGCGGACCGTCCGCGCCCCAGGGGCGGACCGTCCGCAGTTAAGAGTTCCAACCCACCAGAGACTAACATCGTCTCTGGAACAATTTTGAGATTAGCCTGCGGACCGTCCGCGCCTCAGGAGCGGACCGTCCGCAGTTTAACTTTTGAGCCCAAACCAGAGAAACAATCTCTCTGGTACAAATCTGAGATTAGCCGGCGGACCGTCCGCGCCCCATGAGTTTGAAATACAGTAGCGGACCGTCCGCCCAACTGGGCCGGACTGTCCGCCAGCCCACCAGAGCCTCTGCAAGCTCTCTGGAACGGGCGCAGACTGTCCGCCCCTCAGGCGCGGACTGTCCGCCGTTACTCAGTCAGCTCTCAAACTTAGTCTATTTCAAATCTTTTCAAAACGCCGTTAGCCCTCATGCATGCAACTAGACATTTTGAGCAAAATGGCACTAAAGACCCGTCAAGCATGAGTACACAACCCCTCTTGATAGTACGGCTATCTATTTAACAAATCCGATCACTTTTCATCCACTAAAAGCCTTGTGACCGGTAAAATAGAAAGGCCCTATTTTATACCTTTGCCTTGAGCCCTAGCTTTGCTCATCATCTCCAAAACTCCATACGTTCACACCCAAATCTCTTTCATCCATGGATCAACCTATACTCATTATCTCAAATGAAATCGTTAATCCACAAACCGTTGTCATTAATTACCAAAACTCGAAATAGGGGCCTAGATGCTTTCAATATTACCGCCGGTTCATTGAGAACTTTTCGAAAATTGCGAAGCCAATGACTGAGTTATTGAAAAATGAAGTTAAGTTTGAGTGGACTCAAGCTTGTGAAGAAGCTTTCCAAACTCTTAAGGATCCTCTCACTACCGCTCCTGTTCTTGCTCAGCCAAATATTCCCAAGAGCTTCGATGTTTATTGCGATGCTTCTCGCATTGGCCTTGGCTGTGTTCTTATGCAAGAAGGCCGAGTAGTGGCCTTTGCTTCTCGTCAACTCAAGCGACATGAAGAAAATTATCCTACACATGATTTAGAGTTTGCGGCCGTTGTCCATGCTCTAAAGATATGGCGTCACTATCTGCTTGGCAATCATTGCAATATCTACACCGATCACAAGAGTCTCAAGTATATTTTCACTCGATCTGATCTTAACATGAGGCAACGTTGATGGCTTGAATTAATCAAGAATTATGACATTGAAGTGCACTATCATCCCGGTAAGGCGAATGTCGTCGCCGATGCACTAAGCCGGAAGGCTCAATGCAACTGGTTGACCATAGCTCCTCATGTGCATACTCTTTGTGACGATCTCCGGAAACTTGGAATTTCCATAGTCAAACAAGGCTATCTTGCTACTCTCACAGTCAAATCTGACCTTTATGATCAAATCAAGGAGGCCCAAAAGAAGAATAAGGGTATGGCTCGAATTCGGGAATTAATGAAGGAGGGAAAAGCTCGATGCTTCTCTACGGATAATGAAGGAGTTCTATTCTTTGGGAAGCGTATTGTGGTGCCTAAGGATCATAACCTCAGGCGAATTATCCTGGATGAAGCCCATAGTTCTCAATTCTCCATTCATCCGGGCAGTACTAAAATGTATCAATATCTCAAGCAAAAATTTTGGTGGACTCGCATGAAGCGAGAAATTGCTCGGTACGTCTCTGAGTGCGATGTTTGCCAAAGGGTTAAGGCCGAACATCTCAAATCTGCCGGTACCCTTCAGCCTTTCCCTATTCCATCATGGAAGTGGGAAGAAATTGGAATGGATTTCATCACTGGGTTACCCAGGTCTTCCCAAGAATATGATTCTATATGGGTAATTGTGGATCGTTTGACAAAATCAGCTCATTTTCTTCCGGTCAAGACCACTTATCTCGTCAAGCAATATGCGGAGTTGTACCTTACCCGCATCGTTTGTCTTCATGGTGTTCCTAAGAAAATTGTCTCTGATCGCGGTCCTCAATTCGTCGCTCACTTCTGGAGAAGTCTTCATGAAGCTATGGGAACTGATCTCACCTACAGTACTGCCTATCATCCTCAAACCGACGGTCAAGCTGAGAGGGTCAATCAAATCTTAGAAGACATGCTACGAGCTTGTGCTCTTATATATGAGATGAAATGGGTTACTTGTTTGCTATTCACAGAGTTTTCTTACAACAATTGTTATCAAGTAAGTATCAAAATGTCTCCTTTTGAAGTCCTCTATGGAAGACGGTGTAGGACTCCTATTAATTGGTCTGAATCTGGAGAAAGACCTTTCTTTGGTCTAGACTTGGTGAAAGATGCCGAAGAACAAGTCAGGATTATCCGTGAGAATCTTTGTATTGCTCAATCTCGTCAAAAGATTTATGCTGATCGTCGCCGCCGAGAACTCCATCTTAAGATTGGCGATTATGTCTATCTCAAAGTTTCTCCATTTAAGGGCACTCGCCTTTTTCAAGTAAGAGGAAAGCTAGCGCCACGCTATGTGGGACCTTTTCGGATCATCAAGAAAGTGGGAGCAGTTGCCTATCAACTGGAACTTCCTCAATCATTCTCCGCAGTACACAATGTCTTCCATATCTCTCAATTGAAGCAGGGTCATCGTGTTCCAACTGACGCCATCGACCTTGAGTCACTTGACATTCAACCAGGTCTTACCTACGAAGAACACCCAAATGCCATTCTTGATCGAGATGAAAGAAAGGTGAAGCGTAACATAGTGAAGTTTATAAAGGTTCAATGGATCAATCATTCCGAAGATGAAGCCACGTGGGAGCGAGAAGATCAGATACGTCAAGAATACCCTGAATTCTTCTCTAATGAGTAAGTTCTATCTCTACCACACCCATGCCTTAGTACATCATCTCCAAGATCTTTATCTCGTCTAAGCTTGGAGTTTTATCATTTCATCTCTGTCTATCTAAATCTCGGGACGAGATTTCTTTAAGGGGGGTAGATTGTAACATCCCGGGGTGAAAAATTCAAAAAACCGGAACCTCCGGATTCAAAAACCGGAACTTCCGGAATTACTCTGCTTCGTGAGCAGAGCACGAATCGCGGCGCGCCGGCCATCCTCGCGACACGCGCCGGCCATCCTCGGCTGCCGTGCCGCCTCCTCACTTATCTCCTTGCCTTAAGGCCAGACCGGCCCCTTACCCTCAAACCCTAGCTCCCGTCTTCCCCCCCCTCCACCATTGACGCCGGCCCGAGCTCTGTCGCCGCCGCGGTTTGCCACCCTCGGGGAGCCCCTCGCCGATTCATCGCGGGGGCAGCTTCCCCTCCCTCCACTCCTTCGATTCCACCCCTAACCCGACCTCCTCCCTCACCGCACAGGGCCGCCGCCGCTCGCCTCGGTCCGCTGCTGCTCAACGCTGCCTTGCGCCGCCGCCGCCGTCGCCGCGCGCGACGTGTGCGCGCGCGCGCGACGCGCCACGCGCGCCGTGGCCACGTCCACGCCGCGCCGCGCATGCTTTGGCAAAGTCCGGCTGAAACCGGAACCTCCGGTTTTAGAAACCGGAACTTCCGGTTTTGGCCTGGCATGTTCTGAAAACCGGAACATCCGGTTTTGAAGCCAGAACCTGCGGTTTTGTCAGGGATTGCATATCCAAAATGTTTTGCATGCATACCTTTTCGCGCATATCATCTCATGCATTTTATTTTGTGCATAAGCATAGCATCGCACTAATGCATGCATCTCATTCATGCATTATAGTGACCGAACCGTCGGAGATCGAACCCGTGGAGCCCACCGAGTCCGTTGAGCCTGAACCCGAAGTCCAGTTCGTGGTCGAGGCTGAAGCTAATCAAGGCAAGCAGCTAAGCATGAGTCCTTGCTCCTATTTAACCTGATTTAATTAGTTATCTCACCGGGTAAAGTTGGGTTATATATATTACGTATGTATTGCATTCTTGTACCTATCTGCGTGCATTATCCTTCCTTGATTTGTTATCCTTGTTCTTGGCACTAGTTAGTCAGTTAATCACTTAACCTGACTAGATGCTTAGCCCTGCTTAGAATTTTTATATTGCTCGCTAGACAGGAATAATTTGGAGGATCACATTTACCGGTTATCCTTGTTGCACTGGTTCGGCTTGGTGGTAAGAGTTTTGCAGTATCGAGGTTCGAGCGGAATGGTAGGGCCTAGAGAATTGAGTCTCATGGGCATAGTCCGCTTGGACCGATTGAGGACCGTCCGTGGATGACGTCGGTTTTGAGCTCCTTTCCGTGCTACCACATATCCAATATAATGGTACGGATAAGCCAATTATCTTCTTTGACTTGATCATTGATGTGCAGTTCTAGATACGTGGATAAGGGCTATGCAGAGAGGCTTAGTGTGTCCCCGGGTAGAACTATGTGTAGGAAAGTTTAGAGATGTCCCCGGTGGAACTAAGTCTCTACGCGTAAACTAGGTGTGAAAATTTCAAAGATCGAGCCTTGTTGGAACAGTTGACGCGGGTACCCCCTTATCCAACTTTGGCCGGTTGGGTGAGTCGCATGGTCCTTGCGTCGTGTGGGTAAAGTAGTACACCCTTGCAAGGTTTGAATCAATTCGAATTGCCGTGCTCTCGGTTATGAGCACGCTCTTTATCCCATGAATTCCTCGTAGAGTTACGGTCATGTTGGAGTGGGTTTCAGTAACTCGGGAATAACTATGTTATTCTTACTATGTTCTACTAAAATTTAATGGGGGTTCGGGCAACATTAATTAATTTTGCTAGGTGTTAGTTTAGAGAGCTCATGCTTATGTAATAATTACTTAACCTTAAAGATTTTACTTGTGTCTTTGCATGATTCTTGTTTATTTAATCGCGTAAGTCTTGCGAGTACCTTTATACTCAGGGTACTTCTAACCCTAGTTGCAGGTGAACCGGAAGTAGTGTTCGGCCACTTCTACCCCGCCATTCTAGGTACGGGGGAGGAGTAGGTCGTTGAGGCTGGGATGGTGTCCTTGAGCAAGACATCATCATCGTAGTAGATTTTATCATAATCGAATTCTGTGAGAGCATGTAAATAAAATAATTTTTAAGTTTCTAAATAATATGGCTTCCGTGAGCCCAAGACTTGTAATGGTGAATAGTTTGAAACCTTCCTATGTTGAACTTGTAATGTTAAGTTTCGAACTCTGGTAAAGTAAAACTGCTCTTTGTGGTTTATTGGCGATGTATTCGATTGTAAACGATATGTGTATATGCTGATTCTGGACGTATGTTAGAGCACATACCGGGACTACCGGATTTAATATTATTTTAGGCGAATGACGTGTCGGTTATTCGTGTCTCTAGATGTGGGGTAACACATGGCACGCTCCCTGACAATCTCGTGTTAACTCTCATCTGAAAGATAATGACTGACGGTTTGCCTAAAATAATATTAAATTGGACGGTTTTCACAGCCACGGCCGCCGCCGCGCTCGTCGGCGGCGCCTTCGCCAAGTATCCCCGGGAACAATTGCTACCGGTGCCGGGGCGTCGACGACGATGCAGGCGCGTGCATGTACTTAAATAGCTAGGTTCGACGGGTCGGGTCGGCTGCGCGCGGCACGGCCGGTGGCGCGTCTCACTCGCGCGCGGCTTCAAGTGAAAGGCCATGCTCGTGTCCCCTCCACTTAGGATTGGCGGCCCTGCTGGTGCTGCGTGCTCTCGATCCAAACTGGAGTAGTGGTGGTGCAGTGTGTTGGTTGGCACGTCTTCGTCTGATCACCCTTCTGGTGCGGGCACCGTGCCGGCGTGCGATGCGATCGAGCCAATTATTAGCTGCTCAGGTATAGTGGTTGGGTTGTGCCGCCATGCCATGATCTTCTCTTGTCTTTGCATCAATCGATCAGTGGCTAATTAATCACCAATATGCGGAAGGTACACGCACTAACTACATTCACTGAAACAGAAATAAAAATAATATTGGTGCAGGCCTAACACCATACTTATGATTCCTATTAAGTTGTATATACGCACCATAGGCTGGGAATGTACGGATATTTCCCGACCGTATTCGAATTTGATCCGGTTTGGAAGGATTTTTATCTCCGTATGAATCCGACTTCGAATATTCAATATATGTAACCGATCTGTATCCAAATATTAAAAGTTACATTTTTATAATATCAATATTCATTATAATTTTATCTGGCAAAAACTAACACTATTCGTATCCGATCCCGTGTATTCGAATAAAAAATACAAAAACAAATACGATATTAGTAATATTAGTCAGTATTCAATCAGTTTACATACCATAGATGGTTCACTTTGTGCTTCATCATCACTTGATGAATTTTTTTTTGAGTGCCTCCATCTGGGTTACCCAGCTATAGTATCTGTTCATACACACGCCCGCCCATTTTACACACGCACACCACACGTGTACAAATAGCCCTACAACTACACACAGATTTAACACCGCGTCCTTCTTGAGATCACCAGAATCCTCCGATTCCGTAGGCGACGGGCGCGTCGTATTCCCTTCGTGGCTCCACGCGCGAGAGACAGATACCTGAAATTATTTAGGGAACTACTATTCCCGGTGGGAAAACCTCGCCCGAGCCCGCGCTCGAACGCGGGGCGGTGGGCGCTGTAGCCAGCCGCTCCACCAACAAAGCTAGCGCTCGTTCCCATCACTTCATGAATTTGTGGCAGGGTGGAGCTACTCAGTGATCCACGGTGCTAGTTGTGGCGCTATCTGTCTAGCACAACCTAGAAGCTAGGGAAGCCAGCTTGAAGGGTCTCGATTCATATGTTGATTTTGTCTTCTGTTTGTTCTTATACAAAATTTTGTTCAACGCCAAATTTTGCATGAACATAATTGCATTATCTACCCATCCATGTGTTTTGCTCGGTTGGATTTCTGGCACTTCTTCTTAGGTTTGGAGTATGTGAGTACATGAAGGGGTGGAGTACTTTTGAATACAGATCAAGCTCAGGATGATATGAAGAGGATCATTGGGATATATAATTGATTTATTCAAATAATGATGCTTATATTATTCAATTTGAAGGTGAACTTTTTTTCCAACATGGGCCTTGCCCGAATTTCATTACTTAAAGCAACGAAATTACACAGTCTTTCCCACGAAGGTAGCAGCAGTTCTACTGAAAAAAAAGACATAAAAGGTCCAACAGCGAAGCAACCAAACACCAACTACTCCCAGTTTAGAAAACAACATCAGCACGGCAACAGAGGCCAACGTCTAAAAACACCAACTCAAGCAAGACTACTTAGCAAAAACTAAGATACCACCACTAGGAAGCTAAAGATAGATGCCAGCCGATCCATCAATGCATCAGAACTACCCCAGCATCTTCCGCTTGCGCCTCTCGCGGGTGGAAAGATAGCGCTGTCTCCCTGAGTGCCTCGGCGCCAGCATCCAGCTTCTTCTTGTCTTCCTCCAGCTGCAATTCTGCCCAATAAGAGATAAAGGAAGAAGCTAAGCAGATGATCTCTGTAGGAGATCTCACAATTTTTTTGTTCAAAATGAATTTTATTTCTCATTCTCCACAGCGCCCAGCAAATTGCTGCTAGCCCTTCATACCAAAATTTCCCTCCTCGTGGGAGAAACTGTTTCGTCCAGACCCAAAATTGGTCAAGAGAGCAGGGCCTGCAATCTGCGCCCACCACATAAGCAACCAAACTCCACACTGTTATGGCAAGTGGAGCCGGTCCAGGGCCCACGCGGTACTGTACCGCGTGAACAGTACCGCATGAACAGTGCTGGGAATAAGGATTAGATGGGTTTGTTAGGAAAGAGATAAGTTAGATTGATTCGGTTAGGATATTGCTTAGGGGTCAAGTCAGTCATCTCTATAAAAGAGACTATCATGTATCAATTAGAGGAAGCAAGAAGAACCCTAAAAGTAGTCAGAGCCTCCAAGGGAGGGTGACGAACAGGTTCTTCGTGCTATCCCTACATCTACCATATCATTTGGTATCAGAGCCTTCGATCTTGCGACACCACCATAAATCCCACCCAACTCCCACCCCTAAACCCAATCCAACACCACGTCCGGATTGCATCTACAGCAGTTCGTCCATGGCAGCCCCCACGATCGCCCACAAACTCCGCATCCCTGCCTTTGATGGGAGTTCTGATCCCTTGCAGTGGTTGCACCGTTGCAACCTGTGCTTCGATGCATGGGAGACAGTAGAAGATGAGAAGGTATGGATTGCTTCTTTCAAATTGAAGGGCAGCGCATATCAGTGGTACTGCTGGGTGGAGAGGAACATTGGCGTTCCTTCGTGGGCAGGATTTGTTGCCACCATCAGCTGCAAGTTTGCACCGGCCGCCGAACCAACATCAGCGCGGCCTGCGACTGCATCTTCCATCGTCGCCGAGATCTTCGCCGAGATATGGTAGATGTAGGGATAGCACGAAGAACCTGTTCGTCGCCCTCCCTTGGAGGCTCTGACTACTTTTAGGGTTCTTCTTGCTTCCTCTAATTGATACATGATAGTCTCTTTTATAGAGATGACTGACTTGACCCCTAAGCAATATCCTAACCGAATCAATCTAACTTATCTCTTTCCTAACAAACCCATCTAATCCTTATTCCCAGTATTGTTCACGCGGTACTGTTCACGCGGTACAGTACCGCGTGGGCCCTGGACCGGCTCCACTTGCCATAACACACACGTATCTCGCCATAGCACAATCAAAGAAAAGATGATTAATCGATTCATTCTCAAGACAAAAGTTGCATCTCTTATCCCCCTGCCACCCTCGTTGGGCCAGATTATCCCTAGTTAGGATTGCATCATTCTCTATCAGCCACATAAAAATCTTAATTTTTAGAGGTAACTTTGCTTTCCAAAGATTTGCATGCTGATTTTTTGGAATCGAGTCACATAAATGTGAATACATTGATTTTACTATGTAAATCCCCCTACCATCCCAACACCACTTAGGGGTGTCTTTTTCTTGAGACAAAGCTAAAGAAGAGATCATGTCTCTCAGCTGCCTATACTGTTCTTGCATTGTCACATCCAGCCATCTTCTAAAGGTCAACCTCCACCCATTTTGTGCTATTCCCTCGACTGTAACGGAATTATTATTGCATATTGTAAATAACTCAGGGAATTTCTCCTTCAGAGGTATGGCACCACACCAAGCGTCTTGCCAGAAATCTGTGCCCTGCCCATCTCCCACTACCATGATCCTTCCTTGAAGATATAAATCTTTCACTTTAAGGAGATCATTCCAAACCGGGGAGTTACCGGGCTTCTTTTTCAAATGTTGCAAACAGAGATTTTTCATATATTTTTTCTTCACAATATCTTGCCAAAGCCCCTCCACATTCTCTAATTTCCACCACCATTTAATCAAAAGGCTAATGTTTAACTTCCGCAGATCTTTTATTCCCAGACCCCCCTTTTTCTTAGGTATACAAATCTTACTCCACTTCACCAAATAGTATTTCTTTTTTGTTCCACCGCCTTGCCAAAAGAATCTCTTCCTTGTCTTATCCATGCTCTTGATCACAGTTTTTGGGATGAGATACATCGACATACAATAGATAGGAATGCTGCTGAGACAAAAGTTAATCAAAGTGGCTCTCCCCCCTATGGACAGGGTATTCCCTTTCCATCCGTCTAATCTTTTCATCATTTTCTCATCCAGGTTCCTCCAGTCCCCTACATGCAATCTTGCCCCTGAAACCGGTACTCCTAGGTACTTTAACGGCCATTTTCCAGTCACACAGTTGAACATTTCAGCATATAGCAAGTTTTTTTGGTCATCTTCTATCACCATAACCACTTCACTTTTATCAAAATTAATTTTGAGGCCTGACATTTCCTCAAAAAGATAAAGCAGCAGTTTGGTATTCCTAGCTACTTCCACTTCGTCCTTAAGACATAGAATCGTGTCATCAGCATACTGTAACACCGCCACTCCATGCTCAACGTAATCAGTTGCCAAACCAGTTATGAGATTATTCCCTTGGGCCTGATTTATCATTTTTGCAAGTACATCAGCCGCCATATTAAAAAGCAAGGGAGAAAGCGGGTCTCCCTGCCTCACACCTTTTCCACACATGAAGTAGTGTCCAAGAGAGTCATTCACCTTGACATTTAATGTTCCACTGGTCATAACAACTCAAATCCAGTCACACCACTTCTTACCAAAGCCTCTTTGTTCAAAACACTTTTTTAAGAAATTCCAATATATTTTGTCATATGCTTTCTCAAAGTCTAACTTAAGAACCAGCCCATTCTCTCCTCTTATCTTGGTATCATGCAGAATCTCATGGAGGCTCATGATTCCATCCATAATGTTTCTCCCCTTGATAAAAGCATTTTGGGATTTGTTTATAATCTTCCTCATAATTGGTTCCAGTCTCCACATCAAAACTTTTGTGAATATTTTGTACAACACATTGAGAAGGAAAATAGGCCTATACTGTTGTATCTTGTTGGCTTCTTTTGTTTTCGGTAATAAGGTAATAGTACCATAGTTGATTCTTTGTAAGTCCAATTTTCCGTCATAGAACTCAGTAAACATAGCCATGATCTCCCCCTTGATAATCTCCCAACAATGCTGATAGAATTCGATAGGCATATGATCGGGGCCAGGCGCTGTATTTTTTTCCATATCAAATATAGCTCTTTTCACCTCATTTTCAGTAAAGGGAGCATTTAACTTGTTATTATCAGCATCAGAAATCTTTTCATGAGCTCCCCAACAATCAGGATCCAGTTCCACTCCTGAATCACAGGCGGAACCAAAAAGGGATTTGTAGTACTGTGTAGCATGCTCAAGCAGCTGATCTTGTTCCTTAATAATACCATTCTCTCCCTCCAGACTAAAAATTTGATTTTTCCTCTTTTTTCCATTCGCAATTCTATGGAAAAAACCTGTATTATTATCCCCCTCCAGCAACCATTTTGAATTGGATCTCTTGTGCCAATATAATTCTTCCTCGGCCAGCAGTCTCAGTAACTCAGTTTGAATGAAGGTTTTTCTTTCCATTAAGTGAGATGGGAGAAGCCCATTCTCTTCCTCTGTTTCAAGTCTCAGTAACTCCTCTTGCAAAATATTCTTGTATTTTTTAGAGTGTCCTTTCAAGCTCATACCCCAACCTTTAAGGAATTTTTTGACCCTTTTTAATTTAATATTCCACATTTCCGCAGCATCTTTAGCTCTCACACCTTCCCCTCAAATTTCAGCCACTTTAGGTAAGAAATCCTCATGTTTCAACCAAGCTGTTTCAAAACAGAAAGGATGTTTTTTCTTTTCAGATTCTTGTCCGGAACACAACAGCAAAGGGTTGTGATCTGACATAAATCTTGGAATCTTCCTTAAAGTAGTTAAGGGAAAATTAGTCTCCCACTCCTCACTCATCAAAACTCTGTCAAGTTTTTCCAGAATAGGATCCTCCTGATTGTTACTCCAAGTAAATCTACCCCCATTTATTGCAAGATCTCTTAGCTCAAAAGAGTTAATGATAAAATTGAAAAGATTAGAGTGTTTATTGCTATGGAAAGTCTTATTCTTTTCAGAGCTGAATCTCAAAATATTAAAATCACCACCAATGAGCATAGGACATTTCTTATTATTGCAAATCTGAGCTAGTTCAGTTAAAAACTGTTCTTTCTTGTCATCTTGAGCTGGCCCATACACCGTTGCCAGCATCAACTCTTTATTCTCTTTTTTATCCAAAACATTGGCAACAAGAGAGAATTGACCACAAACAAAAGATATTACATCAAATCTTTCTAATCTCACACCACAAAGAACGCCTCCTGAATGACCAGTAGCAGGCAACCAATGCCAAGCAAAACAATTGCATGGATCGATACTCCTAAAGAACTTATCATCATATTTCTTTTTAATGGTTTCTTGGAACCCAGCAAAGTCAACTTGATACTCACTCAGTAAGTCCTTCATCACCGAACTCATGCCCTTTTTGGACACACCTCTACAATTCCAAAGGAGGCCTATCATATATATATATTTTTTGGCCCCACTCTTCCCCTGAGATTATAACCAGAGCGAGTCTTGGCTATATCTCCATCAGATGTAGCTATCCCATCAACAGGTTGGGAGCATACATTTCTATTACACTTACTGGAACTGATTTTTCTCTGTTTTTTTCTGTGTTTCTTGGTCGACACAACTTTAAATCCCTCTTCATCTGAAGAGTCAGACTTCCACGTAATGTACTTCATCTCCTCAAAGGGGAGATCAATTTGAAGGTGAACTGAGGCCCTCCATAGTGTGGAGTGGTGCCTAAAAGGATTTGGGTCCCATAGAGCAGAACTGGACATCGCTCTTGAAATGCCACATCGTGCAGGCATCGCTTGCGGGCCCACATGATGACATCATGCACAAACATTTGCTCTGCACTGTAGAGCCTCCATCTTTTCTTCTCTCTCTGCACAATCTAAAATATAAATTTCTAATGAATGGGTATCGGTGCATGAATGTTCTCCGCTCATGATTTTTTAAGCGCTAGCATCACTACCTACAATGTGCTGGGTGGTGCCCATATACTCTCTCCCATTTTCTAGCTTCACTCTAGGACCGCTCTGGAGGGTCTGATGCTGAGTGGTGCCCATATACTCTCTCCCCTTTTCTAGTTTTACTCTAGGACAACCCTCTGGAGGGTCTGAAGTTGCATAAGCATCAACGCTGTGGAGGGCCCATTAACACTGCCGCAGTGCTCAAAAGTTGCCGGTAGCCTCCCGATCCCGCGATCTAACGGTTCAAATAGTCTAGGCCGGGACGGCAAATGAAATACCGTCTGGAGCACATGCTTATGCAACTTCAAAGTAATGCTTATGCAGCGTTAATGGACCCTCCACAGTGCATAAGCAATAACGCCGTGGAGGACCCATTAATGCTGTCGCGGTGCTTAAAAGTTGCCGGTAGCCTCCCGATCTCGCGATCCAACGGTTCAACTAGTAGCCCGGGACGGCAAATGAAATACGTCCGGGGCACGGTAAATTCCCAACCTCCCGGTCCTCCTAACGCGCGCTGTCGTGCTCGCCGCGCCGCCGTGCTTGGCATCGCCGGCGCCCACGACGTCACAACACGCTCCTCCGAAGTTTCATACTCGCAGCCGCGGGCGCCGCCTCCGCCCTTCGCGCGGCGGCGACCGACATCTTCCCTGCCGTACGATGCCCTTCGTGTCCGTTCCCGCGGCCAGGGCCACCTGGGACGCCGATGAACAGCCGGCCGCCGCGTCCGCCACCTGCCGCCCTACCCACGCCAATTGACATGGACCAGCGTCCTGGTGCCAGCTCCGCGCGCTGCTTGGACTCGGAGGGCCTCGCCGGTGCTGATTGCCGCGGTGGATGTCCATGCCTGGGTGCTGCTGGTTGCTGCGCCCTTGAGGCGAAGAACTCTCAAAAGATCTTAATTTGCTGCAGGTTCTCGATCAATGGCAACAACAGCAGCAATGTTGCCGGTAACAATCCGCTGCCTGTCAAGCATCCAATCAGAAAATGCAAGGGGCTGTGCGCTTGCATCTGAATGTTCAGAATCCACAACTCCAATTATTAATGCCTTGATATTCCGATGCACAATCCTCGGGAAAAATGACAGCTCTGTTGTCTTTGATGAGACACGTTTTTCAATTCAGTCCGTCACCGGCACGCCGTCATGAAGGCCAAAAGAAAAAAAAAACCCTGCAGGTCTGCAGCTATGATAGAGTCCTCATTCTCTCTAACTCTCTTGTCTCTTCGAAGCACAAAGATCATAGGGCACCGTTTCGTGGAACGATCAGTTGCATGCGTGGCACTCTACTCCAAAACTCCGCCCCCTCGGAGGTGCAGCTTGCAGTAGATGCCGCGGGCAGACGGTGAATCGAGCGATGGATTAAACCAAAAAGCTTTCAGATTGTTTCAGATTTGGACGGTTCGAAGTTCTGACATCTAAGAGATGTATTCTATATCTGTATAAAAAATATAGACTATCTGAAAGCTTATAAACAATCACGAGTTCACGGCACCAAGACCGTATCATGCACTACAAGATCCTAACTGGTACAAATGTATGTATGGTACTAGTGTTTGAGGTGGATTGCATAACGCTTGTACATGGTGTAGAAATTTGGTTCATGTGGATTGGATCCCGCTTATTTCAAAGCCCCCATCTGATGGGGTCATGGGGAAAAAATGTTGAAACACTATCTACATCTATTCGGATGACTACAAAACCATCACGAAGATTGCACTGAGGATCTACAAGATCAAAACCGGAAGCTGTAACCAAGTAAATTGCAGGTCACTTCACCGCTCAGTAAGCTGGAGGCGTTTCAACTCGGGACTTCCAAGCACCATCGGAGACAACCTTTTGCTGAAGACACTGGCTAATCTTTTGGGCTTGTCTCCGCCGATGATGAGTCGGAGGAGTCTGTGTTGTATCCAGCAGGAGCACGCGGTGGCAGCACTTCTTGCTCAGTAGCTGAAGAAATCAACAGGCAAGTCAGAACTGGGAGTTCCTCCACTGAAAACAGATTCATTCCGGTTTACAAAAATCAGTTAATGATGATTGCAGCAGTGATACTCCAGTTTGTTTGGTTATGTGTTAAGAATCTATCCATTGTAGTGGTTCCATGTAGCGCGGATGTGAAATTTTGTTAACATCGTATACTAACAAATGCAGAGATTATGAGTTTGCAAGCAAGATGCTCAGATATCTAGACATGTTCCATAATGAAATAACCAATGAAATATTCTTTTTTGGTGCATTGCATATAATAGCTCACCTGAATTTTTGTGAACCTTAGACTTGTTCAACTTCTTTGTGTGCCGCCGTATAAGCTTCTTCGTCTTGGTTATAGTCAACTGCCGAGCAAATGGAGAGAACTCAATTTCATTCTCACTCCGTTCACCATGGAAATCATGCTCGGCCTCTCCTTTCATCGTCTTTAGGACAAAAGCCTTCGCTTTCTTCTTTTGTGAATTGAACAAGCCCTTAACTGAGGTTGCAAATCCATCACCAGCTCCATCACTAGGCTTTTTTAGAAATGCTGGAAGTTGATCAGAATTGCCAGCATCATCACCATCACTGTCACTTAAATTAAAATCACTGGCACTGATTAAAGCAGCAGACGGCTCTTTTTGGCTAGTAGATTTAGCTTTGAACTTTTTGCCCTGTAAAAGAGGAATGAGTGACCTCTAAGTCAAATTAGCTGAAAATGTAAATAATAATAATAATAATAATAATAATAATAATAATAATAATAATTTCCATGTAGGAGCTCCTTCTTAAAAGTTATCTAAATAACAACAACATTATGGCATTGAAGTTTAACATTATGTTCTATTTTGACAGCTGAATCATTTGGAATTCAAAGTGTGTTTTCGACTTCAAAGGTTGTAATCAAATCAAATTTACTTGCCTGCATGCCAGTAACAGACTTCAATACTCCCCATACAATATGTTTCTTTACTCGTGAAAACAATCTTGGCCATGTTCCAGTAAAATCTTCACGATGAAAGGTATCCATAAGTAGCCTTACATCACTTACAGCAAACGGCAATCCTTCATATGTGAGAAGCAATTCAACCTAGCATACCAAGAGTTAAACTGTCATCATTGGGCAAAGTAGAGAATATATTCCATTAAAAGGAACATTTGAGCTTCTGGCATCTTTTGTGACAAGAGGGTGCCACAAAAGCTAAAAGGCAAATTCTATAGGACAGCAATTCGTCCGGCGATGTTATACGGTGCTGAATGTTGGCCTACAAAAAGGCGACATGTGCAGCAACTGAGTGTAGCAGAGATGCGGATGTTGCGGTGGTTTTGCGGGCACACAAGGAGAGATAGAGTCCGGAACGAAGTTATTCGGGATAGGATCGGGGTGGCACCAATTGAGGAGAAACTTACTCAGCATCGGCTGAGATGGTTTGGACATGTCCAACGAAGGTCTCCTGAGGCGCCGGTGCGTAATGGGGTTCTTGAGCGGGTCGATAATGTAAAGAGGGGTAGAGGTAGACCTAAACTGACGTGGGATGAGTTGGTTAAAAGAGACCTTAAGGATTGGAATATCTCTAAAGAGATAGCTTTGGATAGGAGCGTTTGGAGACTAGCTATCAATGTGCCTGAACCTTGAACTTATTTCTTTCGGGTTTCATCTCTAGCCTACCCCAACTTGCTTGGGAAAAAAGTCTATGTTGTTGTTGTTGTTGTTGTAAAAGGAACATTTGAGAAAAATGACTATTGTTTTATCATGGTATGTACTACAAGTACCACGTTTTATACAAATAAAACGTGATACTTGTAGTTGATGCCAAGAAGTTGATTCCAACCTGGCTTATCTTTATGTTGCGGAAGTCCATCAGTTTTTGAGGTCTTGTTTGCTTCACCTCATTAGGCTCCACAATTTTCTTATCCTCACGAGTAGAACGAACAGGACGTAATAACTTGGAATCCTTAACAGCATCTTGAGATTCAGATTGGGCATTTGATTGACCCTGCATCTGTGAAACAAGTTCATTAGCTACAGACTCAGCAACTGTTTCCTCCCATGTTCTGTCAAATGAAGATGTCCTTCGAAGTTCAGGCTTCTGTGTAAATGTAGATTCTTTTGATGACTGGTTATTGGGACTGTTTGTCTCCACATTAGAAGTGCTTTTCTTTCGTCTTGTTCCTGCTGTAGTGGAGACCTTGAAAAGCTCCTGTACAATGAAAAGAAAGATAAGGACCAAAGAGGAAAGCACAATATTGAGAACATCAAAGAACATGAAATGATCTAACCTGTCGCTTTTGTGGTTGCTGTTCATCTCCAGGGAAAAAATATCCCCACATCATTCTGTACATTGCTTCAGTCAAATAAATTTTAAGTGGATAGATGTCTACCTGCAGTTATAATTTTTAAAAAAGGAGGCACTATTATTGACATCCATAAAAGTGTATGCAAAAAAAGGAGTCAGTACACAGTTACATCATACTAATGCTTATTTGTATATAACAACTATATTTCTTTAATGCTTCCAAAAAAAACTATAATTCTTTAATACTTGAAAACAGTGGTTAAAAAACTTGCAATCACAGGAGAATATGATTCTAAAGTAAAATATTAGAATTTCAATGAAAAAAAATCCAACTGAACTTACTAGAAAACTCTCGATAACTGAATTTCCACCAGTTGGAGCGCCCTGCCGGGCATTAACACGAAGCATTGCATTCCTGCATTTTAATTGAGTCAGGAAGCATGATTACCAGAGCAGACGATTAGTAAACTAAAACACAGATCCAATGAATATATAAAGTAGTAAACACAAATAGAAAGAAAAATGTTTGGTGTTGATAGTTCAAATCACAAAAAGGTGCCAATGTAATCTAAGAACTGCATAAGCAAATACAACCCATTAACACTATTAAGAAGTGAAAAGCATCTCTCTTGGGTTCGAGAGAAAAAAGTGAAACATATACAGTTATATCCATAAAAAGAAGGGAAATTTGTCTACGGCACACTGTCAAAGTATGGTTTTGTGTAGAGCACACCGGCAAAGTCAAGTTTGTTCCCTGCACACCGCAAAAGCATCATTTGGTTTCTAACACACTACATCAAATAAAATGACAAGAAAATAGCAAAAAAGACAAATTTACCCTTCGTTGCCATCACAGCCGCCAGTCGCCACAAGCCGCGCCGCAGTGCTCAAGCTACTGCACATCGCGTTCACGCTGCTGATGGGGCGCAGGCCAACCAGTGCTGCGGCTACATCGATCTCTAGCTCCAGTGCCGCGCGCTCGAGCTCTGCTTCAATGTCAGGTTCAACAGCCTGCCCACCTCCGGCCTGCACTCGCCGCGGCCTTCTCCTCCCAGCCGGCGCGGGCACACATCCGTCGCAGGAGCGGGCGCGCGGCCCCAGCCCCAGTGCTGGCGCCCCTATCCGGCGGCTGCACGGCCCTGCCCTGGCGAGCGCGTGACCTGGCTCTGGCCCCGGCGCAGGGCGCCACTCCGCCCTGCTCCTCGGCCTCCCACACGGCCTCCCGCCGAGCGCCCCGCAGCCGAGCGCTCCTGCATGGCAGCTCTGCCATCACCGGCCAGGGCAAAGGGGAAGAGAGAAGAAGAGACAAGCGTGACGGTGGGGGCCGGCGACGACCACAGGCGTGGAGGAGACTGCGACCGCGCCGCCCGTAGAGGAGCTCACGACCGCGCCGGCCGTCGCGTGGAGCCGGCAACCGCGCCACCCGTCCGTGCGCGGCCCTGGCGACCTCCATGTGTGCGGCGACGCTGGTGGTGGCGAGCACGAGCCAGATGGCGACGGCGAGCAGCGCGGCCATGGCGCAGAGCGAGGCAGCGCAGCCGTGTTCCTTGCGGTCGAAGTGCCCCACCGGGTGCGAGTCGGCGGCGGCGCGGGGCCTCGGCGGAGACGATGCGGACCGGCGGCGAGGGTCTGGCGAGGCGCGGACCGGCGGTGAGGGGATGGCGAGGCGCGAACCGGTGTCGAGGGGCCGCGGCGGCGCGGACCGGCGGCGAGGGGATGGTGAGGCACGGACCGGCGTCGAGGGGCCGAGGCGGTGCGGACCGGCAGCGAGGCGCGGCCCAGCAGCGGTGCGGACCGGCGGCAAGGCGTGGATTGGCGTCGAGGGTCCACGGCGGCGCGGGCCAGAGGTGGCGTGGACCGGCGTCGAGTGGCCACGGCGAGGCGCGGATTGCCACCATAGGGTGCGAGGTGGGGCGGCCGCGGGAGGCTGCGATGGGCGCAGCAGTGAGGAGTCGGGGGGAAAGAGAGAAGAAGAGAGGCGAGGAAGAAGATGACAGGTAGGCCCCAGCAAAGGGCAAAACAGTCTTTTTATCTGACCTCTCAATTGAAAATGAATATTTTATTAGATGCAGTGTGTGGTAGATCAAATGGCGCTTTTACGGTGTGCTGGGAACAAATTCGAGTTTGGCGGTGTGCTCTACACAAAATCATGCTTTCACAGTATGCTGTGGACAAATTTCCCTAAAAAGAACATTGCCGAAACTATAATAGATTATACACACTCTTTAGAATTGTCACAGAACATCATCATTGTAAATGTCATGTTACTTATATGTCGAACATCCTTAAAAATATTATCATTCAAAAAGGAAATAGAAAAGACTGCACAGAACTTCCTATGAGCATCCAAATAGTCATGTACACCATACAAGATGTTATATGCTTACTTGCCCCATTCAGAAGGTGGGTTCCATGGTGCCAGAACAGTATCTGATTTTGCATTAGCAAGTCCATTTCTAAGGACAAACAGCTTGGTTGTCAACTGCGCGATGCCAATATCTTTGTAGTCCCGGTCGAAATCAAAAATCTATATATCAATTGGAAAATCAGTGCAAGATTTAAACTTTCATGGAGAGTTAGTTTTCTACAGGAACTAATGATCATCATTGTCAAACACATTGTGAACATATTACTCCTAGTACTATCAGAAATGACAGACTACATTTGGCTGGAAAGAAATCAAGTTTACCATATCATTTATTTCAGCTTCAGCAAAAGATTTTCCATCTGCTAACATGCTCCAAACAATCTTGTTTATCCTCGTTGAAACTCTCATGGCGCATGAAGGGCTTTTATTCTTTTCCTTTTCTGCCAACCTCAACTGTGCAGCTTTCTGCATAGCAATTCTTAGTGTAGAATATGCCTCTTTCCTACCAATCCGGACATTCACGAGCCCTTTCTTCAGTTGTTTGACCTGGCAAAGGTTATGTTAGCCATGATGGTTAGATATAAATGACATAACAAGGAAAAATCCATAGCTTTATGATAATTTGAACTAAAGCAAGTACTACTTTAGGTATGAACTACTAAATGAAGTTTACTTAAGAATACAGTTCGTACAAACAAAGTGAATTTTATATACTTAAAGTGAACCACAAATGGATATAAGCATGGTACTTGAACATACCAGCATTAGCCTTGAACCAGTAACAATCCAAGTAGCATCATCAGCCTTTGGTGACGGACTCTGATCATGAGATGATTCAACACCAGTAGACAAGGCTCGGATATCATCAAGCAGTAGCTTTCGTGCTCTTTCTTTTAGTTCAACACCAATCTTTGCTAATTCTACCTCCTCAACCCCATCAGGTACAACTGCATCAGATGCTTCTTCAATGTCGTCATCATCATTGTCCAGGGGATAGCTTAGATTACTCTTCGTTTTTCTGAGTAATCGATTAGTTTGATTATGAGAAGCAAATATAAATAAGATACAAATGTGTCTGGTCAACAACAACAACAACAACAACAACATAGCCTTTTTTCCCAAGCAAGTTGGGGTAGGCTAGAGATGAAACCCGAAAGAAATAAGATCAATTATAATGTCTTGTGCCTTGATTATGTTGTGTCTGGTCAACATAAAATAAAATGTTTTTTAAGAAATAAACAGGTCAAAATAAACAAAAATGATTTTTAAGAAATAAACAAAACTTGTCTTGTGGTATTGCTTAGTAATGAAGTGGCAAATCATGAAATATACTAAAAACGGTGAATATATTAATTTCAGTAGTATAATTCAGTGGGAGTAATAACTCAGCCCTGAAAATGCCATGTCTAATTCAAAGTACTTAATTTTGGGTACTAATAGTGGTACATGAACGACCTGAAGTTTCCTAATTTGATACGCAAAAGAATCTATATGCGTCAGAACAGAAAACTGGTCTACTAAATCGTTTTTTCCTGTATAATCTAACTGCTTCTACATATAGAGTAATGTATATGCGTTGGGTATGATGTAAGCAACATGGTAGAGTTTGATTCCTATAATAGTCAAGAATATGATCAATTATAATAGTCTGACATACAATAGTTCATAAACTTTTTATTTGTAGTCAAAGTTTTGTCCAAGTTGTGATTGCTGCAAGCAGCTAGAAGCTACCAGTACTGTAGAGAGCAGATTTTGTGCCTATGGCTCAAGCATGACCTACACACGAGACCTAAATTTGTGCAAATTGCAACACATTCTTCAGCATTAGATTTAGCCTGCACAACATGTGGAACAACATGTGCCCATGTCACAGGAATGCACGTGCATAAAACCATACAAGACAACACTGCAGTGCATGGATAAGATTTGAACCCATCAAAATAGGCATGGACAACATATTCTAATGTAATACTATTTCCTGCAGCATTTGTTAGCTATTTCAGCAAGTGAATATAAGTGTTCAGATAATTTATGTTTATCCATGCACTTCAAACACTGACCCTGTCAGAAGCATCAAACACTTCATCAAGAAACTTCTAAGCCCTAGCTAGTTCACACTGGTGGACATGTATAGCAGAATTGTTGTTTCCTTGAAAGTCGCGAGCAACTTTAACGGTATTTCCTTAACTGACATAAACCATACTGTAATATATAATTTTTGTGCTATCTGCCTTCCATCTATTTTTGTTTCCATATTTGATAATAGATTAGTTATTCTACTCAATACAGGTTAACTTGTTCTGTCTTATCCCCCAAAGCCACATTGTTAAAAGTAGTTGATTTATTGCATAAAATGCCAGAATAACTCCATTAATTTATGTTACAACTAGGAAAACATTGGCAATGTGAACATTTTGGAAAAGGAGAAAGAACAGTTTATTATTCTTTTTGAACTGCAAGCAGGATCCATAAACTGGGCTCTGGATTATATTGCTGAAATGCTAATATATTACTGCCTCCGATAAATAATCAATGTTGCTCGGGGCAGTTCAGAAAAGTCCAAGGAAACATGTCCTTTGGGTGAAATAAAGTATTTTTTAACTTTTTGCCCCTAATTAAACTAGAGCCTGCAATGACTCAGTGACATAGTTTGCTGGCATGCGTGTACTATTTCTCAGGGAGAGGTGTTGGCGAAGCAGTTAACTGTAACAAACATGTAAACGTCACCCTTCCTTAATTTCTCCAATCCTGTCCAGGACGTCACGTATTGATGACTGGAGGTAGTAGCTACAAGATAGATGATGTACCTTGGAGTTCTTGCAAAGAGAAGATTAGTCAATACATCCATCATAACTTGAAACTGACGTGATGTCATACCAGCAGTTATATCTGGTGAGTTAAATGCTAGCTCTTTCAGTGGCTTAACCTGCACGTAAAAATAGTTGATGGATAACCTAGCTACCACCACTAATTGTTGAAAAATATGCTCAGCAAACAGTGTATAAAAAATGAAATCATGACAAGAGAATAGACCTTCAGTTCAGGGGTTCCTCCCTTGTGCCGTGTAAAGCGGAGATACATTTGGCACGGCATAAATACCCTTTCAAGTAAAGCACCAGTTCGTTTAACTTCAGATGACCTGCGGTGTATTTTTGGCAGCCACTGAATACCAGCACCTGGATCAACATCGGTGGGCGCAACATGAGCCTGAACATGCTCCAACATGATAGAGAGCTCCACACGTGACCAGGTCATTTCTGGCCCAGACCCACTGGTCGCAACATTGCTGGAACCAATTGCTTTCTCAAACATTTCTTGACCAACTTGCACAATTGAATGAAATGAGCGAACCAAGACCCGCCCACTACCGGCAGCTAGCAGAAACCTACCCTGATGTAATTGAGCAGATATCTAGTAAGTAGTTGCAGCAGCACTCCTAAGACTTCAATGTAAATAAATGAACATGGAAGAAATTATATCATGAATTTCAACATCATGTTGCCATCAGATAAATGAACAAAGTGAGCTTGAAGCTAAATTTATCAGCTTTCACATAGTGCTCCACTTGCCATCTTGATATCTCTATAAATCTATAATCCACTATGAGTCATCCAAGAATTGTGGAGTCTAAAGTTCATTCAAAGAATAATATTTGGTTATATCATAGTACTTTGTGTAATACTGCAGGGTATAAAATCTACTTAATTTTAAATTTTGAATACAAATATGAATCCAGTTATGCATCTGGTGAAAACAATCTGACAGCCATTTTGAAACCAGGATTTGCTTTAGCAAACCAGCTAGTTGGTTTCTGGCCCCCCAGAGGAGTTTTGGTGGCGTAATGTGAGAACTGAGAGGATAATGAATTTAGTAAAAAAATCATGAATATAGTAAAACAAACAAACGGAAGTTTGTACATTGAATAGACAATCTAACATTTGTTAAGCTGCCAAATGCCATTTCATAATAGAATTTAGCAAAGAAGTGCAGTGGCAATTTACTCACATTTGCTTCTTCTGAATGCAAATTGAACTGAGGTTGCACAACATTAACCATGAAATGCCTTGTACCTTCCTCTTCAGCATCGCTATTATTCGAAGGCTTAAGTGCTATATCAGATAATAGAAAAAGTGAAAATGTTGAATGTACTTGCTATTTTGTTAGTGTTTAACGCACTGCTGAAAACTAAATAGTACAACAAGAATGTGTCTATTGATCATAAATAAATATCGTTTTAATCCTGGCTGATGGCATTAATGTCAACAACTATGAAACATGGATTATGCTATTCAACATACCAGTTTCACCACTTGGTGTCAGATCTGACTTGCTGGACCCATTGGAAGGTGGTGACTCTGAACTTTTGATCTGTTGAGGTTCTGAAGGCTGTGATGCTGAGGACACAGAGTTAAGAGCACCATCCTTCGGCATCTCAGCTTCTTTAATTAACTGTTTCTTCTCAAGAATCTTTCTTTGGGTGTATTGGCGAGACGGAGATGGTTTCGGAGGCTGAACTGCTTGAGTTAAACCACCAACCCAGGAGAGGATAGCAGCTCTGTTTTCTAAATTCCATAAAATTTTTAGTCCATGGACAAAAACTCTCTGGCAACTATCAGCCACCACAACATTGAATCCCTCGTCGTCACTGCCTGATTGCTCATGATCACTTTCATCACCCCCATCAAACTCAGACTTGATTAATGGCATTTCAGATTTTTTCCTGCCATCTTCCTGCCATGCTGATAATCTAGCAGCATCAGCCTTGGGAGTTTGTTTTCGTATTGTGAAATAATCAGAATGCAGAAAAAATCCATCATCCCTGCTTTTCTCAGTAGAACTAGTTTTCATTTTGCCCTTTTCACAACCAGGACTATCTCTATCTTTTGTACTCTTATTTTCTGCCTTAGAATCCTTTGAAGTTGATGGTTCAGGAATTCTGTTAAGAAATACTTTCACCAAGTGCAGATCTATGCCCTGGTAGACAAGATCAAGAGGTTCACGCTTGCAATCAAAGGTAAATATCTGCTTCCCACGGCTGAAAGCTATTTCAATCCTAAACTTTGTGAAGTGTAGTGTCAAACCCTTAGCAGGATCATCTGGCTGTAGAGGCATGTTGTTAATCTTCAACAAAATGGAATCAAAACGAATGCACTGTTCAGTCATAACTCTATCAAGTGGGAGGTTTCCAGACCGTACAAATCTAGGAACTCCAAAACGTGGAAACCTGGAAAACAATCTTAATTTGTGGGGAGGAAGAAAAAGTAAGTTCCACCACCTTGCTAGCCAGACCAAATCATGAGCCCCTACATTCACGGTCGGAGAATCATTTGTATGCACATCACTCTTTCGCTGATGTTCTATGGTTTCTGTTGTTGAAGGCTTAAGTGAAAAACTCCACTTCAGTGACAGAGAAGTTGAGCGGAATGGATCAAAAACTTTATCCCGTGGTTTTCCCTCAGCAGGAAGAGCAAATATAAAATGATCCATAGGGTTACCTGAATCACATCCCCACTGTATTGAAATATCCATGAAAAAGGTAGGGGTTTCAAGGAAAGGTATAGCTGGATGATGTGGGATTTCTAAACTAGTCTTCTTGGCTAGACTCTCTAAGCTAGTTATGTACACCTTTAGAGACTTCGAAGACAGACTGACATAACCATCCACATAACATATTTCCATATAGCCAGATGTGATTAGCATTTGATCATGCTTTTCATAAGGGTTTGTTGAAGCAGGGAGATGCCATTCTGTCTCAGTAAAACTCAAGTTAAATCTGCCATGAATATAGTTTCTCATATCATCCCACCAGGGTAAGCTGCGCTCTCTTCTTGGGGGTTCAGGACGCTCAAAGAACCACCTCTTAGCTAAATTTGCCCTCCGGAGTGCAACAGTAAAAGCATAGCTTATATCAGCGAAAACTGGCTCGTAGCCAACTCCAAATGACACTTCCCCTTTTTTAAAATGCAATGGTATGTCAGCATATGTTTTCATTGGTGGGGTATAACCAGTTGCAGAGCGGAGCAGATTTACTCTCCACCATTTGCCAACATAGACATCCTGTCGAACTTGGGGCTGAAAAGTGGTTGCCTGCCACAAGGGGGGAAAATCAGTGCAACTTAGAATGATGCTTGATTACCATAAATAATCCCACAAGTGGCTGTAGATAATATCAATTTGTAGGAAATACTAATGATGTTCTCAAACAGAAGGGAGAAACTACAATAGTATACAGTTATATGCTGGTAGGGTAAAAGGTTAGTTAACCATTCTAATGGTATTTTCTAACTGAAAACAGCTAACGATTCTAAACATGTTTCACATTGAATTAAGTGAACAGCAAAGAACACTAACCTGCTGACCCAGCACAAGGCGGCCATCACATTTACCAGAGGTTCCAGCAAAGAGTGGAAATGCATAGTCTCTCAAATAAGCAGATAAAGATCTAGTTTTCAAAGTAAAATTGCTGCCATACAAACGGGAAAATGGGATATCATTTTTGGCACAAACTGGATCTACAGATTTAATAAAACTAATCATTCCTTCATCGCCCCCATCAATCTTTGATAGGCTCACATCAATATCTTTTGCATGTACGGACATAACTGATGCTCTACGGGTGCTCATCTTGAATCCTGACTGGAAGCCACTTGAACATGCACCTGATCCTTCTGAGATTGGCAATTTCTGACATGCTTGGTAATATGACTGGAATGCCTGTCTGTATATCTCTTCTCTGAGTTTTTCAATGGAGTGTATGCCAGGCACATCAGCATCGGCTTCAGGGCAATCATTGTTTTTTTCAGAAGCAGAGGTATCCAGTTTTGCCTTGGGGGAATCCTTATTTTGGCCTAAAGCAAGCTCATCAAGTAGATTCAACCTGACTGCGGACTCAGAAAATACATTCTTCATTAAACTGATATGCTCATCAAGCCATCCTTGTATGGGCTCTTCCTCAATTTCTGCTATCAGATCACGCACGATGATCCGCACATACCGAAAAGCCACTGATTTTGATTTCTTTTTGCTGCTACTGCTGCTGGTGGCGCTAGATTTCTTCTCGGGAAATAAAACAGATGTTTTTGCTGCAGAAATAAGTTTGAAGGCCCGCAATGTGTCTTCTACAGCATCATCTATAGCTCTTAGTTGCAACCTAAATGGCAAGCAAATATTAGCATCACGGCATTGAATAACCCAATCACATACAGCTGCAGATTGTAACTTCTTATCAGGATGGCTATCAGAAACAGAAATCGGGATACGAGACAACTGCATGCGACTGCTTTTGAATATCCATGCATCACAAAAACTGACCGCTAGTGCCTCGATCAAAACACCTATCTTTGCATTCTCAGAAAATATGGATCCTACTTGAACCATTGCTTCAACCCCATCAGCAAATTCACCTGAAATTTTCAACGATTCCAAATCGACGGCAATAACTGATTCTCGTTTCTTTTGTGCCTTTTCTTGCTGGCCAATGTCTTCCTTTTTTGCTGGGATATCCATGCTTAATGTATCATCTTTCACCTCAGCAACAGAATTCTGGAGTTTCATCCTATACAGAACTGCTTTAAGTCGTGTGGCCACTTCAAGCAGTTCCAGATAGGGATCAGGCTCCCACCTGATTGCAATGTCAGTCACATTGATGAGAGAGCAGGCTGCAGCATCATTTTGCCCACCAGAACGCTGGACAAACTTTGCTTTACGCACATCCAACAGCTTGGTCTCCTCTACAGGTTTATTGTCAAGCTGATCCTCTTTATGTGTCACTCTGAACTTCTCAAGTTCAACCTGCATGGAGTGCTTTGCCTTATTCAAAGACACACAGACCTGAGAAATCTCTAGAGAAGTGGAGAAGTGAACATTCTTATGATCCGGAAGGCTAGTAGAATTTACATAGGCCATCCTTGGGGAACCATTATCTTCATTGATGATTACAACACGACCACCCTGAGATCCAAAGTTTACACGCTTTGGATCGGCTATAGTCATATCTTCCAGCCTCATATCACCATCATACATAACAAAGCACTGTGCAACATTGATTTTGATAAGCTGTGCTCCTTTAGTTTTCTTGCTAGACTTTTGAGGAGCATTCTCCTGGACAGATCGTTTCTTAGGAGGCAAAATACTTTTCAGAAACACTTTGTAGGACATTGCATTGGCACAAAGTGACTCGAGATAGTAAAAACAGAAGTACATTCTGATTCCAGATATATTAACAGAGATAGAGGATTTAGCATGGTCTTCACCATTATCTTTGCCTGGGTCCTTTTGCTCCAGATCAAGAGTTGAACGGCTAATGTGCAGTAAGGAGCCTGAGATGCTTTCATTCATCGACTGTAGGCGTTTGCAAGCAAAAAGCAATTTCAGTTCACCAAGCTTGACATGCAATCGAGTTCCTTGGTCTACCAACTTACTTGCAGAAACATTAATTGATTGAATACACTGCATTATCCAGTATTTACAGAGTGAGATTAGCATAAAATAAACAATGTAATAATTCTTGATGCCATTATAATTTGGACACACCAAAAATTCTAAAAACATTTAAACATGGTACTTTTTGCTTTTGTAAGGAAATATCCCTACTGTATTTAAACATGATAACTACAAACCCCTTGGTACTAATCTTCCTGCACTACCAAGCATAAACAAAAATCCTAATAAGGAGAGCCTGGTGAGCCGTCGTGACAGGGTGAAAGACTTGAAAAGGTACCCATTATTGGCACCAGCAATTTCTGGTTTAATAAATCATCATCTACCAAAGAAAATAAATTGTAAATCTAGTATCATGACATTTGCATGCCCCCATTCATGTATTCAGGGCTCAAATCATTGTAAACAAAGAGCAATTCAAAAGGCACTTTGAAACATTCACTGTTGTGTGTGAGTCTAAGTATTATTGAAACTAGATGAGGTGGTCACGTCAACAGAACATGGTCATATTCTCATGACTGTTGTACTATTGTCATGAACAGCAATTCCAGCCCATCAGGGGGGTCACCAGCAGGGAGTAGCCACTGCTGCTTGGGCCTGCATCCTAGCAGCTACAGCAACTTAGTTATCAAGTTATGTTGCATTGCGTGTTGCATAGGGTGGAACCTAATGTGTTTGTTAGGAAGGCTATTGTTAGATTGTGGGAACCCTATACAAGGAGGCCTATTGTACAAACCATAACTAAGTAAACATGAACCATTAACAAGTTTCTATCTCTTCCACAGTTGAGTTCCCTTTCTCACCTACAAAAGCACTCTCTCCATGAGTGCCATTTTTCCCTTCAAACCAGTGTAATCAATATCTCTGTAGTGTTTAGCCCGTGGATGCTAAATATGAATATTTCGGCACTATGAAGATGAGTTATAGATAGAAGATGCCACTACTAAAATCCAATGTATGAGTAACACAGTGCATGCAACTAAACATCCAACTAGAACAGAATTACAGAACAATACGGCACAGCATCCATAAGGTACTTAATACTTACATGGTAAAGAGGTACATCATCAAGACTGTGAAGCACAATAGTCAAGTCAGGAGCCGACAGTGTACATGCCCAAGCCAATGCTAATTTTTCTTTAGGTGCCTTCTCTTGTTGAGGACTCTCATGGGCAACAGGGGGCTTCTTTTTATCTGAGTTAATTCTAATCAGTGGCTTAATTCTGCTCATAATGAGATTACATTGGAACCCACTAATCTTGACATCTACTTCAGCTTGAACTGGCAATGCTGGCTGAGGGAAAAAATGCATCAGCAAATTCAATTAACTCTCAGAGAAATTATAAACCGTAGAAGACTTGCATAGTACGCTTCAATATAAAGAAAAAGGAGACCATACAGGGCATTATAGATAAAGAACCATAAATGGGAAGCATAGAGTAAGAAAAACAGAAGGATGCTCTCACATAAAAGCGGGATAACTCTTTATCTGTTTATCACATAGATTCAGCCCATAAATTGAAGCATTAGTTCATAAAACTATTTGCAATGAATAATACTGGCAAAACAGGCTGGAAATCCAGGCAGAGACGTGGTGTAATATCATTTAACTGGCCAAATATTATAATGTCATTTAACTGGCCAGATATTATATGTGCTTCTTGCTGATGTCCCAGTTGCAGGGCAAACAACGTACAAACTCAAATACATGGAAAACAAAGTCCTAAATAGAATTACACAGAATTCAGCCAGCTATTCATAGTCAATTTTCTGTACCCAGATACACTCCGTTACTCTAGCTTGGAGATCACTATCCAACACTGCAAAACAAACAACAAAAAGCGGGCATTGCTACATCTTATGGTTTCGGAAGATCCACTTGTTGGATAAGCAGTTTTTAGATATAACTTTTTTACCACATGGATCAAGTTAAACCGAAATTGTGTATTGAAGGAAGTATTATCTATATGTAAGGGGAGTATTCTCCAAAAAGTACAGCAAGTTACAGATAATAAAAGGAGGTAAGGAGGCCCACAAAATTCTCCAAGCGAAATCACCAAATCAAAATAGTAGAAAGTTGATTTAATAAAGATTTAGATCAAACTGACCTGAGTGGGAATGTTAGCTGAAACTACTGTTGAAATTTTTGCAACCTCTAATACTGAGGTCGCGCCATCCATTAGAAGCTGGAAAACAGAAACAAAAATTTTAAAAAACTTCAGATTCAATCCTAAAGAAATCAATCATGTTGAAGTGATAAAAAAGATTATATTTCCTAGAGAAAAATAGAAACATACATGAATCTCCGTTACGGCAGTTTCCAACCGGAGATGTGTTGTGCTCTCTCCGAAGCCATCTTGTGGTTGTAACCTTGTACATCTCAAAGATATGCTACCAATTTCATTGTTGATTGAGAGGCCATGATCTTTGGGCAAAAACTTCAGATCCAGTTTGGACATGTTGAAGCTAACCTTCCAAATAAAACTACATTTTAGTGAATAGTAATCCAACAGTCAACTTATGTTAAAAGTTCACAGTAACAATTTAAAATGGCAAATCTAGACCATGACAGATGCTGTAATCCAACAAAGTTTTAAATTGTGCCCCAGGGAAAGTTAAATTCCCTAATACCTAGGTTAGATCTGCAGGGAACAAAAGAGTTTAGAGTTGATTATGTATGATATTCATGATATCCGATGTCACATCTATTTTTTCTTTTTGCCTTGTTTATGGTCCTAAAATATTAGCACACTCAACAATTTTAACTTGCAGTTTCTACTGTGAAATATCAGCGCTATTAGAAAAAAAGATTACTCGGTAGTTCTACATATAAAAAAATACACATACTGCACTGATTGTGCGTACATCAGGAATAGTTTTACTTTGGCCACGCAATATCACTGCAATGCAGCCTCCTTCTAAATTAACATAGATAACAAAATCATATTACCATATACTTCATGGGGTAAATGAACGAGGAGAAGATATAAACAAACATAAACAAGCTAAAAGAATATGAATTATGCGTGCAGATAGGCAAAAGGCTGGTCGACAGCAAAAAGAGAAACATCAGGTGTACTCTAGGGAGTTCATACAACCTTTTCAGGAAACAGACTTATCTTCTTATTTAGTGATGCAAGTTTGCCCCCTTCAGATCTGGCAGCTGATTTATTATCCACAGAAGGTTCGCCCTTTTGGTCAGCAACAGTAGCTGCAGACTGTTTCTTCTTGGTCAATAATTTCTCTTCCAAATTCACAACAATTGGGCCAAGAATCAAGTCCAAATTCTTGACCTTAATTCCTCTATCCCTAAACAGCATTGTCAAGAATAGTTCTTATTGTTCAATTTTTTTCATTGTTTACTAATCTGGAGATGTTTGCAAAGCATTCAATTAACATATTACCTTTGATGAAGGTCACATGAGAATGATATGTCCTCAAACAGGAATGAGCTACAGTCAGAAGTGTCCATGGCTGAACAATATTGTCCACTAACACACCAATCCAATTTGCTGAACACTGACGTGTTGTTGTCAATGCTGTCTGACTCCAATGCTTGTACAAATAAAGGTATAATATTAATTTGAACATTGAGGACTGGATCCAATCCTCCAGTTTTCGATATATCGATCTTAAGGTCCTTGATGCCAAGAGCAGCTTTTGGAGACTGTAATTATTAAAGACCAATTATCAACGCAGAAAAAAAAACAAGACAGAGGTGCATTAAAGCCACTGTGACTCATACGTAACCCTTGTGTTCTAAAAAAAAATGGCATAGATTTCAAACAAAAGCAATAGAGAGGATAACAAAATCCATGTAAATTGATGCATATAGACTTCGAATAAATCCAAAGGTTGTTTAACCCACATCACTAAGCTCCTAATGACACATTAAAAATAGGTGCAGGTTATTATTTAACTATTTGGATATGAATATATCATATAGAATGTACCAAGACTGAACCAGAACCATAGCACACATCTCCTGTTTGCACAAAACTGGGCACAAAAATTATGTCAGCCAACTAAACCTTTGATGACTTTAGAAACAAATTGTATGACTGACTATTTTAACTTGTTCGCTTCCAGACAACAGAGAAAATTTGTTTACATAATGACCGGGAGAGGAATATGTCACGCACAAACATGCCAGTGTCCGTAATAATATATTATCATTCTTTTTTTTTCGAGAATATGCAGGAGAGCTTTGAACTTTTTAATCAAAAAGGAAATATGAATTGTTTACAACATGAGCTATCTAGCAACACTTGCAACTACATAGCTCGTTTTACTGACTTAACTTATAACTAAAACAGCCAGAATACAGAACGCAAGATAATCAACTAGAATCATGAGCATATGCAACCATGGTTGATAGAGTTTAGAGTTTAGATATCAGATAGAAAGCAGTACCTTAAGCCTCAATTCCACTATGGATAATGATAATAGACTGGCCATGCTTGTTATTAACCTCCATTTCGCTTGTGCTTTGGATTTTCCTTTTGCTTTTGTGGATGAGGTTGAGGACGGTTTGCGAGGGCTAGGTTTCTTCTTGTTTGCGGATTTCACAGGTTGCCTGAGCATAACGTCCAAATCAGAGATTTGCAGTTGCAGGATTGGTCCATGAGTTAGTATGGTAAATCCCAGCTGGGTGAGCGGTTTCTGCAGGACAAGTCTGATTTCACCAATACAAATAGACTCAACAGCGCCCTGAAATGCGACGCAAACGCGATTCGATCATATGTCAGGATCAGCATTAGCATGGAGGGAGAGGGACGAAAGCAGGTAGACGGACCCGTAGCCCTGAGGATGAAATGGTGATGTCCCGCAGATAATTGAGGCCGTAGGAGCGGCACCCGATGGATAGCTTGGCGGCGCGTTGGAGCACCCAGGCCACTGCCCTGGCGAGGAAGCTGCGATTGGGTTGCAACAAACAAATCCTTAGCCGATCGCGCCCATCCCACTCCGCGAACGTACAGCAGCGTAGAGCAGCTAACGAATTCGTTCGGTGAGGGCTACATGGGACGGGGAGGAAGAGAGTGGGCGCACGTACATGACGGCGACGCATCCTGCGGCGGCGGCGAGGGCGCCGAGGGCGGCGAACTTGAAGACGGATAGGAGGAGGCCGTGGCGGAGGACGAGCTCGACGGCCTCCCAGGCGACGACGAACCCCACCAGAAGCTGCACCAAACCAACCATCATCGTCGCTTCTCCTCCTTTGGGCTCTGCGCTCGATCACCGGCGCTCCGTCATCGCCGCACCAAACCCTCCCTCCCTTCCTTCCTTACAGATCGCGATGTCGCAGCGACGGCGAGGGGGAATCGCGGCACAACGTGCGGGAACCGATGTGTCGGGGGTTGGGGGGGAGGGGCGGGGCGGGGCGGGGCGGAGCGAAGATGGTGCGGAATCGCTGAGTGGAGTGTAATGGAGAGGAGAGGATGGATGGGGGGGCGAGTGGAGAAGAGGTGGCGCGCCATTTCCGGAGAGGAGGGGAGAGGGGAAGAGGAGGAAGGGAGCGGAGTGGCGCGGCAGTTACGCACGTCCGAGTCAAAATTCCATAAAAAAAACATTTGCCGGCCCGGCCGCACGGGCCACCCGCCACCGGTACGTCACCAGCGCGCCCGCGGCTTTGCCACGTCCTGACCTATTTTTTAATCATACATAATACTTATTTCCTCCGTCCCAAAATAAATACAATTTATGGTTCAAAATTTGTCCCACAAAAAATACAACTTTAACCAAACAACCACAAAAGACAAGAATCTTCGGAAACTTCTTGTACAAAAGACAAACCAAAGTCTAGATTTTTCTTACAAAAGACAAGGGACAATTTGATAATTTACACCTAGCATTGGTTTGCATGTTCAGTCCTAAAATTACATTTATTTCGGGACGGAGGGAGTACAACTTAATATTCATAATGCATATACACTGGTGAATGCACACACACAAATCCTACCTCTACGAGTATTTTCGAGGACTAAATAAGCAAATCCTCAAAATTGATAAAATTACCAACACCTCACTGTTGATGGAAACATCACATGCTACCAAAATCACATCAACTACCACGGAAAGTACGATACCGTTAAATATTAGAATTATTTCGGACTTTCAGTTCTACCACTGAAAGTACCATTAAATCTTAGAATTATTTCGGACTTTCAGTTCAGGCAAGTACAAGTGCCATTGCTTGTGATAATCTACCCACTTTGCGATTCTTGTAGCCGGCCACCTCATTTAACACACTACTTAATTTTGAGATAATCTGCCCAAAACAAAAACACCGGTTCTGATGCCATTGGCACACCTCATTCTACACACTAGTATTAGTTCATCTTGATAATCACTCAAAACATTGGCGCCCATGCTTGCAGCATATAGCAGGTGTTACTGTTTAGGAGCAAATCAGCATTTGGCTCATATAACCATGTGTCCGTGTCGCGAAAGATTGTCCCCAAGGACTAAAAACTATCACGAAAATTATCTCAACTAGGATCAAAATAAATCTTTCATGTACCCTGAGATTGACAGCCGAAATGCAGCACAACTCAAGCCCTCAGCAGCACAACCCAACCGGCCAACCCCTTAGCTGCACAACTCGCAATTTAGCATATGGATGACCTAACAAACAAGTGCAGATCCAAGTTTATGAGGTTATGCGCAGCCCAATCAGCCATACGATTTCTCCTCTAAAGACTGAAGACACTATTTCCGTCCTTTGCCTTTCCTTTTACCCTTTACCGTGCCCCGTTTCTTGTCGCTCTTTTTCACCTTGCTCTTATTCTTGAACATTCTCTTCTGTGGCTTCTTCTTCACGCCTAAGCTGGAGTTCTTCTTGGCCACCGAGCTAGGATTCTTGCTGGTGTAGCTCGTCGACACAGGGCCAATAATTCTCGGTCCAATGTCATCGTCTTCAGGAGTAATTTCGCTAGTGGTCACAGTGATTCTGGTCGCATCATCTTCATAAGTTTTGATTTCTAGAAGTAAAAGGAATTATTATGAGCTCAATTTTCAAGACAGGAAAATTTGGTTCCATGACACCGAAACATCCTAGTTTTAGAAATATACCACTGAACTGATCTGGTGCACTTTAATACCACGGAAAGTTCACAGCGTTAAGAAAATCACTAGCGGTGCAAATTGGTGACCCTTAGGTGCACCTCCAACCCTCTTTAATTCAAATATTTGTACTACTTTTCTAAAATGATATATCACTTTGAGGAAGTAGTACAAATATTTGAACTAAAGAGAGTTGGAGGTGGCACCTAAGGGTCACCAATTTACAACCCTAAAAATTACCGCTCTGTCACGCTTTCCATCCGTCCATATGACCGCCCATCTTTCTTCCAGTTGAAACAGTTGATATTCGCTACCAACTAATTAGTGAGGAGAAGTGTTTACTTCTGTGGTTCGACCTCATTCCACACCACGCCCCAAGCTGCCTTCCGCCTGAAGCACGCCTCCCAACACAACTGCATTGAGCCTAGATTCAGTCGATCCTCTTGGGCCTGGTTCAAATCAGGCAAGATTGCAAACATCGCTGCCTCAAAATCCTCTCCCTTCATAAAAGGCTGACTCACAAAAACAAGCTGCCAGGTCCTCAAATAAAACCTCCACACCATGGAATTGAGCTCTGCCCCACACAAATCCAGCTGCTTTGTGGTCAAACCGAACCTGCACGCTGCCAAATTGCGCTAATCCACTCAAAATTTCTAGTTGGGGATCGAGATCAGGAGCTGTCTCAATTTCTAGCTGGAAATCAAAGATGAAATCTGAAGCTCGAATTCTGTTCCACTGCCTTCCTTATCCAGTCCAACACCTGTCTCTTCCAGTCCAGAACCTCCTCGGCTGCTCCAGTCCACAACCTGCTCCCAGTTCATCATCGCCGTCACTGCTCTTCATCCTGGACGGTCGCACCGCCCCTCTTAGGAATCATGGCCAACCTGATGCCTGAGAACACGAATCACCACCCAGATGCATGTGTTGTGGTATGCTGTCGACATGGCTGTGATCCAAGTTGGCGCATGTCACAGATTGTGTGCGAACTTTTGATGGTAATAAAGTGTAACAAGCAAGTTTAGTGGTATATTTCTAAAACCAGGATATTGTGGTGTCATGGAACCAATTTTTCCTAGAAATAACATCAGAATACTGTATAACATAGTAGGAACTGTTATAACTTTAGTTCATGTACTCACCAGACAAAGATTCATCATTTATCTCCTCACCATCATCGCCAATATCCTCATTTTCTAATCCAGCATCATCCGATGACAGTACTCTACCATATAGAGCAATCTCTTTCTCTTGTTTTCTCTGAAATAAAAGATATAGGTCAGCAAATCAATAAGCAAAAACCAGTAAACACAACATAGGCTGACTGAAAATAACATTAAACACTTTCAAAGTCGTCCCGAAATCTTATTTGGCCTTGGCCAAAAACTTGGGTACTCCAACAGACACATAATTCAGCTATAAGGGGTGCATTACATGTTGCACTTCTGCACCTTCCATAGACCACAAACATCATGGCAAATGTCAGCTGTCTACATGGTAACTACCTCAGTTGTGAAGTCTATCAATTACATTTTCTTTTAAATTGTACCAATTACTATTTGCCAGTGTTGTGGGTTTCATGTAACTGTCTCATAAACTTCAATGTGAAACAATAGATGTACAAACCCTTTTGGCTTTCAGTCTGACAATTATTTTTTCTTAAAATTTCTACTGATGTTGGGCTCATGCTGAATAATGTGATAAATCTATCACACACGTCTAAATGAAACAAATCTTCACTTAGAAGAATCCTGAAATCTGTTGACATTTTAAGTGATTGCAGGAGAAATTCCATGATGAGTCATGGTTTGCTGGGAGCATTGCCTTTCACCAAGCAAGAACCAATATTATCTCTTTTTTTCGACGAACGAACCAATATTATCTTTCAAAAACGAATACTAGAACCATGAACCTTGCAGAAAAGGAAAAAATATTTTTGTTTGTTCGAATTACTCACCCTCTTGCGCTCCTCGATTCTCTTCTTCCTCTCCTTCTCCTGCAAAACCTTCTGTGCTTCCTTTCTTCTCTTCTTCTTCCTCTTGTGGAACCCAGTCACGAAATCCCTGCCAACCGAAGATGCGTCAAATAATCTTGCAGGTGCTCGGATAGGGGATGGTGAGTTGTCGGAGTAGAAAGACACACTTGAGGGCTTTCTTGTCGAGGGTGACGGAGAGCGCCTTGTTCTTGAGGGAACGCTTATTGATGTGCTTCGGTACCATCACCGTCGGCATCTGCCCCACCACAACGTCCTCCGCCTCCGACTCCGAAGCCGCCATCTCCTCACCATATTCCTCCTCCTCCACGGCCTCCTCCTCCCACGCCATGGCTATTGGCTCCCTCGCTCTCTCCCTCCTCCCTCCCTCTCAAACACACGGGGAGAGAAGAAGCCGCCGCCGCCGCCGCCTTGCGGAAGAGAAGGCGAGGGCAGGCTGGGCAGCGAGGTTAGGGAGGTCACGTGCAGGCCGCGTGATCGTTTGTCTACTGATGAATTTGCTTGTATACCCTCTTGGAACTCTTTTATTCCACATGTGCCATTGCGACAGATAAAAAAATAAAAATAATGGAAAATATACACAAATGAGGCAACCTGGCTTCCCAGTACCAAAATGCACTAGGACGGCCTTTCAAAAAAATGCACTAGGACGGATATTTGGAAAGGATTTGAAAATCTACCTACCTGAGTCAGATTTGAAGCAAATCTAATATTCATGAAGCAACTTTATTAGGAAATGAAACAAAATGTTCAACTATAATTTTTCATAATTGTCATGTTTAGTTTATGGGGCAATTGCGTTATTGCCCCTGTTTTAAACTTCAATTATGATTTTACCCTCACTTTCTTTCACTTTGCATTTTTACCCTTACTGTTTAGAAATGAAGACTCATTCTACCCCTACTCCGTGAACAGTACTTAACGGTGTCAAAGAAGACAATTTTGCCCTTGCGAATATACCCCTACTTTTTTGGAACTTTGTGAATATACCATTATTTGCCATTACATTTCAGAAGCATTTCAATAATAATATGGATAAGAATTTGCTAGAATTTGAACAACATTATAATACACAAAATTAAGTTGAAACAACATGCATCTCTTCCTCGTCCCCGCTCTTTCCAATTTGAAAAGCTCAAGGCCTCGAGCAATGGTGGAGAACAGGGGCGGCGCGTTGCAGTGGCCCTCGTCGAAGTTGAGAGCCTGTAGCTGGGAGACTCGTAGTGCCGCTTCTCACTGCCGGTGTTGGTCAAGTTGCTTAGGCTGCAATTAGCTTGTACCAGCTCCCAATTTCTAGCTTTGTTTTTCTCCTTTCTCTCCGTATTTCTCTTCTATGCTCCCATGGCCATCGTGCCTTTAATCCTCCGGCGCCTCTTCCTCTAGGAACATCAGCTAGCTTCTATCCCAGTCAGGATGAGCATCCCCTGGCCGAGCAGTCGACCCGAGCTCCACGTGCGCGGCTGCTGGAGCAAGCTCGCCGGCAGCAAATCGTGCTCCCCGAGATTCACTCCGTTCGGCAGCTAGCTCCAGCTCCAGCTCAACAGTATTTTCCTCTCACACCACTCCAGCCACCAGCTCCAGCTCCAGCCAGTCCAACAGTATTTTTCTCTCACACCATTCCAGCTCCAGCCTGCCGAACACAGTGATTGTGCGCCTGACTTCCTGCCCCTTTCTGGCCTTCCCCTAAATCGAGATCCGCTACTGCCAAATCGAGGTTCCGCACTGCCAAACCAAGTTCTGGTTCAGCAAATAAAGCTCTAGGATGATTGAATCACTCCACCACTACAATTTGATCTCCAGGAGCAGAATCTAACTCGCACGCTGCCAATCACCGTGCGCCCACAACCGCCGCCCGCACCTGCCCCGTGCGCCGCCCTAGCCTGGCCCGCGGGTCTGGCCCTCGCACACGCGCCGCCCGGCTGCCACGCGCGACACCCCAGCCACGCGCGACACCCCAGCCAGGCGCCACCGCCGCTGCCGCCGCTTGGGGCCGACGGGAATTGCAAGCGCGGGATTGAGCTAGGGTTTCGCAAATATCGGGCGCCGGGCGCGCGGCCCCTCCCTGGCGCGGCGCCCCCCACCTAGCCGCCGGATCCGCGCCCTCCCTTGGTAGCCGAGCCACGCGACCCCTCCTCCCAGACCTGCGGCGCCGCCTCCTGGCCGCCGAGCCGAGCCCCCTCCTGACCGCACCCTCCTGGACCCTCCCCTTGGCCCGCGGCACAGCCTCGCCAAACCGAGCCCCCCTCCCTGCCCGCGCCGGGGACCTGCTTCCTGGCCGCCAGTGCCCACGCTGCTAGAGAGGAGAGAACGAGAGAATTGGGGAGAGTTGTGGCTAGATCTGCTGGGGAGAAGAGATAACGATAAGGGGGTATATTTGTCTTTTTCTAGGGTTTAGTTTATTTTTCTAATTATTTGATTTGGGATGCAGCTCACAGTGTTACAAATAGGGGTAAACGACAGCTTCATTTTGGAACAGTAGGGGTAAATATGCAAAGTCAACAAAAATGAGGGTAAAATCACAATTGGGGTTGAAAGTAAGGGTAGAAACGCAATTGCCCCTTAGTTTATTGGTGCCATTCTAACATAGTCTCACCTTATGTTTATTGATATCAGTCTAGAATAGTTCCAACTTTTCTTTGTCGATTTCAGTCTCATCTTTTCAACTTCTGATTGGGGACTCCAGAGGGTGCACACGGATATGCAGATGAGTTCACTGCGATTACCATTCGAAATCTAAGGTAAAACTCATCGCAAAAAAAAATGGAAAATTACTATGACAACGAACTGTGAAGATGTCTGGTGTCAGACAAAACCATATCATCTTCTTTTCTGTTCAATGATCTGTAACTTTCCGATGCAAAATTGTTGGCGTGCAGAAACTCCTACAACAAATTTCAGATTGGAAGCTTTCATCATTCAGGCATGCCTGTGTCCCGTTTTCTTCAAGGCAAAACATCAGCAAGCCTGCAGGCATATCGTGGTTCCCTATTTCATTTCATGCCTTGCAAGCATCACCCAGCAGCTATAATTATTTCGTAGGATCATATAATGGGAGCAATATTCCATTCATCTGCCATGTCCTTTTCGTGACTCGCATCCCTGGTAGCAAAAATGTTCCCGGATGAACGAAACTGCAAGGCAGGTGTTATTTGACGTGTACCTGAGCCCTTGTTTGTTTGGGGTGTGTTTAGTTCCCTTGAAATTCACTGTAGCGCCAGGGAAAAAACACTGCAGTGCACTGTAGCACTTTTCGTTTGTTTGTGGTAGATATTATCCTACTATGACCTAACTAGGCTCAAAAGATTCGTCTCGCAACGTACATCAAAACTATGCAATTAGTTTTTTTATTTGCCTACATTTAGTACTCCATGTATGAGTCATTTGCTACATTTAATGTTTCGATGTGATGGAGATGTGATGGAGATGTGATGGAAAGTGATGTTTTTGTGGGGGTTTTTTGTGTATCTAAACACAGCCTTGGAAGTTTATCAGAGTGTTGAACGCTGAACTTATGCGGACGTCAGGAAAGACCAGCAACGATAAACCTTTTTTTTTCTCCACTGACTTGGCCCACTGGCCACTGGCACGCAACAATGTCACCGTCTAGAATGGCTGCCGCGATGATAAGAATACATTGCTACTGCTCCTAGGGGTGTTTAATTGGTGAAAAAGTTATGAATTTGAGTACTGTAACACATTTTGTTGTTACTTGATAATTAATGTCTAATTATGAATTAATTAACATCATTAGATTCATCTCGTATAAATTAGTTAAATTGTGTAATTAGTTATTTTTTTCTACTACATTTAATGCTCCACATATGTTTGAAAATTTGATTTGACACCTACTGTGAAAAAAAATTGAGAGCTAAACACTGCTTTAGTTTACACGATCTTGCTTCGTGAGCATTGACTACCATGAAAATCAGTAAAAGACTCCTCTCGTAAAATTTTTGAAAGGACATTTTTCTAGATTTGAAGTACTAAACATAGACTAATCACAAAAATAATTACCGAACTCGTCTGTAAATCGCGAGACGAATCTAATGAGCCCAATTAATCCGTCATTAGATGTTGTTTATTGTAGCAATTTAGCGTCTAATTACATCCTAATTAGGTTCGTTAGATTCGTCTCGCGATTTACAGGCAGCAGTCGCAATGCGTTTTTTATTTCGCCTAGATTTGCCGGAAATTTTTTTTGGAATTTTGATTTTTGGAACTAAACACGGCGTCAGGCTCAGCTCAGCAGCCAGCAAGTAAATTTTACTGTACATCTGACTTGATGCAGCAGCAGCCTAATTCTCAAAGCAGTTGCTTCCAAGGGTGTGTTTAGATCCAAAAACTCCCCACAAAATCCAAATTTTTCATCACATCGGAACATTAAATATAGCAAATAACTCATGCATGTAGTACTAAATATAAGTAAATAAAAAAAAACTAATTGCATAATTTTGATGTACGTTGCGAGATGAATCTTTTGAGCCCAGTTAGGTCATGATAGAACAATATTTACCACAAACAAGCGAAAAGTGCTACAGTGTCCGATATGATTTTTTCTCCCATCTTTCCCAGGGATCTAAACTAAGCCCAAGAAACTTTGAAACAAAGACGATGACAGTCACAGTGACTGAAGAGAGTGTGCATTTCGTGCCTGAAAACCATTTTTTCTGGTCAAAGGCTCCCTCATTCTCCCTTATCAGTTACTCCTGGATAAGTTCAAGTGGGTGAAATCATCATCCAACACACTCAATATTGATAACAGGAGCAACAAGAAACAGTCAAGAGAGCAGCGAAAGGGCTAACATTAGACTGCCTGCCATTGCACATCAAACAACTTCACCCTCTTCCATTTCTTTGGGGGTTCTCTAGACACACTGGAGACTGACTGATCAACTGAACACAACTTAGAGAGAGCAGCAGTAAACAGCAGCTGCATTTTGTTCTCTTTTTTGGTCATTTTTTACTTGCTTGCTATACAAAAGGACACTTCTACTTCTTCCGGTACTAGACTCGACAGACCAGACCACAACGGCAGCAGCCAGGAGCAGGAGCAAACGCTGCAAGAGGGCACAGCAGCCTTGCCTTGCTCGATTTCCCCGTCAGGATGACGAGTCTAGCGGGGCTGGTGGATCATACGCGGGGCGCTGCTGCCCTTGGGGCTGCCGGCGTACTTGGTCGGCTTCTCGGCGTGCCTGGGCTTCTCCCGGAACCCGCGCGGCGCGTCGCCGCCCTTCGGGGAGGTCAGGTTCAGCGCCTTGAGCACCGCATCTGCAGAGAGAAGGTACACACGCGGGTTTGAAGATGAGTTCATGTCCCGAACCGAAGGCAAACTGCAACCGCCGAGAGAGATCCGTACCGGTCCTGAGGCTGTCGGCGGGCGCAGCGTGCTGCGGGGCCTCGACGGCGGCGGGGGCGTGCTCGGGCTGGTCGTCGTAGAAGAGGTCCTCGTCGTCGTCGGGCAGGAGGGCGGCCGCGTCGAGCTCCTCGGCCATCTCGTCGAGCTGGGTGTGCTCCCGGGACCAGTGGTCGCGGAACCAGGCGGTGGTGGTGACGAGGTCCCACCACTGCGGCGAGAAGTCCTCCACCTGCAGCAGCGCCGCCGGGATGAAGAGCGGCGCGTCCGGGTTCAGCGACGACGAGGAGACCGCCACGGCGCTCATGCCTCCTCCTCCCCTGACCTCAGCTACAGCGGAACAAACCAGATCCAAAATCAGATCACAGCGAGCGCTCGCCGGAAACCTCCTGGTAGAAACCAAGAGCAAGCGGATCGAAATCGCAGGCAGTCTCCAAACCGCAAAGGAGGAAAACGAAACCCGCGAGACTTCCGGATCGGAGGACCCCAGCCTCCGGGGAAAAGGAAAACCGCGGATCTCGAACGACAGAGGGAGCGCAGCAGAACAGATGGTGATCTAGGCGCGAACGAACACGACGCAAGGCTACAGATCGAAGGGATGGTTCGTCCACGGCGCTCACCTTTCGGTTCCTGGATGGATGGATCTGTGCTCGGCAACGGACGGGAAGGGGGAGCGCTTGAGCGAGGGAGTGGGCTGACTGGGTAGCGAGTGAGGAGGAGAGCGCTTCTGAGGTGAGGAGCCAGTTTATAGGACGGCACGCGCAGGCAGCGACCGAGAGCGAGCCTTCCTCGCTGCTGCTTCTGGGCCGCGAGGGAAGCGTGTCGCCTCAAGGCAGCTTCCGTGCGCGTCGGTGACGCACGTCACTCGGGTGCTACCGGCTGCGAATTTCTTATTACTAGAACATTCGGCGGCGGGCGATGCGCCCTACCGTTTTGAACAGGTATCAGTAATTATAAGACAATAAAAAGTATTAGTTAAACTATATGCATGGCAATATAGATATCTATCCGACATTTGAATCATAAATACTACAACATATCCGATCACGAAGCTATCATAGGCCTAGCCATCAGATGTCTGTTGAATAATGAATATTACAACACATCCAAGAGCACCAGGCTTTCCTATGCATCAGGGTTATGTCCAGCATCTCAACCTTTCCTTGCTTCAGCTTTGCTGGATCCGAAGCAAAGGTTATGTGCAGCCAATTTTGAACGCCTAAGGCAGTCCCTGTAAATTAACAAGAAACGTTTTGTAGTACCCACAAAGTGAAGGACGGTGCCCTTGCCTTCTTTAGTTAAAATTGAGAATATTATATTACTACATGGGGACACATGAAAATATGTCATCTTGGAGCCTCAATCTAAGAAATTATTCTACACATACATTTTGCGAGCAGTGCTATAGAGCCAGCCTGTTTACTTAGGCCTGATTAGGCCATATAATCACTAAAAGTAGTTGGCTACTGATAAATCAAGTACTGACTATCATTTTTTAATAACATTCTCAATGAGTAACATAAATATGCAGCTCTATAGTCTACACAATATATTCTGACCACGTACCAGGCAACACCATGACTGATTCCCCCTTTGCCAACTTTCTACAGAAATCGGCGTCATCACTGCATCAGTACAAATCATGAGCCTATCCCACATGCATCTAGAAAAATGATAAGATCCAAAGATCTCTTTAAATTAAATCAAATCCCCTTAGGAGCCCGGAATAAAAAAGACATTAACTTTTTTAACTACTACTAAACAACTAATTTGCAGTATTTGAACATGAGATATGCATGGTTCCAGATGGTGGAAGTACAGGCAAGATTTTGCTTTTCTATAGCTCATAATATATCAGATATAGATAATGGAAGTTGAGCTCACACAATAATAATAATTATATTAGCAATGTAAAAAAGGTTAGGCAAGGTAGCAATGATCTGCATCAATTACCTGTTTGGTCTTCATTTACCAAAAGATGATCAAATAGACCTGGTGAATTGGACTGATCAAGTTCATTCATTGATCTTACTCCTATCTTCTAGTTCTAGGCACACAAATCTAGAGGATAGCAAGAGAAACAACAACTCCAGCACCTTATCTTTGAGGCTGTGATCTCGGCAACACGGCTTTGCTTACTGCTGAAACCTCTGCACAGTGGAAATTGGGACACCTTATTTTTATTTCTAAATTGGGACACCTTATTTTTATTTCTAACTATATGTAGGGCAAAACGGTATATAAATGCACACATAAGAGTATGGAAGTTCCAGGGTGCCATAAACCAAAGTAGCTATAACTACCAAACTATTTGGCCAAAGTATATGAAATTTCATTGCATAGGCCTTTGGATCCTTTACAGCTTTGTAAATGTCAAAATTCCTAAAAATTGACAAAGCTCTGAATATGGCCATGAACATAAATTGAAAATGAAACTGAAACTGAATCTATCTCTAGAACACAACATACTTCATAAGATTGTATGCATTCGGCGGTTTGGAGATATCAATCTACTGCATGTTTTCATGAGTTTGTACATCTTGATTGTAAACATTTTCGAATTAATGAATTGCACTCTTACAAAAAAAAGTCTGCAAATACATCTCTCTTAGTATAACAGTGAATTCTCAACTATGGTGAAGAAATCAACAGTGGAGAATTTGAGATCATCATTTCACAAGAAAACTTCATACCCGTTTCACTGTATACAGCATGTAGAGTGTGTCAGTATGCTCCATCCCAAGATACTGGTCCCAAGCATCACAGACCACTCCACTCCTCCCCCCTCTGTATACACTCGATGTTTGACCATTGTGTGGTGATAGTTTCATGGTAGTCCTACCGATTCTAGAGAATAGCAGCCTTGTTGTTGCTGCGCAGCCCAGCCCAAACCTAAAAAAAGAAGTACGGCATTGTCAACTACTCAACTTAAAAAGCATGCTGAGACTTTTGATGATTATCAGATTATGCTAGTGCAGAGGTTGAGGAATACTACCTCTAATCCACTGTAGGATTGTACTTTCTTTCCTAGGACGGCAGTAATATCTGTTTAGAAAGTTGTTGCATTAGTGCAATGGAACTCCAAACAACCATAGGTAAAAATTGAAACTCCAAAAATCATAGGCGAAAATGTAAGAGAACTCTTGCCTTAGTTGACAGCGATAACTCTCCTGTGCTAAGAATGTCCTTTTATATGCTAGCTTATCGAGTGTACACTATACACCACACCCTATTATCGAGTGTCCTTTTATTACCTTTGATGCAATTAACTTACTAAACATTATATTCATATCTCATTCCATTTCTTTCTTATTCAGATTGCATTGCCATCCTACTTTATCAGTATTTTTTTCCCTTTGATCAGAGTCAAGCTAGTTCTCACAAAACAGGGCAGGCACATGGACGCAGCTGGCACTACCAAATGATGCTGTGTAATCTGTGTTTTGACTTATACTTTACCTCAGCCGATGACAAACCGAAGTACCTACAATGAGGTCCATCCATGTCAAGATGAGAATTCTGCTAATCTGCTAAAAGAATAGTGCTGCATCAGTAGGGAGAAGTCTAAATACCCCCCCAAACTATCAGTGTTGGACTACATAACCCCCCCTACTACTAAACCAGGTAACGTGGACCCTAAACTTTGCAATCCCGTTTACTTCACCCCCTATAGTGGTTTTGTCTGGTGGTTTTGACACGCTGGAACGATGAGGTGGACTAGGCTGCTGAGATGGCGCCTCTGACTTGCGGGACCGGTATGTAAGTGAGGGATAGGCCATGGTGGCTCTGTTAAAAGGCACTGGAACTCCCTCGGCCCCTCCGTCTTCCATCTTCCGCCCGCTCCGTCGCTGGCTCCAACCCTTCCCCCGGCGAGGCGATGATCTGGACGAGATTCGGTTGATCGTCGTGTTGCAGGAGTCGAGGTCAGTGTCCACTACTCCAACTCCGCACTCTGTTTTGTTTGTTTTGGGGCACTCGAAGTAGGGCATGGGTTTTCGAGGTGGGGTTTTGTTGGGGTTTTTTCTGTCATGGATTTCACCATCGATGAGTGTTGAAATTAGTTTGAAAAGTTATTCGCTTTCCCTTGATTTCACCCGCTGCGCATCATATTCTGTCAATCCTAGGGTTAGAAAAGAACAGAAGCAAGAAAGAATGGGGATTAGATATACAATGTGATCGTAGTGGCCAAGAACGATTTAATTTGTGTTTTTGCGCAATGAATTACAACCATAAACCTTTAATCTTGTAAAATCTTTAACTTTTTTGGCAGCATGGATCCAATCGAGTCTCTGATGGTGAGATTTCACTATGGAGGGGAATTTCTGACAGTGGGAGGACACCTACAATATTTTGGTGGGAGTACTGGAATGTCTGTCATTGATGTGGATAAGTTGTCTTTGCCCGAGATCGAAGGTCATCTTGCTGATCATATGGCAACGGATGGTAGAGTGCAGTTGCACTGGTTGTATCCAGGAATGGGATTGGGTGAGGGTTTGAGATTGCTACATGATGACAATGCATGTTGTGAGATTCCTAAGCACATTGGTGATGGTGGAGTAGTAGATATCTATGTTGAGGTTCCTGCAGTTCAGTATGCAAAGGACAGTGACTGGGAATTGGAGTTTTCTGAAGCTGATGATGAACAAGAGGAAATATATGTTGATGTTCCTTCATCTATGCCTACTAATGTTGAGACAACCCCAGAGAAGCAGAGAGATAAAGACTTGTTTTCATTCAGACAATTCTACAAGTCTCCATCCAAGTGTCCTGCAGAGAAAGGAAAGGAACATGCAAGCAAACTAGAAGGTGATAGTAGTGAGAGTTCAGATGTTGACTGGGTGCCTAAAGATCTGGACAGCTCTGGAGATGATGATGAAACACAACAACTGAGACAGTTTGCTAAGCAAATCAAGAAGGACATCAAATGCAAGAAGACAGGAGGTGGATTAGAGGCTGAAGTAGACAATTTAGAAGATGATGGCAGTCCATATTTCAACTCAAGTGATGAGTACTCATATGAGGAGGGTAGTGATGGAGAAACTATCAGGTGGAGGAGCACTGAAAATAGGTATGACAGTAAAGCTCATGTGCCTATGTTTGCTCTTGGAATGGCTTTCAGGTCTAGTAGACAGTTCAAGAAAGCACTTGTTAGGTATGGGTTGACAACACATAGGCATCTTTTGTTTCCAAAAGATGAAAAGAATAAGGTTAGAGCTATCTGTTCTTGGAAAGGATGCAAATGGTTGATTTATGGATCTAAAACTAGTAGGTCAGAATGGTTCAAAGTAGTCACATTTGTGGATGAACATTGCTGTCCACCTAGGAGGGATAACAAGCTGGTGACATCAAGAAGGATTGCAGACAAATACAAAGATCAGATAAGAGACAACCCCACGTGGAAGGTGGACTTGATTAGGCAAGCAGTTCTAAATGACTTTCTCTGTGATGTATCTCTGTCCAAGTGCAAGAGAGCAAAGGCTTTGGTGCTGCAGGAAGCTTTGGACTCTACCAAAGGAGAATACTCAAGGGTTTATGATTATCAAATGGAGTTACTAAGAAGCAACCCTAGTAGCACTGTGGTAGTGATGTTGAATCCTGACATAATACAGAAGCAAGTATTTCAGAGATTCTATGTGTGCTTTGATGCTTGTAAAAAGGGGTTCTCCACTGGTTGCAGAAGAGTTATTGGGCTAGATGGTTGTTTTTTCAAGGGGGCAACCAATGGTGAATTGCTATGTGCTATTGGAAAAGATGCCAACAACCAGATGTACCCTATAGCATGGGCATATGTTGAGTTGGAGACTCATGACTCCTGGTATTGGTTTATTGGTTTGCTGCAAAAAGACCTTAACATCAACAATGGAGGTGAAGGATGGGTGCTCATTTCTGATCAGCAAAAGGTTACAGCTTATTCTTAACACTTTGATTAGCACTTTTTCTTAACACTTGTGCTGAACACTTGTTCTTGACATTGCAGGGTCTATTGAAAGCTGTATCAGAACTTGTTCCAAATGCTGAACATAGGATGTGTGCAAGGCACATCTATGCAAACTGGAGGAAGAAGTATGGAGGACAGAAGTTGCAAAGGAAATTCTGGAGATGTGCAAAGTCATCTTCTCAAGTGATATTCAATTACAACAGAGCAAAGCTAGCTCAAGAAACTCCAGATGGTGCAAAGGACATGTTGAGAACCTCACCAGAGCACTGGAGCAGAGCATTCTTTAAGTTAGGATCAAACTGTGATTCAGTTGATAATAACATGTGTGAGAGTTTTAACAATTGTATCATGGATTCAAGATTTTTACCAGTAATTTCTATGAATGAGATTATAAGATGCAAGGTCATGGTTAGGATTCAAGAGAATAGGAGTAAGGCAGAGAAATGGCAAGGCACAATATGCCCAAATATTTTTAAGAAGCTGAAGCTGAACATTGAGAGATCAGGCAAATGCTATGTACTCTGGAATGGACAAGATGGATTTGAGGTGAAGGAGAAGGACAAGATGAAGTTTACAGTCAATTTAGCTCAGAGAACATGTAGTTGCAGGTATTGGCAACTTTCAGGACTTCCATGTTGCCATGCAATCAGTGCTATCTACAAGTCCTCAAAAAATTTGGACGACTTTATAAATCCATGTTACTCAATCACAGAGTACTTGAAAACCTACCAGTTCTGTTTGCAACCTGTAGAAGGCCAGGAGAGTTGGCCAGTTTCTAAAATGCCAAGGCCATATCCTCCTGCTTATGTAAAGATGCCTGGAAGAAAGAAGACCAAGAGAACAAGGGAGGTAGGTGAGAAGCCTGCTGGAACAAAGATAAGCAAGGTTGGAGTCAAGATGGCATGCAGCCTTTGCAAGAAAACAACTCACAACATTAGAAAATGCCCTTACAACAAGCAAGCAGGCAAGAGGAAAAATGCACACATCAAAAGAGATGCTAAGAGGCAGAGAAAGCAAAATGAGGCTGCAACATCTACTCCTGGCCCAAGTGTAAGTCGATTTCGGTGTACATCTACTTCTGGCCACATCTTTTCTTTTGTCTGTTCAATTCCAACACATTTTTGTTTGTAGGTACAACCTCAGGGACAGCCAAGGCCTGCACCGAGAGCAGCACCGGCTCATCAAGCGCCGAGAGCAGCACCAGTTCATCAAGCCCCGAGAGCAGCACCAGTTCATCAATCCCCGGCAGCACCGGTTCATCAAGCCATGAAAAGCATCCCGCGTAGGAGTGGAGGCCTTCAGTACCTGTTGTTTGGTGATAACTACTGAATGTGCAACTGTCACTAGTGAATGTGCAAGAATAGTCTTTTGATGTAACTGTGAAGTCTAAGCTCACAACTCATATGGTTATGAGGCGTCTTTTGATGTAACTGTGCACCTACTTTGGTCACAAGTCTGAATGTGAACGTTCAATGTTACAGACATATGGTTATGAATCTACATCTATCAACCTTCTCAGATCTGTCATGTTTTTTAGAATTTGTCATATTTTTTTCTGTAAACAATTTTCATTCACAATGACAAGACAAATGGAGTCACAGAAAAAAAAGGATGAGGCCAACATTTTTGCTGAACATTTTTCATTCCAGTACCAAGAACAAACTTAACATGCACCTAGATGGCTACTACAATGTCACACTTTTACCAACATTAATCCAAACAAGATGGCTACTACAACGAACACAACCAGGCACCTAGACAGCCAGCATCTATTCCCTTCCTTAATCTTGTCGACCATCTCAACCATTGTAGCTTCAGTTTGTCCCAGCTTTTGCATCAACTCTTCTTTCTCCTTCTGCAGTTTCGCCTTCAAGTGCCTTAACTCTGCATTATCACTCTGCATCATCTCAATGACCCGGTTGGCCTCTGCATTTTCCCTTCTCAAGCTCCAAACAGCATCACGCAGATCACATAGCAATGTCCGCTCATATGGTGTCGCCTCACGATCAACCCACTGAAAGAACCCGCAGTCCCCTGGCGCCTGCACAATCACATCGCCAGTAGCAATTGACATATCAGGGAACCAATCTAGCAAAAACAAAAGAGAAAACCAAACTTTCTTACCATTCCCGCAGGACACCTGTAGTATCTTCGGCCAGGATTTTCATTGCTCCATGCGGTCCAGCACGGGGTCTTCCGGCGGCACTGGCACAACACTGCAGGCGAATACGCCAAAGGCCCCACTCGGTACGGCACCGGCGACCTCACCTGCTCCGCCGCTTCACCTCCTTGCGCCCTCGATGCTGATGCTCGAGACGAGCGCGAACTCAAAGTTGCCATGGCCGTCACTGCTCCCCTTCCCTGTCCTCCCACCCTAGCTGCTCCTCTTAACGTTTGGTGAAAGGGATTAATGCTGCAGCGTCCCAGCCATCAGTTTTGGAGGGAAACTGCAGTGCCCTTCCCGCCATTCTCTGCAGTAACAGAGCCGCCATGGCCTATCCCTCACTTACATACCGGTCCCGCAAGTCAGAGGCGCCATCTCAGCAGCCTAGTCCACCTCATCGTTCCAGCGTGTCAAAACCACCGGACAAAACCACTATAGGGGGTGAAGTAAACGGGATTGCAAAGTTTAGGGTCCACGTTACCTGGTTTAGTAGTAGGGGGGGTTATGTAGTCCAACGCTGATAGTTTGGGGGGGTATTTAGACTTCTCCCGCATCAGTAAGTCAGACGTGAATGCCTTATTAGCAGCAGCCTTCTCAATGACTTGGTTGAAGTTTCTCCCTATCATCCACAATGGTTAGAACTGTTTCAGCCTTCTTTCACACGGTGAGACCATCTCCCTATAATCCACAATGGCTAGAACTGTTTAAGGATTCTTTCGAACGTTGAGACCAACATCTTTTCCATTAGACTCCACATACTCGAAACTCGTAAGTTTCTTCCTAGAAAAAGCATATATCAGACGGGGTCAGTTCCAATAATCAGTGAAATTTCAAAGCAAGCAAACTGATGGCGCATACTGCAATCTGTGAGCTATTTGTCAGTAATTTCATCGAGGTTGAGCGAGTGCGCGTGCGGAATCGAGGCGACACTCCCCTCACGAGGACACAGTGCGCGGACAGGGTGCCTAGCTTGGCGACTTGGCGTAGACCGTCCTCCACGGTGCCGGCACCCCCCCTCCGCCACGCTCGCGCGACAGCGGTGCAGGCGCCCCAGTCGTAGCGGCACAGCGTCGCCAAGAGTGCGTCGGAGGAAGCCCAAGCCACCGAGAGGCTGCCCGACCCAGGTGAGCAGCAAGCCGCGGGGCGGGTCGAGCCATGGAGGGTCCGCCGGATCCAGGTATTCGTCGTCCGTGCCACAGCAGTGTCGCCGGATCGGCACCGTCGTTGAGCCTGTGCGCCGGTCGCGGCAGCCAGGGGCCTGCGAGGCTGGGGGCTGGCTGCGTCAGGCAGGGGACCACGGTGCTTGGGGCCGGCCGCGCAAGCCGTGGCACCGGCCACGTCGAGAGGGGGGACGCAAGGCTGGGCGGGCCGTCCCAGCAAGGGCGCCGCGGCACTGGGCGCCGGCCGCTCCAGCGAGGGCCCCAGCCGGCGGGGAGGAGCGTCGAGGTAGGAGGAGAGGGAGAATGGGAGGGCAGGCGGCGGCGTGGAGGCAGAGAGGGAGGGGAGGTGGCGGCGGGCGGCGAGGAGGACTGAGGAGCCGGTTTAGGGTTGCGGTTGGGAGGTGGCCGGTTGGGTGGTGGGATGGGTTGTTTGCAAAATTTCCTCGGGGTGGTTTTTGTGAAAATGGTAGCATTTTTGTTTTTTCGCTTCTTTGTGTTAAAATAAATTTGAGTACGAGGGTTTATTTGTAAAACATATAAACATGGTTACTGTTCGTTTTGGGTGTGCTAGATTGGACTGTGATTTCTACGAAACCAGAGGATGTTTTTTCAAAACAGCCGGAGCTCGCGGGACATGTGTGTAATTTTTACCGTAGGATGCGGCGGTGAGGATAAAGGGGAGTGGGTTTTAATCAAGCTGATTGGGCGCTCGTGCACTGCCAACATAGCAGCCCACGGGTCGTCCTCTTCAACCTCCGGCCACCGCCGTGAGCTAGGGTTCGAGGGAGGGGGACGGGGCAATCAGGGAGGGTGGGAGGTGGGCGGAGCGGCCGCCGGGTGGTGGCGGGAGGAGGCGGTCATAGAGTTTGGGTTGCTGGGGGGTGGAGGCGGCTCCATGTCCGCCGACCATAGAGGAGGGTCCGGGGGTGGCGGTGGAGACGGGTTATTCGGCGGAGGGCGCGGGAGCGCCGCCGGCCGGCCGGAGCCGGACAATCGGTGGGCGGGGGCCGGGGGCGGGGGCGACAGGATGGCGCGACGGCGGCGCGGTGGCGGACTCGGTTAGGGAGGGAGGCGGCGGAGGCCGCCGGAGCCGGATGAGGCGGTCGACGGCGGAGGCGACGGGAAGAACGAAGGAGAGAGAAGAAAGAACAGTAGTACCTGTTCGCCGCGACTCTCTCGCGGCGCCCCCCCCCGCGCGTGATTTTTTACTTGAGATTTGTCCCTGATCAGAAAACTGTTTACTTTTTACAGCCTGTTCTTCAGTTAAATCCTTTTGAATTTGGGTTCGGAATCATCGATGCACACACGTGCCAGTTAACTTCGGACCTTACAAGAGATCGAGCGAGCGAGTAAAGAAATGGATGAGGAATTGATCAAGTGCCGGGATGAACGCAAAGCAAGCGGCTCGCACATGGAGCGATGGAGGCCGGGCCCGGCGAGCCGGCGATGCCGAGACGACGCAAGTACGCAACGCAACTCGCCGTCCAATCAATGGATGGATGGATCGCCCTCCATGATTGGCGTCGGGACGGTGGCCCACCTTGTCGGCCACCTGCCCCCCGGTGGATGATAAAGCTGCCGTTATCCTCTCTCAATTATGGCCGTGATCGCTCTGCCGTGCCGGGCCCACCGGTGCTTGCAATTGATCATGGTTTTGGTGGTAGGAAAACAACCCATCAATTGAGTGAAAATGGGGGTCTCACTCAGACCAACCGGCCCAATTGCACGTCTATTTTTAAACGAAAAAAGTAGTAGGAAATGAATAATCAAATTTTACATCTCTAATCAATTGTGTCGCTGCATGCCTCTCCCACGACGTTGTCGGCCTTTCTAGCGAGACCAAAGGAGGCAATGGTCCTCTCTCTCTTTTTTCCCCGGAGAAGGAGGCGAGGACCCTTGATTAAATAGAATTGTACTATTTCTTTTTTAATGAAGGAATCATTTGGAAGTTGATGGAGGTAGTAAACCATGTGTTGCTCGTGCACACCGTACCAACGCACACAAAGCCTCGCAGACAGCGAGGCATGTCGCTTGAGGTTTGGCTGTATGCGGCATGCACACTGGTGCAACAACAAAAACCATGTGTTCCTGGATAACGAGATGACGGGTGTGATCAATTGATAATATCACGTAGAAGCATGAACGTGTATGTTTCCGGGAAAAAAAAACATGTAAGTTGATAATGGCATTGGCACCAGCACAAATCCCCTGGTAGTATAAATTTCATTTTCTTTTTTAAGTCCAAATGAAATGTTTTCAAATATAATTTTCATACGTAGGTTTTAAATGAAATTATTATGTGAAGCCAAATCGGGGGGCATTAGGGGTAACGTGTGTTACCCCGTGTTGATTAGGGATCACGAGGTGGGTTCTCGTTACATGGGCCGAAATTTAAAAACTAGGTTGGTCCAATATAAGTTCATGGAGAACATCAAAGTTTTCTTTTTTGAAATATTTTTTTGAACGCGGAATAATTCTTAATGCTGAAACAATTGTTCCAATAATAGAAGAAAATTGTTCAAGCAACAAAAAGATAATTTATTCTATATGATGGTTTGACTGTCAGTCGCACGTGTTATTCCTAATATTTGCCGATAAATCCCGTCAAGAAAAGAAGAGGGACACAGTGAAAAGGAAAAAGTTCTTTTTATCTCCCTCAACTTTGGACCTAGGGATGAAAACGGACAGGAAAACCCTTCAATTGTTTTTGTTTTCATATTTTATGCAAGCTATATTTTCAAAAAAAATATGATTAAGACTTCGTGTTTTGTATGTTTAAACGTGAAGTGTACCGATTGATGTTGTGGAACGAGAGGATATATGGTGTGCCTAATAAATCTTTTTCGGATTTTATAAATACGAGATTAATACGGGATCATCCTGGTTAAAAACAGGATCCCGCAAATATGGCGCGGGGTACACCCCTTCCCGCTTCCCGTCCCATTTCTGTATTTGTCTGTAAATACGGAAACGGGTGGGAAAAATATAGAGATACGAGCGGGACAGGATGGAATTCTGTTTGTCTGTTTTCATCCTTATTTAGGCCGAATATGCTTTTCCTCCCTGGACAATGAAACCACCCGTCTAGGCTCCTCAGATTTATGAAACCGTTCACATAACCTCCTTGAGCGGTTTGTGGCTGATGTGACAGCATTTTTTCTCCATTTCTTTTATGTTTATTTTGATTGAAAATCTTTGAAAAATCATAGTAAATAAAAAAATTATAAAATAGAAAATCTAATTTTATTGGACTCTAAATAATATATCTACGCAATGAGCAATGAACATATTATATGACATACTGCTTTAGTACAATTATAAAACAGGCCCATCCACACGTACGGCCTCACTCGTCTTCCACCCGGACCACCACCCCACCTTCGCTCCGCAGCCGCAGCAACCACACCTCCTCTCGCCGCCGCCACCGCAAGTACAGCGCAGCCGCGTCGCGTCGCCGCTTCCGATCCCCTTCCGAGGCTAAAGCACGCGCATACCCCCCGAATGGCGGCGGCGAGGAGTCTGATTCTGAGACACCTCCGCTTGGCGGCGGCCCCGTCGTCAGCGGCGTCCCTCAGGCCGGCGGCCGCGCTGCAGGAGGCCCTGTCGGGGCGGCGATGGATGTCCTCAGAAGAGGCAAAGGGGTCGTTCCTGGACAAAAGCGAAGTCACGGACCGCATCATCAAGGTCGTCAGGAACTTCCAGAAGATTGACGACCCCTCCAAGGTATACACAGTGCTACCCTCTCCCTAACTGGAACGAGAGGTGGTTAGTGACAGACAATCAAGACCCTGATCGTGCCCTTCTGTTTAGAATCATTTTATTTGGACGAGGAATTAGAGTTTCTCCGCCTAGGGGATGCAGCCATGCAGGGGGAATGCAGCCTCAGCTGAGTGGTTAGATCTATGCGCAGTGTGCAATAATGATAGGCATTTCTATGTGGAGAAGTTGTATTAATCGTTCATGGTTTCAATTGGGCGTCAAAATAACTGCAAGTTGTGTTGTTAGTTGTGTTCATGTGTTCAGAACTTCAAGTTGTTTCTGTTGATTCGCACAGATAGTAGGTGAAATTAAACTCGCTAACCTCTGGATTCTGTGTTTTATGTGAAATTATAATGCCGGAGAAGTGAATAACTAAATATATTAATGATACTTAAGATAATTATTTTCATTTGTACAGAAATGTTTCCTATCTCACACAATTTTGTCATGATTCTATTGCTTTCCTGTTCTTTCCATTTTTGGGTTTTCTATCTTGCATATGCATTTATCTTCTGTGTCTTCTACATGTCTTTTCTGTGGATAGTACAGTGAAATCCTGTCAAGCAAGCTATACGTAATTGTTACACCCGTTGCCGTCAGCGATCTACCGAAATGTGAGCTCACAGATGCAATCGAGAGATGGATAGAGGACCCAAGGAGGACGTCTCCTTTTCAGTTGAAATATTCTGATAAGATGAATTCTACTCGTTCGTTACACAAGCTCGGCATATAAGCGCCGGCACACAGATGCTGCCTCATGGGCCCCACTCATACCACACCACACACACGCGTAACTACTCTTACATTGCCAACACATCGATCGCTTACTTGGTCTTTATGCCTCCACTGTTGCCGTAAGGTCTTCAGGCCTTACAGTAATGTTTTGCATTCCTTTTTCTTTTGTGTTCCTTAATTCCTATCAGCTGATGTTATGGAGGTTAGTAAGTAGGAGCTAAACTAATCTTTCTGAGATCTTCTCTGTATTTTCAGCAATTCATTTGTATCTTGGAATTTGGAACACACATTTCATGTTTTATTCCTGAGATTTTATCTGTTTTCAGAAATTTATTTGTATTTTGGAATTTGAAACATGCATTTTTAGACAAACACTATACTTCAGAAATGGGTGCTCTATGTTTATCTGCCAGTTCTCTATGCATGATAACCACAGGGGTGGCAAGATTGAGTGAGAACTGAAAACCATTCATAATAGCTCTAAACTTGTTCTGTCAGCAATCTAGTTTGCTGCTTGCTATTGTATGTAGTAATGTGTGATGGAGCAATAAAACATATGCACGGAACAAAAGGAATTGTTCAGGTTCAGGTGTTTAGCTGCTAACTAGCAAGTTCTCACCTTGAGTGAGCATCTTATGCCCGTTTATTTTGTTGCACTCATTCGCAGGCTCTATTAAGTGAATGCTGTCAGAACATGAGAGTTTAATTACCTATTTTCATGTGCAAGCTTAAATGGCTGATACCAAATCCTGAGTCAATTTCTTCCAAATGACTTGTTGGTAACACCAGATGCCCATTTCAAGAATGATCTTGGCCTAGACAGCTTGGATACAGTGGAGGTTGTCACGGCCCTGGAAGAGGAATTCGGATTCGAGATACCTGACAATGAAGCTGACAAAATTGACTCCGTCAAAGTTGCTGTTGAGTTCATTGCCTCACACCCGCAAGCGAAATGATCAGGCAAATTGTCTTCTGTAGTCTTTTAAGGTTTTTATGAAGAAGAGTTTGGCTTGATGATGAGCACTGTTGTGACTGTTTCACCATTTTTACTGTTTGCCACAGTCCTTTCGGGAACGCTTTCTGCTACTGTGGGTTATACTGCACTAAATAAGATTATAATTTAGAACATGGATGGGGCTTTCCCTTCTCACCGAAGATATAGTTTCGTTTGCTTGTATATGGGGATTCCTATGAAGTACTTCTGAACAGTAGAGCTCATGTAGCTCTCAGTTTGCGCGGCATCTGATATATGTATTAGTGACAGCATATATGCGAATATGCTATCCCTTTTGAAGCTGCATTTACACCAGAAAGAATTACAACCATCAGATTCAGTCCAGCATACTGAGCATTGTCTCTAGCAGCCTAAGCTTTCTTCACTGCTTTACAACTCAACAAGCAATCATGTTAGGGCTGCCTGTACGTGTTTAGTGTTTACAGTTTACTTGGTACAAATCAAGGTGCCATGCACGCATGTAGTGCTTGAAAGCTGCCATGGTTACTGTATGATTCGTGTCTTAATAACAAGCTCGTTCCTGTGGCGGCGCGAGAGAAGACCGGGCGGGCATGAACACCAAGGTAGTTCTGCTCCATTACTATTTGGCCAGCCACTGGTTGTGGTTGCATTGTCTTCACTGCCACCGTGGGCGCCTGCTGCTGTCCACGGCGGTGAAAGCAACGAGGTGAGTCCTGACTGTTTCCCGGTGGCCGCAGCGCCGCCTTGGCCGTGCGGCAAGAACTACTACCCTCAGTCCGCGGCAAGAAAACGCCGGTGCCGGCCTGGCGGCGCACCGGCGTTGGCTGAGCTCCAGCGCCGAGCGGCATGGCCGGTGCGAAAACCATGTCGTTCCTCACGCCCGCAATGCCATGCCAGCGAGGCACGGTTGGCGCCGGCGAGTTCAATGGCGGCGCTGGCACCGCCCTTCTTCGCACGTTATTGCCGCGGCCGGTGAGGCCTGTTCCACCCAACCCACGTGCAGCATTGGCGCCCTGTGGGCGGCGGCTGGATGCTATATTTGGGTTGTTGCCACTGAGGACGACGGCGAGTCGCGCCGCAATGTCCTCGACGACGTCAAGGAGCTGCTGCTCGGCGGGGTCGACGATGATGCCAATGTCCTCGAGGATTTCCGGTGGCAGCAGCCGGTGGACGTCGTCGAGCTCCGGCATGCTCCTGTGGCAGTAGTCAGCCATTGCAAACCGATCGATCTGCGGCGCCGGCAAATGGTCGAGACAGATCGGTCGCTCTTGCAGGTAAGAGCTTGGAATAAGTAGCGTTTGGAGCTTGCTCGTGGGAGAAAGAAGAGAGAAGCTTTGAGCTTTGGAAATGGAGGGCGTAAAGCGATGGTTTTATAGAGGAGTCACGACCAGGTAATGTAGGCATGTCTCTAGCTGTGCGCCTTTCTTTCGGCGTGTTGCTTATTAATTTTGTGCATTACATTTTTTTCTTGTGTGTTGCAATGACGACATGTTTTATATGCATTCTAAACCAAACGTGGTTCTGTAACCATGCGGCATAGAAGCTGTAAAAGTGGCTATATTAGAATTACAGCGTATTAGATTCTTTTTTCTGGTACCTTTATAAGGTTTTGTTTAATTTCGTGTGTGTTTTGCCCCCTTTATGCTGTCAATAAAAAAGTGTGTTGTATGTTCTCCAAAAGAAATATTGATCATATGTTTGTTGCCTTAAATCCTTTTCCTCTCCCAGGACACTACATCAGACGGCCTGGCATTTGCGAAATATGCATGTGATTGTGCTTAGCGCGTGGCAGCGAAATACTGGCTTTATTTTCCCTTTTTTCATTTGGTTTGTTGAGTTCCTATAAATGGGCAAAACATGTTTGTATTCCTCCTGTAATCTAATTCTTGTTTTTAGGGCGATTTAAAAAACAATTATTCCCCAAAATTGTAAGTGGAGCGACAAAAGCAACAAGATGTGATTTACTGTTTTTTGTTGGGTGGTTTTGTTTTCATTTGTTTTTTAAAGGAAATCAGAAATAAATGTTTTGAAATTTGTAGTACAAAACTTGCTTTTAGAGCACTTCAAAATCAGACTGCTGGAGAGAAACAGAGCACTAGTAATAAAATCGACAGTTCTTTATCAAATTTCAAAGGAATTTGAGTGATGTGATAGGTGTTTTAGTCACATCTATAAAGTGCATATGTAGCCACCAAAGGCTTGAATGAGCTCATTTTCCATGGGCCAATATATACATCCCCGGTTGTACATACGTGTCACTTTGGATTCCTTCTGGTCAATTTTTTTTTGCCATAAAAAGGATTAGGAAAACTGACATTAATGCAAGATCAGTGCTATTGCATTAATCGTGAATGGATTTTTTCTATAACATGTATTTACGTTTTAGATTATTCAGTTTTTTTTGTTGAGGCTGCTAGTCAAAGTTTAACCATAAGAGCATGTCGGTGTCCCTATATCAGTATTATATTAGAATACGTAATAGTTTAACTAGTGGGGGAAAGAGAGAGAGAGACAGCATGGTGAGCAATTTAACTATCATTTACTGGTATTGTTTTTTTTCATGAATTTCCGATTCTCATGCCCCAAAATTGTCCGTCTACGGAGTTTTGAAAAATGGTGTTTATTCAGCCGGCGCTAAATCGGCTCTATAAGAAGTTACGAGTTAGTTGTAAAGGTAAAATGGTCATGAGACTTTCATGGGTAAGCAAATTATTCCCACCATGCAATAGCACAGAGGACCTAACTAAAACATACACGAGACTCCTCGCACAAACATGCATGAAAATAATTTTTTAAACATCAACTAATGCGAAAATGCTATATTACCTTGTATTCCTTTGAAGTTATATACACAGGCCTATTTGGATCTACTCAGTTAATACTAGCTACTTCCTCCATCCTCAAATGTAGGACATTCTAGGATTTTGGAGGCAGATTATGAAAGTAGAGAAAAGACACATGCATCCCTCATTAGTATATTGTTCAGTTAATTAATTGTTTAGTTTTCAGTGCCCGCACCAAAAACCAATGAGATTAGCATGCCTTTTTACCCCGGCGCCCACCACCCAATTATTTTTTTTATAAAACTAGCATCAAAATCAAGAAGATTAGCATGTCTTTATAATCAAAGTACTTTAGAATATTTTACATTTGGGTACAAATTTTGAATCCCCAAAAACTTACATTTTCAGGACGTAGCGAGTAGCTAATTTTAGTCATAACTAATCTAAATGGACTAGCTAATACCCATCTGGCTAGCCGCGCCAGATACTGACAATCTAGCTAGCTGCTCCTACGGTCCTACCCAGCTAATCCCTACTTATTATGAGTTGACAACAGACTGAAATACACTTAAAGGTAAAAATAGACAATTACCACTCCAGCTAAAAAACCAACTAGCTGGTGGATCCAAAGTCCAAACACCCTGATCTGATGGTTATAGCTAGGGATGCAAGTAATTAACTACGATGACAAATCATTCTAGTTCATTTTATTAACTTTTTGAATCGATCAAATAATTTTAAAAATTATCAAACTTGCATCCCTAGTTATAGGTAGTTAATATTATTAGACCACTAATAAAAGGTTCTAGCCATTAGCCCTAAATTGATCCAAATTGACTCAAAAGGATTTGTGATAGAGCTCTTCAACGTTATCTCATTTGCTCCGTCATCATTAGTTCCGTTCTTGAATCCCGTCCGGGGCTCCGGGCACTCACTTTCCCCAAAATTGGAATCAAACCCTAGCTCAGTAGCTCGTCCTCCTCCTCGATTCCCCCCGATCCCCACCAGCCGACTCGCCGGAACCCTAGCTAGCGTTAGATCTACCGCGCCGCGCGCGCGTGCCCGCCGCCATGGCGACCCTAAAGGATCTCCTCCCGGCGCCCAAGACGTCGGCGTCCACCTTCTACGACCACAGCAGCGACCCCTGGTTCCAGGAGCGGTACGGCGGGGAGTCGGCGCAGGCGTCGGCCGCGGCGAGGCCCGCGGGCGCCGCCAGGACCATCCCTCCGTACGGGAAGCGGGCGGGGTTCGTGCCGCGCCGACCGGAGGACTTTGGGGATGGCGGCGCCTTCCCGGAGATCCATGTCGCGCAGTATCCGCTCGGCATGGGCCGCCGCGACGACAAGGGCGGGTCCAAGATCCTCGCGCTAACCGTCGACGCGCATGGGAGCGTCGCCTTCGACGCCGTCGTCAAGCAGGGCGAGAACGCCGGCAAGATCGTCTACTCCAAGCACAGCGACCTCGTGCCGAAGATCGCCACGTCCGATTCGCAGGCGCCGGACGACGACGAGGAGCAGAAGCAGATCGAGGAGACCACAGAGCGGACCAAGGCTGCCTTGGAGAAGGTTGTCAACGTCCGCCTCTCAGCTGCTCAGCCCAAGAATGTGCCGACACATGATTCTGAGTCCAAGTTTATTAAGTATAAGCCGTCACAGCAATCAGCGGCCTTCAATTCAGGTGCCAAGGAGAGGATCATTCGGATGTCGGAGATGGCGGTGGATCCTCTTGAGCCGCCAAAGTTCAAGCACAAGCGTGTGCCCCGGGCGTCTGGGTCGCCACCTGTGCCGGTGATGCACTCGCCACCGCGGCCAGTTACAGTGAAGGATCAGCAGGATTGGAAGATCCCACCGTGCATTTCTAACTGGAAAAATCCAAAGGGTTACACAATTCCACTTGATAAGAGGCTGGCGGCTGATGGAAGAGGGCTACAGGAGGTGCAAATTAATGACAACTTTGCAAAGCTTTCTGAAGCATTGTATGTGGCAGAACAGAAGGCGAGGGAGGCAGTACAGATGCGCTCCAAGGTCCAGAGGGAACTGATGCTGAAGGAGAAGGAGAGAAAGGAGCAAGAGCTGAGGGCTCTTGCCCAGAAGGCTCGCATGGAGAGGACTGGTGTCCCATCTGCGCCATCAGCTGTGCCTGCTGGTGGTGGCAGGGGAGCAGTTGATGCTATCGATGAAGATATGGATATGGAGCAACCACGTGAACCGCGTGAGCAGCACAGGGAGAGTAGAGAAGAGAGGGAAGCGAGGATTGAGCGTGATAGAATCCGTGAGGAGCGCAGACGTGAGAGGGAGAGAGAGAGGAGGCTGGAAGCCAAGGATGCTGCAATGGGCAAGAAGAGTAAGATCACGAGAGACAGAGATCGTGACATCAGTGAGAAGATTGCTCTGGGTATGGCAAGCACTGGTGGTGCCAAAGGTGGTGAGGTCATGTATGACCAGAGGCTGTTCAACCAGGACAAGGGTATGGACTCCGGGTTTGCCACGGATGATCAGTACAACATCTACTCCAAGGGGCTCTTCACAGCGCAGTCTACGATGTCTACATTGTACAGACCTAAGAAGGATGGTGATTCTGATGTGTATGGTGATGCGGATGAACAGTTGGAGAAGGTTATGAAGACTGAGAGGTTCAAGCCTGACAAGGCTTTTACCGGTGCTTCCGAGAGGACTGGCAAGCGAGACAGGCCTGTGGAGTTTGATAAGCAGGAGGAGAACGATCCCTTCGGTCTGGATCAGTTCTTGACTGAGGTGAAGAAGGGAAAGAAAGCTGTGGAGAAGATCGGAGGCGGAGGCACCATGAAGGCAAGTGGTGGGTCCTCAATGAGGGACGATTATGATGGAGGATCTGGGAGGTCCTGCATTAATTTTGAAAGGGGGCGTTGAGGTATTTTCTCTTCAAGATATCTTTGCTGGTTTTCGATGCTTTATTTCAGACCATTGTTGGCCTGTCATTCTAACACTCAATTTTGCTTCTTAGGTCCATGGGGATTACACAAAGGAGGATGTTGGTGGTGAAGCGCTTGAGAGATCTGAGGGTGATGAGGCCGTGGTTGGAGGAGGCTGCTTTTCTCGAACGCGCAGGAGAACTGCGCATCATTGCTTAAGAAGAAGAAAAGGGATGGGGGTTTTATCCCCCCGATGTTACAGATACAAAAGGGGCTGTAACCCCCCTAGGTACAAACATGCCGACTCTCTCCCAAACAAGAGGCTGTGGTTGGCCAGGAGGCTGCTGCAGCTGAGTAGGATAGTTTTGATCACTATTTTGCCACTTAATATATTTGAAGGATATATGTACTGTTACCTTTCTGTCTGAGAACTAGGGTGGCTTTATTTTGGCGATATGGTAGTTCATGTCTGAAAACAAGTCATTCGTTTGTGGTTATTTGGATCGCAAGTTCTGGTGACATCTATTCGACTTATTACCTGAGGTTTAGTTTGGTGATTTCTGTCAATGCTAGGTTCTGTGTGGTGAATTACTGAATGTCTTAATCATGTTTGAGAGATGGATTGTGCTGTTGGGGGCTGAGATGCTCGATATGTATGCCTATTGACTGTTAGCTAGTACTGGTCGTACGTTTACTTTTCTATCGATGATCGACAGTTGGCTCGACCATTGTGCAACTGACTCCCGTGATTTCAAGCTAGCCTGGATACAAGGGATGATGCTAGTCTTCATTCGTGGCAGTGTGCCTGATTCCATTCCATGCGATCTGATCTTAGCAAAGCATATCCCAGAATGAATTGGATTTCGTCACAGATTTGTTTTCCATGTTTCAATTCATGTGACAACAAAACAATAAAATTACAAATGGCTTGTCCCTGAATTTGGATTAGAGGTACAATTCAATTCATCTGTTTCAATTCCGTGAACATAACAGAGGGTAAAATTGTAAACGAACAGAAGTGAATTAATTTACATCAGCAAAATGACAAAATCATATGCTTCCCACCTTTGCAGAGATAAGCTTGAATTTGCGGTTCTCTCACATTACTGAAGACAGTGAGCTTGAATTTGCGCTTCAGTAATTCACTTCTCTCACATCACTGTCTTAAGTAATTTGCACTTCCCTCGGCCATTAACTTGTCTCTGCAAAGATGGGAAGATCACTTCTCTCAACTGCATGCATAAGTTGAAACAAAGCAATCAAGAAAGCGAATACCCAGTCCCAAACAAAGAAGCAAGAATCAAAAGGAAGAGCGAACTGCTGGCAAACAGGCTGCATAATGATCTCTCGATGGACAACATGCTACAGCATTGATCATGAAGAGTTGTGGTTTCCTGGGAACGAACAAGATAATGGACTCAGAGGCTCATGCATAGTTCAGACCCCAAGTTGTCCTTGAGTTAAGGCAGAAGGAGGCGCTGATAGTCTCAGCACTATTGCTATCAATGCAGAGGCTTGGCGGCTGTGGCCGTGTCTGTGTGCATGTGCCCACTTGTGTGCCCCATCATGTGTATGTCTTGTATCATTTTCCACATCGACTTGTGTTGTGGTGTCTGTACAGATGTGATAACCATTGCATCTGCTAGTAGTAAGATGAAGCTGTCAGTTTAGTTTGCAAGTTGTTAGACTTTCAGAGTTGTTTTAGTTTGAATAAAGGGGAACCAACAATGCCTTTTGCTAAACTGGATGCACGTGGGCTAAAGAATCCATCCAGGAGGAACGTGGTCAAAGATCTGCGTACTCTGTGACCAGTTGCCGGAAACCGCTGAACATCTTTGCCTTCACTTTCCGTTCACCCTGGAGGTTTGGGAACACGTAAGGATATGATCAGGGGATCTGATTGCAGTGCCACAGTTAGGAGATAGTGTGCAGAATTGGTGGTGCAACTCCTTAAAGGCATTGCCAAAAAATAAAGAAGAGTGAAAGCTGCCCTTATGATGTACACAGCGTGGAATATCTGGAAAGAAAGAAACACAGGATTTTTTAGGGGAAATCAGAGCAACCAATCTAAGTGGCCAGACTGATCAAGGAAGAGATCGCGCTGCAGAGAAAAGGCATGTGAGAGCCTAGAGTTAATTTAATTTCATGAACTGTAAAGGAAGTGGGCTTCAAATTTTGGCCATGAACTGTAAAGGAAGTGGGCTTCAAATTTCATACAGTTCCCAGTTTTGGCCATGTTTAGTTCCTAAAATTTTTCAAGATTCACCGTCACATCAAATTTTTGGACACATGCATGGAGCATTAAATATAGTTAAAGAAAATAACCAATTACACAGTTTAGCTGTAAATGATGAGATGAATCTTTTAAGACTAATTAATCCATAATTGGACACTAATTATCAAATACAAACGAAAATGTACAGTAGCCGAATCCAAAAATTTTCACCAACTGAACACACCTTTTGAAACTCTGATGCAACTTTATGTAATACCTTCTGTTGAACTTTTGTTTTGTAGACATCACAATGCAGGATCAGATGGTGATATATGATAATGAGAAAGCGCAGATTGGATGGGTGCGTGGACCATGCAGTAGGAGTGCCAAGTCTATTCTGTCTTCCTTTCCATCACCATTTCCCACATTACAACCATTTGCTCTTGAATCCGTTTCTATGTACTCCTGATGGAGTTTGTGAAAATTACTTGTTGGTGGAGAGTGTCTCCGGAACGGACGGACACTACAACAGCAAGGGATAAGCACACGATTCAAGTAGTAAATATTCTCTCTCTATTCAATGTTACATCAATGAACATTACAGGGGTATTTATAGGTGGCGTTACACCTCCCACGTACATTTACTTTCTACACTCTTACAACGGCCATATTCCTGGAATATTCCTGAACGTACACGTAATTTCCCTAATACAAGCTCAGTGCGCTACAACTCAGACGGGCCCACAACTGCAGATAATCCTCTTCGGCCTTCTCCACGAAGACTACGCGGCCTGTCGCTTACTCCTCGCTGATGCTCGCATCGTCCGGTCCTCGCGGGTCTTCGGCTTCCGACCCGAAGACAAGCGAAGGCTACGTGGCCCGTTATTTACTCCTCGCCGTGACGCTCCCGTCGACCGGTCCTCGCGAGTCTTCGTCTTCCGACCCGAAGACAAGCGAAGGCGGGAATCTTCTGTGTTCACTCCCATTGGCTTCAATGTTCTTGCTGCCCTGTCTTCGCGCACCTTCGGCGACCGGACCGAAGGTGGTGTCCCCAACAGTAGCCCCTCGGAGCCTCGGTCCGAACCTCGAGAGGGCCACGGCTTCGACCCCGTGGACGCGGTCGGCGTCCCGAAGCGCCACCCTTCGGGCTGGGCGCCGCGATAGTAGTTGGCGAGGCACAGTCCATGTCAGCCTGCAAAAACTGTACTGTCGTCGAGGAAGGAAAAATTTCAAGGTTAAACCGTTAGTTCGCGCCAAAACTGTCAGTTTTTAAAATTGGGCGGGAATTCTTGTGGTGGTTCGAAGACTTTGAAAGGATAGAGTTACCCCCCCGGTCTCTTAATCTCAGATGTGCAGCGCGGGGCGCGGTTGTCTTTCCACCTCGCGGCACCACCGGTGCTGGGCTTCTCTCGGTCGCCCCCTGTCAGTGCCCTGACTTGGGGGTCCGGATCCCAACTAGTAAATGCTGCGTGTTTCCTCATCCCAGATGTTGATGCAAGAGGCAACACAGTAACGCACGGGTTTATCCTGGTTCCGGCCGCGGGGCCGTACGTCCAACAAAGGAGGTGTGCGAGGGCACTGTATTATCTTGCACCCTGAGTGCTTGTAGTAGGGGGTACAAGCGCGGCGAGAGAGGGATGGAGGCTCCCAAGTCTCTGCTAGAAGAGGGGTTGAGCGTGGCGAATAGCGATGTTGAGGCTAGAAGCGAGTGCGTGTGCTCTGAGCGGTGTGTGCCTAGAGAGCCGACCGACCCCCTTAGGGATGCCCGCCTCCTCCTTTTATAGACACAAGGAGGGACGGGTACGTACAGGGGATCGCGGAGGTTGTCGTTTCTTCCCGTGTTGCGGGGATACAATAATTGAGTACTGTGGGAAGTACACTGCGGGGTATGGCGTCGGGCGTGGTGGTCGTCCTGGCCATCGTCCTTGACCTCGCGGAGATCGCACCGGCATCCTGCCAACTCCAGCAGGCGGCGTGGTCGTCACTGTAGAATGTTCAGTCCTCCGGATGTGGCGTTCCGTGGGCCCTGCAGGCCAGGGTCCTGCGTGCACCAGCGATGGCGGGGCACGCGGCGGTCTTGGACCCCCCTTAATAGAGTTCCAGTGCGCGCACTAAGGAGGTCCGAGGGTTGCGTGGAGGTCTCGGACCCCTCGAGGGGGCAGGTCCGGGACCCCAGCTGCGTGTGCTGAGCGTTCCTCCTGGAGGGGCACGTGGCGTCGTCGGACCCCCTTCCCAAGCAGGAGGCGGGTCCGGGGCCATACGTGTGATGAGGTGGAGTCCGGACGGCCGGAGTTGGCAGAATAGTAACGCGAGCAGTGCCGAGCGCGTCTCGTCCCGCGTCGTAGGTCCCACAGTGCTGCCACAGTGTCCGGGACGGCGGAGCAGTGACCGGAGTTGGCGGATGGGACTCCGGTCACAGCCGCTATGGGGAATGGCGGCCTGACGCCGTCTGCCCTGAGCACTGTGGAGGAGTAGTTGGCATTCAATGCCTCCGTACGACGGGCGGTTGAGCAGTAGGGCCGTTTGTCCCTTACGCCGAGGGGTGGCCTCGAGCGAGGCGGAGATGAGTTACCTGCTCGAGGGAGGTTCGCTGCCCTCGAGCGAGGCAGAGATGATTTGCCCGCTCGAGGGTAGATTCGCTACCCTCGAGCGAGGCGGAGATGCGGGGCGCAGTCGAGGGTCCCGATGGGAGCCCTCGAGTGAGGCGAAGATCGTCCCGCGGGCCCGAGAGGGGTGCGAATGGGCCGCATGCTGGGCTTCTTTAAGTTCTTTCCTTTCTTCCAGATTGGAAGGAGGCCGTGGGCCTTCGTGGGCCCGGTTGCCTTAACACGTGTTTGCATTTTTCAGAGTGATCTTAGTACCCCGATTAGAGTGTCCCTAATCATGGTACCCGACAGTAGCCCCCGAGGCTTTGGTCGAGTCAAGGGATTCGGCCAAAGGGTAATTCGGCAATTTCCCCCTTGACGTGATCGGTCAATGCCGTGCCCCCGCCAGGCGCGCCTGAGCGCCGGCCTGGCGGATGTGACAACTCGTCGGTTGGGGTAGTGCGCCTGCGGGGAGAGTACTTCGAGGCGTGCGCCTTTTTGTTTGTTTGTTGCGGGGACAAGACGTGTCCACGTGCTGAGGGGGCCAGGGCGACGATGGCGCCTGTTGCTTGGCAGCCGGCGCTTTCGTCACGCTGTCCCGCGCTCAGGGTCTTGGCCCTGCTTTCCCTGGTTGCCTTGCGATGCGCCGTTCGAGGGCGGTTGGCCTGAGCCGATGCTGCGCCGCTTAGCGTCCAGGGGCTCAGCTTCGCTTTATTTCGTTCGGCCGTGTCTCGGCGCGGTAACCGAGGGCATCCTTTGCTCATGGAGTGCCGCGCCGTCACGGGCGGTCCAAGCCCTTGTCCTTCGACAGGCTTGAAGCTTGGCACCCGGCGCGGCTATAAATAGGGGTCGTGGGGTTCCCTTTCCTCTCCAACTTCCCTGCTTTCTTCCAGCATCGCCTAAGTCTTGTAATGTTTTCATTTGCCTTTCGTGACCGGCCCCCAGATGGGGTGGCCTGGCTTTTTTAGGCTTTGGTGCTAGAAGAATGCTTGCGAGCGGCGGGGGAAAGCCGGAGAGGGCGTGTGCGCCATCCCTCAGCTTCAGTGGGATCAGCAGAAGAGCATTGGGCCCGTGGGGTCCTGCTCCTGCGATGTCCCCTAGCCTGAAGGGGGATGGAGGCGCCTGACCATGGCGATGGTGCCAGGTCTGGTGACTGTTCTTCGTATCACCCCCCCGGCGACAAGGTTGCTCTCGGGAAGATGGTGTGGAGGGTGCTGTCCGCCAGCTCGACCCCCCGCATAGTCTTCGGTGGAGGAGATGCTAGAAGAAAGCTTGCGAGGAGAGCATCCCGCTGGACCCGTGCGGCCTGGGGGCTGTTCCTCGCATCCCTAGCAGCCTGGCCGTCACGTCAGCCAGGGGCTCGGAGCTTTTCTTCATTGCTCGCTCCTCCCCAAGACAGGGAAAATAGCCACATAGGTGGCAATGTGTTTGTACCTTTCGACAGCTCTGCGCCGGTAACCCTTTGTAATCTTTATTTGCATTGAGCAATAAAGTCCCTTTCTCTTTTACGGGAAGGATGACCGAGGGTATAGGGATGTACAGAGGGTTACAGCCCTCGAACATGTGTGAAGTTTCCTTCGTGGGGGCGCGTCAGCGCACCCGCGGGTGTAGCCCCCGAGGCCTTGGAGGAGTGTTTGTACTCGTCCAAGGGCTATAAACGTCGCCCCGCTGGGTTGCTTCACTGGGGTGGCCGTCCAGCGTCTTTTTCAGCCGGCATCGGCACTCTTTCAGCCGCCCTCGGCATTCTTGGCGCTGGTACTGCGACCCGGCGTTCAGCTTAACCATCAAGCGGGCGCGCGTTAATAGTGGGGGACTTGGTTAGACACGCGGAGCTTCACAATCGACGGTCGTCGACTTACTCGAGGGCACGGTCTGAATCGTGGTGTGCGAGGAGCCCCCGAGCCTAGGCCCATGTGAAGGCGTTCAGGGGAACCCTCGTCTTTAGTTACGACCCTCGTCGCCCTTTCGCAGGGAGGAGGGGTGAAGCGCACCATGCTACCCATGCCCGGGCCGCGAGCTATGGCTGCTTTGGTGAGCTATTAGCGGGTAGTTCAAGCGGACATCCGTGCCCCGTTCGATAAGGGTCGGCTCGTGGTCCATGGACACGTCACATAAAGCGCTTGCGAAGGTTCGCTAGGCGGGGCTCGGACCCGTTCGATAGGGTTCGAGGGCTCGATGCTCTCCCTCGATGGGATCCCCCTACTAGGCACCCTCGACTGGCCTTGAACACTGCGTAGGATGTCTCGAACTCCGCGTTCGAGGGTAGCTTGTACTAGCGATTTGGGGCGCCTGTCGAACCCCCGATGGGCCAGGCTTCGAACCCCTGATCAGTAAGGCCTCGGAATGCGATTCCTTTGAGGGTAAAGAGCCCTCGGGAGGAATATTCCGTCATGATTCGAGAATGGCGCGGAGTCGCGGGTCACGCGCACGGGTCTTCCGCTGGTTGGGGGCGACGTGGCCCGATTCGTGCGGTGCGGTGCGGGCGCGCCTTTTCAGGCCGCAGCCTCGGGCAGACGAAGCGGTGTGGGCGGCGGCAACGGATGGGACAGTGCAACAGTCGCGCCGCGCCCGCCGGTTACCGTGCCGCAGTTATTGCTGCGTGCGCGCGTGGGAGACTCTGCGGTCATGGGGCCCCAGCCGTCAGCGATAGCAAAATCTACCACATTCAATGCGGTAGATTCGGGCTGTGGCTGCGGACCCGCCCGTCGCGGTGAATAAAAACAAAGAGGAAGGGGTTGTTTTGGGCTCACCTGGCCATTTGCCTTCGTCTCGCTTTGCCTTCTCCGCCTCCCCTGCATCCTGAGCGCACAGCCAAGAGCGAAAGGAGGAAGAGGAAGGAGAGTGAGAGCGCACCTTAACCATCTTGGAGCCTTCATTCCCACATCCCCCCGCGTCTCGAAGAGATGTCGGACGTCCAGGAGCCATTGCCATGGGGGAAATCCTCCGCCACTGTAGCGGTTCTGGAGCAGTTGGTCGCCGACCGGCTGTTGTCGCTGAACCCCGACTCGGGGGTGCCGGCGTGGATTTCCCCGCGGCTAGAGGAGACCGAGCCGAAGCCCCCCCAGGGCTACGTTGTGAGCTTCGTGCGTCTTCATGAGAGGGGCTTCGGTGTCCCTGTCTGCAGGTTCATGCGGGCGTTGTGCGAGTACTACGGAGCGGAGCTGCATAACTTCAGCCCCAACTCCATCTCGCAGGCGGCGGTTTTCATCGCCGTCTGCGAGGGGTACCTCGGAATCGAAGCCCATTGGGATCTATGGATCCACCTGTTCCGCGGCGAGCTCTTCGTCGAGAACGCGCGAGGCCAACCGAAGCGGTTCGCGTGCGCCGGTGGCCTAACGCTCCACGTTCGCCCGTACCGGAAGAAATTGTACATCCCCAGCAAGATGACGACAAACAACGCCGGGTGGAGTCGAGGGTGGTTCTATCTTCGGAACTACAGCGGTATGCTCCCGGCGTTCACCAACAGGGTACTCCGGGAGCGACCACCGAAGTGGGACTGGGGGGTGTCGCCCCCAGCGCAACAAGCCTAGCTCGGAGTACTCACCGACGAGCTGGAGGACACCTCGGATGCCGAGGGCCACCTTCTGGGTGACGACGGGGCGGCGGCGGGTGCGAGTTCCCCGCTGACCTATCAGTGGGATGCCAACGAGGGGGCGCCGGCAGCACCGGAAGAAACAAGGACCGCGGCGGAGTTGTCGGCGGATCCGTCCCTCGAGGGGGCGGAGTGGGAGTCGTCCCCTCCGGAGGCGGGTGAGGAGACTCCCGCGTCCTAGGTGCTGATCTGCGGCGATGAGTCTGCGGCGGGCGCGAAGTTGCCCGTGCTGATAGCCCCGAGGCTCCAAGCCGACCCGAGGGCGATGCCCTTGGGGCAGTCTTCGAGGGGCGGCGCGGTGCCGCGGGCCCGAAGAAGCGGTACGGGCAAGCGGAGCATGAGCGCTCGATCCGGGTAAGTGGACTTGGATTTTGTTTCTGTTGTCTGTTTGATCGATTTCTCGATCCTGTTGTCCTCAACTTTTGTTCCCCGATTTCCAGCCCCGGGGCCGTTGCCAGGGATGCGGTCCCGCTTGCCCCAATCAAGGCCCTCAAGACCGGGGCACGCAGTTCGCCGCACACGGCGCCGCAACCCGTGCTTGCCGTGGACCTCGTGGCGGAGGTTGCGAAGCTGCTGGAGGCGATGGCTTGAGGGGCCCAGGCGGTCCAGCAAGCTCGAGCACAGGAGGACGGAGGCGACATCGGCCAAAGCGGTGCTGAAGCAACCGCTCAGGATGACAACGTGGGGGAGACCGGCCGGGGCGGCGCGGACGGTGCCACCTGGCCGGACATCGAAGTTGAGGCCGGTCAGGGCGACGCGGCTAGCGCCGCCCGGCCGGTTATAGGGGAAGAAACTGGTGGGTGTGCGCAGGAGCGCCCCGCCAGTTATGCGGAGGTGGAGACCCTCGTGCTCGAGCCCTTGAGGGCTGAGGTCGAGGGCATTGCAGAGGAGGAGACGGCGCTAAGGGCGCCAGGGTTGGAAGGAGCCCCCGTCTCGAAGCACACCGAGGCCCTAGACGAGGGTATCGTTGTGGCGGTGCCAGCGCAAATGACACAGGGGAACATGGTACCGGTGGTGCAGCTGCCGGACAGCAGCGAGGAATATGGGGATTCGATGGACATCGACCTTGCTGCTGCGGCAAGCGTCGCTGCACACATCGCCGAGTTCGTGTCGGCTAGCGCGGATGTACTCAACGCGGGGACATCCGAGGGGCGTCATCATGGGGCGATCATCCCGTCCGGGCTCCCCTCGGAGTTTCTCCTCAAGGAGCAAGAGGAGGAGGAGGCCTGGAATGTGCAGTTCGACATCGGCATGGTCTTCCTGCAAGCCCACGGCCGTGCCTTCCAGCTCCATCAGAAGACGGATTACCAGGTCAGCAAGGTAAATGCTTTCCCCTGAAAATCGCTCGGATTTGATTTGACTTTAACGTGCTTTTACCCACGCCCTTCCACTTGCAGCGGCTGTGGGAAATCTCGCGCGAAAAGAGCGCCGAGATGACCCGGCTGTACTCCCAAATGAGCTGGCTCGGGCAGCACAACGCCGAGCTAGTGCTCAAGAACATTGAAGCCAACACTAAAATTGCGGATCTGGGAGCCCGTCAGCAGGCGCTAGAGGAGGGTTTGGCTCGGGTTACCGGCGAGCGTGATGTCCAGAGGGCCGCAGCAGAGCAGAAGGCTCGGGAGGCCGAGGCGCAGACTACCGAGCTGCAACGCCTTCGGACGGCGCTCGAGGAGAAGGCTCGGGAAGCCGAGGCGCAGAGCGCCGAGCTGCGACCCCTTAGAACAGCGCTCGAGCAGTAGGAAACCGAGCTTCTCCACAAGGAGGTGACCGCTGTCATGCTCTCCGTGACCCTCCAGGAAAAGGGCAAAGCCCTCGAGGAGAAGGAGGTGGCCATCTAGAGCGTGGGGGCCGCCCTTAAGGAGAAGGAAGACTCCTTGTCCTCGCTCGAAGAGGCAGTCCGATTCCAGAGGGAGGAGGCGCAGAAGAGCATCATGGGTAAGTACCTTCGAGTTTTTGTTGGTTTACTTCTTTTCGCAACTTACGTTGATTCCCTTTGCTCAGAGCTGAGGTAGAAGGTGGCGGATGAGTCCGCGGCGAAGGAAGCAGTCCACACCGCACTCACGGCGACGCAGATGGAATTCGCTGAGCTGGAGCAGACCGCCGTGAGTGTGTGCCAAGGGCTCGAGGGGGAGGGTGCCGTCTCGGGTAGTTCGGTGATTAGCCGCCTGCGAGCGCTAAGCGGTCGGATTGCCGAACACGCCAAGAGCACCTTCTGCCTCGGTGGCCTGCGGGTCCTCGCCGTGGCCTCGACGCACTACCTCATGGATCTCCAGAGGGTGTCGTCGGGGTACGTCGTTCCCGATGACGCTGATGCAGATGCCGCATCGGCCATTATGGACGACGCCGACGCAGCCGCGGAGGAGTTCGCCACAATCCTCGCCGGGAAGCTCGAAGCTGACATCCCTCCCATAGCCGAATTCGACGTCGATGAAGACCCGTAAGGGGGGATTGTAGCCTGTAGGAAATCTGGGCCTCGAAGCCCATGTAATAGATTAGCGGTTATTGTAATCACACTTTTTAATTGTGCCTATGAATATAAGAAATTCGTTTTCGTTAAATCGACTGTGTGGCCCATCGAGGCCTTGTGCGTTTGAGCCTTTGTTTTCTTTACTTTATTTCCGTGTTCTCGTATGCGACTTAGATAAACTTCTGCGAGAAATTTCGCGTTCATAAGCAACATAGGTGTGGGGTGGTGATGGGGGTGCCGTATCCCAGAGGCGTAGACGGCCCCACGACTCGACCGGCCCCGTACCGTAGTTGCTTACACCTCGCATCCGTTTTTTCCAAGTATACGCGAAGCTTAGGGGCGAGATGGAAATATTTCGAAAAAACATTGGCAATTTTTTGGGGACGTTCGGGGGTTCCCCCCGTAGTAGCCCCCGAGGGAGGCTTGGCTTGGCCGAGGGTAAAGCCAGGCATACCTCAGTGGTTGTGCGCATCCGAGCCTTCGAGGGTCCGGAAGGTTCCCAAAAATAAACAAGTAAAGCATACTTCTTTATTATTTCGGGAAATCGAGAATGTGAGTACAGACAATGTACAAATAGCTCGGAATTCTAAGGATAGAAGCGATGTAGCTGTTGTATGTTCCAAGCGTTGGTGAGGACTTCGCCTTTTTCGTTCGCCAGCTTGTACATGCCGGGTTTGAGCACCTCGGCGATTATGTACGGTCCTTCCCATGGCGGTGAGAGCTTGTGGCGGCCCCTGTTGTCCTGTCGAAGCCTCAGCACCAAGTCCCCTTTGTCGAGGTCTCGGCGCCGGACTCTCTGCGCCTGATACCTTCGTAAAGACTGCTGGTAGCGCGCAGAGTGTAGGAGCGCTACGTCTCGAGCCTCGTCCACTTGATCCAGCGAGTCCTCGCGGGCTCGCTGGTTTTGCTGCTCTTGGTATGCCTTGAGCCTTGGTGACCCGTACTCCAAGTCCATGGGGAGTATGGCCTCGGCGCCATAGACGAGGAAGAACGGGGTAAAGCCCGTGGCTCTGCTTGGGGTCGTCCTCAGGCTCCAAATGACCGAGGGTAGCTCCGTGAGCCACCTCCGGCCAAATCTGTTCAACTTGTTGAAGATTCTTTGCTTCAGTCCCTGGAGGATCATGCCATTCGCACGCTCCACTTGCCCGTTCATTTGTGGGTGTGCCACAGCCGACCAGTCCACACATATGTGGAAACTGTCGCAGAACATCAAGAACTTCTTGCCTGTGAACTGGGTGCCGTTACCGGTGATGATCGAGTTCGGGACCCCGAACCTGAAGATGATGTCGGTGAAGAATAGAACCGCTTGCTCGGATTTGATCTTGCCGATGGGTTGAGCCTCGATCCACTTGGAGAATTTTTCGACCGCCACCAGCAAGTGGGTGACGCCCCCGGGCACCTTCTGCAGTGGACCGACGAGGTCCAGTCCCCACACAGCGAAAGGCCATGTAATGGGGATGGTCTGCAGAACGTGCGCGGGGAGGTGCGTTTTTCGAGCGTAAAATTGGCAACCCTCACAGGTCCGCGCGACGTCGGTGGCGTCGGTGACCGCGGTGGGCCAGTAAAAACATTGCCGAAACGCGTTACCCATGAGGGTACGTGGCGCAGCATGGTGGCCGCAGACGCCAGCGTGGATGTCGCGGATCAGCTCCTTGCCCTCGGGGATGGGGATGCATCGCTGCAGGACTCCCGAGGGACTGCGCTTGTACAGCTCGCTGTCGATTAGAACGAAGGACTTGGCCCACCTAGCGAGGCGCCGTGCCTGAGCGCGCTTCGAGGGTAGGACCCCTCGATTCATCCAGTCAAGGTACTGGACGTGCCAATCTTGCGAAGTGGGGGCCTCGTCGACTTCCATTGCTTCGGCCTCGTCCGCGGAGGTGGTCCCGAAGTCAATGTCCATGGGCTCGGCCTCGTCCACCGAGGGGTTCCCGTCGGAGGGCCCGGTGGTCGAGGGGCCTGGCTCCGCCGGATCCTTGAATTCGACGGAGGACTTGGTGATGTCGTGAGTGAAGATGTTCTGGGGGGACGGTGGTCCGCCCCGACGCAATCTTGGCTAGTTCGTCGGCATCCTCGTTGTACTTGCGCGGGACATGATTGAGTTCTAGGCCATCGAACTTGTCTTCGAGGCGGCATACTGCATTGCAGTATGCCTCCATCTTCGGGTCGTGGCAGCTAGACTCCATCATTACTTGGTCGATGACGAGTTGAGAGTCACCGTGCACGTGGAGGCGTTTGATGACGAGCTCGATGGCGATGCGGAGGCCACTGAGGAGGGCTTCGTACTCCACCATATTGTTAGACGCAGGGAAGTGCAAGCGTATCACATACCACATGTGTTCTCCAAGAGGTGAGATGAAGAGGAGGCCGGCACCGGCGCCAGTTTTCATCACCGACCCGTCGAAGTACATAGTCCAGCATTCGGCCTGGATTTGCGGTGGGGGTAGCTGAGTGTCCGTCCACTCAGCCACGAAGTCAGCCAAGATTTGGGACTTGATCGCTTTGCGGGGGGCGTAGGTGAGAGTTTCTCCCATCAGCTCCACAGACCATTTGGCAATTCTACCCTCGGCTTTCCGGTTGCGGACTATCTCTCCCAAAGGGAAAGACGAGAGCACGGTGATGGGATGGGCCTCGAAGTAGTGGCGCAGCTTGCGCCGAGCCAAAACCACTGCGTAGAGCAGCTTCTGAATCTGTGAATAGCGTGTCTTAGTTTCAGACAACACTTGTCTTTCGACCACGATCACCGCGCTGACCACTTGGGTCGTCGCAGCTACGTACAGAAAGAGGGGCTCGCCGTCCGTGGGTGGTGCGAGAATGGGAGCGTGAGTGAGCGATGCCTTCAGCCTGTCGAGGGCTTCTTGGGCTTCGGGGGTCCACGTGAAGCGCTCGGTTTTCCTCAAGAGTCGATACAGGGGTAGGCCTTTCTCTCCGAGACATGAGATGAACCGGCTGAGGGACGCTAGGCATCCCATGACCCTCTGTACCCCCTTTAGGTCTCTAATCTGTCCCATCCAAGTAATGGCCGAGACTTTGTCAGGGTTGGGTTCGATGCCCCGCTGGGAGACAATGAAGCCCAAGAGCATGCCTCGAGGCACCCCGAACACGCACTTCTCGGGGTTGAGCTTTACCCCTTTGGCCCGTAGGCAATCGAATGCGATCCTGAGATCGGCAACCAGGTCATCCGCCTTCCTGGATTTTACAACGATATCGTCGACATATGCCTCTACGTTGCGTCTGAGATGGTCCCCGAAAACGTGGGGCATACACCGCTGATACGTAGCTCCAGCGTTTCTGAGGCCAAAGGGCATCGTGACGTAGCAGTACATGCCGAAAGGTGTGATAAAAGAAGTCGCGAGCTGGTCGGACTCTTTCATCTTGATTTGATGGTAACCGTAGTAAGCATCAAGAAAGGATAAAAGTTCACACCCCGCAGTAGAATCTACAATCTGATCAATTCGTGGCAAAGGAAAGGGAACCTTTGGACATGTCTTATTTAAACTAGTGTAATCTACACACATCCTCCAGTTTCCACTCTTTTTCTTCACTAATACAGGATTAGCTAGCCACTCGGGATGGAATACCTCCTTGATGAACCCGGCCGCCAGAAGTTTCTGCAGCTCCTCGCCAATCGCCCGGCGCTTGAGTTCGTCGAAGCGTCGCAGGCGCTGCTTCACCGGCTTGGAGTTGGGTCGGATATCAAGGGAGTGCTCGGCGACCTCCCTCGGTATGCCAGGCATGTCCGAGGGGCTCCACGCAAAGATGTCTGCGTTGGCACAGAGAAAGTCGACGAGCACCACTTCCTATTTGCCGTCGAGGGTGGCGCTGATCTGCAACACCTTGTCGTAGGAGCGATTTGGGTCGAGGGGCACCTTCTTGATACCCTGGACGGGCTCAAAGCTTCCCGCGTGTCGGTGTGTGGAGTCCAAGGCCTCGCTTGCCATTTTGTCGAGGGTGGCTGCGAGGGCCTCGTCCTCCGCCTGAGCCTCCGCGTGCTCAACGCACTCGACGTCGCACTCGTAGGCATGCTCGAATGAAGTGCCGACGGTGATGACGCCCTTCGGACCCGGCATCTTCAGCTTGAGGTAGGTGTAGTTGGGGATGGCCATGAACTTGGCGTAGCAGGGACGACCAAGAATGGCATGATAGGATCCCCGAAACCCCACCACCTCAAAGGTGAGTACTTCCTTGCGGAATTTGGCTACCGTGCCGAAGCAGACAGGCAGATCGATCTGGCCGAGGGGTTGGACGCGCTTCCCCGGCGCAACGCCATGAAATGGTGACTTGCTGGGGCGAAGCTTGTTCAATCCGATCCCCATGAGCTCCAAGATGTGGGCGTACATGATGTTTAGGCTGCTGCCTCCGTCCATGAGCACCTTGGAGAAGCGGGTGTTGCCGATGATGGGGTCGACAACAACGGATACCAACCGGGGTGCGGGACGTAGTCGGGGTGGTCCTTGCGGCCAAAGGAGATGGTATCCTCCGACCAGTCGAGGTAGGATGGCGTGGCCTTGGTGACGGAGAAAACTTCCCGGCGCTCACGCTTGCGCTGCCGAGAGGTCATGTTCATCGTTGGTCCTCCAAAGATGAAGAAGGCGTTCTCTACTGGGGGAACTCATCGTCTCCACCTTTGTCGCCAGCATCCTTTTTCCTGTCCTCGTCACGATGCGCGATGCGGTTGTGGTATTTCTTGAGCATTTCACACTGCTCGAGGGTGTGATTGACCGAGCCCTTGTGGTAAGGACACGGCTTCATAAGCATGTCGTCAAACAGGCCGCCACCGCCTCGAGGGGGGCCTCGAGGTCCTTTGCAGTCCGGGGCGGTAGCAAAGGCCTCCTCGGAGTCCTCTGCCTTCCCCGATCCGCGCTGGTTCGGTGGGACCGGCTTCTTTCCCTTCCTCCCCTGCTTCTGTTTCTTGGCGGGGGCATTGGGCTTGACGTTGCTGCCTTCCGCGGGCGCATCGTCCTTGAGCTTGTTCGGCTTATCGTCGAAGATGGCACCAACAGCCTCCTTGCCGGCTGTAAGGATCACCGGGGTGTCCGACCCTAGAGGGGGAGGGGGTGAATAGGGTCGCTAATCGCTTTTCTATCCTAGGGCTCAATCTAATTGCATAAGATAAACCTAACACGTCCTACACATGCTAGTTATGACTAAGGTTTATCTATGCTACCCTCTACTTACCCCAAAAGACTTGCAACCTAGCCAATCCTAATCAAACTAACTAGGAAAGTAAAGGTAAGCAAGAAAGAGTAAATGCGGAAACGTAATGCGGTAAGTAAAGCGGTATGGGAGAGGATATGCAAACTCCCGTGAAGACACCAAGACACACGATTTAACGTGGTTCGGTTAGGACACCAAAGTCCCTCCCTACGTCCACGGCCACTTGCTCACAAAGAACAAGTGGGATGCCGAGTCTCTTCGCTTGATCACCGTCTTGCCACGCCTCCAAGGCTCCCGACAAGCAAAGGCTAAGTGACGCCAAGTCACAAAGACGAGGTCACCGCCACCGTCTATCTCGAAGCGTCACCACGGCACCGTCTTCACTATCTTGGAGCTTTAACACCAAGTAGGGGCCTCCTTCCCCGCACAAAGTGTCGTTGCCACTCCACACCAAGTCGGAGGGTCACACGACGAGTACACAAGTTGCTTGCCGCAGCAAGACTTTCTCTCAAGCTAGTTCTCTCAAGAACTAAGCCTAAACAAGCACTAAGCACTCTCACAAGTGTGCTTAAGCCTATATGATGTACAATGAAGCTCTATGGTGGTTGGAGATGATCTTTAGCTCTAGTATACTTCTTTGAACTCCAGCACTCTCAAATGACCCGGCCTTGGGGGTATATATAGGCAGCACAAGCAAATATAGCCGTTGGAGAAAAGCTGCCAGAAAAACGCTTAACGCCGGTTAATCCGATGCTCCCCAAATCGCCATCGTCGGTTTAACCGGTGATACTAAACTGCCCACTGAAAACTAGCCGTTACGTGTACGGGCAATCAACCGACGCAATCGACCGGTGTATGTAATATTAGCGTCGGTTTAACCGGTGAGTGCAACTGTCCTCTGATCCTTGAAAAACAAACTCTCTGGACAACTGCACCGACGCTATTAACCGGTGCATCATCGGTTCATCCGATGTATGCATTTTTCTTGGACTGCTTCTGCCATTGCACCGACGTATTCAAACTTCCTATCGTCGGTTCATCCGGTGCCAAACCCTAGCCCGCAGGCCATCTCTGTCATTGCACCGATGAGTACATTTTGCCTTACGTCGGTTTAACCGGTGATACTAAAACTCCCAGACGTGCTCAAGTCAATGCACCGACGTGTGTAATTTGCTACGGCGGAACCCCCGTAGGGGCGGCCCTTCGGGCCTAGCTTCGCCTCTCTTCTCTTTGTCATCACTTGAACCTAAAAGCCTGAGTATATCATCTAAGCAAACACATTAGTTCAAGTGTTGCGTGTGTCATCAATCGCCAAAACATTATATTGAAATATGGCATGAGAGGCCATTTTCGCTACACCGGCGGCATAGTTGGTGGCGGCATTGAATAACTCATTGGTGTTGGCGGGACGGCTTCGCGCAAGCTCGTGCACCAGATTCCTGCACGTCGTACCCTCGAGGAAGGTGCATTGCTTGGAGAAGCGCCGCACGTAGTCGCGCAGGGACTCGTTGGGCTTCTGGCGACACCGTTTGAGGTCCTAGGAGTTCCCAGGGCGCACGTATGTGCCCTGGAAGTTGCCCACGAAGATCTTGACTGAGTCGGCCCAGTTGTGGATCTGGTCCGCGGGCAAGTGCTCGAGCCACGTTCGTGTGGCATCAGCAAGGTGAAGAGGAAGGTTGCGGATGATGACCGCGTCTTCCGTCGCACCGTCTAGCTGGCACACTAGGCGGTAATCGTTGAGCCAGACTGCAGGATTGGTCTCGCCCGAGTACTTGACGAGGGTGGTGGGTTGTCTAAAGCGCGGGGGAAAAGAAGCAGTTCGAATCTCCCGGCTGAACACCCGGGTGCCCGGAGGCTCCGGTGACTCACCCCTATCGTGATCGGGGTCGAAGCGTCCACCCCGTCGAGGGGTGTACTTCCTGCCGCCGCCGACGTAGCGGGCGTCGCCGTCTTCGGCGTGCCCGCGTGTGTCGTGGAGTCGCTCCCTCGCGGGAGGCCTTCCGATGCGGTCGTGCACCGAGGGTGCCTTCACACCGAGCGCTACGGCTGCCTTGCCCTTCTCTGCCGGCGGAGCGTGCACAGAAGCCTCGTGGTCCTGGCGTGCAGTCCCACCGGGCTGCTCCGGTGCTTTCGAGCGCATTCGAGACGCAAAACTCTCAGCTTGCTGCAAGGCAGCTTGCTCGATGAGCACCTATGCCTCGCGGCGCAAGTTGCGACCCGAAGGCGTCGATGGCTCGGGCATGGCTTGGAGTAGGTAGGCGCAGCGACGAGTTTTTCGCCGGCCGTCTTCAGTTCCGGAGGTTTGTCGACGTTGTCGTCGGCCAGGATGCGCTCCCGGGCAACGCGCGCCACCGCTTGGGCATGTGCCCCACGTGCGGTGCACTGCTGCTCGAGCGCGGTGCGCAGCTCCTGGGTCTGCCGACACTGCTCGTCGAGCTTGGCCTTAAGCTCTTTGAGCTGTGCCAGCTGTGCTTGCCGCGCCACCGAGCTTGACGAAGAAGAAGGGGCCGCAGGCGGCACCACCGGTTGGTTCGCCTGTGCGTCCACCCAGCCATCCCCATCGTCGCCCGGGGCGTTATCGTTTTGCTTGTCCGCAAGGTCGGCCATGAGACACTCCCGGGCGGGATCATAATCCCCCTTGCTAGAGTCCTCAGAGCAGGTGAGGCAATAGGCCGTCGCGAGCTGGAACGAGCGGAATGCGTCGGGGCCGCGGACCCCGGAGTAGTCCCCGGCCTCCTCAGCCGTGAAGTTGTTCATGAAGAAGTTGATGTCATCGGCGATTGAGCTTGCCGTTTCGGGGTAGGATTCGTCAGGAGACGACGCGATGAGGTTGCGGACCGACAGAAGATGATGACCCGGCAGATCCTCATACTCGGTGAAGTTGGTACTGATTGAAGAGGCGTAGGTGGCAGCGTTGCGCATCCCGAAGGGGAAGGGCGACGGCGAGGTCGAGCCCCCCCTGGGAGGCACTGGTGCTGCAGCAGATGATGGTGTCGGCGCAGATGACGACGAGGCACGTGATGACGAAGCGATGGCCCCGTTGGCCGTGATGCTAAGTTGCGACATGCCAGCCTCAACCCATGTGGGGGAGCTCTGGCGTGCCGCACGGCGCCACTCCGCGTGTGCTTGTCGCGAACGGTTGCCCGACCGCCTATAGCGCTGGGCTGGTGAAGTCAGAGTGACAGGGTTGCGTCTGGGCGAGAGGAGCTCCATGAGGTAACCGTTGCCGATTGCTCTGAATTCCAGACTCCCGAACCAGATCACGTACCCCGCTGGGAGCGGATCCGAGACGCCCATGGGGTATGGGTTGGACCTGCCCGCCATCCCTGGAGATCAAATGGGAACAAGAGAGAAAATGTCACGCAACGAGCCCCTACCTGGCGCGCCAACTGTCGGTGCCGTGACCCGGGGGTCCTGATCCCAACTAGTAAATGCTGCGTGTTTCCTCGTCCCAGATGTTGATGCAAGAGGCAACATAGTAATGCACGGGTTTATCCTGGTTCCAGCCGCGGGGCCGTACGTCCAGCAAAGGGGGTGTGCGAGGGCACTGTATTATCTTGCACCCTGAGTGCTTGTAGTAGGGGGTAGAAGCGCGGCGAGAGAGGGAGGGAGGCTCCCAAGTCTCTGCTAGAAGAGGGGTTAAGCGTGGCGAATAGCGATGTTGAGGCTAGAAGCGAGTGCGTGTGCTCTGAGCGGTGTGTGCCTAGAGAGCCGACCGAACCCCTTAAGGGATGCCCGCCTCCTCCTTTTATAGACACAAGGAGGGACGAGTACGTACAGGTGATCGTGGTGGTTGTCGTTTCTTCCCGAGTTGCGGGGATACAATAATTGAGTACTGTGGGAAGTACACTGCGGGGTATGGCATCGGGTGTGGTGGTCGTCCTGGCCATCGTCCTTGACCTCGCGGAGATCGCGCCGTCATCCTGCCAACTCCAGCAGGCGGCGTGGTCGTCACTGTATAATGTTCAGTCCTCCGGATGTGGCATTCCGTGGGCCCTACAGGCCAGGGTCCTGCGTGCACCAGCGATGGCGGGGCACGCGGCGGTCCCGGACCCCCCTTAATAGAGTGCCGGTGTGCACACTAAGGAGGTCCGAGGGTTGCGTGGAGGTCCCGGACCCCTCGAGGGGGCAGGTCCGGGACCCCAGCTGTGTGTGCTGAGCTTCCCTCCTGGAGGGGCACGTGGCATCGTCGGATCCCCTTCCCAAGCAGGAGGCGGGTCCGGGGCCATACGTGTGATGAGGTGGAGTGCGGACGGCCGGAGTTGGCAGAATAGTAACGGGAGCTGTGCCGAGCGCGAGACGTCTCGCGTCGTAGGTCCCACAGTGCTGCCATAGCGTCCGGGATGGCGAAGCAGTGACCGGAGTTGGCGGATGGGACTCCGGTCACAGCCGCTGTGGGGAATGACGGCCTGACGCCGTCTGCCCTGAGCACTATGGAGGAGTGGTTGGCATTCAATGCCTCCGTACGACGGGCGGTTGAGCGGCAGGGCCGTTTGTCCCTTACGCCGAGGGGTGGCCTCGAGCGAGGCGGAGATGAGTTACCTGCTCGAGGGAGGTTCGCTGCCCTCGAGCGAGGCGGAGATTATTTGCCCGCTCGAGGGTAGATTCGCTACCCTCGAGCGAGGCGGAGATGCGGGGCACAGTCGAGGGTCCCGATGGGAGCCCTCGAGCGAGGCGGAGATCGTCCCGCGGGCCCGAGAGGGGTGCGAATGGGCCGCATGCTGGGCTTCTTTGAGTTCTTTCCTTTCTTCCAGATTGGAAGGAGGCCATGGGCCTTCGTGGGCCCGGTTGCCTTAACACATGTTTGCATTTTTCAGAGTGATCTTAGTACCCCGATTAGAGTGTCCCTAATCGTGGTACCCGACAGTAGCCCCCGAGACTTTGGTCGAGTCAAGGGATTCGGCCAAAGGGTAATTCGGCAATTTCCCCCTTGACGTGATCGGTCAATGCTGTGCCCCCACCAGGCGCGCCTGAGCGCCGGCCTGGCTGATGTGACAACTCGTCGGTCGGGGTAGTGCGCCTGCGGGGAGAGTACTTCGAGGCGCGCACCTTTTTGTTTTTTTTGTTCCGGGGACATGACGTGTCCGCGCGCTGAGGGGGCCAGGGCAACGATGGCGCCTGCTGCTTGGCAGCCGGCGCTTTCGTCGCGCTGTCCCGCTCTCAGGGCCTTGGCCCCGCTTCCTTGGTTGCCTTGCAGCACGCCGTTCGAGGGCGGTCGGCCTAAGCCGATGCTACGCCTCTTAGCGTCCAGGGGCTCAGGGCCTCCTCCTCTTGCACCTTTCGCGCAACACTTCAAGAGTGGTGACCTCAGAACAAGCCGCATCTTCAGATATGGCTCCGAAGAAGGATCAGTAAAAAGGGCCTACGACCACTGTACTCGGCCTGTCGAAGATAACGCCATCCCTGCTCGACGACCTGGCTCGTCATGGCTTCGTCTCCACGAACGACGTTCGTTCACCTCCGACGGGCAAAACTGTCGCTCATCCCCGCACTGACGAAGTGGTTGTCTTCTGTGATCTATTCACTGCCGGCCTTCGGATGCCACTCGACCCCGTGGTGGTTGACATCTTTCGGCTGTTCAAGGTATTTTTTGCATCAAATGACTCCCACTTCGATCGTGCGGCTCAACCTGTACATGTGGCTGGCGAAGACCTGCCGCCTTTCTCCAAGCGCCTAAGGCTTCGCTCGTGCCTTCAGGGTACACTACCAACCGAAGAAGATTTCCGTATAGACGATGGGAGGCGCGGAGATATCGGCCATTCCTCAGTATGGCTGCTATACCGTCGCCTTCCACAAGAACCTGCCAAGTCCAGTCACTGCAAGCAAGAACAAGTGGGCCAATGACTGGTCGTCCCACTGGTTCTATCACAAAGTGGCATTGGATCTAGAGACGAAGACCCATCCCCTCGTCATCGACCACATCGCCGCTCTTGGCGATGTGCCGAAAGTAGCTTCCCACGCCCGAGCCGAAGATGAGGCGCTGTTTGCACTGCTCAGGAAGCTGTCGAAAACCTTCGGCATCTGGGATCTCATCGAGTAGTTCGTCGCATGCAGCTGCTTCCCAGTCAGGGATGGCTGGACGATCTCCAGTTGGTTAACCGAAGATCAATGGATAGAGGGTATTCCCCTACCTGATTTTGCGTCCTCCTTCAACCTTCGGGCCGATCGTGAGTTTTCGTTCCTCGCTTCCTTCTCTGCAGAACCTACCTCCCCTCTTTGTTGCTTATATCTTATGCTTCTTCGACCTTGCAGGAGTTGACCCTGTTGTGATTGAGAGCCGGGCCGACAAAATAGTCAGACCGGTCTCGAAGGACGAGTACAAAGCTTTGGTGAGACACCTCAGTGGAGTTCGACAGAACCGGGTGCTCCACGCTTTGGGCCTCTCCGCCCCTCAACGACTGGCTGAGGTGAAACTCGCTGAGGGCCAGGGCGCCGCCCCTGCACATGGCTCGGAAAAAGCGAAGGCTCTGGAAAAAGCAATACGGAAATGAGCGTCTTCGTCCGCAGCGCCGAAGAAACGGGGCTGGCTCATTGATGCCATCTTGCACCAGTCTCCCCTGCAAAGCAAAGGGGACTCTGAAGACGGCGGAAGCGAAAGCAGCAACCGCCCCACTGTCGAGGAGCCACCCTTCGCTGCTCCTAAGGAGGCGACACCCCTGAAGGCGGTCCCCCAAGCCTGGACCTTGAGTTCAGCACCGCTGTGGAGAACGATGACAAAGTAGGCGACGAGGAGGTGAACATTGTCGTCGACTCCCCCCGTCGCTCGCCTGTACCGCGCGAAGCCTCGGCCTCCGGCAAAGATGCCGAGAAGCAGAACACGACGTCCAGCTCTGGGACGAAGGGGAGTGGTGGCAAAGAATCGAGCAGCACATCGGACAGCAGTAGCTTCTTCATCCGCAACGCTGACCCCGAAGCTGTTGCCGTGGAGCTTGGAGCGAAGCCCACGGCTGTGCGTCTTGGCGGCAACATCGTCAAGTCCCTTCGTTTTGAGAGCCGGGACCGTGAGCGTGAACTGCTGTCAGAGGCGGGTGGCTCATTTTGTTTCCCACTAATGGAAAAAGAATTGATGGCGAGTGGGCTGACAAACATGCTGGAGAGTGCGCAGGATTTGTCACTAAAGGCCTTCGTGGCTGCGTGCTGTGCCGCTCGGCAGTTGGCGACCGAAGAGAGCTCAAAGGCTGCCGTCGCAGATCTGGAGGCGAAGGTGGCCGCTCTGGAGAAAGAAAAAGAGGCCCTACAATGACGCATCGACAAATCTTGCGAAGAAAAGGCGACCCTCACCATGGAGCTGCTGGCGACAGCTGATCGAGCGGTGAAGGCGGAGGATTCGGCGAAGGCTACTAAGTTGCTTGCCGAAGACGCCGAAAAATGGCGGGCTCTTATACACAAACATTTTCACTCGTTCAAGGAGTCGGTGAGGGCTGGGGCGACCAAGCTTTAGAAAGAGCTTCCAGATTTCCTGAAGAAATACGGGCTTGATGGTCCTGACGTCTCTTCGGAGGACACTGTCGGGGTGGACGACTTCTTCAAGTGGCTCCGCGCATGTATTGCTATGCTGGACGCAGGGGCTCATTTCAACGAGGATATAAGCGTTGTTGTCGCCGTTCGCACACTCAGTGCTGCGGTGTACAGCTTGTTCCCTTCCGAAGCTGCCGGCACCAGCACTGTGACGAAGGCCCAGCTTCGTTGCCTCCGCGACGAGGGTTTTCCCTGGCCCGGAGAAGATGTTGTTCACCCGGAGGCGCTGCCCACTCTGGCGAAGAACATTGCTAAAAATTTTATGGACCATTTCTTCAAGGGCGAAGGCCGTGCGATCGTTCGGCGCGAGGTTGAACGGATGAAGGCTCAGGTGGTTTTCTTGTCTTCTTTTTGATGCTCCTTTTCTTCGCCCTGAAATGTATCTTAACATCTTTGATATTTCGTGCTTTTTAGCTCCAAGCCAAAGCCGAAGCTGTTGCGGAGCCCATCCTTGCTGAAGCGCCACCTGCTACTGTTGAAGGTGGTGGCGACTGCGCTGGCGGAGCCGCTACGCCGCCCTCCGGCGAGGATGACGGCGAAGGAGCGGGCTGCGAGGGAGGAAATGTCGGATGTGGAGCCCTAGCGCCCGAAGACCGAACCATGGGGGCTCCTCCCACCCTGCAGTCGGCAAGGTGTGAGGGCAGTGGTCGTGTGATTGTCTACTTTTGTATTGTAATTATCATTTTAGGAGACTAACACCTTCGGTGTCTGCGCAGGACCCTGCGTTGGCCCCTGCGCAGGTGACCGAAGGCGTGCTTCCTCGCATTCTGCAACGAAGGAATTTTTATGTCTCTGGTGCGTCTTGGGCAAAGTTTCATGCTCGTTACCCTTCCGTTTTGTTTGACGAAGTTTGGGCGGATAGGGTGCGCGTTTACGAGCTCCGGAACACCGATACGAAGCGTTTTTTTGCCGAGTTTCAGCGTGATCCAGCGAAACATGCGAAGATCCTTGCTGACCGCGCGCTTCGTCGTGAAATAAAATGGATTCTCGATACTGATAGGCCGTATAGTGCTCCCGCCGGTCTCCGTGAGCCGAAGCCGGAGCCGGTAGACGAAGAGCCCCTGTCGCCTCATGAATTTATGTACCAACGCAAAGGCATCTTCGACGAGAGCTCTAGTTAATTTGTGTTGCCCTCGGTTTCAAGGGACGACTTCAAAGCGTTTTTTCAATGGACAGCCGAAGAAATAATAGATGTGGCGGTCCGGGAGATCATATCTGAGGTGGACCGCCTAGTCTTCGAGGAAGAGGCCTCGTATGTAACTATGTAATTTATTTCTTCATGCCTTCGCGCAAAGTGTATCTTCACGGTGTAATAAACCTATACTTTGTGTGTAATAAATTATGTAATTTTTTGGCGTTTATCCTTCGACTGTGCGCAAATGTATGCTGCGAAGCGCCACCCCCCATTTGCGCGGGCGAGGTTACAAACATCTTTTGGTTCGTTCATCGTCACCGGCGTCGTGCGTGTATCTGTTTTGGGAACCGCCACCCCCCCTTCGCTCGACTGGCTGGGATGATGTAACACCCTAATTTAATTTTCAGCTTTAATAATAAATTTAATTAGCTTTATTTAAATTTCTAAGGTTTATTGTGCTTAGTATTGCATTTAATCTAATTTTTGTTCCACAAGTAATTAAAATTTATTTTAGGACAAATTTGTTGTTGCATTCATGCCGGTGCATTGCTCTTTTTGTTTGAGTGCTAGGCTTTTGAATTCAAATTCAAATTTGAATTCGAGTAGATTTAGTTTGAGTGGTTTGAATTAGAATAGAAAAGGAGAAAGAAAATAGGAAAAAAAAACACAAAACCTCAGCACAAACCCGCAGCCCAGCTTTCCCGCGGCCCAGTCCGCGCGCTCGCAGCCCGCTCGCGCAGCCTTCGGCCCAACTCACCGCTCGGCCCGCTTCACTGCGTGCGCCCCTCCTCCTCCCACTTCGGCCCGCGCACACGACCGCTCCCACTCTCCGCTTAGCCCGCTAGCGCGCCCCTGCATCTCGCTGACAGCACCGGGCCCGCACGCCAGTGTCGCTCAGTGCCCGCGGCCCAGCTGTCAGCGTCTTTCCTCCACAGACAGCGCCGCTCCGAGCCTTCCTTTTCCTCTCCGATGCTGATGAACCGGCCCCACACACCAGCCTTGCCTTTATTCAACCTCCAGCCGCGCCCGAGCTTCCTTCCTCTCTGCGCCGTGGACCACCCCGCTACTGCAGGCCCACCGTCCAGATTCGCCGGCGCTTTCGCCCTCCTTGAAGCGCCAACACCAGCCCCGAGATCGTGCAGAGTTGTTACGCGCGATCCGGATTCCTTGCGCCATCCACGCCCGAGCTTGCCGCCGCAATCCCCGCGTTTGCACGGCACGCCTCCCCGAGATCCTCGGCTCCATCCTTTAAACGCAACCGCACCCTCTCTGCGCCCTCGCATCGCTAACTCCGCCACGTGAACCCTAGCCGCCACGCCCGCACAGCTCCGCCGCGCAGAGTGCCGTGCACCGCCATGGCCACGCCGCATCCTAGCCCCGGCCAAACCCCGCCGTACCTCTGCCTCGGCACCAGCAAGCTTCCCCAGGCCTGCACCCGCGACCCCGGCCCGTGAAGCCATCGGATTTGCGCCGGACGCCGCCGGAGGTGAGCCGGTCCGCCGCCGCAATTCCACGCCTCTGGTTCTGCTCCGTGCCTGCTGACCCCCGTGGCTCCCTCGCAGGACCTTTACGAACTGATCCGTGGAGTCCAGGAGCCGGGAGACGCCCTGCAACGCCCGGACCCCGAGCTCCGTCGAGCGCTGCCGCCGGTCAACGACCCGACGCCGCTGCACAACCTTCCTGCTAGCTTCAGAACCTCAGTGAGCACCAGCAACGTCTTCCTGTCCTTTTTGCACTAGTTAGCCTCGCCCATGGCGCACTCTTTTGCCCAGACCTCGCACGCCGGCGGGCGCCGCCGCGCAGGTCCGCCCCCTTGCCGTGGCGAGCCCCGTCCGAGCCCCGATCCGCCTCCCTGTGGCCTCGAGTGCATTACGCACGCCACGGCGATACTCCATGGCCAAACCGCACACCGAATAGACCCCTGTAGCACCCGAACCATCTACACCGGTGAGCTCGCCGCCGCGGAGCTCTACTCCGGCGAGCCGCGCCGCCGCCCGCACGCCCCTTCGCCCATGGCCGCCCGATCCTGAGACAGCGGCCCAGATTAGAACGTGGGCCGATCCGATCTGATCCGCCAGATCGCGATCCGACGGCCCAGATTAGAAGATACCCCTTCGCAATAGTCTTTTTGCTAAAGAACCCCCTAGTTTACTTGATATCAACCCGCGGTCCAGCTTTATTCAAAAGTATTCACAGCTAGGTCCTGTTTTTAATGTTTAGGCCCCTGGTCTTTCCAAAAATAGTGCCCGCCGTCCAGCCTTGGTGTTTTGTGAGTTAGACCCTGGATCTATAGTTTAATTATGTTTAGGCCCTCGGTTTTTGCAGAAAACCCCCAGAAATTTAGTTTTTCTTACAGAAAAGCCCCTGGACCTTGTTTTTGCTCTAGTTTTCGCGTTCTAGCTCCGTTTTAGGTGTTCTTTATGTCCACGTGATCGTTGTGACACGTAGATTAGTTCTAGCTTAGTTTTGTTTGCTGTTTTTATGTATTGTTGTACTGTTTCTTAGTGTTTGCCTTTATTTGCATGTATGTGTATGTGCTGGACTTGTTTTGGCATTGCGATCGTGAGTAGATGTTGAGCTACCAGAGGAGCCCCAGTACCAGTACCCGGAGCAGCCATCTTCCGACCAGTTTGAGCAGCAGTTGGAGCTGTACGAGGAAGGCAAGTATAACATGAACACCACCTATCACTTTAAATACATTTTCATACTGCATTTTAATATTGTATGCCTATAAGGATTTCCTAGCCACTTTATATCCTTTATATATATTCCTTGGGTTGCATTTTGGTTAGTTGTGCTAGGTGCCGCGCTATAACACACTTGGTCCTTTTTAATTAATTTGATTAATGGTATATACAACTTAATTCTGAGAGTGGCCTGTTTGAGGGGCTCACATCTCGTTAAAATTGGTTTTGTTAGAAACATGGTTTAGGGGGCCAATACGGTGCTTACTGCCTGGTTGGCTACTCTCCATAAGGACCGGTTCATAGAGCGACAACCTAGGACAACAGCGCTACCACAAGACTGGAATGGGACGGTCTTGGCTTACTAATTAGGTCATTTTGGTTCGGGAGTAACTTACCGACGGGGCAAGAGGGGAGTCGAGCTTCAATGGTGCCCAGGCTACGAGGCTTGATCTGTGTACCCCTCGAGGTGGGTACCATCGTTGCGTCGCCTGAATCCTTAGCGGTTACGCCTTACCAACGTGTCCTTTGTAACGGCCTCGTAGTGAGTTTGCTAGTCATCTCACCTAAGGAAGTGTGATGAACAACTAGCGTAGCTCACGACTTGTGGGTACAGATGTGCAACCTCTGCAGAGTGTAAAACTGGTATACTAGCCGTGCTCACGGTCATGAGCGGCCCAGATCCTCCTTTTGATTAGTGGGGTTATCCCCTTCCGACGAGGGGGGTGCCTCTCGGGGTTACCTTGGCTTGGTTCGGTTTGGTTCTCAGTAGTAACATGATTAGTTTTGATTAATTACTATGTAACTGGGTTTATGGTAATTCATCAACTTGTAGTAAATAGCTTTAATAAAATTTTGCCAAGACTTAAAAGCTAATGCAGTTGAGTCAGCCAACCTTAGAGCCTCATAGTTTGTGTTATACTTGTTGAGTACAAGTTGTGTACTCACTCTTGCCTACTCTACTCTTTTTCCTCTTGGGGATACTCTACTGCTGCTCAGTTCCTGCCGACGCGAGGGAGTTCGCTCAGCGCTACCAGGACTATGAGGACTTCTAGGCGTTCGTCTCCCAGTCGACGTCCCTGTGGCGCCCTGCTTCCGAGAGCTTCTCGTATATGTTTTTACGCTTCCGCATACTCTGTATCAGACATTTTATCATTATTATAATAAATAACATTCGTACTCGTTTTATTATGTCTTTTTACGTGATATGTGCTGTGATATACTGTTCATTCTGTTGTATATACGTGTGACTTGATCCTGGCACGTATATGATTGCTCGGTTTATGTCCTTTTATAAACCGGGTGTTACAGATGATGACTGTGAAGCGGGTTTTAGCCCCTTCGGCCTTTTGTTTTAATTATGCATGCCTTGCCTTCGGCTTTGCTCATAAGGACTTTCACAGGGTTCTTCGGCTCTTTTGCCGGGGAGGTCGCGCCATGCCTTCGGCTGTCGCGCGACAGGACTTTCTGCCTTTGGCTTTCGCACGTAAGGACTTTGTTAGGAGACCTTCGGCTCTTTAGCCAGAGAGGTTCGTGCCTAGCCTTCGGCTTTCGCGCGACAGGACTTTCCGCCTTAGGCTTTCGCACGTAAGGACTTTGTTAGGGGACCTTCAGCTCTTTAGCTGGAGAGGTCCGCTCCTAGCCTTCGGCTTTTACGCGACAGGACTTTCCGCCTTAGGCTTTCGCACGTAAGGACTTTGTTAGGGGACCTTCGGCTCTTTAGCCGGAGAGGTCACGCCTTGCCTTCGGCTTTCACGCGATAGGACTTTCCACCCTTCGCTTTCATGCGATGGGATTTTTGTTGATTTCTGTGGAAGTGAAGTTGAGAGGAGCGAAGCCCCTAAGCGGGATTGCGCCTCGTGCTTACTTCTCTCAAGCGTTATGGCTTGCACTTCGCGCCGATGACTCTCCTCTTCGCTTTGACAAAGAGGGATAGAAGCTTCGGCGCCTTTGCAATGTGCCATTCCCTTCGAGACTCTTTTTGTGGGGGCCTTGTTTATATTTCACAAGGGGTTACATAGGGTTCCTCCTCGTTAAAAACCTCACACCTTCGGCGCCCGGGTGGACACGCAATAGCTTCCCCCGTGAGGAAAAGAGTACGGAACCTTCGGTACATTGTGCAGATTTACCCAAATGAAAAAAAGAAAAATGGAAAAAAGAAAAAAAATTTGCTCTACAAGCCCCTTTGGTTATTTCCCTCCGGTGGCTTTTACACATTTTCTACACGTAGTACTTCTGTAGCATATCCTTGTTCCACGAATAAGGGTCTTCAGTGCCTTCTAGCGTGCGGATCCTGCAGGCCTCCGGCCTTGCCATAGATGTGACGATAAATGGGCCTTCCCACTTGCTGTGCATCTTGCCTTTTTGCTTGGCCTTCGGTGTTCTTCGAAGCACCAAGTCCCCCTCTTTGATGTCTCTGAGCTTCACTTTTTTATTCTTCCACCTTCGTGTTTCTTCTTGATATTTTCCCAAGTTGATTGCTGCTTGAATCTTGCCAGCTTCGATTGTGTCGATTGAGGGCTTGATGTCTTCTTCGACGTTTTCTGCCCCTTCGGCTGTTCTCCAGGATTTAAGTTTGATTTCCTCGGGTGTTACGGCTTCTTCGCCATACAGTAGCTTGAAGAGGGTGAACTTCGTGGTCCTGGACTCGGTTGTGTTATGAGACCATATGACCCTCGGCAGCTCATCCGCCCATTTCCCCTTCGGCAGCTCGGTGATATTTTTCTTGATGCCTGCGAAGGTGATGTTGTTGGCCCTTTCAACCGCGCCGTTGGACTGCGGGTGGTAGACCGACGCAAAGCATAAGTTGGTGCCAAGTTGAGTGGTGAACTCCCTGAAAGTTGCGCAGTCAAACTGCTTGCCGTTGTCCACTGTAACCTCCTTCGGGACCCCGAAGCGGCAGACAATGTTCTGCCAAAAGAATTTCTGTAGGGCTCCAACTGTGATGTCCCTGAGTGCTTTGGCCTCGACCCATTTGGAGAAGTACTCTACCGCCACAGTGGCGTACTTGTAGTTTCCCAGAGTTGTAGGCAGTGGTCCAACAATATTAATGCTCCATCGTGCGAGGGGCCATACCGGAGGCAGTAGCTGCACCTCGTCGGGTGGGAATTTGCTGTATGGGGCATGCTTTTGGTAGTTTGGGCATGTGCGAACCACATCGTGAGCGTCCGCCATAGCTGAGGGCCAATAAAATCCTTCACGGAAAGCTTTGCCTACTAGGGCCCTCGTTGCTATGTGCGAAGAACATATCCCTGCATGTATCTCTTCAAGCAGCTGTTTTCCCTCTTTGCGTGAAATGCACTTTACGAGCGGTGCGCGGACTCCACCTCGGTATAACTCTTCGCCTATGATTCTGTAGTTCCTGGCTCGAAGTGCCATTCTTTTTTCTTCCTTTTCGTCCTCCGGGACAAAGTGTCCGCGAAGGTATGCCATGATTGCAGCCCTCCAGTCTTCGCTGGTTATGGCGTTGATGAATTTGGCGGGTTCTTCGGCACAATTGACGGAGGCCTGTTTTAAAGTTTCGAAGAATACATCTGGCGGTAAAGGATCGAACTGTGCTGCTGCCTTTGCCAGCTGATCGACCTGCTTGTTCTTCGTTCTAGAGAAACTGCAGATACTAAACCCGAGGAAGTATTTCTCCATGCTTCGCACTGCTGCCAAGTACTTCGCCAACTCCGGCTTGAGAGCTCTATTGGACTTGTTGATTTGGCCTGAGATCAACTCTGAATCTGACCTGATTGACAATCTTCGCGCGCCCAGCGCTCTTGCTTTGCGAAGACCCAAGAGAAGGCCCTCGTACTCTGCGACGTTGTTGGTGCATCCCTTGAAGTCAAGTCTGATTGCGTACTTTAGCTGTGGACCCGAAGGTGCTATCAATACTGCTGAAGCTCCTGCTCCATCTCTCTGGTAAGCCCCATCACACTCGAGCTGCCATATTGTTTCTATCTTCGGCTGTTCTTGCGAAGGTGTGGTTGGGGTCCAGTCGGCGATGAAATCTGCAAGACCTGCGACTTGATTGCTGACCTGGAGACAAAGTCAATGGTGTGTTCGGCTAACTGCATAGCCCATTTTCCTATTCTGCCAGAGGCTTCTCGGTTTTCAAACATGTCCCGATGTGGAAAGGAGGTTGGGACCTTGATCTTGTGGCTCTGGAAGTAGTAGCGAAGCTTCCGTGCCGCTATGACCACCGCATATGCCATCTTCTCCATTTCTGAATACAACAATTTTGACCCGTTTAGGGCTTCGGAAAAGAAGTATATAGGCACCTGTGTCAATGTGCCTTCGATCGTGCGCTCTTCGACGAGAGCAGCACTTACGGCTGCGCCTGATGTGGAGATGTACAATAGCAACTCCGCTTTCTCTGACGGACTGGACATGACTGCCAATTTTTCAATATATTGCTTTAGGTCTTCAAAAGCTTTCGCTTGCTCTTCGCCCCATTCCATGTTGACTGAGCCTTTCAGCGCCTTAAAAATGGAAGGCACTTCTCCGCAGACTTTGATATGAATCGGTTAAGCGAAGCCAACCTGCCTGTTAACTTTTGCACCCCCTTTCTTGTAGTTGGCGGCTTCATCCGCCTGATTGCTTCTATCTTCTCCGGATTTTCCTCAATTCCTCTTTCGGTGATCATGCATCCCAATAATTTGCCTCTTCGGACCCCGAAGACGCATTTCTCCGAGTTCAGCTTCAGAGCATGACGGCGAAGGTTCGCGAATGTTTCGCGAAGTTCCTGGATATGATCCACCTTTTTCTTGCTTTGGACAATAACGTCGTCGACATATGCGGAGATGTTCCTTCCCAGTTGATCTCCTAGTACTTTCTTGATCATTCTGTTAAAAGTGCATCCGGCATTGCGGAGGCCCTCTGGCATTCTCACGTAGCAATATGTCCCGAAGGGGGTGGTAAAACTGGTTTTCTCTTCGTCTGCCTTGTTCATGAATATCTGGTGGTAACCTGAGAAACAATCCAACATACTGAGCATCTCCGAGCAAGCTGCTGCATCGACCAGGGTGTCAATTCGTGGTAGTGGGTATTCGTCCTTCGGGCACGCCTTGTTTAAGATTGTGAAGTCAATGCACATTCGCCACTTCCCGTTCTTCTTCGGTACCATGACAACATTTGCTAGCCACTCCGGGTACTGGACTTCACGGATAACGCCCGCATCCAGCAATTTTTGTACTTCGGCCTGAGCCGCCTTCTGCCTTTCTTTGGACATTGTCCTTTGGTCCTGCTTTACTGGTTTCGCCTTCGGGTTCACCCTGAGCTCATGCTTGATGACCTCTCGACTGACCCCTCGTAGATCCGAGGAGGGCCAAGCAAACACATCTTTATTGTTGCGGAGAAACTGTATAAGTCTGGCCTCCTCGGACTCTTCAAGCCCTTTTCCGATGATCACCATTCGGTCGGGCACATCTTCGCACAATGGAACCTTCTTCGTGTGCTCCGTCGGGAATACTCCCCCTGATTTCTCTGGCTCTTCGTTGTTTGCAGCCTCATTGTCCTCATCTGGTGTTTCAATGACATGGACATTCTTGTTTGCGGTTGATGCATTGTCTACGCATCTTCTTGCTTCTTCCTGGTTGCCGAAGACTGTGACAATTCCTCCGGTCGTAGGCAGCTTCATGCATAGATACGACTGATGGATTACTACTGCGAATTTGACCAAGGTGTTGCGGCCGAAGATGGCGTTGTAGGTGTAGTTTATGTCGACCACAACGAAGGTTATCGCTTCGGTTCTCTGTGCTGCACCTTCGCTGAACATGACATTGAGCTCTATCTTTCCCAGAGCTTCGATTCTCTTGCCTCCGAAGCCAATGAGCGGATAGTGCGACTTCTTCAACGCTGTTTCTGTGAAACCCATTTTGACGAAGCACTGCCACACGAGGATATCTGTAGAGCTCCTATTGTCAACCAAGATTCTCCCTACATCATTTCCTGCAAAGTGCACTGAATTCTTGCCGATGTTTGCCCTTATGATGAGGGGGTCATTATGTGGGTAGTGTTGCAGCCGAAGGTCTGCCTGCGTGAAAGATATTGGGACATGCGACCAAGTTGTTCGGAAGCATCTGCCTTCACTCACATGAGAGACAGTTCTGAAGTATTCTTTGCTTTGCCTCTTCGTCTCCAACACTAGTTCGTTTGTCCTCCGGAGATGGCGTTGATGATGTTAACCCAACTGCCGGAGGGCGCGTCGCTTGCTCGCTCTGGTATCTGCCCCGGCTCGAGCTTCGGAGGTGGGGGTAAACTTGTCGGGTCGTAAGACTGTGGCATGGAGCTCCTCGACCATGTTTGACTATACTGCGGAGGTGGTAGCATCGGTACTGATTGTTGCGAAGGTGGCGCATATGGTAGCGGATTGTAGTTGAAGACCGGGTATGACACCGGCCAATTTGGCGTAGGAGCCCAAGTGGTTGCCGTCGCCGAAGACTGTGGTGGCAATTGCGAGGTATGATTGACTGGCTGGCTGGGAATTCTGCCGATCAAACTCTTCTTTTCTTTCAATGGCGAAGGGGCATTCATTTGTCCAATGGCCTTTGTCTTTGCCATGTAAAAAATAGAACGGAATTTTCTCCCTTCGACCGCCGCTGTCTCTTCGGCTTTTGTTGTGTCGTTCCTCGCGATGGTGACGATCATCGCGGTTGGGCCTTTCCTCATGGCGGTCCCTCTCGCCTTTCGTCCGGTGATGGTGTCTGGGCTCTCGGGGTTCTTCTTCGGAGACATTGTTCACCGTTCTTTTGTGCTTCGGCTCATCTGCGTGCCACGGTTTTGAGTGGGACCTCTCGCTGCTTCGTGACTTCTTCTGCTCGCTCTTCTCCTTGAGTCTTCTTCTCTTCGCACGGTCGGATATGCAATATTCTTGCATTATCTCGAACAGCTTCGTTACTGTCTTCGGCTTGCGCCGGGATATGTATTCTCCGCATGGTCCTAGGTTGATCCCCTTTACCACCGAATTGATGATGCTTTGGTCGGAGAAATTTAGTGCTCTTGCGCGAAGCTTCATGACACTCTGAAGATATTCTTGCAATGTCATGCTTCCTTGCCTGAGATTGTGAAAATCATAGGATGTGACTTCATCGGGCCTCACGGCGCGGAAACTTGCACATAACTCGAAGCGAAGTTGCTTCTAAGACAAAATGGTTCCTGGTGGAATGTTTGCGTACCACCGCTACGCCAAGCCCTTCAATGCGAGGACGAGCGCCTTCGCTTTACACTCGGTACCTCCTCCTGATGCTTCTATGTGGCTTCGTATTTGAGGAGGAACTCTTCGGGATCTGACTCCCCATCGAACTGCGGCAATATTGCTGGGTTGATGCGATGAGGCTACTGCACCTCCTCCAGCTCTTCGGACAATGGTGATATCCTTTGATGCCTTCTACGGTAGTGCTCTTCGCCATCTGACTCAGAATGGTCAGAGATCTCTTCGACCGGCACAAACTTTGGGCGGAGCCTTGGTGGTTCATGCTGCCGTGGGTTGACCACAATCATCTCCTTCTGTGGTGGTGGTGGAGGTGGTGGTGGTGCCTGCAATTTCTCGAGCTGCAGCCGCTGTGCACGGGACTTCTCCTGCAGCGCCTTGCAGCGAAGCTCCTCCTCCCTCAGCTTGTTGTACTGCTCTTGACGCTCTGCTTCTGTGAGCATGGTCTCCTTCCCCTTCACTCTTGTTATCATTTGTCTCTCCGAAGGCTCTGCTTCCAAGGCCTGCTGCTGAGCTCTTCGTGCCTCTTCGATGCGGGTGTCGATGCGGCGCATCACCGCAATGTCTTCGGCTGAGACGCCGATGTCCAGAAGGTTGACTTCAAGCTGGCCGTCTGCGAGGGCATCGATGGAGACGTCGTCGCTGCTGGTACCGTTCGCCTGTGTTGCCGCTGCTTCGCCCTGCGAAGGTGTTGCCGTGGCCGTCGTCATCGTGTCCTCCGAAGTGGTTCCATTGGTTCCCTTCTTCTTCGTTGCCGCCATGTGGTGTATCGAACCGACGGGTGGGCGCCAAACTGTTGGTGGAGAGTGTCTCCAGAACGGACGGACACTACAACAGTAAGGGACAAGCACACGATTCAAGTAGTAAATATTCTCTCTCTCTCTATTCAATGTCCCATCAATGAACATTACAGGGGGTATTTATAGGTGGCATTACACCTCCCACGTACATTTACTCTTCTACACTTTTACAACGGCCATATTCCTGGAATATTCCTGGACGTACACGTAATTTCCCTAATACAATCTCAGTGCGCTACAGCTCAGACGGGTCTACAACTGCAGACAATCCTCTTCGGCCTTCTCCACGAAGACTACGCGGCCTGTCGCTTACTCCTCGCTGATGCTCGCATCGTCCGGTCGTCGCGGGTCTTTGGCTTCCGACCCGAAGACAAGCGAAGGCTACGTGGCCCGTTATTTACTCCTCGCCGTGACGCTCCCGTCGACCGGTCCTCGCGAGTCTTCGTCTTCCGACCCGAAGAAAAAGCGAAGGCGGGAATCTTCTGTGTTCACTCCCGTTGGCTTCAATGTTCTTGCTGCCCTGTCTTCGCGCACCTTCGGCGACCGGACCGAAGGTGGTGTCCCCAACATTACTATCATCAAAACTCCTCGGAAGTCGGAATGATTTCCCAACTGAAGAGTTCCAGCTTGTTACTGTCGGAATAATGCGTGTTACATGTGAGGGGAATGAGATTATAGGAGTGAAGGTTAGAGAGGCAATAGGAAGTTACTAACAGTGGTTGTATGCTCCTTGTGTTCATAATGAAATGGGAGTCGGTGATTTATAAGGCTGGTCTGAGTTGTTTTTTGTATGCCATTTACTTGAAGATCCTCTAGACTTCCATTTTATAATTAAGGACACAGAGCTGCTTATTCCATTGCAATAGTACAAATAAATTTATGTTCAAAAAAATCAAATAAACTGAGAGACCAAATATTTGGTTAATGAATGGAATAGAGGACAAGTGTGGATTGCTTTCTGTGATTGCAGAGAGTTTTGATGTATTGCAGTTCATGTATATAGTAACTTTCAAGAGTTAGTAGTACGCTGTAGATTAGGTATAAAACATTTAAACCTGATGGCATTTATTTTGAGAAGGATTTCTTACTAAAGTTCAAATCATGATTTGCATCATAATCACTTGAAACTCTTAATAATTAATTTCTCATAATTTACTGGTAATTAAGGGATAAATAATTTGCACAGAGATGAGTGGTTTCACTGTTTCTAGAAGTAAATATACAGAGGACACATGAATTGTGTGAGCTTATGTATCTTAAGATCATGACTCCAGAGACAAAATTTTCTAATCGTATCACATGACGTGTACAGAAACCATTTTTGCATTTACTCTGACTTTCAACACGATTATTGGAATCAAACCTCAAATGCGTTCATTCTGCTGTAACTGTGTATGATAATCCTGTGTGCTGTGAGCTGTGATAGGGAATTACTAGATATAGCAAGAATATCATTTCAGTGGAAAATATCTTTGCTCTTTCCTTATAACTTCCCAGTTTCTGATCAGTGGCTATCAAGATGTTGCTATGTGCATGAACTGCAGTGCATCAGGACTTGCTTTTTCCTTAATTTCAATGGAAAATGCTTCACTCTTTTCTTAAATTCCCAATTTCTGCTGCTGCACTATTGTTCATATTGGTTCCACCTCAAGTTTCCATGTGTTGGTATCCCAATTTTATCTGATATGATGAGGACAATAATTAAAAAAAATTTACCAGCGGTCCTTAAACTTGTCCTGAGTAATCATCCCGGTCTCGGTACTTTTAAAATGCATATAATTGTCCTTAAACTTATCCCACGCTTTCATCCCAGTCCTTAAACTCATCTCGAGTTCTCATCCCGGTCTTCATACTCTCAAAATGCATATAATGGTCTGTAAACTTATCCCACGCTCTCAAACAAGCCCATGTACTTCCAAAATATTTAGAAAAAACTTTTATTTCAAAATTTTAGAATTTCAAATCAATTTTTAATCTCACTCAAAATTGATAAAAGAATTCATGAGGCAATCAACTAATATTTGATGATTTATATAGTTGTTATTTTAATATATTTATTTAATAATTGGTTTTATTTTAGAGATTAAAATGATATTGAAATCATCTATCCTTTGCTCTAAAAAATCCTAAGAAAATCACAGAAAACAATTCACATATAGGTTATTTAGAGATTTTGATATTTCACATTCAATTTGTGATAATTTATCCGTAAATTTTGGATCCATTTTGAGTGAGAATCGAACTTGATTTGAATCCAAACAAATTTGAAATAATATAAAAAAGTTTTTTAAATTAATAGAGCCTTTTAGAAGCATATAGATATGGATGAGACTGTAGGATAAGTTTAAGGACTGGGATAAGAATGTGTGACAAGTTTATAGACCATTATGTGTGTTTTGAGAGTATGAGGACCAAGATGAGAACTTGGGACAAATTTAATGAACAGAATGAGAGTGTGGGACAGGTTTAAGAACTATTATATGCATTTTTAGAGTATTGGGATCAGGATGAGAACCTGAGACAAATTTAAAAACCGCCGATGAAATTTACTCTTACCTAAATGTTACTGGTTTGACATTAAAATACTGCACATTCCTTCTCTTCTAACTTAATTGGGGCAGAAATATATATTTAAAATATAGAGGGAAAACAAGATTTTTCTAGTTATTATGCGAATTATTCAAAGTGAGTTGGGTCAATATGTTCATGGGACCGAGATATTTTAAGCGAATGATATCAGAGCATTTTCAACAGATTACTCATATCTCACATCCGAGATACATTCTCTCCATTACTAATAACTACTTTTATATTTTTTGGTAATAGTTGCTATAGCAGACTATCAAAATCCAAGAGCAAAGAGTAATTTAAATAGTGTCCATCAGGAAAGATCAACACTAAACAGTGTCCAATAGCAAAATTACCCAACTCCTTTTGCTCGATCACAGCGGTAGCTGAGGTGTTGATGATTGCGTCGTGTACTTCTCGTGATGGCGAGTTGGCGACGATAATGGTGGGCTGGTGGCGCTTCCCCTGTTCCTCGCTGGGGTATCGGGGTCCGGTATCGGGGTCGGCACGGCACAAGCTACCGAGCTGGCTGCCTTTTGCCTCCGCCGTGCCGATCGAGTATCCTGCCCCTTTAATCCAATGTCAACCTTATGGCGCGTCCTGGTGTACCATATTTGAATCGCAATGTAACCACAAAACCAAAATGTTAAACTTTTTTAACCCATCTGATGGGGCCATTATACGGCCAATGAATGAAATTCAGGTGGGGGATTCTCTCCCCTCCCGGTGATCTTAAAAAAAAAACCCTGATGATGCATGTTTTCTCTCTAGTGCGTAGTGACGTGCTAAACAATAGTACCAAATGCATGGATCCCTCCTAAATCTTGACTGCAACCTTGATTAGTGCGCTGATATGGTTGTTTATCTAGATGAGCTTTATTTTGACAGAATTACTGACCAATGATTGGCTTCAGCTACTATGTATAGTATATTAGAGTAATGCTTCGTCCTACGTGCTCTGATGAGTAGTGTCGCAATCCTTGACTTCCCAAAGCCTTCTCACTTGCTCTTCGCTTGGCATGGCAGCTGACTACTTCAGTGTCGCCATCCATAACAGACAGGCCAAGTAAGTATTGGAGGTCAGAGGTCTCCAAATTTCTCTCTCTTCTATGTATAATAACAGACAGAGTCTAAAGCACGATGCCGCCATTTCTTTTCTTCAGATTATTAGTTTTTCTTTGGGGGCTTTCTAATTATCATTTCAAGCATGAATGTTTCAAACATTTTGAAATGGATTTAGAACTTTTTTGAACAGTTCGAGACATTCTAAAATGTTTGAAACATTTTGAAATATGTTTCAAACAATCTGAAATGGTTCACAACTCTTTTTAATATTTTACAACTTTTATAAATGTTTCAAATATTTTGAAACGGGTTCTGAACTTTTCGAAGACTACAACATTTTTTTGGATAGTGTTTGCAACATTCTGGAATGGTATAGAACTTTTTTTTGAATATTTTGGAACATTTATAAATGTTTATGGATTGAGGCTATATTTTATTTAAAATCTGATATTTATATTTTTCAAATTAATTTGAATTCCCGTTCGTTCCTACGTTCATATTTGTTGATCATGCTCGTTGGCCTATTGAAAATGAATATACGATCAGAGCATCATTTCCAATCCCTGAGCCGATCACTAATCAATAATGGGCCTCGAGTTTCGGCCCATAAGGTCGCCTGCAGGCCGTCCGCTTAGAAGCTGCTTGCGTCAGCGCAAATTCGGCCATTGCACTGGACAACAACACCAGCCCATATCATCCGACTCGTACTTGATGGGCCTGCGCTCCGCAGCAGCAGCTGGACGGAGAGGGGGGCGTCCGATCCGCTAGCTGCTAGCTAGAGCGGAATTCCTCCCAGAGGGATCGCAGCCATCAACCAAGTTTTCCTGATTACTCCTATTTAGGAAGCATCCCTAATTAATAGTAGTAGTAATTATTTTGTAAATAGATTAGTACCCTCCGTCCCAAAATATAACAACTTATTGACTTTTCAAAGTCAATTCTTTTCATCTTTGACCATAGATGGTAAAAAAAATATAAAGATTGTCAACATAAAAATAATATTAGTTTATTCGTAATGAAACGAACTATAGTAAAATATATTTTTTTTCTATTTAAAAGTAATTATTTTTTGAAATATTATTCATCAAAGATGAAAATGTTTGACTTTAAAAAGTCAAAAAATTGTTATATTTTAAAATGGAGGTAGTAATATTTATTTTAGGCGACGCCTTCCATCCATCTGCATCCTATTCCTAGCTGGCGCTGGACGTTGATCGTTTATTGGTTGTACTTGTACGCGCCCCCCCTCTCTCTCTCAACGATGACACACACTCTATAAATAAAAAAAACTTTGCCAGTATTTATAAAAGAAAAACTCAACTATTGTTGATCGTTTATTGGTTGTGCCGCCATGATCTGTCTTAATTAACCACCGGCCAGCAGTGTTGGGGTCACCACCTTCGGTCAGATCGCCGGAGGAACGCGAAGACATCGAGTCAAGGGCGAGCCGAAGGTCTACCAGCAGAAGGTGACACATCTTCGCGTGTCTTCGGGTCAGGAAGCGAAGACGGTGCACCCGGAAGACTAAAGCTGACGCCAGGAGCTATCGCGGAGGTGTTCCGTCTTCGCTGTTCCACGAGCAAGAAGACGGAGAGGAGCGAAGACTTGGTGACACGAGTCCCGCAGAGTACTTAGCAGCGGGTCCGGGAGCTTCGTCAGATGCGGCAAAGATGCCGGGGTCGGCGTGGGTCCCGCTGCTGAGCTGTGGCGCACTCAAGTTGTAACGGGCAAATTACGCTCGTATCTAGGAATATTCCGGGAATATTACCGTTGTAGGGATGCAATAGAGTAATTGTACATTGAAGTTGTAACACCACCTATAAATACCATGTGTAATGTTCATTGAAGGGGATCTGGGGGAATGAAGAAAGAACACTTTATTACTTGACTTCCGTGTTGCCCATTACTGTTGTTGTGTTCGTCCGTTCCGGAGACACTCTCCACCAACAGTTTGGCGCCCACCCGTCGGTTCGATACACCACATGGTGGCAACGAAGAAGAGAGGGACCACCGGAGCCACTTCGGAGGAAACGACGATGACAACGCCCTCGCCGGGCGAAGCAGCAGGAACACAGGCGAACGGAGCTAGCAGCGACGGCGTCTCCGTCGAAGCCCTCGCAGATGGCCAGCTTGAAATCAACCTTCTGGACATCGGCGTCACAGCCGAAGACATCGCTGCGATGCGTCGCATCGACGCTCGCATCGAAGAGGCACGAAGGGTTCAGCAGCAGGCATTGGAATCCGGACCGTCGGAGCCACAAGTGATGACAAGGGCGAAGGGGAAGCAGACCATGCTCACCGAAGCAGAGCGTCAAGAGCAGTACAACAAGCTGAAGGAGGAGGAGCTTCGCTGCAAGGCGATGCAGGAGTAGCTCCGTGCCCAGAGGCTGCAGCTGGAGCAATTGCAGGCTCCACCAAGACCACCCCAGAGGGAGGCAGTCGTCGCCAACCCGCGACAGCAAGAACCACCAAGGTCCCGCCAGGAGTTCATGCCGGTCGAAGAGATCTCTGACCATTCTAGGTCGGACGGCGAAGAGTGTTACCGAAGAAGCCATCACAGGATATCGCCATTGTCCGAAGAGCTGGAGGAAGTACAGTGGCCTCACCGTCTTAACCCAGCAATATTGCCTCAGTTCGATGGGGAGTCAGACCCCGAAGAGTTCCTCCTCAAGTACGAAGCCACCATCGAAGCATCAGGAGGAGGCAACGCATGCAAGGCAAAGGCGCTCGTCCTCGCATTGAAGGGCTTGGCGCAGCGCTGGTATGCAAACATCCCCCCCGGGAACCATTTTGTCTTGGAAGCAGCTCCGCATTGAGTTATGTTCAAGCTTCCGCGCCGTAAGGCCCGACGAAGTCACATCTTGCGACTTCCACGACCTAAGGCAAGGAAGCATGACCTTGCAACAATATCTCCAGAGTGTCATGAAGCTTCGCACAAGAGCACCCAATGTTGCCGACCAGAGCATCATCGATTCGGTGGTGAAGGGGATCAATCTGGGACCATGCGGGGAATACATATCCCGGCATAAGCCAAAGACAGTCACGAAGCTATTCGAGATAATGCAAGAATATTGCATATCTGACCGGGCGAAGAGGAGAAGGCTCGAGGAAAAGAACGAGCAGAAGAAATCGCGAAGCAGCGAGAGGTCCCATTCGAAACCATGGCACGCCGATGAGCCGAGGCAGAAAAGAACAGTGAACAATGTATCCGAAGAGGGACCCCGAGAGGACAGACACCGTCACAAGGGTAAAGGCGAAAGGGACCGACACGAAGAAAGATCCAACCGCGATGATCGTCACCATCGCGAAGACCGACAAAGCAAAGGACGAAGGGACAGCGGTGGTTGAAGGGAGAAAATTCCGTTCTGTTTCTTCCACGGCAAGGACAAAGGCCACTGGACAAACGAGTGCCCTTTCGCAATTGAAAGGAAAGAGGAGTTTGATCGGCAGAATTCCCAGCCAGCAAAACCAGTCAATCATACCTCGCAGATACCGCCTCAGTCTTCGACAACGGCAAATACTTGGGCTCCTACACCAAATTGGCCGGTGTCGTACCCGGTGTTCAATTATAACCCACTGCCATATGCACCATCTCCGCAACAATCATTTCCAATGCTACCACCACCACCACAGTACAATCAATCATGGTCCAGAAGCTCGACACCGCTTTCTTGCGACACAAAAAATTTACCTCCACCGCCAAAACTAGAGCCGGGGCAGATCCCCGAGCGAGCAATCGACACACCTTCGGGCAGCAGGGTCAACATCATCAAGGCCATCTCCGGAGGATCCAACGAACCAGTCCATGAGACAAAGAAGCAGCGGAAAGAATATTTCAGAACAGTCTCCCACATCAGCGAAGGCCGATGCTTCCGGACAACGTGGTCGCATGTCCCAATAACTTTCACGCAGGCAGACCTTCGACTGCAGCACTACCCACATAATGACCCCCTCGTCATAAGGGCGAACATTGGCCAAAATTCAGTGCACTTTGCGGGGAATGATGTAGGGAGAATCTTGATGGACAACGGGAGTTCTGCAGATATCCTCGTCTGGCAGTGTTTCGTCAAAATGGGGTTCACCGAAGCAGCGCTGAAGAAGTCACAGTATCCACTCATTGGGTTCGGAGGCAAGAGAATCGAAGCTCTTGGAAAGATAGAGCTCAACGTAACATTTGACGAAGGTGCAGGACAGAGAACTGAAGCAATCACCTTCGACGTGGTCGACATCAACTATCCCTACAACGCAATCTTCAGTCGCAACACCTTGGTCAAATTCGCAGCAGTAATCCATCAGTCGTACCTATGCATGAAGCTACCCATGGCCGGAGGAATTATCACAGTCTTCGGAAACCAAGAAGAAGCAAGAAGGTGCGAGGACAACGCATCAACCTCAAACAAGAACGTCCATGTCATTGAAGCACCAAATGAGGTCAATGATGGTGAAAACTGCGAAGAGCCTGAGAAGTTAGGGGGTATATCCGCAGAGGAACATACGAAGAAGGTGCCCCTGTGCGAGGATGTGCCTGATCGAATGGTGATCATCGGAAAAGGGCTTGAAGAGGCCGAAGAGGCCAGGCTTATACAGTTTCTCCGCAACAATCAAGATGTGTTTGCTTGGTCCTCTTCGGATCTGCGAGGGGTCAGTCGAGAAGTCATCGAGCACGAGCTCAGGGTGAGTCCGAAGGCGAAACCCGTGAAGCAGGGCCAAAGATCAATGTCCGAAGAGAGGCAGAAAGCGGCTCAAGCCGAGGTACAAAAGTTGCTGGACGCGGGCGTCATTCGCGAAGTCCAGTACCCAGAATGGCTAGCAAATGTTGTAATGGTACCAAAGAAGAACGGGAAGTGGCGAATGTGCATTGACTTCACAATCTTGAACAAGGCGTGCCTGAAGGACGAATACCCACTGCCGCGAATTGACACCTTGGTCGATGCAGCAGCTTGTTCAGAGATGCTCAGCATGTTGGACTGTTTCTCAGGTTATCACCAGATATTCATGAACAAGGCGGACGAAGAGAAGACCAGCTTCACTACCCCCTTCGGGACATATTGCTACGTAAGAATGCCGGAGGGCCTCCGCAACGCAGGATGCACTTTCAATAGAATGATCAAGAAGGTACTGGGAGATCAACTGGGGAGGAACATCTCCGCGTATGTCGATGATGTCGTTGTCCGAAGCAAGAGGAGGGAAGACCACATCCAAGATCTTTGCGAAACATTCGCGAACCTTCGCCGCCATGGCTTGAAACTGAACCCGGAGAAGTGCGTCTTCGGAGTCCGAAGAGGAAAATTATTGGGATGCATGATAACGGAAAGGGGAATAGAGGCAAATCCGGAGAAGATAGAAGCAATCAGGCGGATGAAGCCACCGACCACCAGAAAAGGGGTACAAAAGTCGACGGGCAGGTTGGCTTCGCTAAATCGATTCATATCAAAATCAGCTGAGAAGTGCCTACCATTTTTCAAGGCACTGAAAGGATCAGGCAACTTCGAATGGGGCGAAGAACAGGCGAAGGCCTTCGAAGACCTCAAACAGTATATCGAGAAGTTGGCTGTCATGTCCAGCCCTTAGAGAAGGCGGAGTTGTTGTTATACATCTCCACATCAGGCGCAGCCGTCAGTGCCGCCCTTGTTGAAGAGCGTACGGTCGAAGGGGCACTAACCCAGTCGCCCATATACTTCGTCTCCGAAGCCCTAAACGGGTCAAAGTTGCTATACTCATAAATGGAGAAGATGGCATATGCAGTGGTCATGGCATCACGCAAGCTGCGTTACTACTTCCAGAGCCACAAAATCAAGGTTCCAACATCTTTCCCACTTCAGGACATGTTTGAGAACAGAGAAGCCTCCGGCAGGATAGGCAAATGGGCTACGCAACTAGCCGAGCACACCATTGACTTCGTCTCCAGATCAGCAATCAAGTCACAGGTCTTGGCAGACTTTATCGCAGACTGGACACCAGTCGCACCTTTGCAAGAGCAGCCGAAGATAGAAGCAGTATGGCAACTGGAGTGTGATGGGGCTTACCAGAGAGATGGAGCAGGGGCCTTGGCAGTTCTCACAGCACCTTCGGGTACACAACTGAAGTATGCAGTCAGGCATGACTTCACCGGATGCACAAACAATGTAGCAGAATACGAAGGACTTCTCCTGGGTCTTCGCAAAGCAAGGGCACTGGGCGCACGAAGACTGACTATCAGGTCCGATTCAGAGTTGATCACAGGTCAAATAAACAAATCCAACAGGACTCTCAAGCCAGAGCTGGCAAAATACTTGGCAGCAGTGCGAAGCATGGAGAAACACTTCCTGGGGTTCAGCATCCGTAGTTTCTCCAGAACAAAAAATAAGCAAGCTGATCAACTGGCGAAAGCAGCAGCACAGTTTGATCCATTACCGCCAGATGTTTTTTTCGAAACATTAAAGCAGGCCTCCGTAAACTGTGTCGAAGAACCAGCTAAATTCATCAATGCCATAACCAGCGAAGATTGGAGGGCCGCTATAATGGCCTATCTTCGCGGACACTTTGTCCCGGAGGACGAGAAGGAAGAAAAAAGAATGGCACTTCGAGCGAGAAACTACAGAATCATAGGTGAAGAGTTATATCGAGGGGGAGTCTGCGCACCACTCTTAAGGTGCATCTCACGCGAAGAGGGAAAACAGCTGCTTGAAGAGATACATGCAGGGATGTGTTCCTCGCACATCGCGACGAGGGCCCTGGTCGGCAAAGCTTTCCGTGAAGGTTTCTATTGGCCATCGGCCGTGGCAGATGCTCACGAGGTGGTCCGCACGTGCCCGAATTGTCAAAAGCATGCCCCCTACAGCAAATTCCCACCCGACGAGGTGCAGCTACTACCCCCCAGTGTGGCCCCTCGCGCGATGGGGAATTGACATAGTAGGACCGTTGCCCACGGCTCCAGGAAACTACAAGTACACCGCTGTGGCGGTGGAATACTTCTCCAAATGGGTCGAAGCCAAAGCACTAAGGGACATCACAGCAGGAGCCCTGCAAAAATTCTTCCGGCAGAACATCGTCTGTCGCTTCGGCGTCCCGAAGGAGGTCACAGTGGACAATGGCAAACAGTTCGACAGCGCAACTTTCAGACAATTCGCCACACAACTTGGCACAAACTTATGTTTCGCATTGGTTTACCACCCGCAGTCCAACGGCGCGGTGGAAAGGGCCAACGGCATCATCTTCGCAGGTATCAAGAAAAACATCACTGAGCTGCCAAAGGGAAAATGGGTGGACGAACTGCCGAGGGTCGTGTGGTCTCATAACATGACAGAGTCTAGGACCACAAAGTTCACACCGTTCAAGCTCCTATACGGCGAAGAAGCCGTAACACCTGAGGAAATAAAGCTCAAATCCTGGAGAACATCCGAAGGGGCAGAAAACATCGAAGAAGACATCAAGCCCTCAGTTGACACAATCGAAGCTGGTAAGATACAAGCAGCAATCAACTTGGGTAAATACCAAGACGAAACGCGAAGATGGAGGAACAAGAAGGTGAAGCCCAGGAATATCAGAGAGGGTGACTTGGTGCTTCGAAGAATACCAAAGGCCAAGCAGAAAGGGAAGATGTACAGCAAGTGGGAAGGCCCGTTTATCGTCGCATCGATGGCAAGACCGGAGGCCTGCAGACTCCGCACGATAGAAGGCACCGAAGACCCATATTCATGGAACAAGGACATGCTACAAAGATACTACGTGTAGGGAAGTCGCGCAGGGAAGTTGTGTAAAAGCCACCTGAGGGAAATAACCGAAGGGGCTCGTAGAATAAAATTTTCTCCTTTTTTCTCCTGTAAATTAGCACAATGTACCAAAGGGCCCGTACTCTTTTCCTCATGGGGGAAGCTTTCGATTGTCCACTCGGGCGCCGGAGGTGTGAGGTTTTTAACGAGGCGGGACCCTATGTAACCCCTTGTGAAATATAAACAAGGCCCCCAACAAACGAGCGCGTTACAAAGGCGCCAAAGCATCTATCCCTTTTCGTCAACGCGAAGAGGGGAGTCATTGGCGCGGAAAACAAGCCGTTAACGCTTGAAAGAAGTGAGCACGAGGAGCAAAACCCAATCGAGGTCTTCGCTCCCCTTAGCTCCACTTCCCAGAAAACAAAAAATCCCGTCGCAGGAGCGACGGGTGGAAAGTCCTGTCGCGCGAAAGCCGAAGGCTAGGCGTGAACCTCTCCGGCTAAAGAGCCTAAGGTCCCCTAACAAAAATCCCGTCGCCGAAGCGACGGGTGGAAAGTCCTGTCGCGCGAAAGCCGAAGGCTAGGCGCGAACCTCTCCGGCTAAAGAGCCTAAGGTCCCCTAACAAAAATCCCCTCGCCAAAGCGACGGGTGGAAAGTCCTGTCACGCGAAAGCCGAAGGCTAGGCGCGAACCTCTCTGGCTAAAGAGCCGAAGGTCCCCTAACAAAAATCCCGTTGCCGGAGCGACGAGTGGAAAAACCTGTCGCGCAGAAACCGAAGCTAGGCGCGAACCTCTCCGGCTAAAAAACCGAAGGTTCCCTAACGAAAATCCCGCCGCCAGAGCGACGGGTGGAAAGCCCTATCACCGAAGCGACGGCATTAGTCCCCGCAGGCATGCAACATTCAATAAGAAGTCAGAGTTCATCTTCCCCGCCAGTTGAGCGAAGGGGGGGTGGCGCTTCGCAAAACAAGACGCACGACGCCAGTGAAGATGAACAGCCAAAAAAGCATGTAACCTCTCCCGTGCAAGGGGGGGGGGCGGTGGCGCTTCGCAAAACACACGTGTGCACAATCGAAGGTTGAAATGCCTGACAATATGATAAATTACAAAGTACACATTACACCGCGAAGATACACTCCACCCGAAGTGTTGAAATAAACGAAAAATTACATGTTACACAGTGAAGATACACGTCGCCCGAGGAGACAAAGTAAATTACAAAGTACATATTGGTACAAAACGAAATTACAATTAGTGTGAAAGCACGAAGAAATGAATCACACGCACACATCCGAGGGCTCTTCTTCGAAGACTAGGCGGTCCACCTCGGATATCACGTCTCGGACCGCCGCATCTATTATCTCTTCGGCCGTTCGCCGAAGAAACTTTTCAAAGTCGCCCCCTGGAACCGAGGGCAACGCACATCAACTAGAGCTCTCGGCGAAGATGCCTTTGCTTCGATACATAAATTCGTGAGGCGCCAGGGGCTCGTCGTCCACTGGCTCCGGCTTCGGCTCGCGCAGACCTGCCGGAGAACTATAAGGCCTATCGGTATCAAGAATCCGTTTTATTTCACGACGAAGCCTGCGGTTAGCAAGGATCCTCGCGTGTTTCGCCGGATCCCGCTGGAAATCGGCAAAAAAACGCTTCGCCTGTTTGTTCCGGCGATCATACACACGCGCTCTATTCGCCTAGAATGCTTCGAATGAAATCGTAGGATAACGAATATGAAACTTCGTCCAAGACGCACCAGCAACATAAAAGTTCCCCCGATTCAGTCGGTGAGGAGCAACGTCTTCGGCCTGCCTGCGCAGGGGCCAACGCAGGGTCCTGCGCAGGCACCGAAGGTGTTAGAGTACAAAAATAACTATTACAACTGACACCCTATACAACAGCCTACTGCGACCCTCGCACCTCGCCAATCGGAGGACGGGAAGAGGACGCCCTCGTCGGGTCTTCAAGCTCTGGGGCTGCATCAGCACCGCCGCGCCCGTTGTCGCCGTTCGCACCCTCGCCGCCAGGTCTCTCTTCCGCGAGCACAGCCTCTTGGAGAATGGGCTCCGCAATAGCGTCAGCTTTGGACTGTAGCTGTAAGATTGGAGTTCAGAAGTTAGCAAGTTCACCGTCAAGGAATCAACTTAGTAATAGATAAATGAAAGTCACCTGGCTCTTCATCCGCTCGACCTCGCGCTGAACAAGGACACAACCTTCACCTTTGAAAATACGCTCCATGAAGCTGACAGCGATGTTCTTCGCCAAAGCAGGGAGCGCGTCCGGGTTGACAGTATCCTCGCCTGGCCAGCGGAAGGAGGGGTCGCGAAGGGAACGAAGTTGAGCCTTCGTCACAACGCAAGCCTGTCCAGCTTCAGAAGGGAAGAGGCTGTACACGGCGGCGCTGAGCGTACGGACTACGACCATGGCGCTGATGTCTTCATGAAAGTGTGCCCCAGCATCCAGCATGGTGACGCATGCTCGAAGCCACTGGAAGAAGGAGCCCAGGCCAATGGAGTCGGCGCCCTCCGGGAACATATCCGGAGCCACAAGCCCATAACGGGCGAGGAGGTCAGGCAGTTTCTCCTGCAGCTTTTCCGACCCAGTCTTTATTGCCTCCTTGAAGGCGCGAAGCCGCTGTTGCATTGTATCTCGGCGCTTCGCGGCGTCTTCCGCGAGCAACTTCGTAGCCTTGGCGGCGTCCTCGGCTCTCACCGCTTGTTCAGCGGACGCGAGGAGTTCCGTAGTGAGGGTGTTTTTCTCCTCGGCGGATCTGGTGAGGCGCGTCTCCAGCTCTGTTTTTTTTTTCTTTCTCAAGAGACGCCACCTTCGCCCCCAAGTCGGCAACCGCAGTCTTTGAACTGTTTTCGGCCGCCAGTTGCCGAGCAGCACACCGCGCAGCCACGAAGGCCTTCAGCGATAAATCTTGGGCACTTTCCAGGATGTTGTTTACCCCGCTCCCCATCAAGTCCTTCTCCAAGAGGGGAAAGCAGAAGGAGTCGCCCGCCGCGGCTAGAAGCTCACGTTCGCGGTCCCGGCTCTCAAAACGAAGAGATTTCACAATTTTCCCGCCAAGAAGCACAGCGTTGTTCTTCGCACCGAGTTCCACAGCAGTAGCTTCGGGATCAGCATCGCGGACGAAAAAACTACTGCCGTCCGACGAGCTCGATGAAGCTTCGCTGCCGCTCTGCTTCGCTTCGGAGGGGGATGCGGTATTCCGGGACGAGGATGTGGCTTCACCCTTTCTTCCAGAAGACACTTCGGCTCCATCGCCGGTAGTAGGGCCTGCGTGAGGGGGGGACAAGCGGCGGGGGGAGTCGGCCACAATGTTGACCTCCTCGACGTGCCCCTCATCTTCGCTCTCCTGGGCAGTGCTGAACTCGAGATCCAGGGCGGGACGGACTGCCCTCAGGGGCACCGCCACCTGAGGGATGTCAAGAGGCGCCGCTTCCGGAGGAGGACGATTGCTGTCCGCGCTTCCGCCATCTTCGGATTCCCCCTTGCTCCGCAGAGGAGATTGCTGCAGAATGGTATCGAGCAGACGGCTTCTCTTCCTCGGCTTCGCGGACGAAGAAGTTTTTTTCCGCTTTGCTTTCTCAAGAGCCTTTGCCTTCTCCAGGCCGCCATGACCTTCGGCAAGCTTCAACTCTGCCGATCGAGGGGGAGCCGAGACACCCAACGCGTGGAACACCCGGTTCCGTCGGGCCCCACCAACATGGCCGGCGAGGGCTTTGTACTCGTCTTTCGACACCGACCCGATCAACTCGTCGGCCCGGGTCTCGATGACAGCAGGGTCCACCCCTGCATCACCGTGGTAGCAACAGATGTAAGCAAAAACACGAAGCATCGCACCTCCTTAACAAGATTAGGTTCGAAAACTCACGATCGCTCCGAAGGTTGAAAACGGTCACGAAGTCAGGTACCGGAATACCCTCGATCCAGCGGTCTTCGGCTAACCAGGACGAGACGCTCCAGCCGGCCTTGACTGGAAAACAGCCACATGCGACAAACTCTTCGACGAGGTCGCGGGTGCTAAAGGTCTTCGACAGTTTCCGAAGAAGGGCGAGAAGAGCCTCATCTTCGGTGCGGACATTGGAGGAGGCCTTTGGAACGTCACCAAGATTAGAGATATGGTCGACGGCGAGAGGATGGGTCCCCGTGACAGAGTCCAAAGTAACCTTATGGTAGAACCAGTACGAGGACCAGTCGTTGGCCCATTTGTTCTTGCTCGCCGGGACCGGGCTGGGAAGATTTTTTTGAAATGCGAAGGTATAACACCCGTACTGAGGAACAGCTGATATCTCCGCACCTCCGGTTGATTCCACTGAAATTTTTTTCGGCTGGTAGTGCACTCGGAAGGCACGAGCGAAGCCTTCAGCGCTCGGAGTTAGGCAGCAGGTCTTCGCCAGCCACATATACAGATTCAGCCGAACCACCGAAGTTGGTGTCATCTGATGCAAGTACACTCTGAACAAATGAAAAATATCCACAACCACAGGATCCAAGGGCATCCGAAGGCCTGCTGTAAACAAATCACGGAAGACCACCACCTCATCGTCGCGGGGATGTGTAGAAATCTCACCGGGCGGTGGAGCACGGACATCGTCAGCAGAGACGAAGCCCCAACGTGCCAGGTCATCGAGGAGGGAGGAAGTCATCTTGGACAGACCGAGGACTGTGGTTGTCGGATCTCCCGGTTGATTCCTTTTCGGCGCCATTTCCGAAGACTCGGAGTGTTCTGAGAACTCCACTCTCGACCTCTGAGGACTTTCGCGAATCGAGAAGTGAAGAGGCAGGGGAGCAGGGGCGGTGAAAAGTAAAATGAAGAATAACAGGGCCACTACTTATAGGCAAAAGGCAAGCGCGAAAATTCACCGCCCGCGAGACGAAAAGACGCTAATGCCCAGCGCGGCGTGTTTAGTATCACGACGATTCGAGGGTTTTACGGTCTTTTCATATCTTCGCGCCAACTCAATTTCTCCCGCCAAATTTCGAATTTACCATCTTGCACGCGGACTAACGTTTACAAAAGCGAAAAATTTGGCTTCTTCGACGGGGGCACAACTTCTATATAGGTGAACACGGACTGCGCTTCGACGACCACCAACGCGGCGCCCAGCCCGAAGGGTGGCGCTTCGGGACGCCGACGGCGTCCACAAGGTCGAAGCCACGCCCCTAACAAGATCGGGACGAGGCTCCGAGGGGCTACTGTTGGGGTCACCACCTTCGGTCAGATCACCGGAGGAACGCGAAGACATCGAGTCAAGGGCGAGCCGAAGGTCTACCAGTAGAAGGTGACACATCTTCGCGTGTCTTCGGGTCAGGAAGCGAAGACGGTGCACCCGGAAGACTAAAGCTGACACCAGGAGCTATCACGGAGGTGTTCCGTCTTCGCTATTCCACGAGCAAGAAGACGGAGAGGAGCGAAGACTTGGTGACACGAGTCCGCAGAGTACTTAGCAGCGGGTCCGGGAGCTTCGTCAGATGCGGCGAAGATGCCGGGGTCGGCGTGGGTCCCGCTGCTGAGCTGTGGCGCACTCAAGTTGTAACGGGCAAATTACGCTCGTATCTAGGAATATTCCGGGAATATTACCGTTGTAGGGGTGCAATAGAGTAATTGTACATTGAAGTTGTAACGCCACCTATAAATACCATGTGTAATGTTCATTGAAGGGGATCTGGGGGAATGAAGAAAGAACACTTTATTACTTGACTTCCGTGTTGCCCATTACTGTTGTTGTGTTTGTCCGTTCCGGAGACACTCTCCACCAACAAGCAGCAATCATGCATTGATATGATTCTCGTTTGCTAGCTACTAGCTAGTACCTTGCATTGCTGACTAGGTCCAGTGATAGCATACTTTTTATCACCTGCTGGAGCTATATATATATATATATATATATATATATATATATATATATATATATATATATATATATATATATATATATAATCGATCCATAAATCCAATGTAAATGTTTGGCATGGTTCAACGTCTAGTTAATTACATCCAACACAACGCCGGCCTGCCGGCTAGTGAGTACGTAGCCACTCGGCGTCCAATCCCCAGAACTCTCCCTCCCTAATTATATTATACTAATAACTAAGTACTAACAACAAAGCAAGTGGTCTTCGTTCGGCACCTAGCTGAAAATAAATAAAATTTTCTTTCGAAAAAAAAAGAACATGCGTGGTCGTCTTCAAGCAAGGCCAAGAACATCGTGTCCTGCTATGAATGCATGCATGCGACCAAGCGCCGGCGGTGTACGCGATGCAGCAATGCATGCTGCTCACGTTTGTCACACGTACGATGATGCTCAGCATCTCGATCATCTTTGAACGAGTCGAGTACACTAGCTGCTAGCAGCTTAGTTAATTAGTTGCCACTGATCCTGCAGTATAAATAGGACGGATGATCATCAGATCGATCGATCGTCAGGGATTCATGCTAAGCTAGCTACTAGCTCTTGCAGCCACTGTGCACGTCCACATAATTAAGCAGCTAGAGAAGGAAGAAGCAAGACATATAATCATGGGCAGGGCGGCGCCGGCGGGATCGATGAATAACTACGACGAGCTGAAGACGACGTGGCCGCTGGTGGGGTTCGAGATGCTGAGAACGCGGCGGACAGGATCAACATTGACAGGCCCGACGTGTCCGTCGCCTTCTACATGATCCCCACCCCGCTGCCCACCGACTCCAACCCCAACCGCGTCGTGTACGTGTTTTCTGCTATAATATACATAATATCTTAAATAACCTGTAATCTGCGGGGATTTGTTTACACGGGACATCCAAATTGTGCGGTTTAATTTCTAGTTTCGTTCAAAAAAAATTCCTAGAGCATCACAATTGCGTTTTTCTGCCTGCAACACTTTGAGAATTTATGGGTTTCTTTTTTTCTCTGGACGCGGACTGGGTGTTAGCTCAGTTGGTAGGCGCACTTTAACAACTCAGCCCGGTAGAACGACTAAAATCTACTTTTAGGCCCGGGCATTCGGGTAAACCGAAAATTTCGAGTCGGGTAATTCGGGTTTTAAAAATTTCGGGTTTTCAAAATTACTACCTGAAATTTGCTAAAAAAAAGAAGAACCCGACAATACAGGTACCCAAAAATTCGGACCGTCCCACACGCGCGCTGCGGTGGCCAGTGGGTGCTGGCTCTGGCGTCCCATCTAGATGCGCCGCCACGGGACTGCAGTTGCAGGCTCTGGGCGGTGGGCGCTGGGGGGAGGGGGGGCCCTCCGGTGGGGGCGCTAGGGTTACCGGCTTGGTGGGCTGGGCTGCAAGCTACAAGCGTGGACTGGTGGCCTGGTGAGCTTGCAACAATGAACAAATATAGTTGGGCTGGGCTATTTTCGGGTATTTCGGGTACCGTGGCCCAATACCCGAATTACCCGAACTAATTTCAGGTACCGTGGGCTGGAACCCGAATTAGGGTTCGGGTTTTTCAGACTCGGGCTTCGGGTTTTCTGCCCAGTCATATTTACTCTGCACGTTGAGTAGACCACACCTGTTAAATAACTCTCTTGCGCTTTCGTCCTCGTTTCACGCAAAAGGCTGTAGCCGGAGTTATTCAACTCCCCGAGAACTGGTATTTAAATTGGTCTGGCCTCCCTTCCACTTCCGGTATGGAACTAAACCACTGGTGAACAGTATTCCGTGGCGCTACAGTAACTGCTGCAGTAGCTCATGAATTTGGCCCGGCCCATCTAGCCCATGGGCTGTTACACGCACCGCCGTGGTCGCTACCCACCAGGGCTCGAACCCGGTGTGCCACACAATGAAGTCCCCCCTGGCAAAAGCCAGGGTTCGGGGTTTTTTTTTGCGGCCGGTTGTCACAAGGCTTTCTCTTAATGAAAAACGGTGAGGCCGTCATACCCCCCCCCCCCCCCCCCCCCCCCCCCCCCCCCCCCCCCGGCCGTGTTTTTTTGTTTTCGAGTAAGGAATGTGAAAATAGGATGCCTAATTTCTCAAAGCAAGAGTAAAGGTTGTGATCTATACACATTGTCACTTTCCAGTTGCCTACTGGCCATATGTACATTACTATGTGCAAATAGATAGCACATAGACCAATATAATATATACCCTTATGCTCTGCTCAAGTCAACAGTACATCCAGTTCAGGAAAACTACAATTGTGAATTACTAGATCCATTGATACTCTAAATGTAAAGCCTATTTCCGGAATAACTCCAGAGAGAGTTGGCGTTGTAAGTGATCAAAATATCTTGTTGGAGAGTTAACATTTCTCTCATCTGCCTCAGTATAAGTCGAAGCTATACGTGAAGTCACTCATGGAAACATACCACTATGATAGTTATTTATGTAATCACATTGTTGTAAGACTTGCATGCTGCTACTTCTTATATGACAAGGCAGTGCTCCTACTGATTCTTCCAAAAACAACACTTTCAGAAATAGTAGTTACCTCTGTTGTGCCAACACTTGGGAAGATATGGCTTTGTCAAGACAGATGTTTGAGTCATGCCATTTCTCGAGCTTTGTGTATATCGGCGCCAAATCTAACCATGCGTCCATCTCCAACTTCTGGGATTCAACCTGTCAAGATCAAGTGGATAATGAGCAAAGAGAAAACACGAAATTTTTGTTAAATTTCAATAAAAATGAGGGGGGCGCAACTCCTTACAAGTGGTCGACTTCCAGACTTCCTTCTTCGCTTGGATTGTCGAAAGGAAAACCCGAAAAGATTCCACTGAAGACTTGGACTGTCCACGGGAAGCTTGTATTAGAGATATGTATAGATAACTTACCTTGTACTCTAAGTCTACTTGATTCTTACTTGTACACAAGCCGAGATATATATATATATATATATATATATATATATATATATATATATATATATATATATATATATATATATATATATATATATATATATATATATATATATATATATATGAAAGGTCACCTCCACAATGTGTGTGGTGTTTCCCCCTCTCGCTATCTCTCTACATGGTATCAAGAGTTCGGGCCCTAATTCCCTGACTCCTAACCCCCCGCTGTCCTAATTCCCGTGTGCCGCCACCCGGCCCGCACGTCCACCACCCCACCCGGTCGCACCGCCTCCCTGGCTGCACCGCCCTAGGTCGCGCCGTCCCCTGGCCGTGCTGCCCCTAGGCCGCGCCACTCCCCTGGCCGCCCCGCCCCCAGCGCCGATCAATCTGATCCGGCGCCATGTCGACGGATTCGTCCACCTCGTCGGCGTCCAGCCCTAGCTCCGGCATCGTCACGACGCCCGGCTCCTCCGACTCCGTCTTCCCGATCTTCATCAACCCATACGCTCTGTCAACGTCAAGACCCACGTCCCCATCGAGCTCGACCTCCGGCTGCCAAACTACAACAAGCGGAACGCCTTTTCACCGCCATGTGCGGCAAGTTCGACCTTCTAGGACACATCGACGGCACCATCGCATCCCGTCCGACTAATCCCACATGGAATCAACCGGACGCTTGTGTGCGCAGCTGTATGTACGGCTCCGTCTCCGATGGGGTTCTTGACCTCGCCATGGCGCCAGATCAGACCGCCCGTGCCCTCTACACGGCCATCTGTGATCTGTTCCAGGTGAACCAGGAGCCGCGCGCCGTCATCCTGAACCAAGAGTTCGCCTCCTTGTCTCAGGGTGACCTTCCCATCGAGGCTTACGCCTCGCAGCTGAAGCAGGCTGCCGACGCTCTTCGTGATGTCGGCCATTCCATCCTGGATCGCCAGCTAGTGCTCAACCTGCTGAACGGCATCAACCCCCGCCTCGCCAACACCGCTGGCATCAGTGCCAACACGAGACCACTGCCGACCTTCACCGAGGCAGTGAACATGCTGCGCCTGAAGGAACTTCGCCTCGCCAACGACAACAAGGTCGCCTCCAACACCACCCTTACCGCCTCCACGACGGCAGCCTGCTCCTCTACGTCCTGCCGCTCGACGTCCTCGCCTGCTTTGCAGCCCCGCAGCGGCGGCAGAGGCAAGGGAAAGGGCAAAAGCGGCTGCGGCAATGGCGGCGGCGGCGGCGGCGGCCGCAAGCAGCAGCATCAGCAGACGGCCCAGGGTTCCCAAGGAGGAGCACGCGGCGGACCCAGCCCATCGACCCATGGGTCTGCTTCAACTCGTGGGCCTGGGGCCCACAGCAGTAGTGGCGCCCTCCCATGGCACCCGTCCCTCAGGCCCACACCGCGTTCGCGCCGTCGCAGGTGTCGACTCCTACGCCAGCGCCCGCCGGCTACCCTGCGCCAGGCCCCTCCATGATGGGCGCATGGGACCAGGTGGGTCTCATCGCCGCCCTCAACCAGATGGCAGTACAGGGCAACAACCCTTGGGTCCTCGACATTGGAGCAACATTGTAAGGAACATGGCCCCATTAGGCCATTGTTTTGTGATTTTGGTGATTGAATACCAACGCAATCAATGGGACTAAGGAGTTTGTCAAGTGAATATTAATAGATCTTAGGGATGAAGCAAAAAGGCCAAGCAAAGCAAAACACAAAGAAAAAACTCAAAGAAACGCTGAATTGGACGAGTTCTGCAGAAACAGTGGCACCGGATGCACCGGTGACACTGCACCGGTCTAACCGGTTGGCAGCGGATACACCGGTGCCATACCACTGGTGTAATGGGCCGTGCAATGCCCAAGCCATGTGGAGAAAAGCAAGTATCACCGGATGCACCGGTGATGTTAAGTGGGAGCCTCGGTGCAACCACCATGCTATCACTCAGAGAGCATGTCAAGTGGGCGTGAAGAAGTTTCTTCAGCACCGGTTGAACCGGTGGTGCATCAGGCAAGGCACCGGTTTAATTTCAAGATAGAAGCTGAAGATTTCTTCATGACCGCATGAACTGGTGAAGCACCGGTGCATGGGACCGGTCTAACCGGTGACAGCCACGTCAGCTGTCAGATGGCCAACGGATAGCGCAGAGCTGTGAGTGACCGGATACACAGGTACCCCACCACCGGTCTATCCGGTGCCCTCGCAGAAAAGTGGCCAACAGCTGTTAACGGCTCTATTGACTTTGTGGGCTATATATATATGCCATCCCCCGGGCATTTCAAGGCTGCTGGAGTTACTACAAGCCTCAAACACACCCAAGAACATCTCCAAGCCATCCAAGTGCTTATTGATCATATCTTTAGTCCTGAGTACACATTTGAGAGTGTTAGTGCTAGGTGAGCTCTTAGAGAGTGAACAAGCAAGGCTTTGTGCTCTGGTTCTTGAGTGAACCAAAAGAAGATTTCGGTGCGTCGGCACCTTGGAGCTTGGTGGCTCGCCGGCACGTCATCAACCCTCCGACTTGGTGTGGAGCAGCGACGACATCCTTGTGTGGGGGACGTGGAAACCCCCATCCTTTGTGAAGAAGCTCCTTAGTGGAAATCGGGATCAAGGTGACCGTGGTTGAGTCCGCGGAAGAGACTTGATTACCGAGAAGCAATACTCTTAGTGAGTACTTCAACAACGTAGATGTAGGTGTGCCTTTGTGGCTAACCGAACCATGGGATAAACACCCGCATCAAAAGTTTGCTTCCTCCTATCCCGCTCTTTAAGCTTCCGCATTTCATACTAGCAATTCTTGTTTACCTTTACTTTTATCGAGTAGTCTCTTGATAGGAAAGGCTATAGATTGCTAAACTCTTTTGGGATATGGGTTTCACACTAGAACAACCTTAGTTGCACATATAGATAGCATGTTTTAGTTTAATATTATGCAATTTAGTTGGAGCCAAAGGTCTAGGTTTTAAGTTGCCTAATTGACCCACTTCCCCTCTTAGGCTAGAGCATGGTCTGATCGCTTTCAGACATCTCATATGTCCTCCAACGATGGTATACTCATATCCTGTCTTTCCCATTCACCGTCCTTCATCACAGTCGGCAATGTAAATTCCATACTAATTTCTTGTCGTGGCACTTCCAGTATTTCTATAGCTGATTATCCTTTTCAACTCAATAATGTTCTTATCGCTTCGCATCTTGTTCGTAACTTGTTATCTGTTCGTCAGCTTACTCGCGATAATAACTATTCCATTGAGTTTGACGCTTTTGGCTTCTCTATTAAGGATCTGAAGACCAAGACCGTGATTCTTCGCTGCAATAGTGGCGGGGATCTCTACACTATTCCACCCGCCCACGCCATATCCTCCGCAGCCACCTGTCACGTCACCTCTGCTTCGTCCTCGTTGTGGCACTTACGTGTTGGTCATCCTGCTCCAGCCGCCATTAGTGAACTTAATAAAATTTCAGCTATTTCATGTAATAATGCAGCACATGGTCTTTGTCATGCTTGCCAGCTCGGCAAACATCGCGCCTGCCTTTTACTAGTTCATCCTCTAGCACCTCTGCTCCCTTTGAACTCGTTCATTGCAATGTCTGGACATCACCTGTGCTTAGCATCTCGGGTTTTAAGTACTATCTTGTGATGGTTGATGATTTCACACATTACTGTTGGGCTTCTCCTCTTCGGCATAAATCTGAGGTCCACAGGCATATTGTTGAGTTCGTTGCTTATGCTTGAAAGGATCGATGGACCAAGAGGGGGGGGGGGGTGAATTGGGCCTTTTTCAATTTCTAAAACACAATTAAGCAACCTTAACCTATGCAATGCTAGTAAGGCATCAATTCACCAACCAGATAACTAAACTACCTACACAAGCTAATAGAGATATAACGAGAAGTAAAGCCTAGCAAGGTAGAGCTAAGTTATGATCTCTAAGTCAAGCACATGAATAAATTGCATGAAAGAAAATGCTTGAATAAAGAGAGTGGACAAGAGACGACCAGATTTTTTCCGTGGTATCGATGTGTTGGCACACACCCCTAATCCACGTTGTGACACTCACAAAGAGTCTTGTCACCTCCCAAGTCACCGAGACGAGGGCGCTCCCAATCTTCTTCTCTGGGCTCCCACAATCCTTGGCAAGCTCCGCGAGAAACACCTCGATCACCAAGATTGCCTAGGTGATGCCAATCACCAAGAGTAACAAGCTAAGGCCTTCACTTGAGCAAGAACCGATCACCAAGAATGGATGCACACAAGCTTCTCTCTACTCAAGTCCTTAATCTTGCTTCTTGATTGATTGAATGAACAAGTATGTGGAAGATGAAGCTCAAGGTGGCTCTTGACTATAGTATGAGTGTTTGGATGTTGCCTGGTGTCAAGAGTAGCAAAATGACCCATTGGAGGGGTATATATAGGCAGCTCACACGAATAGAGCCGTTGGAGAAAAGCTGCCAGAAAACTGCGTAGCGCCGGTTAATCCGACGATCCTCCAATAGCTAGCGTCGGTTTAACCGATGAATGTAAACTGCCCCTTCTGAAAACTAGCCGTTACAACTTGGGCAGATTAACCGACGTATCATCGGTTTAACCGGAGAGTGTAGTTGTCTACTGATCAACTGAAAAACTAAGTCTCTGGACAACTGCACCGACGTTAACTCAAACCTATCGTCGGTTTAACCGGTGAGTACAACTTCTGAAATCCTTGGAAAAACCATCTCACTGGTCAATTGCACCGACGTCCCATTTCAAATAGCGTCAGTTTAACCGGTGTATAGAGCTTGAAATCCCCTGGAAAAACCAACTCTGGACTAATGCACCGATGTTAAATTCAAACACATCGGTTTAACCGATGTATTGACTTGTCCAGACTCTGCTGACTTCGTTTAACCGACGTATAGAAAATTGGAAGCGTCGGTTAAACCAGTGTTAAAGACTTTTTCTGATTTTGTCTTTTCTGATTTGAGTCTTGAATGAAATCCAAATATTCTTGAGATATAAGTTGAAAACCACTTATTTGAACTTCTAGAAACCTGAGTGACCATAGTGTGCATCCATTTTCAAATGACCATGTCCATGCTCAAGTTACTTGACCTTAACCCCTCTTAATAGTGCGATCACTACAAAACTATAAAACCTATACTAACCTAAGTGTCCTTCTCAGCCTTATGACACTTAGGACTAGAAAGATCCTTAGTCTTGACATATATTTGAGTTGAATACCGAGATCGCCTTTTTGGATAACGAAATTGAGGGGCCTCTTTTGACATATGACCAAATGAGCGATAATGATCTATTAAGCTGCACAAACTCATTAGTCACAATAATGGTTGTCATTAATCACCGAAACATACCTTGAGGGCCTAGATGCTTACAATGCTCATACCCATTTTAGCTTGTCTGTCAAGTGTTTTCAGGCGGACAACGGCACCGAGTTCATCAACAACACCACTTCTACCTTCCTTGCTAGTCTCAGCGTCTTGCTTCGCACATCGTGCCCCTATACCTCCACACAGAACGGCAAGGCTGAACGGATGTTGCGCACACTTAACAACATGGTGTGCACCCTCTTGTTTCATGCTTCTATGCCTCCCGCCTACTGGATGGAGGCACTGGCGACTGCCATTTTCCTGCTCAACAGGAGACCCTCCTCATCCATCAGTAATGGTATACCACATCATCTCCTTCATCGCTCTATGCCAGACTATTCCTCTCTTCGAGTTTTCGACTGCCTGTGCTACCCAAACTTTAGTGCCACGACACCTCACAAACTGCGTGTTCATCGGTTATCCCTCCTCCCAAAAGGGCTACCGCTGCCTCGATCTCTCGACCAGACGCGTGATCGTCTCCCATCATGTGATTTTTTATGAGACTAATTTTCCGTTTTCAGCTGCAAAGTCGTCTGCGGAGGCTCTTGATTTTCTCCTGCAGGATCGTCGTCACGTATCTCCCTCGCCTCCTGCGACCAGCGAGCCCTCCCAGGCTCCTGTTGCTGGGCGGGATCTGGTCAACCCCCTGGAGGATGACCCCGCCATCCTCTGGCGCGGTCCTGTTCTCTCGACCGCGGCAGCCACTGGCGGGCCTCCACCGGTTCCTGGACTGGCCCCTTTGACCGCCCCTACGCCAGCCCTGGCCACTCTTACTTGTACATCAAGCTGTCTCGGCTATATATATGAAAGGTCAACCCCCCCCCCCCAACGGGTGTGTGGTGTTTCCCCCTCTCACTATCTCTCTACAACTTGAATTTGCGCTTTCAGCCTCAAAATGTCCAGTGGCGGAGCCAAGGGGGGATTCATGCACATACAATCTAATTTACTTAATCACTAGTTATTTAAGTTAATTAATGATCATTTAGATATTATTTTTCTAGTAATTGGGACCTCTCATCGTTTAGATTAAGCTTGATTGATTTAAATATCATATTTACTAACACATAAGTTCTTATTTCTACATATAAGATATTATCTTCATTCTAATTTATAGGTTGTTTGAGATTTCTAGATATATATATACAGTTTTTGCTAGGTACTAGACATAGTTTATATCTGGGTACATAGCAAATCCTATGTATTTATATTCATGTATTTAAAAGATAAAATGATCAATAATTTTGAACATAGAGAAAAATCATTATGCCAAAATGGCAAAAATACTTATTTATTTTATTTTATTGACCATCTTTTGATATAGATGAAATATGATTATTCATACTATATTAAAATATAGATACTCCCTCCGTCCCAAAAAACAAGTCATTCTGGGATTCAAAATTTGTCCCAAAAAACAAGTCACTTTACCCTATTTAGAAAGTACATGTGCATGTAAGAATCAATTACTACCAAATATGGGTAACACATAGGGGTAAACATGGTTATTTTACCTTTTTGTTAATATGTCCTAAAATTTCTAGAATGACTTGTATTTTGGGACGGAGTGAGTAGGTATTATTATGCTATATATAACTCTAGGGTAACTGTTATTTAGCCTATTTGGAACCATGTCACAAGGCCGCGCTTTCTGCATGAGCATGTATGGAAGTGCTCCATTGCTTCTCACATCTGGAGCCCGCATCTTAATCATTATCCAGGGTAGAAATGTGTGTCATAACTTAGCTTTTTACAGGTGCCAATGTCATAATTTTATATATTAGTTTGACTTGATTTGGTCCGGCCCCCAAGTTTGATTCCTGGCTCCACCACTGAAAATGTCCAACTGACCATCTTTCTCAGCTTCATCCGTTGCAAAATCCGCTGTTGCTTCAGCTTCCTGTAGATTTTGCTGTGCAGATAATATAAGAATTAATAATTTCCAGGCACTAATGGAACCTCCCATCACCATCTCAAGACACTTTGTTGCACTTTGAACAGAGGCATTGAGTTTCCGTTGCATTGCATTTTCCCAAGCAAGGCTATACAATATTTTAGGATTATACTTTGCCATTGCAGCAGCATGCTGCAGCAGCCTTAGTTCATCATCTTGTAATCTCGATTGGTCCAAGTCTGAGGTGGAGGACCTAGAAAAAGGTCCATAACAAATGCCAAGAAAATGGTTTACAACGCTGATAAAATGCATATCACAACTTCTGAAAGACTTCATGACTTTATTTGCAAATTTTATCCCTTCAGAAGCATGCTTTGGGTTCTTACAACATAGTTTTGCTCCTAAAAGAAGAGATGGAATATGAGGCTTTCCCTTTCTCTCCAGTACACAAACACTATTCCTTATGATGTTTAATGCACTATCATCCATGCCAGATGCACTATAGCAAAGTGCAAGGATATATCATCTCTCTGATCTGTTGTAGGGTCCAGGCAACAGCATTTCTACATGGCTGGCCAAAACTTCATAGTGACCAGATAATGACAGTGCATACATCAGGTGATTCACAAGTTCAGGATCCCATTTTTTTCTTGGAGGGATAGCTTTCTTGTCAGTATAAGTAACAACAAAAGTAAATTTTGAGGGAACTTCACTTCAACACCACAATAGAGTAGAGTCACTGCCAAATCTTTTTGCAAGTTGGCAGACCTTTGAGAATCTAGATTCCATGGTTTTGCAAGAGCTTTCCGATTTGCGATGATGGTTTCGTCAAAACAACCACTCCTCATCCACAATTTAGGAAGATATTCTAGAGCCAAACGGAATATGTCTATTAGCTTACACTCTTCAGCAGTACCATCTGGAACACCATATGGCCATGCAGACTCTATAATGTCAATGATCGTTCTGCATTCTTCTGCAGCATCTGCCATGATAAGGTAGCATGATGTGATATTCAGACGTATGCAACAAAGTTCTTTCAGATGCAGAAGTTACCAATACAAAGCATAACCGATTTAATTTCAGTTTGTGAACTACACACCTTTCAGTTTACATTAATTATATAAACCAAAATAAATAGGCCGCACATACATAGGACAGCAGCAAACTTGCAATGCTTCTGGACCTATGTACAGACTTCAGATGAAAATGCTTAAGGGCAATAAAAGAAAGCATACTGAACAGAAACGCAGTTAATACTGAACTAAGTCGAGTTGAGTTTGGTGTGTGTTGAGCTCCCAATCCAACCCGCCGGTGTTGTTACCGTGACGTTTTTCTTTTTTCTTTTTTCCCCTGATTATGGCCTCCCAGGGACATAATTTTGTATTTTTTTTGCTTTATCAATAGAAACGCACTTGTCAAGTGTTGTTCATTCAAAAAAGATTTTGCTTTAAGCAATATGGCCTCTAGAAGCAAGCTTACAGAGTGCAAGGACATATGCATTGACATTCCATACACGTGAGGATATCCTTCTTGAAGAGCGTGGTGGCGCTGTAGGCTTGATACTTTCAGCAATAGCAATGGCCATTCATGGTCTCAGGCTTCTTATATCTATTCCCTGAAGAACTTGCAATGCTGCATCGAAGTTCCCTCTCTGATGTTCCAGTCTACCTAACAACGCCCGAGCCTCCTGTTACATTAGCAAATAAATCTGACAGTGAGCAAATCTTTGCAACAAATATGGAAGCAAAGAAATGACTTGATTTTTGAAAATCATCTAGCAAGGTTTAACAGTTGGAAGAGAAACTTTAGGGAAGAATGCTGCAACCAAGCCCTCAGGATAAAAGATACCTCAAGAAATCCTTTTCTGGTTTGGGTCAATAATCCCTTGTAAATGATAGATAGCTAGTTTAGTTTCCACTTCCAGTTACAGTATTTCAGCTCCTCCAGTCCCTCCTTCCTTTTTTGTATAGCTCCCTGTCTCCCCTATCCCTTCCAACAGTTAGCTGGTAGTTGTTTTTGCTTTTGCCCTCTTCTTTGTTCAGACTTCTTAAATAAAAAAAATTCACAGTGGGGGGCTCCCTCGCCGTGTTTCCCGGTTCAAAAAGCAAATCTTTGCAAGACAGCCTATCCTCTTTAAAGAGCAGAGGAGTTCAGCCAAACCTCATAATTTAGTGAAAGGGTCTCTCTTAGGTCTGATTCTACTTCATTTACTTGGCTATCATCAGGAGTTGTTTCACGACTTGTCATCTTTGAAGAAGAGCCATTGCTGAGAAATCACGTGTCGCAAAAGATTCTGGCGATTGAGGAAGATCTTCAAACTTGGACTGGTCCCCGCTGCAAGTACATAACAAGATCACGGACATCTTTGGCGTGCAGATAATTTAACTTAATTTGGACAAAAGAGCTCTATCTCCTGGGATCTTTCCTTGGGCCAGCATTCACTCAGTTAGACTGCAGGACCTAGCAATGTCAATAAGAAGTCTCAGTGCATATTCAGTATTTAGATACTAAGCAACGAAGTCATGAGCAAACACATTAAAGTCTATATATGTGGAAGATTTAGCAATTTCTATTGCTAATTTCTCAAGTTAGGGTGGCTTCTCAGATTAAACAAATACAGCTCCATGAATAGCAACAGCAAGCAAGGTTCAGAGTTTCTGCACATAACTGTGGAACAGATATACCAATCAAGTGACTAATAAGGACTAAGGAGGCAAATTCCCTCAAAAGCAATAGAAAAAGGCTCACAGTTATTTACACTCTTGCTCGTAGTAACTCCCATTAAGATTACAAACATCATCATCTCCTTGGATGTAACACATATCGACATCACAGCAAGACGCCAATAAACAGTAACACCCAGTCCTACTGTCTGTCAACAACAGTAATGGCCCACAAGGCCACAACGCAGCAGACAGGAGAGAGATCAGTTCCATCCTCCATATATCCCAATCAACCATACCCAGAAAAAAAACAAGGAAAAAGTTGGATAAATCCTAATGAAGAAACGCAGAATTGGACAAATCCCCACGGATAATTGCATGACAATCAGATACCCACTATTTACACCTCAGGAAACAGCAGAGCAGACCAGAATTCCGGGGCGCCGTGGAATCTCCCGAGAAATGCAGCACCCCTGCCCCTAGAAAACGCTAGCGGACGGACCCAGCGTGGGGCATGAACCCCCCGATCTCATCTCAGAAAATTAACTGCAATCCCTACCTCGGATCCCAAGTCCCACGGCGTGAAATTGAAGTCACTGAAGACGAAGAAGAACCTACTCGAACCCAACAAGGAACAAGCATCAAGCAGAAACGGATGGAAGTACCGCGCCGATGCTCCCTCCACGACGCGGCAAAAAATCCGCCGCTGAACGACGCCGGCTGGACAGGAAAACCCGGGCGCGCTTGCTCAATGCAGTTAGGGTCGGTTAGGGTCGGACGCGCGAAGAGCACTTGTGGGGAGCTTCCAAGTTGCATGGAGTAGGGTCGGTTGCTTACCGACAGGAGGGATCGATCTGAATGGATCGTGGCAAAGAGGTGGGGATGAATTGGGATTTTTTTAATTTCTATCAAGTTCTTAACATATTTCCAGTGTTGTTCAAGCTTATAGTTCAAAGACCTAAAATCTAGATCACATTAACATTATGAAACTAAGTAGGTAAACACAATAACAAAGTCATTTTTCTTAAGGGATCACACTATCATGCAAAGACTAGCCCGATTGAAGCAAACTATCAAGAGCAAGTTCTAGTCTCAAACAAACAAGCAAAGAGTAAGAACTAAAAAACAACTAATTAAATTGCTTGAAAGTAAATGAGAATGGACAAGAGACAACCGGATTTTTTTCCCGTGGTATCAGGAGTTGACGCTCCCCCTAGTCCACGTTGGAGCACCCACAAAGGGTATCGCTCCCTTGCATCACGAAGAGCAAGTATCCACTAAGAATACCCTTTCTCCATCTCCGGAACGGTGAGTTTCAAACCGTGTACAATTTTTCCTTCTTGGAGCTCCCACAAACTCCAAGAGCTCACCAAGAGCCTCCGATCACAAAGACTGTCTAGGTGTCGTCAAATACCAAGAGTAACAAGCTCTAAGGCTTTATTTGACCATCACTCAGTTGGCCCTAAGACTCTAGCACACTTGCACTCTTGCAATGGATTGATTTCTTGTTGAATTGCTTGATCTCAATGTGTGGATGTGTTCACTCAGCTCATGGGGGTGGCCTCAGGCGTTCAAGGATTCAAAAGGCAGTGAAGAGACCCGAGGTACCCCTTAAATAGGCTAGAGATCACCAAGTGGCCGTTACCAACTTTCTGGAAAAAGTTGGTAACGTCGGATAGTCCGACCCAACCCCAGGCAGGGGCGTCGGATCATCCGACCCCTCTGCATTTTCCATTTAGCCGTTAACATTTAAACCTTTGTTGATGTAATCACTCCGACGTGTTTATCCGATGTAGACTTGATCAACGCATCGGATCATCCGGCCTTATATGAATTTTGAATTCCAAAACCAACGGCCACTGATCATTACTCCTATTGATTTGTCCGAAGCTTAGCGTCGGATCATCCGACTCTGAAGCATGAATTCCAACCAAGAAAACAGGCTCTCTGGTACATCATTCGAGTCTTTGTCCAACTCCCTTTTTCTTAGCATCGGATAATCCGGCCCAACTGGCAATTTTTCATCCCAGAAAACATGCTCTCTGAGTAATGCTACCACTCATAATCCGACAGGCAATATAATGCGTCGGTTAATCCGGCTTCTTGGGTGTGTTTATCCGACCCAAGGTGCTCGGATAATCCGACCCCACTGAACCTTTTCTATTTTCTATTTTCTGACTTGGGTTGATTTGAACGTCGATCTTTTCTGCTTCCAAGTGTTTTTCTGAGTTTCCTTGGCTATCTAGAGTTGATCTTGAGCAAGTGTGCATGAAATCTAAGGCCAACTCTTGAACGGTCAAGCTACTAACTTCGAACCCCCCTTAATAGTACGATCACTAACTCAAAGCTATTAAACCTATACTAAATCAAGTGTCCTTCATCTCCTTATGACACTTGAGTCTAGAAAGGTCCTTAATCTTGTGAATTTGAGTCCATGACTTTGTATGTTGATTTTGAGGGGTCTCCTTTCATTTGCGACTTTAACGAATAAATGATAATCGCTACAAAACACACATTAGTCACAAACGTCGTCACTAATCACCGAAACTTACCGATTAGCATCTACGGGCCTAGATGCTTTCAATCTCCCCCTTTTTGGTGATTGGTGCCAACACAAAGATAGAGATAGAAAATAATGAAATTTAAAGTGCAAACAAATAACTGAAACAGCTGAAATAAAGCCACATGTATCGCCATGTCAACACAGAGTCATACACAAGAAGCAAATGACATGTCTAATACATCAAAATCCATGAAAAGTCCAAATCACGCCACAAACCTCCCTGAACCCCCTATCTCTATTCCCCCTATCTATCTCCCCCTTTGGCGACAAAGCACCAAAAGGGAAGGCTGGAGCTGAAACTAGTCCTGGGGCGGAGAAGACGGTGTCGGGGTAGTCGAGCTCGGAGTAGCTATGAAGCGGTCGACGTCGTCATCGTCATTCGAAGAAGTGGAAGTAGCACGCTCAGTCGGAGAGGGTGATGGGGCAGCTGAAGTAGCAGAAGCTGAAGACACCGCTGCCTCCATCATGACAACCGTGGAGTCCGTCTGAAGAGCGACCGAAGCCGCTAGCGACATGGGAACCGTGGAGTCCATCGAGACATGAACAGCAGAAGGTCGAAGCGGTGGTGGTGATGTGCTCTCAAACTGAAGTGCCTCAACCGGCAGAGTGGAGCTGACAGTAGCTGGAGGTCGAGACTGGGCAGTGCTGAGCTGCTGAAAGTCCTGAAACTGTCTCTGCTGGTCAAGGAACTGTCGCCTCTGATCCAGTGTCATCGGTGTCTGCTGAGGGTACCCAAACACCCCTGGGTGTAGAAGTGGCGACATCGGAAACAACGCCAAGGGTGTCTGGGGCAGGCTAGCAGCCGACCGGTAGGAGCTGCAGGGTCCAAGGTACTGGAGGAGGTAGAGGCAATCATGACGTGACTGGAAAGTGCTCCGAAGCAACCTAAGAAGTACTGGAGCATCTGCTACTGCTGGAAGAGCTGGAGTCTGACTGTCTCCTGGTGTTGCCTCATCTCCTAGAACATCAGTGCATGTGCCTCCTGCTGTCGAGCCTGCTCTGCCTGAAATCGAGCTTGAGCGGCTACCTGTCTGTCCTGCTGATCGGTAAAGGCACGCTGCTGCTTTGTCAGAGTCTGTAGGATCTGTGCAAGCGTGTCTGGCACTGCTACCTGGGCCACTGTCACTGGAGGTGGTGTCGGGGGCCTAGTGTCGTGGCGTGGTGCTCCTGCCCCAGACGTACCGGCCTCGTCATCGTGAGCTCGTCGGACGGGAACTGTAGGAGTGTAGTCCTCGTCGTCCTCGGAGTCCTCTGAGTCTGTGGTGGCCAGGTAGTGGGGTAGCTGGGCCTCTGCAGCTGCAAGTGAAGCGCCGGCGGCCAGAAAAGGGTCCTGAGCGGCTGCTGTCTCTGCCTGAGCCTGCTCTCGGAGCCTCTGCTCGACTCTCCGCTGACCACGAGCTCCTCGACGACTGTCGTTCGGAGAAGTAGGCGAGTAGTCCTTGAACGACGTGGTCGAGCTCTCCAGGTTGTTTATCATCCGACCCTGGTCAATCTGAGCTAGGATCCAACTGATCCAGTGAGCGTAGGGTTGTCTCCTGCTCGACGTGAGTGTAACACCCCCGGTGTTTAATTTATGCTTAGCTTGCTAATCCTAGGACTAATCTTGCTCTTAGCGATCACTAAACGAGCATCCTAGACATTTCCTTTAGTAGGTTTCTACCCTATTTTTCTTTAGAATCTAAGGCTCAAATGAATTTTTGCCCAACATTAAAGTTGTAGAATAAATCTTTCTCTACAACTTCTATTTTGGCCAAATTTCAAGTTATAGTTGGAAAAAATTGAGTTTGGGCCATTCGAACTTCGAATCAGGGATTTTTGGGGCGTTGGACATGGGACCGGTCAGACCGGTGTTGAGCACCGGTCAGACCGGTGCTCATGGCGCTGGCGGCGCACAGCGCCGCGCCGGGGAAGCTCTCGCCGCTTAAACTGCGCTGCCATGTCACGAGCGAAACCCCGTTTCGCCTCTCCTTCTTCTCCCTTCTCGCGCCCGCGCGAATTCGGCAGGCGAAGCAGAGCTCGATTTCGCCCTCCCTTGGCCGGAATCGAGGCCGCCGCCGTCGGTTGCCACGGCCCTAAACACAGAGCTCCGCCCCTCCTCGTCGATGTCCCATTTCCGTCCCTCCTCGACTCGATTAAAGGTAGCTGTGAGCTTCCTCATACCCTAATCCACGTCCCCGACCTCTTTTTCCTTGGGTTCAGGCGCCACCCTCGCCGGGAACGCCTCTCGCCGCCGTGCGCCGCCGCTTGCCGCCGCCCGCTCGTCGCCCCGCGCTCTGAGCCAAGTTCCTGCGCCACTTACGCGCGCACGGAGGCTGCCTAACCCTGCTAGACCTTCCCCGCCCTTCCTTTGCCGCAGCCCCGCCCCTTGCCGGCGGGAACGCCGCCGCCGGAGTGCCGCGCCGAGCGGTGCTCTGCTCTGGCGGGCACCGCTCGCTGTGAGCGGTCTAACCGCTTGCGGTGACCGGTTGAACCGGTATTGACCGGTCAGACCGGTGTGGTGAACCGGTTGGACCGGTCCACTGTTCTTTTTAGTGTGCTGATCTTCCAAAATTCCTAGTAATTCGTAAAAAAATCCTAGAAATGCAAAACCAGTTCCTATAGCTTCATAATTTCATGCTCTATCAAATAGAACCATGAAATGGATAGTTTCGTCACTGTTGCCAGATGGTTTCACGTGATCTTGTTTAGTAGTAGCCAAAATCTAGAAAATGTCCTTTTGACCTCAGAGCTAATCCTGTTTAGATTAAGTGTCTTCACTGATATTCTTTATTGGAGACACTTCAGGCTAAAAGGCAATAGCAACCAAGAATCTATATCAACCCTGAACCATCCCTTTGAACCATAGCTAAAACTATCTTTTGTCGGTTTTGTCCATGCAATTTTTGTATGAGTATTGCATTGCATTGCATTGCATTGCCTCACACTGCATCTTTTCATAAGTCTTATGCATAGCATCATTCTTTTCTATAGACGCTGAAACCGAGGTAGACTACGAGCTGATTGCTGAGCCGGTCCAGGAGCTTCCCGCCGGAGACCAGCAGCCAGGAGAAGCCGTTGAGCCAGCGCCAGAAGAAATCACTAACCCAGCTGACCTGCAAGGCAAGCCCCAGAGCATATCCCTTATTTTAAATACTCCATGTTTTACTTAAAGTATTGTGCATTTACGTTCAAGGAGTTGATTGGAACCATAGATGCATAATCTTGGATACCCAGTGTCTTACTAGTTCAGTTTATTGCTAGTACGACTATGCTTAATTAAGGTTCGATAGAAGACGGGTGATTTCCTATCACCCGCGAGAGATAGGTTGCTATTTCAGTAAGAGAAGTGAGAAGTAATGCTGTAAGAATGAAATTGGAGACCGGGTGGAGGCAAGTTGGGCATGCTTATGGAATGAAGGAAATATGAGCCTCCGCCTGTGTCGATTGAGGACCGTGCCATTGTTGGCCCTTTGACTGAGGATTGAACAGTACTAACCATATGCCGGAAGTAGGAGGTAGTCGAAACCGGTAAGCTAATTACCTAATTGCAACGGAATCTGACTCTCCATCCGCTACACTAGCGTGGTGCGAGGGCGGGTGATGTAGTCGTCCACGGGTTCACCGGGTGTTCGCACGTGAGGGACTCATCATCCGAGTGTTTGCGGCCGCGCGTCAGATTTCGAGGTAATTATGGGAACAGTTGCTCGGTGTGACTCGACGGGGTTGCACTTGGCGTGTGAGTTAAGTCTACCTTGCAAAGTTAAATCGGATCGATTCACCGTGACTCGCGGATATGAGAGCCTTGGTCAATGCGTCGCATCATAGTAAAGATTGAAAGGACAGAAAGATGGAAGTTGGATTTGTGATTATGTTCTTGAAAAGATAATATGATCAACCATGTATGCTCTAGAGAACTAGGCAAACATAGTTTATAGTTGTCAACTCAATTGAAGCTAAAATATTGGAAGTAAGGATCCAATACTAGTGGCTTTTCAGCAAAAGAGCTACAGAGCCAAAAAGCCTTACATGTTTAGGAGTCGGCTAAGTATATACCAATAGTCGGGTAAGCCTTGCTGAGTATTAGAATACTCAGGCTTGTTGTAATATACTTTAGCCGGATGCATTTCGGAGGACTTCGAGGAGATCTTCGCCTCGGGGATCGGTCAACCACTTCCTCTGGGTTGGTCGGTCGAGTGGGTCCCGTCTTCTCTATGAAGTTCGGGCAGGTGAGCCTCACATCAGTGGGCAAGATGTGAAGCTCGTCTTTTATCATCGATGCTCTCTATTGTATTGTATTTGGAAGCTTGTTTTAAACTCTAAATTACTTTCCGCTGCGTTTGAACTCTGAGGTTTGAATTGTAAAACTGGTTTGTAAGCGCTTATTGTAAATTAATTTGGTACTTCTGTGATAAATTCTGGTTGTAAATGAATTTGAACACTTTTGTTGTCGGTAATCATCTATGCTCGTCTTTTGGCGAGAGTTCCTGTGTAATCGATCCTAGTTACAGCAGGCAGTCTGAGTGTACTGGTCGAGTGCAGTAATTCTGGATTAAGTTTAAGTGTTAATTATTGCACTTGATTGGTATTATTTGGGCTGTCCTGTGACAGCCAACCCAGCCCATGGGCCACTGTTGGGCCGGACCGATTTCAGGGGGTACTGTAGCGCGGTACTATAGCTCTACTGTAGCACGTGAAAAAAATCCCGCACTGGTAATGGATGGGCAAGCGAATCAGCTTAAAAGGACGGTCTCGGGAAGGTAAATAACTCCGGTTGCAACTTTTTGCGCGAAGCGAGGACGAAAGCGCAAGAGAGTTATTTAACAGGTGTGGTTTACTCGACGTGCAGAGTAGATCTTAGTCGTTATCCCGGACCGGATCATTACAGTGATCCCCTCCATGATCACATCCTTGAGCTCGCAAATAAAGAAATCCACAATATCGAAAGGCAAACCTCCAAGGATGTAGATTAGTAGCCACTGCTGCAGTGCTGTATGTAACCAATCCTGAACAGCAAACTCCTCTTCAAAGCAAAGTGGAGCACGTAAGCAACTGGAGTGAGCCTGCTTGGAACTCTGGGTGTGCCAGGAAGAAACGGTGGCTGGAACAGGACACTCACGTCCTCCTCGGAGGGAAACATCGGCTCCTTCGACCGACATGGTGGGTCTGCGTCACCATAGGTGTGAAAGTGTAAAGAGTAGGGCTCCGTCTCTGAAAGTGTCACACCTAGGTACCTCGCCAAGCTTTGCCTGTTCAACCGATATTGCTTCTTGTTGAACATGAAGACAATATACTTCCGGTCCTCTCCAACAAACAGAGTGGCGTAGAACACTCTGACCCACTCCTGGATGTACTCATGTCTCTCTGATAGGAGTGCAGGCAAACCGGGGTATCTCTCAAAGAAGGGATCAATAGGTACACCCCCGGCTGCTACTCATAGTGCTCCCCAGTGCAGCATCCGGTGCTCGCTCATCATGATCCCGAGCAGGACGTACCCGAAGTAGAACGACTCCTGGAGGAGTGTGTGAAAGTACGGGTCTGCGTCCCTGTCACTCTGCTCAGGAAACCAAGTCTGCTCATCAACATATCTCATCTTCCTGACTCGGTTCACTGTGAACTCTCGGACATCGATCAGAGACACGGACCTGTCCCCTGACTGACCCTCTGGCTCACTGTCTGGCTGATCATCTGTCTGACCTGCTGTCTGAGGCTGAGTGCGAGCTCCAGGCCTCAGAGGGTGACCACCTCGGGTGCGAGGACCACCACGAGCAAGTGAAGTCTGAACTGTGGTCTGAATTGTGCCCCGAGTGCGCGCAGAACGGCGCAAAGTCGGAGTGCCTGGCGGTGCCTCTGCATCAGGGTCTGACTCCCCCTGAGTGTCTGCATGGTAGTCTCTGATCTGGAACGACCTCTGAGGGCGGTCTGCAGCACCAGTGGCTGCCAGTGCACGCTCCCACTCTCGCTCATCATGAGACCGCTTCTTCTTCTTAGGTTGCTCGTCTACCTTTGCCTTGCCCTTTCTGTCACCTGCCATCAGTTTCAAAGAGAATGGTGGAACATAATAGAATGAGACAGGGCTATATAACAATACGAGACCATAATCTAGAGATGAGAAGGTCCTAAGCAAAGCAAAGAGTGATATGAGCCTAAATCATGATCTCTAGTGGATGATACTTGCTTTTGATGATTTGCAATAAGCTTGTCCAAGTGAGGGTGTGCTAGGAGTGATAAGTGATGTGAACAAGTGTAGGTGCACTCCTAAGCATGGAAAGATGTGCTCTAAGTGTGTGTGCTCATGTAAGTGAACAAGTGTTATGTGAGCAAGTATGTGTACTACAGGATACTGAGTGATCATGAAAGGTGCACATCTAGAACTAAGTCATGTGTGAGCATGTGGTGATTTTGAGCATGGGCTAAAGATATACTTGTAGAAATCACATGCTAGAACAGGAAAAAGAGCATACCACTACTACTCAGAGGAGATCGACGCAGAGAACTCGAAGATGTGCCCCTTAGGCAAAAGATCGAACACCGGGAGGGCAGGATTCGAGGTGGAGATGCAACCGTAATTAGGGCCGAGCTCTGGGTGCTGGCGCGCAGAGTTGTGGGATGACTCTTTGGCTGGCGCAGATCGAAGGCAGCGGGGGTGCTAGGGTTAGGCGTGCGCGGCGGCGAGCAGAGGTGCAGCGGCGCAGGTGGTTGGCGGCGCGGAGGAGGCGCGGCGGCGGCGCAGTAGTGGAGCGGCGGCGCGTGGGCGAGGATGTACAGGAGGCGGAGATGAATTCGGCGGTGTACTGGTGTAGGCGGTGGAGAAGTAACTGACGCGCGGGACCCAGGCAAACGATAATCAAGACTGACAGGCTAGGCCCGAAGAATATTTACACGTCGGATAGTCTGACGTGATGCAATAGAGGGCATCAGAGCAATGCTTCGGATAAATTTTGACCTAGTTTGAACCCAGTCAAGACCGGCGCCCCATTAGTCCGACGCTAGAAGGGTCTGATAATCCGGACAAAGAACCCAGATAATCCAACGGATTTAAATTGAACTGGTCGGACTAAATCTAACTGAGAGCTCAGATCAGAAAAAAATGATGATGGGTTCGGATGATCCGACATGGAATGTGCCAAGCGTCGGATAATCCGACCTTAAGGAAAAATTTTCTGTTGAACTAAGCTCTACTTCTGATCCAAATCTCGAAAAACCAAAGCAATAAACACTCAATTTGGATTATTTTCAAGTGATAACCTCACCCCTCAAACACTCATACTTATAGGTGCTCAAAGAGCTTTTACATAACTTAGGCAAATGAAGATCCAACCGATTAAGAGCTTAAAAACGGGAATGTATGGGCCATTTACCTATGAACTTAGAGATTGAAACTTTAAGTTCGCTAGGACATGACTCAATAGGTATGAAAGCGAAACATTTATCTTATCACTCTTGTTGAGTTGTCAACACATATTGAGCATGTATGACATTCTCTAAGCGTGATTTCTCCTTTGTGATGCCACTAACGCAATACAATGCTATGCAAGACAAGAATTAAACATGAATGCAATCTATATGACAAGAAGAATGCATTGCAAGAAATTTAAATCTATCTTGTCAAGTTTGAACCCTCGGCAAACTTCTTCATGATGAACCTTTCTTCATGCCATGAGTGAAACAAGAGATCCACCGGCTCATGCAAAACCCATATTCATCACTATCTTGACAAGGTTAGACAAGCCCCTAATATGTACATATGAGATGCAACTATATGACAAGGCAATTACATGATGTTAGAATCATCTAAAACATTATGCTCACTTCGCAACCTACAAAAGGTGCTCTCATCTAGGGGTTTTGTGAAGATATCCGCCAATTGATCTTCGGAACGAACACCACAAAGTGTAATGTCATTCCTTGCCACATGATCTCTTAGGAAGTGATGGCGAGTATCTATGTGCTTTGTGCGAGAGTGTTGAACCGGATTGTTAGCAATTTTTATGGCACTCTCGTTATCACAAAAGAGTGGGATCCTATCTAGTTCCACACCACAGTCCAAGAGGCTTTGCTTCATGTAGAGGATTTGAGCACAACAAGCCCCAGCGGCAATGTATTCTGCCTCCGCGGTGGACAAGGCCATGAAATTTTTCTTCTTTGAGGACCAAGAGACCAAAGAATGCCCTAGCAAGTGGTACCCACCCGAAGTACTCTTACGGTCAACCCGACATCCGGCAAAGTCCGAATCCGAGTACCCTAAGAGAGTAAAGCTAGCACCTTTGGGGTACCACAAACCTATGCTAGGCGTGTGCTTGAGATATCAAAGGATCCACTTCACGGCACTACGGTGAGACTCCTTGGGATTAGCTTGAAAGCGAGCGCACATACAAACACTAAACATGATATCAGGTCTAGATGCGGTAAGGTAAAGAAGCGACCCAATCATAGAACGATAAAGAGTTCGGTCTACCGATTTACCTCCCTCATCAAGGTCGAGATGGCCATTAGTTGGCATTGGAGTCTTGATCGGCTTGCAATCATCCATCTTGAACTTTTTGAGAATGTCTCTTGTATACTTTTCTTGATGGATGAAGATTCCTTCCTTCAATTGCTTAACTTGAAAACCAAGGAAGAAGTTGAGCTCACCGATCATAGACTTCTCCAATTCCCTAGCCATCATGTCTCCAAATTCTTTGCAAACAGTAGGGTTAGTTGAACCAAGTATGATATCATCAACATAGATTTGACATACGAAGAGTTCCTTGTTGATGATCTTGGTGAAGAGAGTTGTATCCACCCTCCTGATCTTGAAGCCTTTGTTGATGAGGAAGTCACGAAGGCGTTTATACCAAGCCCTAGGTGCTTGCTTGAGCCCGTAGAGTGCCTTGTGCAACCTATAAACATGATTAGGATATCTAGGGTCCTCAAACCTGGGAGGTTGTTCAACATAAAACAACTCATTAATGAAGCCATTTAAGAACGCACTCTTCACATCCATGTGAAAGAGTTTCATGTTGTGATGTAAAGCGTACACTAAAAGGATACGGATGGCTTCAAGTCTTGCAACGGGGGCGAATGTCTCTCCAAAGTCCAAGCCTTCAACTTGAGCGAAGTCCTTAGCCACAAGTCTTGCCTTGTTTCGAACCACCACCCCATGTTCATCTTGCTTGTTGCGGAAGACCCACTTGGTGCCGATGATGTTCTTTTCATGAGGACGTTCTTCAAGAATCCAAAGTTCATTGCGGGTGAAGTTGTTGAGCTCTTCTTGCATTGTCATCACCCAATCCGGGTCCTCAAGAGCTTCATCTACATTAGAGGGCTCCAAACAAGAAACAAACGAGTAATGTTCACAAAAAGAGGCATATTGACATCTACGAGTTCTTGTACCACCCGTAGGATCACCCATGACCAAGTCAATGGGATGGTTCCTTGAAGTTCTTGTAAGCCTCTCTTGTGGTTGAGATATTGAATCTTCTTGTGGTTCGACATTTTGTGCTTGAGCTTGGGTTTGTTCACTTGAGATGTGGGTGTCATCAAAGTGGAGTTGTTCTTGTTCTTGAACCACTTGCTCATCTTGGACATCTTGAGGAGGAGGAGGAGGTTGTGGAGCTTCATCTTCTTCATTGGATGACTCATCATGATGAATTGTTGTTGAAGCTTCTTCTTTGGAGTCATCCTTCGAAGGGACTACATCTTGAGTAGATGGTGTGATGTTCACTTCATCCTCCTCCTTTGGCTTGACTTGTCCAATGTCAATGTTCTTCATGACTTCCCATAGTGGTTCATCACTGTAACACCCCGGTGTTAGTTTTGGCGTTAATACCGTGCTTAATAGCTAATTAAGGTTAATCACAATCGTTAGCATTAACCGAGTTCACGCGGTAAATGTCGTTTTAGTAGTGTTCGATCGCGTTTTTGTCTCTGATCCGAGCTTCAAATCAACTTTCGCCCAAAACAAAAGTTGTAGCTCTTATCGTTCTCTACAACTTCTATTTTGGCCAAATTTCACATTCCAATGTAAAAATTGGAGTTTTGGATGGTCAAAGTCAGCTGAAAACCACTCAATCTCGGTCAACGGTGACTGCCCTGTTTTGCTCAGTGCACCGCCGGCCCTCGACGTTGGCATCGCCACGCGTCGGCCGTCGCGGCGAACCTCGTTTCCCGTGAGCCGTCTTATCCACTTCTAGTGCCCGTCCCTATCCGAACCATTCCCTTCTCCAACCTTCCTCGCGTGCACGCCGAGCTGAGCTCGAGCTCAGTGTCGTCGCCGGCGTTCTCCGGCCATCTTCCGCCGCTGTTCTTCGCGCCCCTTCTCGATTCCCCACACCCTAACCCTCTTCGCCTCACCCCGCACCTCCAACGCCTCTTCCCCGAGCCGACTGACCCGCTCTGCGGCCGAATCGGCCTTCCAACCGCCGGCCGTCATCACCGAGCCCGCCGAACTTCGCCCTCGCCGTCGAACTCCCCTCTCCGGCCTCCTTCCGCTCAAATCGAGTCGCCGGTGAGCTTCTCCGCGCTCTCCTCTCCCTTCCCAACCTCATCCCCGCTTGAATCCCGCACCGCCGGAGCCGGAGCGCCGCCGCGCCGCCGCGGAAACCCTGCTGCACCACCGGCGCACGCCGCGCGCCGCCCTCACGCGAGCCTGCTCGCCGCCGCCGCGCGCCCTGAAGTCGCCGAGGACCCCTCTCCGTCGCGCCGCCCCATTCCGCGGTCCTCCTGCCCCGCCACGGCCGGAACGGCGCCGCCGCCGCACGCCACCGTGGGCTGCCGCCGCCACCGCCTGCGCACGCCCTTGCGCCGCTCCGCGGGCGCTCGGGCCCCCCTGAGCACGCGCCGCCCGCGGCCGCCCGGCTGGCCAGCCGGCCCCATTCCCGGCCGCCGCGTGCGCGCTCAGCGCGCCACCGGCGCGCGTGCGGGGCAGAGCAGGGGAGCTCCCCTTTCCCCTCTCTGTTCCCCTGCCGGGTGGGACCCGCGGTCAGGGAGAGTGGGGGAGGTTAGAGTAGATTTAGTTTTCTTTTTTTTATTTCGGCTGAAGCTTTGTAAATACATAATAAATCACAGGAAAATGCTATAAATGCAAACTCAATTTTGTTAGCTTCGTGAGGTTCAGAACTTTAGAGGAAAATTATCCTTGCTTGTGTTACATCAGTGTTGCTTGTGCTATATTTTGCTTTGTGCTTAAGCTTGTTTAATTTATTTCTACAGCTATAGTTGTCAAAAATTTATGAAATTTATTCAGTAGATTACTCTTTGTATGTGTAGTCCACTGAAAAATTTCCAGGTGCATGGCCTATGTGTAGGTTTGTGGATCTATTGTTGTTTGATTTGTTTTCTAGGGTTAAAATAAATACTTTCTGTCGTCAATAAATATTGGAAAATTTATGTGGCATGCTTATCAAAATCATGTTATTTTGGTAACTTCTTGTGGCTTGATCATATCTGCATGTCGAGTCCTTGCTTTTATTTGGCTCCTAGCTACACTTTTCTTTTATAAGTGTGGTTATTTGATTATTGTTTCATGCATGTGTAACCTCAACAAAACAAACTCCTGTCTTATTCCGTGCTGCCCTAAGCAAACTTAGTAGTTGATGTTTTGAAGGAAACACTTCAGGCTAAAATGTTTTAACTTTTTGAATCGCATCAGCAGCACTCATGCATTACTCTGTGTCCTAATTGTTGCATGGCATATTTTTATTCGTGTAGACGCCGCGAACGCAGCTGTCCACGAGCTAGATGCTGAGCCGGTCCAGGAGCCACGAGCAGAAGAGCAGCTGGAGAACGCCGTTGAGCACGCTCCAGTAGACTTTGTTAACCCCGCTGACATGCAAGGCAAGCCCCGGAGCATATCCCTTATTTTAATTACTCCATGTTATATTTAAATTATTGTGCATTTACGTTCAAGGAATTGATTGGAACCATAGAGGCATAATCTTGAATACCCAGTGTCCTTACTAGTGTAGGTATCGCTAGCACTGCTAGGCTTAAGTAAACTCGGTAGAAGACGGGTGATTTCCTGTCACCCGCGAGATATAGGGTTGTTACTTCAGGCAGTGTTGTCAGGAATAAGGCAATGAGAAGGAAATTGGAGACCGGGCGGAGGGAAAGTTGGGCATGATAATTGCATAAAGAAAGTTGAGTCTCCGCCTGTGTCGATTGAGGACCGTTCCGTTGTTGGCCCTTTGACTGAGGATTGAACAGTACTAACCACATACCAGAAGTAGGAGGTAGTCGAAACCGGTGAGCTGTGTACCACTTTACAACGGTGATTTGAATTCCGTCATGCTACGCTGGGCGTGGGAGTTGGCGGGTGTTGGATAGGATGCCGCCTCCGGGTTCTCCGGGAGTTCACTGCGAGGGGCCCATCACCTGGGTTTTAGCAGGCGTAGTTCAGATGCCGTGGTAATGATGGAAACAGTTGACGCGCGTGACCCAACGGGGTTTACCCGCGTCATGTGAGTTAGGTCCACCTTGCAAGGTTAAATCGGATCGATTCGCCGTGACTCGCGGATATGAGAGCCTTGGTCAATGCGTCGCATCGTAGTAAGGATTGAAAGGCAGAAAGAGAAAAGATGAATTTATGTTGATGTTCTTGAAAAGATAATATGATTAACCATGTGTGCTTTAGAGAATTAGGCAAACCTAGTTTCTAGCTATCAACACAATTGGAGCTAAAATATTGAAAGTAAGGATCCAATGTTAGTAGCTTTTCAGCAAAACAAACTCCAGAGCCAAAAAGCTTTGCATGTCTAGATAATGGGCTAAGTATACCCATAGTCGGGTAAGCCTTGCTGAGTATTAGTATACTCAGGGTTTGGTTGTAACCTGTAACACCCCGGTGTTAATTTTGACGCTAACATCGTGCTTAATAGCTAATTAAGGTTAATCACAATCGTTAGCGTTAACCGAGTTCACGCGGTAAACGTCGTTTTAGCAGTGTTCGATCGCGTTTTTGTCTCTGATCCGAGCTTCAAATCAACTTTCGCCCAAAACAAAAGTTGTAGCTCTTATCGTTCTCTACAACTTCTATTTTGGCCAAATTTCACATTCCAATGTAAAATTTGGAGTTTTGGTTGGTCAAAGTCAGCTGAAAACCACTCAATCTCGGTCAACGGTGACCTCCCTGTTTTGCTCAGTGCACCGCCGGCCCTCGACGTTGGCGTCGCCACGCGTCGGCCGTCGCGGCGAACCTCGTTTCCCGTGAGCCATCTTATCCACTTCCAGTGCCCGTCCCTATCCGAACCATTCCCTTCTCCAACCTTCCTCGCGTGCACGCCGAGCTGAGCTCGAGCTCAGTGTCGTCGCCGGCGTCCTCCGGCCGTCCTCCGCCGCTGTTCTTCGCGCCCCTTCTCGATTCCCCGCACCCCAACCCTCTTCGCCTCACCCCGCACCTCCAACGCCTCTTCCCCGAGCCGACTGACCCGCTCCGCGGCCGAATCGGCCTTCCAACCGCCGGCCGTCATCACCGAGCCCGCCGAACTTCGCCCTCGCCGTCGAACTTCCCTCTCCGGCCTCCTTCCGCTCAAATCGAGTCGCCGGTGAGCTTCTCCGCGCTCTCCTCTCCCTTCCCAACCCCATCCCCGCTTGAATCCCGCACCGCCGGAGCCGGAGCGCCGCCGCGCCGCCGCGGAAGCCCTGCTGCGCCACCGGCGCATGCCGCGCGCCGCCCTCACGCGAGCCTGCTCGCCGCCGCCGCGCGCCCCGAGGTCGCCGAGCACCCCTCGCCGTCGCGCCGCCCTATTCCACGGTCGTCCTGCCCCGCCACGGCCGGAACGGCGCCGCCGCCGCACGCCGCCGCGGGCTGCTGCCGTCCTGCTGCCGCCACCGCCTGCGCGCGCCCTTGCGCCGCCCCGCGGGCGCTCGGGTCCCCCCCCCCCCCGAGCACGCGCCGCCCGCGCCCGCCCGGCTGGCCAGCCGGCCCCCTTTCCGGCCGCCGCGTGCGCGCTCAGCGCGCCGCCGGCGCGCGTGCGGGGCAGAGCAGGGGAGCTCCCCTTTCCCCTCTCTATTCCCCTGCCGGGTGGGACCCGCGGTCAGGGAGAGTGGGGGAGGTTAGAGTAGATTTAGGTTTTTTTTTATTTCAGCTGAAGCTTTGTAAATGCATAATAAATTGCAGGAAAATGCTATAAATGCAAACTCAATTTTGTTAGCTTCGTGAGGTTCAGAACTTTAGAGGAAAATTATCCTTGCTTGTGTTACATCAGTGTTGCTTGTGCTATATTTTGTTTTGTGCTTAAGCTTGTTTAATTTATTTCTACAGCTATAGTTGTCGAAAAATTTTGAAATTTATTCAGTAGATTACTCTTTGTATGTGTAGTCCACTGAAAAATTTCCAGGTGCATGGCCTATGTGTAGGTTTGTGGATCTATTGTTGTTTGATTTCCTTTTCTAGAGTTAAAGTAAATGCTTTTATATATCAGTAATTGTTGGAAATTTATTTATGCACTCCTTATCAGTAGTGTTTCATGATAGAAAAGTTGTGCTACTAGATCGTTGCGGTTTGTTAAGTTTTTGTGTTTAGCTAGTTCCTAGCTTTAGTCTTTCTTTATTTTCACCGTGGTTAAGCAATGCCTGATTGCTTCTTTTTGTTTGTGGTGCACCTAGCCTTCTTAATGCAAGTTTAAGTAGTGTTGTTGAAAGGAAACACTTCAGGCTAAGCGCCGTTGGAAATTAAACCTGCCAAGCAGCACCAAGTCGTTTCCTTTATCGCTAGTTTTCAGGGTTGTTCGTTAAATGATTGCCGTCATATCTTCTTTTACTCGCATTGCATTGCCTCCTGAGTACCTTGCACCGTTGTAACTCCTGCATGTCATCTTTTTATTCGTGTAGACGCCACGAACGACGCTGTCCACGAGCTAGTTGCTGAGCCGGTCCAGGAGCCACGAGCAGGAGCGCAGCAGGAGGACACCGTTGAGCAAGCCCCGGAGACCTAGTTAACTCCGCTGACCTGCAAGGCAAGCCCCGGAGCATAACCATAATTTAAAAATTATTCAATGTTTATTTAAGTATTGTGCATTTTTGTTCTAGGAGTTGAATGGAACCATAGTATGCATGTTTTCCCTAGGTACCGTGGGCCTATACTAGTATGCAGGTGTCGATAGAAATGCTTTGCTAAATAGGATTTCGATAGAAGTCGAGTGATTGCTGTCACTCGCGAGTTTAGGATCTTGAACCCTTAGCTTTGGCTTGGAAATGCGTTGATGAGTAAAAAGAATTGGAGACCGGGCAGGAGTGAGTTAGAATAGATGAGAAAATGAACTCCCGCCTGTGTCGATTGAGGACCGTACCGTTGTTGGCCCTGATGACCGAGTTTGAACAGTACTAACCACATACCGGAAGTAGGAGGTAGTCGAAACCGGTAAGCTGTGTACCACATTACAGCGGTGATTTGAATTCCGCCATGCTACGCTGGGCGTGGGAGTTGGCGGGTGTTGGATAGGATGCCGCCTCCGGGTTCTCCGGGAGTTCACCGCGAGGGGCCCATCACCTGGGTTTTAGCAGGCGTAGTTCAGATGCCGTGGTAATGTGGAAACAGTTGACGCGCATGGCCCGGCGGGGCTTACATGTGTCGTGTGAGTTAGGTCCACCTTTCAAGGTTAAATCGGATCGATTCGCCGTCTCTCTCGGTTAAGAGAACCTTGGTCACTGCGTCACATCGTAGTAAGAAGTGAAATAAGTATTGAAAGGTAGCAATGGAATGTTGTATCTGTTGTTCTAAAAGATAATCTGTTCTACCATGTGTGTTTTAGATGAATAGGCGAACTTAGTAATACTTGGTATACTAAATGGAGCTAAAATATTGAAAGTAAGGATTCACTTCTAGCAGCTTTTCAGCAAAAGAACTTCAGAGCCAAAAATCTTTGCATGTCTAGGTAATGGGCTAAGTATACCCAGAGTCGGGTAAGCCTTGCTGAGTATTAGTATACTCAGGGTTGTTGTTGTAACCCTTCTGAGCAGGTTGTGTCCCTGCGGACTTCGAGGAGATCTGTGCGTCCTGGATTGGACAGCCGCTTCCTCCAGGTTGGACCGTTGAGTGGGCCCCGTCTTCCCCGTGAAGATTGGGCAGGTTGGCGTCACATCGGTGGGCAGGATGTGGAGCTCACCTTTTATCGTCGTTGTAGCTATCGTATTGTATTTCGAACTCAGTTTTAAACTTCCGCTGTGCGTTTGAACTCTGTTGTTTGTATTTAAGACTTTTATGTAAAACTGGTGTTGTAAATTAATTTGAAGATTTCTGTATGCTGGTAACACCTGTGCTCGTCTTCGTACGGGTCTAAGTGCAATTGTGATCCTGGAGTACAGTAGTTTAATCGGGATTTTACCCGACAGCCTGTCAGGTTACACCGTTTTAAGTGCACAGTAACTTGATTAAGTATTAAGATGATGGTTAGTGCATTTAAGCCGGTTTAATTTGGACGGTGCTGCTACAGCTGGCATCAGAGCTCTAAATTGCACTGGGGTGATTACCTTGCAACGATTTCGGGTTTTCGAAAAGTTGACGCTAGATGCGCTAAAGAATAGAATAGATAGTTCGTATGCCCTAATTATGTATATAAGTTAGGTGGCAACTAAGTATCTATTTTATTCCAGCACTTCTAGCTTTTACTTTTTGTTAAACCTTACTTCGGTAACGACGCACCTACGCTGAGGTAAGCAAGGTAAGCATTCTGGTAGTCCTTAGAATAGCCCACGTGTTTCATACGTGCGCGGGTCCCGTATGATGAGCATACGAGGAGGTGATAAGGCTCAATTCAAATGAGCCTGTCGCTATCTGCCGCCTGATATGGAGTGCGGATTTCATGCCGTGTGATTGTGATCACGGCCATTTCGTAAGGCAATGTTACGAGATGTAAACCTGTCATGCGGTTGGCCATGACCGTGACCCTTGGGACACGTCTACCCTTGGATGTTCCGTAAGGCGAGTGTACGGGAAGTGAATACGTTGTTATGACGTATGCAGCGCTGCCCATTCAGCGTCGAACGTCTGGAGTGGTCAGCCTCTTCCTCCAGGTTGGACGGTCGAGTGGGTTCCGTCTCCTCCATGAAGTGAAGGCAGGTGAGCCTCACATCAGTGGGCAAGATGTGAAGCTCGTCTTTTGCCATCGACGTTATCTACCGTACGGTATTTTGAAGTTTGTTTCAAACTGTTTGTATTTTCCGCTGCGTTTGAACTCTGTATTCGAAATGTAACTCTGGCTTGTAAAACTTTATTGTAAATTAATTTGGAGACTTTTATTTAACTCTGGTTGTAAGTTAAGTTTGAAAACTTTTGTTGCTTGTAATCACCTGTGCTCGTCTTTTGGCGAGAGTTCCTGTGCAATCGATCCTGGTTAAAGCAGGCAGTCTGAGAGTACTGGTAAAGTGCAGTATCAGAGGAGTAAGTTTAATGGTTATTTAGTGCACTTGATCGGTATTATTTGGACTGTTCTGTGACAATCACCTACATCATCACAAGCAAAGACTTTCCCTTGGGAGCCATTAGTCTCATCAAACTCCACATCACAAGTTTCTTCAATCATGCGGGAGGCATTATTGAATACTCGATATGATTTGGAGTTTGATGAATAACCAACTAAGAAACCAACGTCACACCTACTCTCGAACTTACCTAGGTGCTTCCTCTTCTTGTAGATGTAGCATTTGCACCCAAAAACTCGAAAATAGGAGATGTTGGGCTTCCTCCCAACAAGAAGTTCATACGGGGTCTTCTTCAAGAACTTGTGGAGATATACCCGATTGGCTGCATGGCAAGCGGTGTTGATAGTTTCGGCCCAAAACCTTTGCGAAATCCCATAGTCATCTAGCATTGCTCTTGCAAGGGTAATTAAGGTCTTGTTCTTCCTCTCCACAACCCCATTTTGTTGAGGTGTATAGGTTGTGGAGAATTCATGCTTGATCCCGATTTCGTTGCATAGCTCCTCAACTTGAGTATTCCGAAACTCGGAACCATTGTCACTTCTAACCTTGACCACACTTGACTTGAACTCGTTTTGGGCTTGCTTGATGAATATCTTGAAGATCCCGACGGTTTTGCTCTTGTCCTCTAGAAAAAATGTCCAAGCATATCTAGAGTAATCATCAACAATGACTAAGCAATAAAGATTACCTCCAAGGCTCTTGTAGGTGGTTGGTCCAAATAAGTCCATGTGTAGCAACTCTAGACACCTTGATGTGGATAGGTACGCCTTCATGGGATGTGGTGAAGCAAATTGCTTCCCGGCTTGACATGCACTACACAACTTATTTTTGCCAAATATAATATCTTTAATACCAACCACCATACCTCTTTTGAGTGCCTTGTTTAGTTGACTCATCCCAATGTGAGCAATCCGTCGATGCCATAGCCATCCCATAGAGTTCTTTGAAAAGAGACAAGTAGCCAAATTTGCATCGTTAGAGGAAAAATCCACAAGGTAGATATTACCATGCCGAAAGCCTTTGAAGATCAAACTCTTGTCCTCCTTACTTGTGACAACTACACCATTATCACTAAAGGTACATATCAAACCAAGATCACAAAGTTGTGCAATTGAGAGCAAATTAAAGCTTACCGACTCCACAAGCAACACATTTGAAATAGAGAGATCTTTGGAGATAGCAATCTTACCCAAACCTACCACTTTTCCTTTAGAATTATCACCAAAGGTGACATGCTCGTGATCGCCCACTTCTTCATCTAGTGAGGTGAATATCTTTACATAGCCGGTCATGTGTTGTGTACATCCGCTATCAAGCACCCAATGCTTTCCACCGGCTTTATAGTTCACCTACACACAAATGAATTAAGCTTGAGGTTTGGTAACCCAAGCAAATTTGGATCCTTTGATGTGAGTAACTAAAACTTTGGGAACTCATAGTTGACGGGGCAGCTTCTTCTTCTCTTGTGTGCCAATGAACTTGGCCTTCACCTTGCCATTCTTAAGTTTGCTCAACAAAAAGTGATGGTTATCAAATTGAGACTTATAGTTGAAAGGCAAGCTAGAAAAAGGGCGATTAGGAAGAGGACACTCCCTTGTGTGATGTCCAACATCTTGGCAATGTTGACAATAGGAGCCTACTTCCTTGTTGAAGCAATCCTTGAGCTCCGGAGACCTTGGAACATTCTCCGGTGGCTTTGGGAAGGATCCAAGACCCTTAGTTACAAAGTGCCTTGCATTGTTGAAGAGAATCTCCTTGTGCAAGTATTCTCCTCTCGTCACATTGAACATGTACTTGGTCAATCTTTGGAGCTCCTCCTCAAGTTCCCTTTCCCTATCATGGTTAGTCTTGGAAGAACTAGGGACATCATGATTAATAAAAACTTTGGAAGACTCCACATGTGTTTCACAAGAAGTTGATGCATTGATGTTCTTAGTTTTTAGAGTTTCAAGGTCATCATCAATAGCATCAAAAGCAAACTCAAGTTTGTTCATAGTCAAGCTTAAGTTTCTTGTTGGACTCTTCAAGCGACTTGTTGAGCACAACTACTTCATCATATTTTTCAACTAGTTCATTTGTGCTTAACAAGCAACTTATCATGATCCTCTCTAAGTTGCTTGCTAGATACAACACATTTTTCATGAGTCTCTACTACTTCATTGTGTCTAACAAGTAACTCATCATGTGAAGACTTAAGCTCAACATGCATATTTTTTAAACACTTGAGTTTGGACTTAAGCTTCTTGATCAAGTCATTATATTCATCTAGGAGCAACTTAAGATCACTAGGAGATAACTCATTATCACTATCATCATCACTAGAGCATGAGTCATCGGAATTCACCTTGGTGTTACCTCTAGCCATGAGGCACATGGGAGGTGGAGGTAGCGCCATAGCGGTGGTTCATCATCATGGATGGTGATTCCCACAACGACGTTCTTGGAGTCATCGTCGTCGTCGTCGCTTGAGGTCTCACCATCGGTGATCCACTCCCCAAGGAAAGCCTTGATCTTCTCTTTCTTCTTGAAAGACCTCTTCTTCTTGTACTCTTTCTTGTCATGGTCTTTCTTGTGATCATGATCTTTCTTGTGCCTTGGTTGATTGTCCTCATCTTGCTTCTTGTTAGATTCTTGAGGGCAATCATATGAAAGATGACCATACTTGCCACAAACATAGCATATCTTCTTGATGACATCTTTGGGCTTCCTTGTACGGAACTTGTTTTTCTTGGGGTCAAAGTTGTACCCCTTCTTGTTAAATCTTGACATGAGCTTTGTGGTCTTCCTCATGAGGAGAGCAAGCTTGGTGTCTTCATCACCATCCTCATCATTTGAGTCATCACTAGCTTCACTTGAACTTGACATATGTGCCTTGCCCTTGCTTTTCTTGCTTGACTTGTTTTCGCCTTTAGCTTTGAGAGCAAGATCACCATTGGCTTGAGGAGGATCAATTTCACCCAAGAGAAACATCTCATGTGACCGAATTTTCCCAACCACTTCACTCACTTGTAATGTTGAAAGATCTTTCTCATATAGCAAGGATGTCACAATGTTGTACTTGGGCTTGTGCAATGAGTGAAGAATATTCCGGATGATGTCACTAGAAGACAAAGGAGAAATTTCAAGTGCATTAATGTCTTCAACAAGAATATTCAACCTAACATACATTTGTTCAACTAGTTCACTAGGATGCATCTTAAATTCATTGAGTTTTTCTTTAAGCACTTGGTACTTAAACCCAACATGAATGTTCTCAAGCTCTTTCCACACTTCATGAGCGGTTTTCTTGCTATACACACGTGCAAAGATATCTACACTAATAGCATCAAACATAGCATTTTTTGCTCTAGCATTCCATTTTGTTTGGTCCTCATCCATAACACCCATAGCTTTGTCGGTAACCTCCTAAGCAAGAGGGTTAAGAGCCTCAAGGTAACTCGCCATGCAGGCTTTCTAATAGCTATAGTTTCGCTCATCGAGCTTGGGTGGTACACTACTCCCCGTGGCCATTTCTCTAGGTTGTTAGACCTTAAAAAGAGAACCTAAGCTCTGATACTAATTGAAAGGATCGTGGCCCAAGAAGGAGGGGATGAATTGGGACTTTTTAAATTTCTACCAAGTTCTTAACCTACTTCTAGTGTTGCCCAAACCTATAGTTCAAAGACCTAAGATCTAGAGCACACTAACATGATGAAACTAAGTAGGCAAGCACACTAACAAAACCATTTTCCTTAAGGGATCACACTATCATGCAAAGACTAGCCCGATTGAAGCAAACTATCAAGAGCAAGCCCTAGTCTCAAACAAACAAGCAAAGAGCAAGAACTGAAAAACAACTAAATAAATTGCTTGAAAGTAAATGAAAATGGACAAGAGACAACCGGATTTTTTTCCCGTGGTATCGAGGAGTTGACGCTCCCCCCTAGTCCACGTTGGAGCACCCACAAAGGGTATCGCTCCCTTGCATCACGAAGAGCAAGTATCCACTAAGAACACCCTTTCTCTATCTCCGGAACGGCGGGCATCAAACCGTGTACAACTTTTCCTTCTTGGGGCTCCCACAAACTTTCTGGAAAAAGTTGGTAACGTCGGATAGTCCGACCCAACCCCAGGCAGGAGCTCGGATCATCCGACCCCTCTGCATTTTTCATTTAGCCGTTAACATTTAAACCTTTGCTGATGTAATCACTCTGACGTGTTTATCCGATGTAGACTTGATCAACGCGTCGGATCATCCGGCCTTATATGAATTTTGAATTCCAAAACCAATGGCCACTGATCATTACTCCTGTTGATTTGTCCGAAGCTTAGCATCGAATCATCCGACTCTGAAGCATGAATTCTAACCAAGAAAATAGGCTCTCTGGTACATCATCCGAGTCTTTGTCTGACTCCCTTTTTCTTAGCGTCGGATAATCCGACCCAACTGGCAATTTTTCATCCCAGAAAACATGCTCTCTGAGTAATGCTACCACTCATAATCCGACAAGCAATATAATGCGTCGGTTAATCCGGCTTCTTGGGTGTGTTTATCCGACCCCACTGAACATTTTCTGTTTTCTGTTTTCTGACTTGGGTTGATTCGAACGTCGATCTTTTCTGCTTCCAAGTGTTTTTCTGAGTTTCCTTGGCTGTCTAGAGTTGATCTTGAGCAAGTGTGCTTGAAATCTAAGGCCAACTCTTGAACGGTCAAGCTACTAACTTCGAACCCCCCCTTAATAGTACGGTCACTAACTCAAAGCTATAAAACCTACACTAAATCAAGTGTCCTTCATCTCCTTGTGACACTTGAGTCTAGAAAGGTCCTTAATCTTGTGAATTTGAGTCCATGACTTTGTATGTTGATTTTGAGGGGTCTCCTTTCATTTGCGACTTTAACAAATAAATGATAATCGCTACAAAACACACGTTAGTCACAAACGTCGTCACTAATCGCCGAAACTTACCGATTAGCATCTACGGGCCTAGATGTTTTCACGATCCCAATGCCGCGTGGCAGTCCACGCCTACGGCGGCCCGCCAATCCAACACGAGCAGTGTCGGCGGCGAGAGCGAGCGACAAGAGACGAGGTGACGCTTGTGAGGGAGGAGTTTGTTGGGTGCGGCACGGCATTTTAGATCTTTTTCCATTGTTACGAACCCTACTTATCCAATGTCACTTTTAGAAGGGGCGTGCTAATCCGCGCGCGCGGCGCGCGATCTCCGACAGGAGATTTCTTTCCCTTTTGGGAAATATGTTTTCTGCACAATTTGCTATTTATGGAAAATTATAATTTATAAACATAATTTTTATGTATAACTTTTTATGATCTTCTTTGATGATAAAATTCTCATCATAACTTTTTACGATGTACATAACTTTTTTTCTTAGCAACTTGAAGAATAATTTTTAGCACAACTTTCAGGATACATACAAACTTAATGCATACTTTTTTCAAATATTAATTTTTTGAAATGACTTATGGAGGACAACTTAATGCATAATTTTTTGAAATGACTTTCAGGATACATACAAACTTGCTAATACGTGCGCTCACCAGCAGCGCTGCTCGCGCACGATTTCAGACAGGGGATCACTTTCCTTGTTAGGAAAACAAATTATTCCACACAACTTTCCAATTTTAGAAAATTATAACTTATAAATATAATTTGCAAGTATAATTTTTTGCACATCTTCACTGAAACCAGATTCGTATTATAACTTTTTATGCTGTACATAACTTTTACATATAATTTTTTCGTAATAACTTGAAATTAATATTTTTTTAGCACAACTTTCACAGTGCATACAAAATTTTATGTGTAGTTTTCTAAAATAACTTATAGAGGATAACTTTTCAGCACAAATTGTACGAAGATGTTATCTGGAAAATTTCTCATACAACTTTTGTACACACAAATTTATCATGCAACTTCTAAGCATAAGTCTTGGTATAATTTTTTAGTACGATTTTTATATAAAAGTTGTCAGGAAAACTTCAAACATATAGATGGTAAAAGGAAAAACTGGAAAAGAAAAAAAATAACAACACTTATGCGTGAAAAAAGGAAAAACAAAAAAATGAAAAGAAAAAATAAATACTTGTGACGTCACTCACATGGAGGTGGGTGAAAAAAATCACAACTCACGTGGGTGCGTGGAGTCTCACGTCACGTGGAGACCGGACTGCGGAGAGCGCGGACCGCTCATCGCGCGCCACAAACCGTCCTAACGCGCGATCGCCATAATGGAATCGCGCTTTTAGAATTTACCACGGGAGAGAAATTTTACTCTTGCATTTGTTATTTTTACCCAGTTAGCACGCTACACAGGCAGGACGTATGTGCGAAATGTCCTTCCTCTAGGAGACGAAGCTGACGAGTTGTGCGCCACACGAGAAGACGGGGCCCTGGAGCGGGTTCGGCAGCGGGGGCAGTTTGGTTCGCGGGCACTATTTCTAATGCACACAAATCGAGAAAAAAATCTTTTATGCATAAAGTTTAGAATAAAGTTTATTTGCAAAATATTTTTAGAGATGAGTGTAACTTTTTCGATAAATCTAATGACGGTAACTAATCGATGATTGACTACAGTGATGCTATAGTAATCATTCTCTAATTACGCGGTCAAAGACCTCATTAGATTCTTCAGAATTCCTAGCATAGAGATTCTCGAGTTGATTTTGTAAACTGACTTAGTTTGACACTGTAATTAGCGGTCAAAGTTAGCTACAGTTCCTAGTGCTAGAGAACCAAACAGGACCAAGAGAGAGGGGCTAGGACATCAAGAGAAGCGTGCGGGAATTTGGGTCTCAATCTAAGTCATTGATACGTGGATTAGAGTGTTGAATTCTAAAAAGCTTGTGAATTGAGATCCAATTTTTGAAATTTTTCAAGCGTGGTCGTGACAAAATGGAGGAGGACACCAAAGCTGAGAGACATCGATCTTTGTTCCTCCACACCATCAGCGTTGACTATTGGTTAGTTTAGTAGTGAAAAATTTAGTGCTACAACTTTGTGTTACAATGTGTGCTAGCTCTCTGGCTTAATTACACACATGCGTGCATCATCGCTAGCGTCCCCGCGGCCGTCAATGGATCCATCCATGCGGGAACACGAGCTCAAGAGAGCGGGTCTGAGGTGTCGCTTTGCTGTTCATGTGTAGGTGTTGTAGCTGCTGCTCCAGCATTTCTGCGCCAACCACTGCATGGGCAATTCTGCTGGACGGCGGCTGCATGCCCCCCGTCCTGCTGCCTTCCTCCTCCCGGCACCGCCGCCATTGCCGCCGCTCGCCGGCACTTCTGCTCTGCCGTCCTTGGAGGGATGGTTTGCCTGGTGGCGTGGTGGCTGTGGCTCCCATCGGAGAACGGCAGGAAAACTCCGGTGCCTCTGCTGCCCCGCTTCGCCACCAATTGATGATGCGGGACGACGGTGCCAAATACCGGCGGTCTCGCCGGGGCCGGAGCAAACCTCGGCAGCAAAAGGGTTAGGTCCTGCTGCCACCTCCCCTACACCTTGCATCCAGCATCAAAAATTCATGAGGGGGGCTTCATGGCTCCGGCGGCGGTAGGGGAGGCTGAAGCCCCCCCTGACCCACCGCCAGCTCCGCCCCTGCCTGCTGCCGTTAGGAGACGGCGACGATTGCCGCATCTGCATCTGCGTGTTGCTGCCGCCGGGGAAGCCGCCGCCCTGGCCGTGCGGCAGCCCATTGACCTGCGGGTGTGGGCGGCGGCGGCGCTGGTGTGAGAGTTGGCCGTCGCCCTCGTCGGCGGGACAGCGTGGCATTGGGCTGCGTTAGCCGTGCTTGTGCTACCGAGGACGGTGGCTAGGCGAGCGGCGAGCTCCTCGACGACAGCCAGATGTTGCAGCTCGCCGGCTTTCACAACGCCGATGTCCTCGAGGATCTCCGGTGGCAGCAGCCGGTGGACATCGTCGTGGTCCGCTACGTGGCAGCGAGCCATTGTAAGAACTAAGAACTCAAGGGAGGGAGGGAGGGAGGGAGGGAGGGAGGTGGATTGCTGCGGGGAGGCTTGAGGAGGTGGAGGCCAAGGGAGACGAGGCGGCTCTGATCGAGTGCGGCTTGGGGTCCACAGTGGCGGACCTGGATTGTAATTAGGGTATGTCATATCAAAATTTCAACATACAATTTGGTATTCGGTATAATCTAAAAAAATTTGGTACACAACAAAAAGTTCCACGAGCAATTCGGTATATAAGCAATTAGGTTCAATACTTTCATAGATTACAGTATAAATAGTAGAAGCATATTGAATCCTAAAAATGTATAAAATAAGCTTATACATCTACAATAATTCAAAGAGGTTACCTTATTTGTTCTTATCAGGCCTACACTTCTTAAATATTGAGTTGCATGCACTAACCAATTCAACCCAGAAACTTAAAGCTAATGGGAAGAGGTGGGCAATTAACTTATACTGCAACATTAAAATTCATGAAAATATTATTTATATCATCTTCATCCACTTGAAAGAAAATATCTCGCTCGTGTAGACAATAATCCAAAACACTATCTCCCATATTATTTCTTAGCTTAATTTTCACTAAAGTCGTCAGTGACCCTTTCAACACTTGTCATTGCCATCGGTAAAAGCAAGACCAATTTTAAAAGATTATAAACCATATCATAAATCTTATACCTCCCAGTTTGAACTGGCTTAACTGAGATGTCAACAAGATTGGTAAGACCTTTAGCGTTGTTCTCATGTCTAATGTCGTCAATATAATTACCAAATTACAATTCAAATTTGGCCAAATCCAAATTAAAGAAATCACTAGGGTAGAGGAGGGCTGGCTTAGGGTATGCCAGGGCATACCCTGGCCACCCTGTAGGTCCGCCAGTGCTTGGGGATGGACGGAGAACTAGTGGGAATAAATACCTGGAGACGGTGGAGGAATTTGGCATGTTTTTGTTCTTCCTTGGCTGCTCCTATTCTGGGGTTGCTGCTAGCTTGGATATGAGCTCTTTTTTCGCGACCGTGCCTGAGCACGTATTTCATTAAAAAGAAAGCAGTTTACAGACAATTCTTGATGTGGCCAAACAGTGCTTGACCAACACAAGATCACAAAAGACTAAAAATAGAGAAAAAACTGAAGAAACACAACCAAAACACCCAGCAACTACAACAGACACCCAGCAGCAGAACACCTCCAACCCTGCAGCCCAAACCAAGGCCAACCTAACAACTGGACCTGCAAAAGAGGTACAACGTCGCCAAAGATGCCTAGAGAGGAACCATCCAACAATCAACACTACCACGGCGGCAAAGCATCCGCCAGAAGGAGCACGGCGGCAAAGCATCCGCCAGACGAAGAGCCATGGCGGTAAAGCATCCGCCCAAACCAAGACGCGGTGGCAAAGAATCCACCCGACCACCACAATGGGACGACAAAGCATTCGCCACGACCTAGGCAACAGAGGCAACGGTGTGCAACAACAAGGCGAAGCAGGTGCAGAAGTTGAACCATCCCCAGCAGCTTCCAAGACGACGCCTTCAGCAAGGAAATGACGCCACATGTGCCATCGACGCCCGACTAACAAAGTCTAGGTTTTCACCTAGGAAGCACAGAGGGGAAGGGGCACACAGATGATGCCTCCAACGAGGAAAACGGCGCCCTAAAGCGTCGCCATCATCGGCCCGCAAGCGAGCAATGGTTTTCGCCTCGACCCCATCCCCAAAGCCCCGCAACACCAGCCAAGGTGCAAAGAGGGTAAACCGACCACGGCAACCCCACACAGATCTGGCATCTCCCGACGAGGAACCGACGAACCCGCGGCCCACCCCGGCGAGCGAGGGCGTCGGCAGCGGGGACGCCGACCCCCACCCGGAGTGGCGCCAGGACGTGGCGGAGGCCAGCCCCCACAACCCAAAGGAGGGCACGGACGGGAGGCAGCGGCCCGCGCCAGTGAAGGGAGCCCAGATCCGGGCCCCAGCACCTGTCCCCGGCGAAAGGCGGTGGCGGCCGGCGGGCACCGAGGATGTCGGAAGGTGCGGAGGCAACGCCCCAAGCCGGAGGCGGAGCAGCAGACGACGGCCAGCCCCGCCCGGAGCCCATGGCGCCGCCGCCCCCGACGACAAGGCCCACCCGGCCAGGAAGGCACAGATCCGCGGCATGGGGAGGTGGATCCGGCGAACGGTGGCCGGATGCCGGCGCACGGCGGCCGGACCCCAGAGGAAGACGACGACCTAGGGTTGGGAGAAGGGCGGGATGGGAGAGAGGAGGGAAGGGGAGGGAGAGGGCGCGACACAGGGGGCGGCTTCGGCACCGCCGTTGGCCGCCGGCGCAGCCGGCCGCGGCCGCTGTGGTCGGGCCGGCGGGCTGCTGTGGTGGGTGGGGGGAGTTGCCCCCCGAGCCGCCCTGGGGAGCGACGCGGGGGCGGGGAGCTTTTTTCAGAATAGGTGTAGCCTTCCTTGGATATGAGCTCTCTCCTTTGTGTTATGTAAAATGTGTTCTCTGTGGATGTAAAAGGCAGCCAACGTTAGCTGTGCAACCGAGGTTCGTCTTTATGCGTAATTGGACGTCCAGATGCAGGAAAGATGCTCATTCACACAAAGTCAGATTGTGACGGTGGTGTCTAGTGGATTAGATAATAGTTTGTAAAAGCCCGTCAACACAATATAACTAATGAATATATTTCATTCAGAATAGAAGCACAATATGTTTGCACAATAGTGTGTTGAACAGGGGCACTTACAAACATATGAATTTAAAATCTATTCCGGTTCTAAAAAGGGGTTAAAAACTATCAGCGAGCAAATATATTGACCTCTGCGAAGCAAAAAATAATTTGATTGCGAACTTCATTTTCACTAAGTTTGTTTCCGTATATTTTACTAAACTAACGCCTAAAGTTACCAATTTGGCATTCCAACAAACTATATGTACGTCCAAAGCGGTGCGTGTGATTAGTGTTTACTCATATAGAATGTCAATAACGTCCCCCATGGCCCATGCATTTCTTAATTTTCTTGCACTCTTTGGAGGACATGTGTCCAGTATCCACGCTCCATGGTCTTACATGTCGTTGATAATTCCCGAGCAGCTACGTGCCCATTACACTAGAGTATTGTATGTCTACTAATTTCTAATAAGCAAACCCATCCAAGCAAATTATACTTTAAATAAATTATATTCTCGCAGAAATCAAGTATGGCGAGGTGTGGGATGTGGAGGAGGCTAAAAGCAGCCAAGGCCCAAGGCTTCCGCTCTCTTCCTCTGCACATGGATCTTCGGCGGCGTGGCCGAGCCGAGCCGAGGACGCTGGCAAGACTAGCAACGAGCACCTCGACTGTATCCAGGGTCCAGGCTGCGCAGCTCGTTAATTGTGGCTGTGATGCTGATGGCCTCGAGGATCTCCGGTAGCAGCAACCCAGCCACTAAGAGCAAGTTTTATGATCCCGCCGGTAGCGGGCTGCAAGTCAGGGGTGAGATGGCGCATGTGGTGGTGGGTCCCGTGGAGATTTAATGCCGAGCAGCTCCGTCAACCAATAGCAACAGCGATAGCAGCTCTCCGCTAGCGCCGAGCGGGCGTATTGCCAGACGCCCGCCTCCCTCTCTCTCCTCGTTTCTCTCTCTTCCACGTAGACTCTCAGCCACCCATAATACTTACTCTAATGCTGAGACAGCAGCAGAGGCTGCTGTAATGGTGATTGGTAGCTTGGAGAGGCCGGGACAGGGCTCCTCTGCATGGGAATGGACAATGGAGGGGGAGAATTGGGGAATATGCTGGGCCTTTCCAGCACTCTGTTTGGAAAGGAAGTTGTATTTGGCGCCACTGGCGCCTTGTAAACTCTCTATTCCTGCTTATTAATGAATGCTGGGCAATATGTCCATGTCTTTCAAAAAAAAGAATTGGGGAATCAATTCCAGGAGAGACAGGCAAGGAATTTGGCATGTTTTCACTGTTTTTCCTTTGTCGTTTCTATTTTGAGGCTTTGCACATGTGCCTGTGTTTTTATGTGATCTTTGATGAGTTGTATGCGCATTAACAAGTACAGAGTATTGCGGTGTATCGGTAACTTATTTTTAGAAACTTACGCACTGTACATGTGCACGCTTGCACTAGTGCGCCAGCTTTTTCGATCTAGGCTAGTGTTTCACCTATCAAGTGAGGAAGTATCGCAAAGTGTTTTGATGTATAAAGCACATGCTAGCCTTCTTCACCGTGTCGATCAACTAAAACCCAAAATGCTATTTGCTCATACATGCACTTTAAACCACCTATGTGAGCACCTCCAAGAGATTGGGTAGAAAATCACCATAGGTGTGTCATTCACTACTACTAAAAAAAACTTCACTAAAATAGGCAAAAGTGATTAACAGAGACGATTTTCACAACCGCCTCAAAACAAATATCACAATAAATAACATATTTTATTTGAGGCGGTTGTGTACCCGGCTCAGTTAAACAAATAAAAAAATTAAAAAGAAAAAGCCCACCGAGCCCATCGGTCGTGCTCCTCCTCCTCTGCCGCCGCCGTCGTGCTTCTCCGCCGTTGTCGTCGCCGTTGCCGGATCCTGCCTCCCCAGCCTCCTGCCGCCATTGGATCCAGCCTCCCGAGCCGCGCGCCGCAGATCCGGCCTCGAGCAGCTGGATGGGTCTAACTGAGCTCTGCTCACTTCACAATGAAGAATCCATTTGACTGCAAGAAAAGTATGAACTGGTTTTTCACAATTATAGTTTGCTATCTCCAAAGATATTGAGGTCTAAGTGGGATGGTAGGGGCTTCAATTAATGCGTCTAAGTTATTCTGGCAGTCTGTTGGCTCAAAAGTAGCCTAAAAGAAATAATGAACTAAAAATCAATTTGGATTTCAAAACCAGTTTTCAGGACATCAACATCAATTTATTCAAACATGTTTAGCTTAAAGTTAAAATTTCCGTTATGTTATAATGAGTCAACTCACAAGATTGAACCAAACACACAACTCTTTCAAGTTGAAACAAAGAAAAAAAGAACCAAATTTCATTTGGGGTGCTTGGGAACATTAAGGCGACATTTAGAATCAAGCCTCGCTTTGGAACCCCTCCCATTCACTTGGAAAGTACTCGCATTTGTAAATATAGGTAATTTTATTTGATATATTTAAAAGAAGAGAAAGTACTCACTCCTTCCCATAATATGACTACGTTTAGACTTTTTCAAAGTCAAATATTCTCAATTTTAACTATAAATAGCAAAATAACTAAAGAGACTAACAATAATATAAAAACTATATTAGTAGATTTATCGTAAACCATCAGTTCATGTCCACAAGTAGGTAACGCCAACAATCACGTTGCGGGCTCCACACTGCGATTTAGCTTAGGCGTTTTGACAGAAGAAGCACAATCACAGAATGTATGTTCGACGAGAATTGCCCATCTTGCTTAGGCGTAAAAAGATAGATGGACATGCACACAACTGTCTGCTCGACAAAAACACAGGCACTATGCGCTTCATCATCTTTCAGATACAAATATCTATGCGCTACAGAAATCTACCATTAGCATACTACACGGTCAGAAATGATCAGACACGTTTTGACTCCACGGCAGCTGTTACCAGCCGTGTTCCTTTAATCTAGTTATCAACACCAAATCTATGATCAATACAGATAGCTACACTCTTTACACAAAATTATTCCTATATATGCTGGTTATTGGATCATCTCTTCATGGTTATGTACACAATGGCCACAGCCAGCACAATGAATACTGCAGACGTGGACTGCATGCCTCTGGAGGATAACCCTCCCTGCCTTTAAAAGGCAACCCGCATGAGCTTATTGCCACCACACTGACTTCGAAATCACCGATTTTGCTGATTTCCTCAAGAGGTGCGGTTAAATACTTTTTTCACCTAGAAAACTCCAGGTCTGCAACCATCTCTGATGCCCAGCCTCAGCGTAATAAATTGTTCTCATCTTGCCATTTAGCATCCTAGGTTATCATCTCTCAGTAGATTAAGATGGAGTGCCGTCTTGCACCTCTTCTGTCTCATCATCATGTCCTGTGAGATTTTCCGCTTCATCTGCAGGTTTCTCAAGATCAGCAGCAGCTGGTTCCTTATCATCACTCGTGTCCTTCATCAGCCTTTTTGATCTTTTAGGCCTTGGTTCGGCGATCTGTTCATTTTCTGTGTGACCACCCCCCGTAAGATCACCTCCTGAAGGGGCCTCTCCGTTCTTGTCCACATTGTCATTATCATGCATCTTCGAATGTTTCTTGTGCGAGCTCTTCTTCTAGAAATATTTAAGAAACACTTAGGTAAGTGAGCAGGACTCATACAGCACAAGACCAAACAAATAATCTAAGTGGTGGATAAACAAGGTGGCAAAGGAAAAAATATGAAGACAAATTTGAGGTTAGTTGCTTTGCACAATCTCAGTTACCAATACAAAATGTTTATAAGCAGTGTGTAGAACAGTAGTATTGAATTGCAAGCTAATCCAGCCCAATATGACATCAAGATGCAAGATCATGAAGGCAAATACAAGAAATTCGAAGTAGCAGATTTCAGTTTAGTGCTATCAATTTGCATTAATATTGCACTAATATAGCAATCATATGTTATCATATGGACTAAAATGCAAGTCAAGTTCAACAGATATAGCCCAAAACAAAACCTCATATCAGGTTTCCAACCATAGAAATTGTATTCACACAAAATTGAATTTTGAATGTTTTCCTTTTACTCAAAGTTTGAATTTTCAAGCTTGCATGTTGATTTATTGTCTCAGTGATTTGCATCACGTGTGTGAACAAATGAAGAATGCTCAAGAGACTGCAGGACAGGTACACACATCGAAAAAGAATAATGACCGTTCAGAGGTTCGTGATGTAGTCCTATTACAAATATAAACAGGTAAATCAATAGGTCAAATGTATTTCACAGATGTACCTTTTTGTTGGTTGTGTTATCTTGATCTACAGCTTCCGCAGTAGCATCATCCAAGTCCTCGAGCGTTAAATCTCCTTCTTTGTCAACCTTGATGCCCTTCGCTCGTCTTTTCTTTTGCCGATCCTTTGCCTAAAATGGTAAATTAACAGGAAAAAAACAATATTCTCACGAGACTTTCCAATTGAATTAAATATAACATTTTCTGAAAAAGACAAATGACATTATATAATAATAAGAAATTGATTCTAGAAGCCAGCATTCCAGGGGGGAGGACCAGTATTTTCATAAATAAGTCTAACGGAGGTAGAGTTTATGTTGACGTATAATATTCAGACTCCAGCCTACCAGCAGTAACATTAAATTTCAGGACAATTGAACAATACAGGCCACAATATAAAGACACAGAACCTAATAGCCCAAACACATGATTGATATAGGTTCCCTACGATCCTACCAACAGTAAAAGCTAAACTATGTTGTCTCTGTGTGTTTGACTTTGACCCCTCCCTCCCTCTCCCCCACTAACAAATGAGTTTTCCCCAATTTACACAAGGACCCTGTAACTCCCAGTTGTCTGTCTCTGGCTCGACCTGCCTTTTCCTGTGCAGCTGACCACTAAGGATGCAATCTGAGAAACGTATTGCTAAATCGCGAAGGTGTCATTAGGATTGGGGATGATCAGAAAAATCACAATTGTCCCGATACTTGCTAATATGTATCCCTACATATCGATGCCATAAAAACATTGGACTCCATTACGTGTACAACTATGTGCCACATCATAGCAATTGCTACAAGTTCGAATACAGACATGGTAAAATGCATATTGTTTGGGTATGGGCTAAGAGTGTCAGACAAGTGACCAAAAAAATGGAAATGATACTGTAAAGTTACCTGCATGGATATTTCTTTCAACTTATGTGCAATCTGTGTGTCATCAAGAAGTAACGAAACAACATCCTCTTGTCTCATCAAATGATCGTCCTGGACATGTTTCCCCTTCATGACCAACTCTTGCACTGCATTTTTCTGCTTTGCTCTTTGCAATATTTTCTCCTCAATAGTATCTTTGCATATAAGTCTGTACACAGTTACCTAAAATTGCACATTTCAAGAAAATTTAAGGAATCGAGCTATTATAAAATGCATTCCAACAAACAACAAAGAATTTTGATTCCAAAAACAGTCGAGAATACAAATGACACAATCAACAGTTTGCCAGGTAGCACCAACAGACTTGCTGCTTCCATGTTACCGGTTGATTTGTAGAAGTTTCTGGAGCAGACCCCCTAACAAGCTAAGCAGATTTTGATTAGGATGATTGCTCTGAGGAATTATATCATGGGGGTCTGAATACAAATCCTCTGTCTAAAGTCCGAACAGGCCCTAGATTCAGAATTACAGTTTGCAACATTGCGATGTTATATCCCAAATTGGAAATTAAACAATTACAATATTGCTGATAGCAAAACAAGCACTATACCTAGATATTGAATCCACTATGCTAATACTGCTGTTATTATAGGATAAAATGAAGGAAACCTACTGATGGACTAATGAGTAACAACAAACAACACTATGTTCTCTTTCAAATGTTCAATTCCTACATAACTGATCTTTTATACAATGCAATGCTTACCAACTGAATTAAACAAGATATTGGTACTTCAGTTAATCAAAGCCCCTATATAAAGTTTAGTACAGCTACTGGTCGCAAATACTTGTTGCTTTGAACATACAGCAGTTACTTCCAAAAATTGAACATATATATCCTTTGAAACATATATACATTGGAAACCATCAAAATCACGTGCAGATTTGCCTCGTGAAGTACCTTCATCACCAACAAATATTTGCGACCAGATACACTTTGCGATGCTATTGTCAGATTTGACACGTTGACCCTTGACAGATAAGTCTGACTTTGTTGTAGAACAATGCACCCTAGGGCAAAAACAACAAGATAGGGTGGTGGTCTGGTGGATACTTTCAATCTAAACTGAATGGAAGGAATGATGACTAGAAGTGGACACAAAAGAGTCAAACAACTCACTAGTTTTTTTCGTAACAAGCGATCTAACTTTTTAAATGTCAAACAAGCTAATCACAAAAAATATCATACAGAGGTTAGTCGAATTTCTGAAGCACATATGTTTTTCATAGTAAGAGTGTCCTCAAGAAAGTTCAATGATCACTCAAAAACATAATAATGATAGTCAAGGAAATAAAGTTAGCAAAAACTGATGTTTCACCTACCTCTTTTGTCTGACCAAGCCTGTGTGTTCTATCCATTGCCTGCTGGTCTTGTGTTGGATTCCAGTCAATTTCGTAAAAAATAACTGTATCAGCAGCGGTCAAATTAATACCAAGTCCGCCAGCTCTTGTGCTTAACAAGAAAACAAATACATCATTCCTACAAAAAGAAAATATCGGTTAAGGACATGTTTCAACAGAGTTATATCATTTTATTGTAGCAGCTCAAACTCTGCCTATTGAGTCGCATTCACCAACTAGTTCAACCCAAAAGCTTAAGCTGATAGGAAGCGGTGGGTAGTTCACTTATACTTCAACACTACCACCTACTCCATCCGTCCTGAAACGTAAGGCATTTTGGTTTGTCCTAAGTTAAACTGTTCCAAGTTTGACCAAGTTTATAGAAAAAAGTAATAACATTTTGAATGTCAAATGAGAATAATTGGATTCATTATGAAATATACTTTCTAAATTTACTTATTTGATGTGTTAGATGTTAGTATTTTTCTCTACAAATTTGGTCAAACTTAGACTACTTTGACTTAGGACAAAGCAAAATGACTTACATTTCAGGACGGAGAGAGTAACTATTAATATGCTTACCTATTCTGGAAATCTCGGACCATGTCACGGCGGTCCGAGATAGCAGAAGACCCATCAAGTCTGAAGTACTTGAATTTTCTGAAATTCATGTAATCCTGAAAAAAACATATGATGATCACAATTATAAGGATGAAAATTTTAGTATACCACTCTCAGAAGTACATTCTTCATGAATAATGGACAGAGTTCATTTTACTGGTAAGGTTTTCAACTTTGCTTAAATATCTAGTAGTCTATTTTCAGCTCCTTCACCAAATACAAAATGTAGGTATAGAAATAGTGGAAACAAAAACTGCTACCATGCTTCTAAAGATCATTAGGTACCAAGGCTTTGTAACCTTTAGCTACAAAAGGAATATGAATTTTCCCCCTAATAAGTTTGTTTTCACATTTTTCCCAAATCACCAAAAGGCATTAGTAGATTTTGTAAAAATTACGTGTTATATCTTCACCTATTTCTAAAGCAAGTAACGTTTCCACAGGAAACTTTGGTTTGGTCCAAAAGCGTCACCAACAGGTGGACCGAAGCATATATAATGAGAATTGAACAACACTATATTGTAACCTAAACGGACTCGAATACAAAGAGAACGTGAAAACATAACAAAATCCGTATCAAAGAAAACCCATCGCAGAGAAAGAAAAAATCAGCCGCGATCGGTATGGGGTCTTCGACCATGGCAACGCATGGGCATATTACAACATGTATTTACGACAAATGGCTCTCCATAATTAAAATTTAAACTGCCGTCGATAACACAAAATATTTGGTTGTTTGCTACCTTGTGCATCCCAAAAGGAAACACAAATTAAAAATCTTGTTACAAGCTGAGCACAGATCTATTCAAGTAATACAAAAACCTTCTGGATCAACATAGTTCCCATGATAACGTAACGTCTAAAGGTATACAACTAGGTTAGTTTACAAATCATGGTACAGTTTCTTCATAGAGTTGAGTATCTCATGTCAATTTTCCTTAAAGGTTGGTACTGATTTCTGTTAGAGTCCTAGCAACATGGAATTGATCCCAATAAATACAATTTTCATGACTATCAATTAAATGTATCAAGACTTAGTTGTCATTCAATTTATTCAAGTGAACTACTCTTTGGAATTCTATCTGCAATTTTGTCCGAAGAGTTGTACTTCAAGTCTTCAGCAAGAATTGGAATGCATGAAGAAAAAGTAATACCTCAAGGATGTCCAACATTTTAGTCATCTGAGCGAAAAGGAGCACACGATGACCTTCAGCTCGAAGGCGCCGTAACAGCATATCTAAGGTGTGGAGCTTCCCAGAATCCTATCATCAGAAACTCCACATTAGTAACAAGGTACCGAAACAACTAAAGTAAGGTGCAACAAATACCGAAATGATTTGGCATTTATGTTAAGGAATTCACACTAAATGTTCGAACAATCAAGTCATGCTGTACAAAGACATATTTGAGCACTTCCGAGCTTAAAGGAACCTCAGATCCACATTCTTCTAAAGATTTTCAACGTTTTGTTCAAATTCAAATAATATAAGGAAATTGAACCAAATATTCAAACAGGCCCTAAAAGGGTGATGAAATTATACAGGTAAAAAATAAACATGAACACAATATGCAGCATAACACAACAGAAGTGATGAAGACTTACAGTGAGCATTTTAGCTGGATCAAAATTACTCATAGGCGGAGAAGACCCAAAAATCCTATAAGGTAGCTGCAACATCGGCTCAAGGATGGGCAAATCAGTATGTACTTCTTGTATCAAAGGATGAAGACCAACTGGTTTTTTAGGACCATTGAACTCAGAAGTACGAGCAAATCCCAGGAACAGTTTCTTGGCCCAAGGATCATGCATCTCATCAGTGAACTTGTAGGCAAAATTTCTATCGGCGCACCAAACATTTACCTGGTGAAGGAGAGACGGGTGTTAACGAACACTGGAAATACTTGATAAAACAGATAAATTTAATAAGAACTACTACTTGGAGGAGGTTCCAAACTTTTAACATTAGAGCTAAAATGTACTCAGAGATGACCAGATGCACTGATTGCCTCATGCAATGCACTATCCAAAAATAAACCAACATGCATAAGAAAAATGGACTCACAGGCGGTGCTCTAGCTGGCGGAATAAAAGCATATGCTGAACGAAGAAGCCTTATGTTTGAGGCAAGCCTGTCATGATGAGAAAGCACCAGTGCTTCATATGGGCAATCACCTGGGCCAGTTCCAATCTTTGTTCTAAGCAAACTGGGTTTGTCCTTTGTAGAAGAAAGCAACAACCGAGCAACTGCACGATTGCTTGTGGCATCATTCTGACTGAACTTGGGACCTTCTAAATCAATGAATGCATCCATAATTTCATCAGTGTACTTCATATTCAATTGCATTGCTAAAAATGCTAGTCTCTCAAACAATGATGAAGTGGCCAAGAAGGAAGCTTCAACTGGGGACAGATTCGATAACCGTGTAAAGCCGAATGCACCAGATGATAGAACAGACTCATTCGATGACTTAGCTTCCGGAATGGCTGAACAATGGATATTGCTGGGCAAAAATATATTAAACAGCCTGTTCAAATATCCACTCCGAAATGCACAGCCGTTTCCAGAAATTTCCATGTTGCAGATGATTCCCTCATAAACTAACTTTGGAATCTGAGAAATTTATGGTAGATATATATTAACGTATTGTTTGTGCTCATGGACATATGCAGGAGGTTGTAAACCGCATGCCCAATAAAAAAACAAAGGCAAAGATAACAGAAACTATACCTCAAACGTTATAGGGTTTCTCTTGCCGGCATAATGTACATCTTGTAATTCCCCAAATGGGGGAGAGAGAAGTGAGTTTGGGATATCAGCAAAGTAAAAGTAAGAACTTCCCTCATTGCGCTCGAACAGCTCCGGGTGATTGCAGACCTAAAGGTGTTTCAGAGAAAGAACAAGTTACAAACATAAAAAAAGAGAACCAAATTAACTTAACTTACAATAGAGAAGGAACAACTTTTGGACAGTTGAGTTCTTATAAATGATTTTCCACATGATCAAAAGTGAAACATATTGTAAAGATATACTACCTTCCGTAGCTGCATGACAATATTCATCAGGCTAAGTAACTTCTTATCATTTAGATTGCCGCGACTTCCATCAAGCAACTCATTAAGAGATATCTTATTTTTTATGGCTTGATAGAAGACTTGCTGACGAGAACTCAATTTGCAGGGTACAATTTCTTCTTTCTTTTTTGTCATTTCAGCAATGACATCAATCTTAACCCGGCGCAGCATAAAGGGCTTCAAAATAGCATGCTGTAGAAATGGAGAAGAGCCATTATAATTTTAGAAGGATAACAAATTGTACCAAACCCCACAAAATATTCAATAGAAACAGTATGGCCACATCTTACCAGTCGGCTAAGCTGATGTTCATTCAAAGCTCCCCCATGCTCAGCATGACCCTCGATACTGGCAAGCCAAAAATATCATCAGCAACTCTTAAGGACGGACAAAATAAAGAAGGTAGAACTACAGCAAAGAGAAGTACCCCTTTGAGAACCACTCATTAAATTGTTCATGGCTGTCAAATAGAGTGGGCATGATGAAATGAAGAAGTGCCCATAACTCAGCCATATTATTCTGTATCGGTGTCCCAGTTAGCAGTAAACGATTTCTACAGTTAAAGCCCAGCAATGTCTTCCAACGCTGGCTGCAGCAGAGCGACGCAATTTGTCAAGCAAGGGAAGGTAAGAATTCTAGAATAAATAAATGAAGATTGCCACAAATGAGAGGATTTTTTTTGGGGGGGGTGGGGTGGGGGGGGACTAAACAAAATAACTCTTCATTCACAAGTTTCCAATGTGTAACGTCACCTGCTTGAACTTTTTATGGCCTGGGCCTCATCCAGTACCATGTATTGCCACTTAACACGTCTCAAAAGCTTCTCTTCATTCACAAGTATCTGATAGTTTGTAATAAGAATGTGAAAGCTAGCATCTCTGTACAGTAGAGAGAACAAGTCACATGATTAGGCATTAATGTTTGGACCTTGGAGGAAAAGTGCGACATGCACAAGTTTGTGCCCGGGCCAGCAACTTACTTGCGATAGAGACGCTTGGGGTTGATATTCTTACGCAGAATCATCCTCTCTGGGCCCCAGTAAGGAAGTATCTTTAGGTCAGGACAGAATCTAATCAACTCCTCAGCCCAATTATTCACAACAGATGCAGGAGCCACCACTAGAAAGGGGCCCCATATGTTTTTGTCCTGCGTGATATACCAATGTCCATAGTGAATGGTTAGTGCGCTACAATTAGGTTTAAATTATATACTCCATTCTAAAATTACTGAGATAACTTGAGGAAAGAAATAAAAATAAATTGTGGAAAAAACAACATAGCTCAGTCACAAACACCAAATAAATTATAGTGTAGTATAATAATGGAGCACTGGCTAGACTAATAAAAAGATAATTTTTAGGTTAAAAAAACAAATTCACCAACCTCAGCCAAATGAGCCAGGAATGCCATAGCCTGAACAGTTTTCCCAAGACCCATCTCATCAGCAAGAATGCCATTCAACCCCTGCAAGAATTCCAACTTTAAGTGAATCAAACGCACTCATACCAAACAGTCAAAAAGGTATCAGCCTTTAACAGTTTACCTGTTCATAACAATTAACCAGCCACTGCAAGCCCTTTAGCTGATACTCTTTTAATACACCCTTAAACAACTCTGGTGTCTGCACAGATGACTTCTCAGGCATTGTTGAGCTAAAAATAAGATAGTACAAAGTAATCAGTTCTAGAGAACTTATTCATTTTAAATATTCAAAATTTTCAAGAACTTACGGGTGCAATAGATCAATCTTGTTCGGATCCATGCTACATGAATCATCAGTTGGAAGACCAGACTCAGAAGTTTGACGAAGCCTCACAACTTCACTATCAAATGCATTTGTCCTCATCTTCTGTTGAGAGACGGCATGCTGAGCTGCTCTCAAAGCCTCTCTCTTTAATTGAGCTTCCTCAGGATCTTCCTCCCCATCTTCATCAGGGACATCTTCCTCATCAGGCGGTGCTGAGGCACCAGCCTTGTTTTGCATGAAATGACTATAAAGCTCTGTTTGTGAAAGCAGAAAGTTTAGCCTCTGTTGCTGTCTTTTTGCTTCACGCAGCTCCTCCTCACGCTTCAAAGCTTCAGCAGCTTCTCTTTCTTCCTTTTTCCTCAACTCATACTGATAAGATGGGGAAAACATTACTACATTAGTGTCGTAAATCTGAACATGTCCTGTGTTTGAAAACAACTAAAGGGAAAGCAACCATGTGCAAAACTGACCTAAACAAATAATGTTTATGCAAGAGAAAGGGGGGAGAGATAATATTGAACTTGAAAAAATTGTATTGATGCAGATAATGAACAAATTAAAAAAGAATGAAATGAAAAGTTTAAATTTAAAATCAGCCTCAGCAGAATTACTTTATAGTAAGTGTAAGGGATAAAGGAAAACCTGCTCTTTGTCTACTCTTTTCCAAAATATCAGCATGTCCCTAGCCAGCTTCCTTGTACGTATTGCAGCGCATCTCATCAGTTTCAGTGACCGGCTTACTTTGAGCTTTACCTGGATATTTCAGACATGCATAACAACAACACTGTAAACAAGAGCACACGAAAATTGTACAGTACATGGCAACAACATGCATGGGTGTGCAATACCTCCCGTTGGCAACTATCAGAGAAGCGCTTAGCATCTACTTGCCGTTTCTTTACCAAAGCATTGAAATTCCTGTGATGCTTTGGGATGCTTTTGGTAGCAAGAGACTGCCATAGTCTGTAAGTTTTTTCCGCCTCTTCTTTCACTATTACAGAAGGTTCCTTCTTTATTATTTGCTTCTTCGGTAAGCTACGCTCGATAATCTGCATTCAGAATTTGCCACGGTTGCTAAATACAATGAATTGGGTGTACGAAATTTCAACTAAAGTTAAATCAGCTAAGAACCTAAGAACAACCTCATACGTATCTCCTTTTTCCAAGACTTTAACATAATGAACCTGCAAATTTCCAGCTTCTGATATAATAGACCTCCGTATCCTCCCAGCTGCTCCTTCCGGAATTGCAAAGGGGTCCTCAGTAACTTGAAGAGAGAATTTCTGCACCTTTACCCTTTCTTGGAGGGATTCGGACTGTGGCAGAGGTTCTGATAATCCACCACGATTGGAAGCCTCAAACTTTTGGTCAGAACCAAGCATTGCTGCTAGGGTGCGCAAATCTAGCATTCCCTTCAAGAAGTGTTCCTCGACACGTATATCAGAAGAAACAGGCAGATTAAGGGATGATGCTAACTTATCATAACCCTCAGGAACTAAGTAGCGTATATTATCCCCCATATCTAAGTAGGTGGAATCAAGGGTCGCTACAAGCTTATTAAAACCACCATGGGTTTTAATACATTCTATCCCACTGTACACATGTGAGGCTTCTACTTCATCCGATGTTGCAGCATTCCTAGAATCACTTCTGTGCTTCATAGTTTTTTTACCACCACTTTTGTCTTTTAATTGGGGGCTTGCAACACAAGGAGGATCAGAACCAATAGTGACCTCCCTGAACTTTGACCTCCTGTACTTCTGGACGTGTTCACTGAGCATTGTACGGTAGTGCTCCTCCGTTATTTGGTTACTATAGGGATCTGCCTCATCATCATCGCTGGCACCATCAAGATGCCTTTTTCTCTTCCGATGCAGGCCATGCGAAGCATCATTTATACCGTTGTACTGATCCAACAAGGATCCTTGACCTAAAAAGGAAAGTTGAATAAGAAAAATGATGCACATAGAAGCATGGCAAATGGGTAAGAGCTACCTAAGTTGCGCAATGGATTTTGACAATAAGCAACACAACTCTTAAACAGAAAACATCAAAATAAAGGTCAAAATGTAAACATGAAGGTAGCCAACCTTCGCTGCTTGCACTCCCATTCGGGCTGCTATGCCCATAGCAGGCAAGATCTTCTGGTACAGGAACCCTGAAGTTCAACAAGGGCTGCAACAGTATTTTCAGTACAACCCCATCATCAGAATGGCATTGGTAAGATAAACAGCCCAGAAAGACATAAGAGTAGATAAAAACATATCTGCTTCACGAGTTCAAAACAATAAGAGAACGACAAATATACTCTACGCATTTCTACACTACCTCATATTACAAGGTTTAAAGAGCCTACACGGATCAAATAGATAGATCCATAGATATGGAACAATTACACTACATGAGTAATAAAATGATGGATCAATAGCTCAAAAATGCAAACGACTAAACAACTCTGGCATGACGACACAAAATTCCTTAGCAGGCACACATCGTTAGAATACCAAACTGCATAAAATCAAACCCACTAAGAACTTTGCTGATAAATACTATGTAAAAGATAGCACTTAAAAGACCTGTCAGAAGACATTCATGTGGGCAAAAAAAAATGTTTACCACAAATGATTGCAAATGCTTAGAAGAATGGAATACAAAGCTCTATTGGTGTGAGTTTATACAGTACAAGAACGTCAATAGTGATGATTATTGACACACTGAAACTAAGCAGGCCACAATGACAAAATGCATAGAAAAAGAGCATGGTTAGATCCCAGCAGCTAACAAACGGAGACTGTAAATCAAAACATAGTACAACTACATTAAGGCCAATGACTTATGCGAGCGATTGTGCTAAAAAAGCATGAAGATGCATGAAATAGTATAAATTTTGACAAAAATGATGGTCGCAAACAAACAACGGCAGTTGACATAAGTTAAACAAGACGATAAGCACACCACGGCCCCGATTGATCATATCCCTTTTGGTTTGAATCTTCTCTTGACAATCTTGCTCCCACATGTCAAGCCTTCACTCTTTCCCAACCATCCAACTCACGAATCATTAATGCGCAAATACCCATGATTACACTACAAATAGACCAATACCGTGCCAACTAACTTAGTCCAGCGAATAACAATGCAGTAATTGATTGATATAATACAAACCAAATAAACAGTAACATTGAGTATCAGTCACTACAACTATTGGAACAGCACCGCCAAACAACATGCATTAATCCAATTCTTGCCAGCCCTTAACACCTGAGCTAAAAGCGGGTCTCCAGCCCAAAATGATCACTAAATTACACAAACAAAAGGCAACAAAAGTAAGCAGCCCTCCGGAGGGGAATTAACCCAAAACCGCGCAACAAACAAGCTCGGCAGCCCAACAATTGGATCCGCCACGCAGCACTTTCGATCCAACACAACCCCTAAAGCGCAGAGAAACCCCTTTGCGAGCGCGAGAGAGAGGAATATAGATAGCAGAACTACACAGCGAGCAAAGCGCCTACCTCGAGGTTGAATAGCGTGGAGTAGGAGAGCCCGCCGCCGCCGCCGCCGTTGGCGCCCCCGCCGCGTGGGGGGGCGCGGCGAGTGTCCATGACGAAAACCCTAGTGCCCCCGCGTGCCGCGCGAGGGGAGACGAGAGCCGAGCCCGAAGAGGACGCAGAAAGCGCAGCGCGGGCAGCGGCCGGGTCGGTCCCGCGGCGTCGGCGGCGAAGGGATTAGGGTTAGGGTTCGTGGGACGGGAGGGGAAGGAGGCGGAGGGGGAGAGAGGCGGTGGGGTGGGGTGGAGGCGTTGTTGTGACGTGGTGTGGGAAGTAGTAGGAGGCATGGCTTTGGCTTGGCCGTGAGGGGGAGAGAGGAGAAGAGAGGGGAGCAGGGAAAGCGAAACGGGATTTCCGGCTCGGGGTTTCCGCTCCGCTCGCTCGCCCAGCGCCCCAGCGTACGTGCGCCCACATGAGAGGTCTTGGATTTTGGAGCATGGCCTTCGTTATCTATTTTTTTTTTTTGGACAAACCTTCGTTATCTTGTCCTTTCGAGCGAAATTTGGGCAACGGAATTGATATTTTCAAAAAAAAAAATATACTCATAATTTTGAACATGTTGAGAAATAGATTTTTTTAATTATACAATACAACTCAGATACTCACAACGCACGCATATTCACCTCTATAAGCATAGGTACACAAATACATCTTGAGAAGTGGAGCTGACTAATAATTTTGTCAATATCAAAATATACCAACAGATATTCATTAGGATTAAATGTATATGCATGTGTTTAAAGATGTGAGTATATATGTGTGTATAATAAGTGTCTATATACGTATTCTATAAAAATATGTATCCATTATACATTAAAAAAGACACGGAAAATACAATATCCATATATTAGAGTGTGAATGATATTTCTCATAGATAGACTATGTTCATCTTACTTGTCAGCCAACCAGTCAGCAGAATATTTCTTTCACACCAAATCAGCATCAACCAACAGCCAGTATTTTCCTCTTACAACAAATCAGCACCAGCCACCAGCCACAGCCAGCCGAACAGAGTTTAATTGCTCAAGAAACATGATCTCCTCACAATCACGGTTCCCTACTGACGATTAAAAGGGGATTGAGGGAGTAGGTTGTAGCTGCTTTGTATTAGCATTGTGCTATTGTTGTGGCTTGAAACGCATCTTTTTCTTCATACATGCAACGCCATTTTAGCTACCACCATAAGCACTTCACGCCAACACGGTCACATGGCACCTGTTAGGGCCGGACGTCGAGCCGAAAATTCGCGAACAGGCTCGGCTTGATTGTTGCTCGGCTCGACTCGATAAATTTTTTAACGAGCTAAGCAGCTATTTTTGCTCATTTTGTTAACGAGCTAGCTCGAGCCACCTCGTGAGCTGCTCGCGAGCTAACCGAGCTTTAGTAGAGCTTAGGGGAGCCAGAGGGTCTAATTGTGTTTCTCTTTTCAGAAAATAGATGATGGGGATTATGTTGAGTGGTTGGAATTTCAACCAAATGTGTAGAAAAAACTAATAAAGTATCTATTCATTTTATCTTCACTTCGATTGGATTAATACAGTTCTTTATAAAATTAATTCAATATTTGCTTGCTTGTGGCTGAAACTTAACATGTGCCTTCAATTTTCCAGATGAGAGATGGTCATATGGATATGGAGTCCTTTGCAAGTTGCAATAGAACTGAGATCAAAGGGACAAGAGTGCATCCTTAGTCTTTTTTTAAGATATGCATACTGCTACAACAGTACTTATAGGCTATGGCCAAGCTAATGTAATTAGTAAACTATTGATCGATTATGGTTCATGCATAAGTTTGTTTACGATAGCTATACTTTTATATTTCACATATATTATGGTTATAATACCAAATTTACATATGACTTTCGAGCCTAATGTGCTGGCTCGAGCTATTAACGAGCCGAGCCGAGCATTTAGTTTTGCTTATTTTGTTAACAAGCCGAGCCGAGTTGGCTCGTTTGGCTAACGAGCTAGACCAAGTTGAGCCGAGCCGAACCGAGCTAGCTCGGCGTCCAACCCTAACACCCGTACATTTTAGAATGTGAAAAGTGTTTATTTTATAGGTGTAATATTTCCACTTATAAAAAGATCTTTGTATTGATATAACTCTTTATATTTTCTATCTTTAAATTCAAATTGTCTGAATTTTTTCTAAAATGTACGCACCACATTATTCAATCTATTACTTAGATAAAGTAACAACTAACCCAATATATTTGCTCTAGAAACATTGGTACTTGTCTCAATTTTACTTACAACTTTGTGAACACGAGCAACATCTGGCTACTACATATATACACTTTACTTTTAGTAGTTTGAAATAAATGTGAACAATTACACGTCCTTTCGTGCATGTTGTTTGCTTGCTCTAACCTATTTTCTCTCAAATTAATGTTAGGAATAAAAATAAATGATCCTTTAGATGCAAGCTATTTCTATGTTCTAGTTGTTTTTCTCATCTTCAGAACATGTTTGTTTCTTCCTATACGTCTCTTTCTAACTTCAGGCCATCAATTGTTGTTTTTAAAATGAGTTGAAATGTATCCATTAGTTTCATGCATAAGTTTTTTTACTCTCATAATTTGTAATGATTCTCTGATGTTCCATTTTCCCTTAACATAGTTTGAGGTGTCTTGACATAAAAATGGAATCCACCATATGCCTGGCATTGTATAGATATAAGTAAAGATGGTTGTTACAAAAAGATTTATTTTCATGTACTAGTATTTGTTTTTTAGGCTTTGCATTTTATCTTTCCAATGCTTTACTTGCTATTTGTAATCACCAATTTGCCGTATCATGATCCATCTCAATGGAACTTGGTTAATGTTTATTGATGTTCTTAACTTTAGGCCAATTGGTTGGATAGTACATGCATCTACATTTGGGTTTTGAGTTGTATATCCTTGAAAAGTATATGTTTCAACACTTGAGGTAAAATATTTTTCCGTTCTAGCAAAGATTTAAAAACAAATTAACAAATATCTAAAATAAAACATAAAGATACCAAAGTATAATTCAAAAGACATCAAATGTAGGATACTCTACCAAATTTATTTTAAAGTTTTCATGTATACATAACGCCAAGCTACTGTTCACATTCTCACCTTTTTCACATTAAAAATCTCACCTTTTTCATCATCTAATGTATGCATCTTCGTGGTTCTAGAATATTTCATGCATTATATGTTCTTATTCCCATTCTTCTAGACTATTCTACTCTTTTAAGCATAATTTTTTGATATGTGAAAGAGTCCATAACTTTTAGACAACTTTGCATTTTCACTGAGCAAAAGGGTACATTTCATAAGTTTGACCCAAGAAAATGAACGACCACCAAGAAAGGAAGCACATTGTTTTGTATCTGGCATGATAATTGTACGCGGCTCTAAAAAAATGTGACATGAAAAGTAAGAATCTAAGCAAGAAATGGTGGTTAGATAAAAAGTAGCTAATATTCCAAAGTTATACCTTTATATTAGCCGAAGAACAAATCAGCACTGTCGTGGAACCTTTTGTAATTTGTGTTTTTGTGTTTCTGATTCTTAATTATTACTTTCTAAGAACCAAAGATTGGTAACTTTAACGAACATTTAAGTCTAATAAAGTTGCACATGCAAAATGATTGAATATGATGTAGAAGTACGTGGGATTTTTCTCGTGGTTCGAAAAAAAATAAGAATTGACTCACAATGTTTGTTGGTAAATTGCTAAATATATTAAATTTTTTCACTCCATAACAACTCAACATAAATCATGATCCACTCATATGGTATTTAGCACATAAAACAACAACAACAAAATCTTATTTTGAAAAAATAATAGCTAAATTGCATCACTACCATGTTCTTTTCTTCGTAATGATGATATATATGGTGCGTACCTACTAAGGATTGTGGTATAAGAATATGATCAGATCAGTAGCTATCATATAATTACAACCCAAGGCAACGTGATGATGTCCTCTAATTTATTTTGTTGTTATGTATTCATACAACATATAAGTTGTATAAAAGAGTGTAACATGCATACCTTTTGTAAGTTGGGACAAGCGTAGTACTTTATAATTTTATATTGAAGCTCAATATAAAGTATAGATTATTGTCATAGATGGATGAAGCATGACATCAATGGTTGTGGATTACATGTGAGAAGTGAATAGTATACACATGTTATGTTTAACTTTTTAATTTTTCGTGTACGAGTGTTTATCAATCTCAAATTTTGCATGATCTCCGTTCATATTTTTATCGTGTTGTTACTTTTTATGTGCATTTCATGTTCCTCCTCCCTTTCTAGGGGAGAAAACAATGAATGAGTGAAATCCAAAATAAAAATCCATCTTAACCTTGAGGGAAAAAAAACTCCAATAGAAAAAGGCAACAATATGGCCATTGGCCAAGCTAACACACTTTTCGATACAGTAGATTAACATGTCATATGTTGCCTATAAAATAGTCTATAGACAGTAAATAATTGTTGAACCTACCCAGATGTATTGTACAACTGGTCCATAATATCAAAATAGTTACGAGCACCATAGCACTACGTGATCCATCTAGAAAAAAATATGTATTCTTGCTCGCCTCTTATCACTATGACCTTTATTTGTTAGTGGGACTATTGCTACATCTAGATCTTTAACATTGTGTAGATTGCCACAGGAAAAGCCAACTGATATGGACTCCATCTACGATCCATATACACTAGGGGTTATCCTAAGTGAAACACAACAACCCCATCAATTCGGAGGGATTTATTTATTATTTTAAGCAATTTCTACCGATTCAATCGCAGAAGGCTTCGATCGATCATCTTCTTCCTCCTTTCTCCGCCCCGCCCTCCCAACCTATGCCCTGGCTGGTGGCTGTCCACCTTTTTCCCCCGCCGTCGTGCCAACTGCCTGTCCACCCACCCATCCCGCCCTTCTTTCCCCCGCCGCCGGTCACCACCCAACGGGGGGCTAACCCCGTCCGGCCAGCGGCGCTCCCGCACTGCCTCACCTCCGCCGCCGGCTGAACCGCAACCACCATCGGGCCGCCGCCAACATCTCCTCTAGGTCCGGTGATCATGGAGCCGCCCCCACCCTAGCAATCTAGGGACAATAAGGTCCGTCGACATCCTCCAACACCCCGACCGCTGGCGACCTCACCAGCGGCCGCTCCCCCACCAACCATCCCTCGTCGGCCACTCCCTCACCCTCCCCCTCTCCTAGCTCGCCGGCTGCCACCCTTCCTCCCCTGGCTCAAGAAGAAGACGAACAGGGTGTGGAGGGCTTGTGCAACAGCTCGCGCGCCAGCCGCGTGACCGATGAATAGTTTTCCACATTAATTCGGGCTTTTGCGCATATCTGAGTTTAATCTTGTTAAGTGGGTATAAAATAAAAATGACATTACACGAGGAGCCTTAAAAACAAAATAACATTTTCACTTGACAACATGGGTAAAAAAACGAAACCCACCACTGACCTATTCTACGCCAAGCATGTATTGCCCAAAATTACTTGTATGGTAGCTAAAAAGCCTTTACAGAAGAGCTTCAGCTCCAGAGAAGCTCGAGCCTGAGCTGTTCGAGAGAAGCTAGAGGCCTCAGAATAAGGTTTTGTTTGGCATAGCTTAAGCTTATCTTGAAATAGTTGGTGAAGCAATTTTTCTGGTGAAGTTAAAGCTATTTTGAAAAATGTTTGGCGAAAGAGTTTCTTCCTAGTGAAGCTACATTTTTGTGGCTTCACTCCGCTAGTGGAAATACATGGATAGCTTCAAACTTGAAGCTAGTTTTAAAAAATCATTTGGGATAGCTTCATGTGAAGTTGTTCATAAAGCCTCCTAAGAAATTATACCAAAGGGGCCCTAAGAGCATCTCCACTAGTTGAAGTATATAGATAGCTTCAAATTTGAAGCTAGTCCAAAAATAAATTCGTTTCGCATGGCTTCATGTGAAGCTGTTTATGAAGCCTCCTAAGAAGCAATGCCAAAGAGGCACTAAAAGCATCTCCAACAGATTACTCTTATCTCATATCCAAAATATATTCTCGCTCCATTACCAATACCTACTTTTGTGTTTTAGGTAATAGTTGATGCAGCAGAATATCAAAATGCAATCACAAAAAATGAGATAGAGGAAAAACTATCTACATTTAGGGGAGAGTGAGGTGTGTTTTGATGATTACAAAAACTTATAAGTAATGAAGATTGGATTGGCAAACTGCTAGATCTCCATCACCAAAACATTAATTTTTTAGTATCTGTTGGAGATGCTCTATCTTAATGTTGAAAGAAACAGTAAGTTCAGAATAGATAACACTATATGAAAAATAAGTACGACTTGACCATTTTTAAGATGTATATGACTGTATTTGTAGTACAGATAAACACTGCGATCCAACGAGGTAGCTAGCAAAACTGCTCTACCTGCCTATTACAAGAAGTTACGATCAAAGATTACAAGAAAGGAGGCGAGTGGCTAAGCAAATCACCATCCTTTGAGGCAGCTAAATCAACATGAATCCTTTTCTGGCACTACAGTGATAATGAGGTACACACTCCTGAGCCCTGACATTGTCAATTTTAGTCCATATCTGTACCCAAAATTACTCTGATTGCTCTGGAAGCTCGATATCCTCGTTATCTTCACTTTCAATGTCTTCATTATTTGCATCATGTTCCTTATGGCAGGGTACATCCTTGTTCTGCTGAGATGAAATTATCCCTGCAATGGCTTTCATGGCGGCAGCAGTCCTGTCACTGCTTACTCCATCCTCTTCGGTTTTCTCAACAGGCTCAACACTTCCAGATGCACCATCGGCACTCTGCTGCGGAGGGGGTACAAAAAAGGGAATTTTACCCCTCTGCCAGTCATGAAGAACCATCTTGGCTGCTGTTGTCAGGTCAGGCTCCCCACCCTGAGAACCAAAAGCATAATCATTAGGGTAAACAATATAACGGGTATTGTTTAAATCACACTGTCTTTGTAACACATAGTACTGTACAAAATCGTAATAAGCAGGTACAATATATACAAAATATCAATTTGCCTACAAATTAGCTGGGAGAAACACTTGGTAGAAATATAGCAAGACTCAATAGATATGAAGAACACATGCATACCTTGAGAATATAGCAAGACTCAATAGATATGAAGAACACATGCATACCTTGAGAAGTTTTCCAGTAGTCCTGCACAGCTGGAGAAGAAAATCGTTATCATCAGTCCTGCAGAGAACATATTAATTCAGCATAAGACCGTGCCATGGGTTTTAATTGTATCAAACTCTAAAAATCAGTGTTCATACAAAGGAATATACTGAAAAGGTGGTTAGCATCTTTATTCATCATGGATCACACAGTATACAAATAATGCTTGATGTGTTTTCCTACCAACATGAAAGATGCAACCAGGATAATACTAAACTACTACATTCTTGAAAGTAGCATACCAATCTTGAATTTTGTAAGCTCTTTGCAGATGCTCCTTTTTAACACGCCTCAGAACTTCACCAATATGCTCAGCAGCATCCTCTAAATTTGTTACTCGTACCTAGTGACAAGTACATAAATTAGAAAAAAATACCTGTATTGATAAGGGGATGACAAGAAAACTATATTTCTAATATGGTTGAAATTCCAATAAAACATAGATACAGGAATATGCAATAGGACATGTCAACATTATTCTCCTCAAAGTGTATAGCCCACGTCATGGTGAACTATACGGTGTCTCCAATAGTAAAGATAGCTTGCCAGCTATAAGGTTGCCCACGTCATTTAGCATAACCAATCCGATGGTCTAGTTATAACACGTTCTTCAAAACTAGCATGGGTCCGCATGGGTAGTTAAATGCTTCATGTGTATGAAATGCCATTATAGACTGACTACTAACTACTAGTTAGCTTTTTATCTCTCTTCATTATTCTCTTCACCACGCAAGCAAAAAATCAGATGTGGGTCTCCCGTAGCTAACTGGCAATACATTGTTCGAGATGCCCTTAGACACTTGTTCTATGCACAATAGCAACTATAGAGGGAAGTCACTAGATGCTTGAATAAATCTTTTGTTCAATCCAACTAAAAAAGATCAGATTGCGCAGCTGAAGAAACATACCACACCCTTTAGAACAATATCAGTTTCGGAATCATTATTTTGATACACAACACCAGGACAATCGATCAAAAAGATCTTTTTAGTGAGAGTGATGTACTGCCACACTTTTGTCTCTCCAGGAATGGGTGCGACCTTGCAAACCTGCAGGCATAACACAATAATCAGAATAACCTGAAAGATCACTAGAAAATGACATCTTGAAAACATTGGAGAGGAGAGAATTACACTCTTTGACCGTAACGTGTTAATAACTGATGACTTCCCAACATTAGGGTACCCAACAAATCCAACAGATATAGCTTGTTTGTCATTCTTCAAACGAGCAAACTGCCTCAATACTGACAGAAGAGATCCCTGGACGTGTTCAGAAAAATTAAGGGGTCAGATCTAATAGAACAGAGATGATACACTGAAAAAGATCCTGCAAAATGCAAACTTACTTTGCCAAATGACTTGTTGATGCTAGCATGGAATGCTAGGGTGGGATAGTCCTTTGACAAGGTCCTTAACCATCCTTTTGTAGCCCAAGCTGGGATTAGATCACACTAAATGAAAAATGGGACAAACAATCATTACGCCATCAGACATCACAACAGGAAAGTGACAAAGCTTTTGTACAGGGATAAGTTGCAGAGACTAAATTGATACCTTATTTAGTAAGAACACCAAGTGTTTGTGTTTGCAATTCTCCTTTAGATGTTTCTCTAGATGATAGCATCGAGTGCCCATTGGATCCCTAGCATCCAACACCTGCAGGATAGAAAAGGTGTAAATATTTAGCACACCTTTGGTTGAGTTCAAGCTGCAATTTTCGCATGGACAAAAGAACTGTATACTAACTTGCACAACAACATCTGAAGAGTCAATAACTTTGTACAGTTCACCCCAGATTCTTTTGCTCTGTCCCTTCTCAAACATTGTATGCCTCACTAGATCCCGTAAGCCATCTTCTTCTTCCTCCTTTGGCAACTTTGAGGAAGCATACTTTTGCTCAAATGCATCTGAAGAAGAAAAAACAACATACATGTTGTTTTAGTTGTTCACGCAACTAAAACTAAAACAGAAAGTACACCAAGCAAGGATGTGTGCAACTAACTATCCAATGAACTTTAAAGTAGCATGTTCTACAAGAGCAGTTATGGAAAATCAATAACTGACTGCATTGGTTGACTAATAATAGTTAAGTCACCTTATTACCTTAAAAAGTTAAATGAAACCAATCAAATTGCTATATTCTAAAGTGAAATGCACTAGTTGGAATCCTAATTATTCAGAAGCAAAATATTGACTCACCTTGGGAATCATCAGCTTTCTTCAGCAAGGATTCATAGTCAAGAGCAGTTAGTTTCGGGCGTTTCCTCTTGCCCTTTGGCCCAAAAGCATGCTCAAAAGGTTCAACATCAAGCAAATGTGCTCTCGCTTGCTGCATGAAGACAAACAAACTTACATAAGAACATTTCTGCATGAAGTAGGGTAATTTACAGTGAGTCGAATGAAAGGGTGTATGTGTCCTTTTTATTAAACATCCAACTGAGACAACACCTTAACAGCTCAACCAACTAGAAAGAGGAACAATATTGACACCAGTTGCTTCAATCAAACTAATAAAGTTACACGCATGTTATGTTTGCCCCTTTCACCAACATTTTAACAGGATGATGACCATCATGGCATATGATAATGATATACGCAAGAGTAGCACCTTTTGATGATCCTGCAGGAGTGATAGTGGTAGCTTCCGTTCTTTCAGGATGACACTGAAGTTGTCAGAAAGACGATTCTGGAGTTCCTCCCGAAACAATTCAAGCTGTGGCTGGCCCACAACCCGGGTGTTGCCTGCAATTATCAAGAACCACCAGCATAAGATAGGTACAAGCAATCAGCATCCATCAACGGACATAACGTGTAGCAAACATCGGAACAAGCAACGCTTGTACGCAGCAATTCATCCTGGAGCAACCGTGCAGCATTTGACAATTTAATTGGCGCACCAGCTAAGCTTATATAGAGGCCAATCGAAAGCAAATAGGCACAGAGAGGATCGGGTTGGTCATGGGGCGATGCGCTCACCGAACCACCGGGGGTCGGGCTCGATGCGGGTGTTGGGGAGCTCCTTGGACTGGAAGTCGTTCCTGAGCACCTTCCCGGAGCGGTCCCTCTTGGGCCGCGTCTTGTACATCTTTAGCCGCCGGACGGTCGCCGCGGACCGGGCCCCGCCGCCGGCGCCACCGCCCGCGCCCTTCTTGTCATTGGGACGGTTGACGTCGTTCGAGTGCCGCGGCTTGCCCGACACGTTCACCGCCTTCTCCTTTTTCTTCGCCATCTCCCTCTCCTTGATTCTCTTGTGGTGGGTTCGCGAGGGAGAGGAGGGGGGAACGGAGAGGAGTCGCAGGAGGCGGTGGGGGACACTAGAGAGGAGGCCACGATGTGGGCGAAGCTAGGGTTTTGAGAGGACACGGGCGGATGGCGCGTGCGTCGCACGTGCTGCGCGTAAGGCAGATGGGCCTTTTCTGGGCTGGGCTTTGCGTGAGGTACGACGCGGAAGCAAACCGTTAGCTTGTTAGCCCATTACTCGTGCGACGGGCCGCCGGCGGCCGGAAAGACTATGCCTCGCTCGTGCTACAAATTTTGTATCCATCAACTGAAAGAGCAAAATAGTCTCAGTGGAGCAAATCGGCTCAACATAGAAATTATAGTTCTGACATACTAGCTGGGCTGCCTATCATGATTACATACGTGAGCTAGACAATATGCAACTAGCGACTTATTAGCCGCAGTAGCATGTGGCCGCTGGCCGCGTGATTAACACACATGGTGTTTGCTACCCAAAAGCTGAGGTGCATCTTTTTATTACTGTTTTTCTTTTCTTTCGTCTATTTCTTTTGGGTTCTAATTTTCTATTTTTCTTTTTTCTTTCTATTTTATTTTTTTTCCCTTTGTATATTAACTTCTTTTAGTTGAACACAGTAGCTCATGTGGTGCTGGATGATGGGATTTTTGTTACCAACATTGTGGGTCCAATACAACTTGCTAGGTTGCTACGGGGTTTGCTTCCTAATGTTTCTGCTAGCGGACTAGTGAGTAGCTAGGATGGCAGAGAGACAGTACAACTCTTTGTACTATATATTCATACCACTAGATTTTTACGTACAATTTTCTTTTCATCGTTATTTTCTTTTTCTCATTCTATTATTTTATTCTAAGCCTACATTTATAAAAATTATGTCTTTTTCTCCATTTATTTATACTTATTTTTCTTTTGTATTCTTATCTTAATTTATCCTTTTCCTTTTAAACTAGTTTTTTACTTTTTTCTTCTTGTGTATTCTTATTCTATTCTATATTTTCTTTCTTTGATTTTATTCCATTCTTTTTACCTATTCTTCTTATATTTCTTTGATATGTTTCTATTACTCTCTGTCATAATATAAAAATTCGAGGCGTATAATTTATTTGTTCACTCTATAGATTAAATTGTTCTGCCATGTTAGCTCATTTGTTCGTGATGTTTAATATTTTGTTCATTCTACATTACTATTTGTTTGTTATGTGTAAAAAAATTGTTCATAAAAATAATTATTTGTTCATGTTGTTAAATTATTTGTTCCCAGTATTCGAAACTAATTATTTAGTATTAACAAAATGATTTTTTAAAAAATATTGTGCAAATATAGTCAAGTGTGGTCTTGTTTTGAAGATCTTGTCATGAAAAAGATAATGATGAAATCCAAATTTAATATAGATGCTCAGTTTAATATTTATAGTTTTTTTATTTCCCAAATCTGTGTGCATTGGCTAAAGTGAGCATCGTATCTTTTCCTGCATGCATGTATCCTTTGATTAGCTGGCAATATGCCCATCACAACAGTTAAACCATCTAATGGGCCGGCCCAAATCAATACTCTACAAGATAATTATCGTTGGAGCCCTTCAGGTGATGGGTTGTGAAACCATCACCCGAAGTGATGCATAGTCGCGCCCGACTGCGGCTACGCTTTCAAAGTGTTGGCACCAAATTGTAGCTAAATCTACTTTTTTAACAAAATAAATCTATAATTTTTTACACTCGTTTGATTGAAGGTTAAAATCTTTTTAACCAAGTCCTATTCTAAACTTGCTAAAAATTTTAAGAAAAAACTTTGGCATGCTCATATTTTGGCACGCCAACATTTTTGCATCCAGTCAAGTAGGCCCGTAGAGTTGAGCATGAGTTGGATTTTCTTATTGTGGTGAACTGGTGGCGATAGCATGTGCATGAGTAGAGCAGTATTTTTTTATGCTACTACATTAAGAAATACTCGTAATGTACGATTAATTGGCAACTAGAGAAAATTTAAAAGAATTTGTGCACCAGGTTTGCATTTTCTCAATGCAAACCGCCGCGTCAAGCCTTTTCATCTCACTCTCTTCTTTGACATCGTGTAAAACGAGAGACATGGTCCTTCTCGCTCAAAGAATAATCTGGTGTTAAGTTAGGAACAAGATGATGATGAACACATAAACGGTGAAGAAAAATTTCCATATGCAAACAAGCACGAGACAAGAATATAGCTCTTATTTAAAAAAAGTTTTTTATTTGCTGTGGATATGGTATTTTCTCCATATGCTCTTTTAAAGTTCTTTTAGTGAGGTCCAAAAGAAAGTAAGGGCGCATTTAGTTCCTAAAAAATTTTGGGCAAATTTTTTTGGAAACCTTTACAACACTAATTTGGAGTATTAAATGTAGACTAATTATAAAAATAATTACACAGATGGAAGGTAAATCGCGAGGTGAGTCTATTAAGCCTAATTAATTCATCATTAGACATTATTTACTGTAGCACGACATTGTCTAATCATTGCATAATTAGGTTCATTAGATTCGTCTCGTGATTTTACCCGAGGTTATGGAATGGGTTTTGTCAATTGTACACATTTAATACTACCAATTAGTGGTCAAATATTCGAAGTTAGTGTAGTGCGGAAAAATTTTGGGAACTCATTAGCCCAAAGTACTAACTTTTTTTTTTTTTTGAGAAACCGGGCTTACATTCATAGATGTATCATAAAGTTTACATTCCAAATCTTGCAAGGACACCCTTGAAGAAAGTAAAAAATACAACACAATCCTAGCAAGATCGTCCTCCCGGTCGTCCCCGTCGCTGGTGGTCGGAGCAGCCACACGACGCATCGAAGAAATACGTCGAGTCTGGAGCTTGAAGCCGACATCCTTCCCGACGATGGATCACAAGTTTTTGTTGGCACTTCGAGCAGCATATCGAAAACATCGACATACTTTGTTACCGATGAACGCACAAGCCGAAATAGATGGCCACTGGCCACCACATCGCCGGAGCACAAGGAATCTGGCGCCTCAATCGCTACCAAGATCTCCAGCACACCGGACGACGACGAACCCCGAAGGGGAATGAAACCACTAAAACAAGTGGTAGACAAAATCCAACCCAGTTTCTCCCTAAGTTGGCAAACATACCTCCCAAAGTCATCGCCAGCAGCAGCTTCAACGACGACGAGGAAGGGAGCAGAACATCGCCGAACACTGGAACCCCCAGATCCAGCGAATCGCAACTCCACAGGCCTCCCGTCAGCACCGGAGCGCTTGACGGCAAGATGAAAGACGGCCAGGAGAAGCTTATTCCACGGTGACCGTGCCTCCTCCACCAAGCACACGCCACCAGGACACCGACTCCTCTCGCCACCGACTCCAACGAAGACCGGGAATCCGACAGAGATGTCCAAGAAGGCCTCCCTGGAAGCCTCCTCAATGCATCTTCGCCATCGCCCGCCGGAGGAGCAGCAGCAGGAGAAAACGAACCCGAGCCGAACAGTCGACAAGGGTAAACCTAACCCTAATCTACAAAGCCTACTAGTAGCATCGGGTATATACACCGGCCGCCCCATCCGCGGATCCCCCAACCTCCGGCGCCGGCTAGGCCACCGGAGGCGGAGAGGATCCGGCGGATTCGACGCCGGATCGGAAGTCGCCCGCGATTCGCCCTCTTGGAACTGTAGAAGAGGAGAAGACGGGAGTAGAGGGTAAATCCCAAAGTACTAACTAATACACGAATGGAGAAATAAGAAATTAGAGGAGGGTGAGAAGGAAAAAGGGTTATCTGACGGCCCACAAGAGCCCAGCCTGAGCCCATAAATCTGCTCCCCGCGCCAATCCCTTCTTCCTTGTCCAACTAAAACCCTAACCCCTCCGCCGCCCCCCAAACCCCAGCCAGCAGCCGCCGCCGCCGCCGCCGCCGCCGCCATCCGCCATCCGCCGGCGAGATGGCGCTGTACCTGCTGTTCGAGTCTGCCTCCGGCTACGGCCTCTTCCACGCGTACGGCATCGATGAGATCGGCCAGAGCGTGGAAGCCGTGCGGTCCTCCGTCCTGGACCTCGAACGCTTCGGCAAGGCCGTCAAGCTCACTGCCTTCAACCCCTTCTCCTCCGCCGTCGACGCGCTCAATCAGTGCAACGCCATCTCCGAAGGTCCGCTTCCCCCCACCTCTTGATGAGCCTCACTGCGAGACGCGTGCGTTTTGACGCGGGGTTTGGTCGTAATTTTGGGCAGGGATCATGACCGATGAGCTGAGGAGCTTCTTGGAGTTGAATCTGCCCAAGCCCAAGGAGGGGAAGAAGGCCAAGTACAGCCTCGGCGTCGTCGAGCCAAAGGTCGGCTCCCATATCGCCGAGGTCACCGGCATCCCCTGCCAGAGCAACGAGTTCGTCCAGGAGCTGCTCCGCGGCGTCCGTCTCCACTTCGACCGCTTCATCAAGGAGCTCAAGGTGACTTTTTCCCATCATATATCCGCACAGGATCATAATATGCTTTGTACGCTTCCGTTGTGCCTCTGAGTTGCGTGAACATGCTTGTGAAGCTTTTCCTGCTGGGCAGATATAGGAAATCACAGGCTAGCTTTGTGGTAAAGGTGGACGCATGGTTATGCTTAATTCTGTTACCTGTTGTTTAGGAGTCGGACTTAGAGAAGGCCCAACTCGGCCTGGGGCATAGCTACAGCAGGGCCAAGGTGAAGTTCAATGTGAACCGTGTTGACAACATGGTGATTCAGGCAATCTTTCTGTTGGATACACTTGACAAGGACATCAACTCCTTCTCCATGAGAGTTAGGTCTGTTCCATTGTTTCTTCTGTCACATTTCTTGTTAACTGTTTGTAGCCTGGAGTCTGTATTTGTATCTGAGTTTATCTGCTCTGGTTAGTTACTTTGGGAGTTTCAATATGGTGGTAGGGTGAATATTGAATGCTTGGCATAATAAAAATGGGGCGTAACTAAAATGCAGGGAATGGTTCTCGTGGCACTTCCCTGAGCTTGTCAAGATTGTCAATGACAACTACCTTTATGCCAAGCTTGCTAAGTTTATCGTGAACAAATCTGATTTGGCGGAAAAAGATATTCCTGCTTTGGCGGATATAGTTGGTGATGAGGACAAGGCTAAAGAAATTGTTGAAGCAGCAAAGGCCTCAATGGGTAATGCGATATGGTTCTGTTGACTTAATTTGACTGTAGTGGTCATAGTAACTTCACTTATGGTTTGTTTGTTCTTGTTTGTTTTCAGGCCAAGATCTCTCACCAGTTGATTTGATTAATGTCCAGCAATTTGCCCAAAGGGTTATGAATCTGTCTGAATACCGTAAAAACCTTTATGAATATCTTGTTACTAAGATGAATGATATTGCACCAAATCTGACGTCATTGATTGGTGAAGTTGTTGGAGCTCGTCTAATCTCTCATGCTGGCAGTCTTTCAAATCTTGCCAAGTGTCCTGCCTCCACTCTCCAAATTCTTGGTGCTGAGAAGGCACTCTTCAGGTTTGCTGCTGTCCACATCATATGATTTCCAGTTTTTCTGTAATTCTGATTTTCACTTTGTCAAGTGGTCGCAACAATACGGCTCTTACGCTTCTCTTCTTTGTCCACCAGAGCACTGAAAACTCGAGGGAACACACCTAAGTATGGCCTTATATTCCACTCCTCCTTCATTGGTCGTGCTTCAACCAAGAACAAGGGCAGAATGGCTCGTTACCTTGCAAACAAATGCTCGATTGCGTCACGCATTGATTGTTACTCAGGTTAGTTTCAGAGGTTTCTGTTACCAGACTCTTTGTTATGCATATTCTCATTCTGAAAGCTCCCTCTTGATTGTTTGCCACTGTAATCTGACTCCAGAGGCAAGTACATCTGTCTTTGGCCAAAAATTGCGTGAGCAAGTTGAGGAGAGACTGGACTTCTATGACAAGGGTATTGCGCCTCGTAAAAACCTTGATGTTATGAAAGCTGCTATTAACAGTATGGTCAATGGAGCCTCAATTGATGATGATGGTAAGCATAGGCTAATTCCATCTATCAGAAATGCAAGCTCTTTTAATTTTTGTTTCCTCTGGGACAATGGATTACCCATCCCATGTTCGATGATGTCTGCACTGTTCTTCAATATTTGCAGATAATGAGAGGACTGATGCATCTGCCAAGAAAAGCAAGAAAAAGAAGTCCAAAACTGAGGCTGATGGCGATGCAATGGAACTGGATAAGCCTTCCAATGCTGATGACGGTGAAGCCGAGCCTGGAACTGAGAAGAAGAAGAAGAAAAAGAAGCATAAGCTAGAGGAGACCCAGGAGCAGGAGAATGTGGCAACCAATGGTGATGCTGAAGTTTCCGAAACTCCTAAGAAGAAGAAGAAGAAGAGCCGTGAAGTTTCGGAGGATGCTGAACCTAAGACAGCCACTGAAGGGAAGAAGAAAAAGAAGAAGAAAGCCATGGCTGAGGATGATGAGTAGTTTATTTGTTGTATGGGGGATGAATTAGAATATTTGTTGAAAACAGAGATGAACATCTAGGTTCTAGTTCATGGAGAGCTTGAAATCATGTTCAACTATCAAGTTTACTTCTCCATATGTATTTTTGATTCCCTGATGAAGGGTGTGGGATCTTGTCTAGCCTGCATGGATTTTTTGTTTGTTGAAGAGGCTAATTTTAAAAATCGTGATCGATGATCTGCTGATCAGGGTTAAGCCTCCGTGTGGTAGTAGTTTGGTAGTTCCGTTTTGAAGCGTGTGGTGGTTTGGTGTCTTCGGTGTGTTACGGTTTCTGTTTGACAGGACAGGTAAAGCCTGAATTGAAGTGATCCGATCGTTAAATGCGAAGACGAGAGCATCTTCCCATACAAGATTCGAAACTAGACAGCATGTGAAGCTAGGATTGAATTGGTGGCTGCATGACTGTCGAGCATCGTCTGCCCATGCTCACTGAACCCGTAGAAAGCACTGAACCGAGACCCAGCATTCGTGAATCTCAAGTACAGACGAATACCAATCAGCAGAGATGAGCTGCACCAGAATACGCGAAACCTAGTTGGGAAGCAACGAACCGAGAGTTTTTTTCCTTCGGGAGGACTTGACCAACTCCTTGTTAACTCTTCTTTTTTTTTTACTCCTGCTTAATGAGACACGTGCATTTGCAGGTTTTTGAAAAAAAGCTGTGCATAAAGAACAAAGTGCTAACTCCTCACGTTCTATTCCTGAAGCTGAAATGACAGTAGATTATTAGTCCATTCCCAGTAGCCGGTTTCATTTCAGCGTTTCTAGGACTGCTGTGAAATGAAATCTTGAAAGCAGCCCACATGCAGAAGCACATAGAAGGAAAATATTCGGCCCCTCTTTTGTTGTGGGAATCACTCTCATGGATTGCGTGATACAAACCAAATGAGAAAGCAGGCATTAAGTACATATACTAAAGGGCCAAGATTTGGGGCCTCCTCATGAGTCGTGGCCCCACGGGGGCCCGATTACTGTTCATGCGGGTCCCACATACTATTCACGTGGAAATCACGTGGGGCCCACGTACTATTCAGGCGGGACCCACGTGGGCCCACATACTATTCAGACGGGGCCCACGTGGGACCCATGTACTATTTGGGCGGGGCCCATATGGGGCCCACGATTCTATTAAGTTAGTCTCTTTATCTTAAAAAATATTTTTCTTCTATTATTTGACAATACAAAATATATTTAACTACTTCCTACCTACAAAAATAATAACTAAACTTTGTATACTACATTTACATATGGTAGTTGTACTATTTCTTGGGTTTTGATTTCCCTCCGTAAATCCACAAAATATAATTAAAATGTTCATTCATTTCTAATCCTACTTTTTTTCCTACTAAAGTAATTAAACTATACCTACTGACCCAAAAAAAATTCCTAAGGAAAAATTACATGTACCTCTATACTACAATGCTTGAGATTGACGCGCTCTCAGACACAAAACTACTATGCCGCTTTACTGTAACTTTTAGATCTAACTCAATATATCGATACGATGTTGCTTCGAACATAGTAACGGATAATATTTTTCTATTAATATTTTAGATCCACGTTTTTTTGTATAGGCGCGCGTAGCGCGCCAACCTAACTAGTTTTGTTAACTTCTCCAAGTCTAGGAAATACAATGAAGATGCATCTGAATCCTGGCAAGACTGAGCAAGTCTTTGATGGGACCTAATGTGAAATGTTACCTGGGAAGTGAGCAGGTATTAGATAAAGCTTTGATTGATGTGGCATGCTTCAATATAAGTTTACACTGGAAGCATGATATTCCTCCAGCTGAAAAAAAGGTATGCCAGCAACACAAATAAATTAACAGTGCAAAAAAAAAAAGACCACCAAGTGGGTAAAAACTGATGGCGAAAATGCCTGACAGAATTATCACCCATTAAACAATAGTTCAGAGAAAAAAAACATTCTCTTCCAAATTAGGAAACAAAAGAGAAACCTAAACAATCATTTGAGCATGTCTAGTTATCCTGCCTGATACCATGAGCACAGAGTGATCATTTGGTCAACATAATTAAAAAACTGCAACATTCCTTCAAGGAAAGAAAAGATAGATTAAGATTGCTTTGCAGAGTGCAGAAAATCTAACTTAAACTGAATGAAATATGGTTTTTGAATTAAGAGAAACTGCAATCTGACATCCCCAAACTTAGCTTCAAGGGTAATCATATTGAACTCTATAAGTTCAATTTCAAAATTGAAGCTTCAATAAGAACAAGACAATCAAGAATTATAAAATATGGTGGATGCAATAAAGGGAGTTCACAAGGACTGTATCACATCCTCACGTATTTGAACTGCTTTGAGTATACACTATATTCTGCATTGTCTTATAGACCTGCCCTATCAAAGATGAAATCCATACTGATCCTCTGAAGAACCAGTAAATGCAATAGATAGTTCATTTTTTATCACAAAACCAGCAGAGAGCGTATATCTGATGCCATTACATTTGTGGAAGATATAGTTCTGCAGGACTAGCATGAAAGCAGGGGTTATGAAAAAGGGAATTCACAGAATACTTAGTGGTTATTTCATTCTTTTATCATAGTATATACAAAGTTCAAGCGGTCATTCAGACAAATACGAAAGCATAAATAGCTGCCTGAAACAATGTTTTACAATTGATAAATCAGCTATACCATGTGATTCATAAGTGGGACCTTCCGTTTGGGCCATTCAAGAACACAGGATTGTCTTTTATCCGGAAACTTACTAGAAAAAGAGGGAATCCCAAGCAAAAAGGAAACGCCGGTCTAACTAAAATGTAGGGCCAACATCTGCAATACGCTCTCATCAATAATAACAATCCAGCTCCGTTTTGCCCTGGAAATGATCCGGCATTAAGAATGCACATGAAGGCAGATTCTGACATTGGTGGCATATGCATATGCAGCAATGGCTCGCATATCGCAACTAACCTGAAGAGCTCGCCAGTTCCGTCCAGCTAGCACACCTGACGGACTGACCGAATCACGGAACTCCCTCTAAGCAAAAGTACATGTACAGTTCATGAACATATGCATCCAATAAACAAACATCCACACAGAGCAGGCGCTAACCCAACAACCACATTGAAGGGCCAAGCTAGTAGCTAGTCATCAGGCCATTTGAATTGGGAGAAGGCTGGCTACAAGCAGTCAAGTCAAGCACATACAGGCAGAAGGGACCAGCAAGCAAGGAGGCAGAAACCTCACACATCGGCACGAACAAACGCGGGGCCAATCGCAAAAGGGACGGCACACCATCTTGACGGCGAGGGAATTGAAGGAGACGTGCGCGCGGGGTCGCCGCCCACCCGCTCCAGCACGGCGGGCGAGGTCCCTCTGCGCCCGTTCCCTTCCTGGTCTGCCGTCTGCAACGGGAACCACGGTAGCCATGAGATGAGCTCAAGCGCCACGCGAACGAGTGATTTTCGTCGAACAGGTGGTGCGCGTTGGCGCCACGGGGGCATCGACCCGGCTCCGGCTGACGCGAGCACGGGGAGGGTGGCAGGTGCCAATGTTCAGGTTAGCGTCGTCCTCGCTAGCCTCGGCAGCGGGACTGCGGGAGGAGCTCTGGCCCCGGTGGGTCGCCTCGCCGCGGCGGTGCATGGCTGCCCGGCTCCGCGGCCTGGAAGTTCGGTGGGTGGACTTCGATCTTGAGCTCCTGGGGCAGTTTCGATCTTGACAAATGTGCAACAGCGCATGTCATCCCCCGGAAACATGTTGCCTGGCTTCATCTTTTATGAAACAGCGTATGGTGGTTCTGGTTCGTGAACGATTTTTGTTAAAGGGGAAAAAGAGATTTGTTATTTTTGGTAACACTAGTGAGGCAAAAAGCACCAAAACGTTGAGGCAGCCCTGAAAAGAAAAAAAAAAGAAACGTTGACGCATGGATTGCAATGCAAACACTCGTCTACTACTGATTCGGGAATAAGTTCACTGTGACTGTGCCTGAGTACTTCAACTTTCTTTTGGTTAGTGAATGCCACCTGTTAGCTTCTTGATTTGGAATATGGAATTTCATAATTGCAGTACATGTTCTTAGGATGCGAACCTAAACGACACAACGATACTATGTGGATATATATGGCATCTCTTCAAATCTTATTGTATTTCAGACCAGGCACTCTGCTAGATAAAAAAAGTAACTGATGTATTTTGTCTTTTATTGTCTTCAAAGTGTGACCTTGACCACCTTTTCATTAATAAAACAATACATATAAAACCTAATAAATTCATAATACTATAAAAGCATATTTCGTTTCCCCAAAAAAATAGCGTCTTTCGTAATAAAATCAGCATATATTATATTTCTATTAAATATTTAAATTAGATTTTAAAAGTTCAGCCGCATCACTTCACCCACGACAAAATATTTAGTCGTAGTAGTAGTTTTTGTGGTAGCGAGGCCCACATGGAAGCGACCTAGCAGATTGGCGCGTCCTCCCAGCGTGACCAGCACGGAGGAACCTTATCATACTACTCCACCCCCCGACACATGATGCAGCACCACGTGAGAGGACCTCCCCATCCGTCCGTCCGTTCCTCCCACCGACGGTCGATCCAGGCATCCAGCCTCGTATCGCGTGGCCCGCGGGACATTTAACGTGGGCCCCACCGCATGACACTTCCAGCTCCACCCGGCCCATGCCGTCCCGGACGCCGACGGGTGGCCCCGGCTCCCCGGTCGGGCCCACATGTCGGCAGGGCGCGCGGCACACACGGCCCGCCAGCCCGGGCCCGGCCACTAGCGGAAGCATCTCACGGAAAGCGAGGGGAGCCGCGCGGCCAGGGGCTCGGGACCCGATGAGAGAGGATCGCATCGATGCGTTCCTTCCCTACCCGCCGGACCCACCGTGCCGGGCCCGCCGCTGCCAGGCGGGGCCCGCGTGGGGACAGCGACTGCTGCACTGGGTGGGTCCCGGCGGAGTCAAGCCGGGTGTAAATCGCGGTCTCTGGCGGCCCCCCGTGCTTGCTCCCTCTCCATCATTCCGCTCCCCACACACCCTGCCTCTTCGGGTCGTGGCGGAGTTCCTGGCTGCGGCCTCCCCGCTCCTCCTCCTCCTCTACCGCCTGGTGGCCGCGCGCCGCTCCTCCTCCTCCTCCTCCTCGTCTACCGCCTGGTGGCCGCGCGCCGCTCCTCCCTCGGTTTGGGTGGCGCGGGCTCGACGGCTTTCTTCGTCCCTGGTGAGTAATCCGAGACGGATACCCTTGTCGCGAGAGCCGGTCTGGTGCCCGGCCTGATCCACGCATTTCTTCCTCCCCCTCTTTGTCCGTCGCGGGGTTCGTGTGCCAGGCGGTACCCCAAAGGCCTAGAGATCCAACCCGTGCCTCTATCTGCGGTTGGGTTGGGTTCTCTTGGTGGCGTTCATCAGCGTCGATCCTCCGATCTCAGTGGTGCAGCGCCGTAGAACACCTTGGTGCCCAATTGAGCTGACAGGCGTAGTTTCTTTCTCAAAAAGAAATGATGTTTATGTTCCAGTTCGGTGTTTCCAGTTTGTTAATGTATTTGGGACACATCGAGCGCATGTATTCTAGAACCAAAATAGAGGATGCCCATTCACGTTTCGAATAAATTTACCTTGCCTCTCCCCCGTTTTCCCTTGCCTCCTATTGAAGAAAAATTAGTTCGAGGCGACGCTGGAGATTTGTTTGGAAAGTGGGTTGGAGAAAAGCTATTGTCTCCGGCGAAGTTATATAATTTGATCCATTGGAATTCACATCCTAATCTTACAGGTTTAGAGTTGAGACAAGTTAAGAGTTTACTTGATTGACGCATTAGAAACAGTTGCAAGAACAATCTAGTCTTGAGCTTATGTGTATATGTTTCTTGGAACAATCTGTTGGTTCTAAAGCGAATTATTATATATGCTTATCTGTAAAGCATTATTTTTTTTGAAATCTTGGGTATTCAATTAAATCTTTTCAGTCTTTTATCTTTTTATAGTTGTGATCATAGTTACTTATTGACTTTGTTATATTGGATCTTTGTGGAAGCTTGTGTACTTGGTCTAGTAGGATCACGTAACTTGCGTTTGAATTTTAATATGCTTATATGCCCTGTTGAACTTTGTGCTCAGATCTTGAACATCTTTGTCATTTTTTTGCAGTGCCAACGAGGTTCAGATTCAACTTTGAATTTTCACGAGGCAGTGCATTAACTGGGGAAAATGTCAGGTGGCAGGCAATCATACTGGTGTTACCAATGCCGACAGCGGGTAAGGCCTCGTGGCCGGGAGATGGTTTGTCCTTACTGCGATTCTGGTTTTGTGGCTGAAATGGATGATGTAGATGCACTCATGAGCCACTTCGTTGGGATGGATCCTGATTTCCATCGTGACCCAAGGTTTGGGATCATGGAGGCCATCTCTGCCGTGATGCGGCATGGTATGGCTGGGATGAACAGGGAGGTTGATGTCAGAGGAAGACCAAACATCTTTTCGGACTTAGAGATGGAGTTTGGCTCAGGGCCATGGTTGCTCTTCCGTGGTCAGCTCCCTGGTCATCTCACTGAGGATAATGGTTTTGATGTGTTCATCAATGGACGGCGCGGTGTTGGCATGAGGAGGGCAAACATTGCAGACTACTTCGTTGGGCCTGGATTAGATGATCTCATTGAGCAATTGACTCAGAATGATCGTCGTGGACCGCCCCCTGCCGCACAGTCCTCGATTGATGCTATGCCCACTGTTAAGATCACTCAGAGGCATCTAAGTGGAGACTCACACTGCCCTGTCTGTAAAGAGAAGTTCGAGTTGGGATCAGAAGCAAGAGAGATGCCATGCAAGCATTTGTATCACTCGGATTGCATAGTTCCTTGGCTAGAGCAGCATAATTCCTGCCCTGTTTGCCGTTATGAGCTTCCAACACAGGGTTCTACTACTGGTGCTAGCTGCTCACGCACAAGTTCAACAAACCAAAGCCAGAGCTCAAGTAGTTCAAGCAGCAGCGGAAGAACCAATGGGCGTCAAAGGAGAAGGAACCCGTTCTCGTTCCTATGGCCTTTCCGCTCATCAAGTTCTCGCTAGATTAGCGTGGTAATCTCGCCCCAAGTTCACTATACTGCTTTAGTCAATACACTGGCCTAATGTGCTTTAATATGTGGGATCTTATTACTCAATCAGTACTGTATGGCTAATGGCTTGTTATAATTGCCACATGATGTTTCTCCTTGCAAGTATATTATTTTGCATAGCTACTCGGTTTTGTCTACTTGTGAGTTTCCAAGCAATTATAAGCCTAATGGCTTTTCTACTCCTCTTTTCAAAAGGGACTAGAGTTATGGTTGCCCATATTCCACTAATTATTTGTTGTGACTGTAGAATACATGCCTGGCTAATTATTCACAAGCACTAAAAAAGCTGCAAATTACTAGAAAAACAAAAGAGATCTGATAATAGTGAGGCCAAACACCTGACCCGGCATTTAGATCTGTGTTTGTTCATTCAAGGCCACTGCATCAGCTCTAGCACATATTTGCTAGGTAATATGCTTCCACTTCAACATTTGTCCAGTGAGAAAAAAATATGGACATAATTGACTGGAAATATACTCACTAGCCTGTGTGGCTCCATTAGAGTCAATGCGCTTTGGATGGTTTACCTACCGGCTGCTGGTTATCTGGTTCCCCTAGCTAGTTGTTTTGTTCTCACGTCATGGTACCTACCTTATGTGTGCCAACGCCCTCAGAGTGACATTATTCTGCCAATGCCATGCATTCGCGTGGTTATTTACGTTGAATTGAGCGTTTGGTGGCGATTTCTATATTAAGCCACTTGCCGCGCGTTTAAATTTTATCAAACCTGCTTCGAGTACGACCCTTCTGACTTATCTAACCAATGGAGCATGTGCTCCTGTGATGGTCTGATGGACGTCCTCATTTGAGAACTGGTAGCTGATAATCTAAAAAGCACCGAATATTTTGACGCGGTATTTGCGCTGCGTGAGATCATTTGAATTAGGCATATCAATTTTACCCGCGGGTGCGGGTACCCGCGAGTACCCGACCCGATGGGTGAGGGTATGTGTATAAAATTTTACCCGCGGGTATGGGTATAGAATTTCACCCGCGGGTAGAGCACGGGTAAAATTTTTTACCCGCGGTTACCCAACGGGTACCCGAAATATAAAAGATAATCTAGTGAACTCATATCATTCAAAAATTTTATGTCTCATTTTCTTGCGATTGTATGAACTAAATAGACGGATAGTGAGATTATGTGAACTAATAGATGTAAAAATGACATTGACATTTTGCTTATTATTTGTAGTGAAGCATATGATCATTGTTATATTTTTAGATAAAATACATAACTAGAATTGAACGCGTGTACTTACATATAACTACAAAATAGATATTAAAAATAAGAAAAAATTGTGCAAGATGATCCATTTATTTCTACTAATGTTTTGTGTTCGCTTATATGGATGATAAATTCAAAATATTCTAGTCAATACGACCAAATGATAGGTTATTTATGCTATTATTAAAATACCTGATGGATACCCAAAACCCGACTCGTACCCGATGGGTATGGGTACGGGTATAAAATTTTACCCGCTAGACTTCGCGGGTACGGGTATACCTTATAGTTTCGGGTATTATCGCGGGCGGGTATTTGCTCTACCAGCACTTTACCCAACCCGTTGCCATCCCTAATTCGAATTCATTTCTTGTTTACCTGACGCGTGGTGATTACACCATACGCCATAGATTAAATTTTAGTTTAGATATTGGCTGGCTGGTTGCTTGTGCTGATTTGGTGTGAGAAAAAATACTGCTTGCTGGTTGTCTGACAAGCCAGCCGAACAAAGTGATGGTCAGACTCTAAAAGTTCGAGCCTATCTTATATAATTTTAAGGTAAAAATATATAAAAATTACATTAGATCGTGAAGAGCGCACCATTATACGTTACCACCGGTATATGGATGGTTATCGCATACGAAAAGTTAATGGCAGATATTCAGAAGATAAGTCTGGCTGGAAAGAGATGTTTGACCGTCAGATGGGGCGACTGGTAAACTATTTTCAGCTCAAACTGATGTTAACTGATGCTGTTGATGCTTCTTTTTGTCCTTGTGACTCTCATTCTTTATCCCGCATGGTACCAGGCTAGGCTTTACGAGTCATTCGTCTTCCGACGGTTCTGCAAGATCTTATCTCCAAGCAGACTTCTGCTACCACGTGGTGCGCGTAGTGGTGTGAGGCAGCCCTGAACTTTGAACCGTGGGCAGTTGACGGATGGCGTCGATGCCATGTGTGCGTGCTGTCCTTGTCCCGAACCCTGATCTCGCTGGCTTGCGCCAAGGTCCCTGTCCTCTCATTCCTGCGAAGCTTCGCTGCTTTGCTGTCACCCCAGCCCCAGGGGACTGCGGCCGGTGACCACGAGAGCGGAGCGCGCGTTGGCGACCCGCGGGGCTGTGTGGTGTGGATGCTGCACCCTGCAGGACGCAACGCAACGCAACGCAACGCAACCGTGCTCCTGGGGCAGCGAGTGGGGCTCGGGTTCGCGCGACTCGTTGCTGCCGTGAGTTCCCGCGAGTTCCGCAGGCTCTGAACTGGGCCGAAGCCCTGGCGGCGTGGATAGCTCAGCTGCAGATCTCGAGTGAACGCTGGCGGAACGGAGTGCACCAGCAACACTATTTAGACTATCTGAACAGGGTCTAAATAAAGCATATAGTTCGCACCAGTGGTGGACGGAAGGCCCCCCCCCCCCCCCCACCGTCGCAATTTTCATGGAACCCTCTCTCTGCAAATTTGAGGAGGAAGAAGGAAAAGAGGAATGAGAGGAAGAAGAGAAAGCAGCTTCTCTTACCAGTTATTTCTGCCGTCGCCACTGGTTCGCACACAATGAAAACCTCTCAAACACCTGAATCGGCTGGAACCGAAAGCGCGCGAAGCGACAAAAGAACAAAAGTTCCACCGCATATGTGGCTATGGTATACTGGTTTAGGGCAGCCTTGACGGCCATGTGCACCTGTCATTTGCTACTCCTGCCGCACTAGTTTCTTTTTCTTTTCTCGACTTCTTTTTTGGGTGAGGCACCATGTCCATGTGCTCGATTGAATTATAAGGGAGAAGAGAGAACCATGGGCATTCTAGTTTACGGGCGACCGTAAGTTGGGAGCTCTACGGTCGATTTTCCGTCCGATTTTTTTTCTTTTTCAGTAACTTTTTGTCATTTTCTGATAAAAAAATTTTTGAAAAATTTTTCAAGGTAAAAATGAAGAGGTGGGAAAAAGTTTGATGAGACAAATTTGGAAGAAAAAATTTTAAGAAACAAATTTAAAGAAAAATGATGAGAAAATTTTTACATTCAAAACAAAAAAAGGTTGGATAAAAAAAATCATCCAAAACAAAAGAAAGGCTCGGGTAAAAATTCTTTTGCATCCAAAATAAAAAAATTCAGATGAAAAATTGTGTGGAATAAATTTTGCGACAAAAAAAAAGAAAAATCACTTACCTTGTCGCGCGAACCGCCGCACCGCCTCCCGGCCGGCCTGCGGCGCCGCTCCCACGCTCCGCCGCCGCACCACTCCGCCCAGGCGCGCCGCACTGCCGCGGATCCGGCGCGGATCTGCCGGCCGTCGGCCGCCAGAGGGAGGCAGGAGGTGTGGCGCGCGGAGGGGGAGGGAGGCCGCGGCGGGGGCAGCCGGACTTAAGCGGCGGACGCCGGGGAGAAATGAAGAGGAAAGGGAAAGGAGCCTAGGAAAAAAAAAAGAAAGGGAAAGGAGCACTCGGATCCACATATGGCACTGAGGGTCCGACTCTGAGTTTGGAAACTCACGGTCGCTTGTAGATTCAGTATTGGGAGCACCATGCTTATAAATAGTAAGTACTTCCTGAATCGTGACAGCCAGATACTTTCTTCCACGATTCCGGATTTCCGGTCCTTCACCAACCAACAATTGCCAGACCCCAACTGAATTTGCATTCTGCAACGAGTGTTGGGGCAAAGATGGTACATGCGGCAGCCACGCTGCCATATTTCTCCAAAGGCTTCTTATGACAAGACATTTCACGATGAGAAGGGAGAATTTCTTCTTATTTTGGTTTTTCCTATTCAAACAGAGCAGCAGCAACACAACACATATACGAATAGGAAAACGAAAATATACCAAAACAGTGTAGTTGCGCCAGCTCGTGCATGTGCATTTCTCCGTATGCTTAGGTTACTACATACACAGTTGGGTACCATGCATTGCAAAATTTGTGCCACGTACAGAGCAGCAGAAATCTAGGGAGCAAAAAACAGAGGACCATCTGACAGTCTCTGGTGGCCCATCAGAAGCCACACAAATGGAACTATTTACCAGTGCTGGGCAGCCGACACGAGTCGGGACCTCAAATCACACAAATATGCTGGGCAGATATTTGGCAGCCTTCTCATACATCAGGGCGATCTAGCATGACTGAAAATTTTCAATTCTCAATGAACGGCGACCATCCATCTCCAGCTCTCTAGTGACCACATCACAGCAATGAAAACAAAGAAATAAAATTCAAGAAAACAGAGGCATGGCTGAAATATAATGCCAGAGATAGCATGAGCTGTAAACTGATGCTGTAAACAAGCCAGCAAAGATAAACCATTTTGCAACCTTGACCGAAGTGCAAGCAAACATGATGAAATTATCGAAGCATTATGGTCCCACAGATAACACTCAAGCTGCAGAACACTCAGAGAGGGAAAATGTTTAGACCATGCCAAAAATAACGCTCTAAGTGGTCAGCTCCATAATGGCAGAGACAATGTCCCCATCGGCAGCCTTGAGGGCCCTGACAGCCTTGGGCCTCGATACGGATGCCTGCGTCATCACCAGCTCAATGTCCTTTGGCTCGACACCAGTCTCATCAACCTCCTCCTCATTGTCCTCCTGGCCTAGGCCAGATGTCTCAGGCTTGGAGATCATCTGGCTCAAGTCAGGAGCCTTGAACTGTTCCGCAGCCTGGGTCTGCAGCTGGGAGCTGAGGTCCTCGATCTTGGCCTCACCAAAGATGACATAGGTGTCTGAGTTTGGGCTCTTGAACACATCTGGCTTGGAGATGACAAACAGTATCTGGAAAAGCAGCTGTGTTAGCCAAACAACCAGAAACATTAGAAAACCGGTGTGACTGACAGCAAACTCACATTCTTGCTTTTCTTCACAGTGACACGGCTGACACCAGTGATCGGCTTCATGCCAAGTTTCAGCATGGCCTTGCGGCTCTTCTTCTCACTCCTGCTTTGCTTTGATTTGCCACTGGCATCGCCTTCTTGTCCTGAACATGAAAAAAATGAAACCAATACTTGTCAGGTCACAAGGTATTATGATAGATCCACACACCAAACTGAAAACGAAATAGTTAAAGGGTAAAAAGGCTTCAAATAGGAGAAACAGAAAAAAAAAAAGGGCGTACCCAGTGCCGTAGGCTTCCCGCACTGTGCGGGGTCTGGGGAAGGGTTGTCTTTAAGCCCCAAGCCTTACCCACACAAATGTGCAGAGGCTGGAGCTCGAACCCGGGACCTTCCGGTTACAGACGGTAGGCTCTACCGCTGCACCAGGCCCGCCCTTCAGAAACAGAACTCAATGCTTTTTTTTATTTGACCTCGCAGGCTTCTGAACCAATCATCAACAAATAAAAGTACCTAAGTAAGCAACACAGTTTACTTGTCTTCTGGGCATGGTGTCCAACTATGCATAGTTGTCATGCAGTTGATCTATTAAGGATATGGTTGAGATGACAGAAGAAACTATACAGAAGGGCACCAGGGCAAAGATAATCAGTGATAACCAAAATATCATTAACTACAAGAAGAATTCACAGCAAGGTAATCATGGAAACCTAAGCAGAACCTAAAACTTTATATATATGCAACTCCTGCCTTTCAGAATGATGCAAGTACCAACAGGCTAAATATAGGAATAAACTAAACATTTGCACATCGTTCAACCTTAGAAAGTGTACACATGTATCAGCTTCATTTAACACAAAATCATATTAACATATCACAAATTGAGACACTAGCAACTATACAATGCCCAACCGAAACCATAAACACACATGATCTAACATTACAACATTTCACAATAAAAAATACAGCTCCATTGACTTATAGTCGTAACATTGATTTTGGTACCTAACTGATTCTAATAAAAAAAACCAATTGTAACTGCAAACCATTTAGAGAATGAGACAAACAACAGAAGACTACAATTTAAAATAACCAACCGATTGATAACAGATTATAGGCATTGCATGCTTTAAGATGATCACAATTAATTTCAGAACGAAGGGAGCATATATCTAGACGATCGCAATAATTTACCCTCATCATCATCCTTGTCATCATCGTCATCATCCTCATCGTCATCCTCCTCATCCTCAACCACAACCTCATCTGCCTGTCCGCGACATTCAAAAGAGAAACCAATCAGGTGCCATACAAATCAGAATAGATGATGCACAGCGGTATCACGGGAACAGATAGCAGATCAAATCACGCAAACAGGCGGGATTAAAAGGATCAGGCGGCCTCATGCAAATGAATATCAAACCGCTCAGCGCTCAGTAAACGACCAACTAGACCAAGACTAGCCGCAGCAACCATTTCCATCCGCCCTAATAATACTACAACAAATGCAACTTTACATGATGCAACAAGAACAATCTACGAAAATCCAATCTACTTCAGGCTCGCGGATCTACTGGATGACCGCCTCCCCAACCTACGCAACACTGATTCCAGTTTCCGGATTCGTACCATTAGGGAGGGGGGAGGATGTGGGAAATCTCACCTCGGTCTTCTGCTCCTCGAGCTTCTGCTGCTCGATCTGGGCGGCGAGCTCCTCGGCGGTGATCTGGTCGGCGAGCTCCTCGGCGGTCTGCGCCGTCATCTTGGCGTCTCGGTGGGTGGGAGGGGATGCGGGGGGCAGAGCGGCGGCGGCGGCAAAAACCCTAGTGCAGACTCGCGCGATGGGGGTTGGGGAAGGGGCGTTTTGCACATATTTATCCAGGTTGGATGGCAATAAACACCTCCAATTATGTGGATTTTACAGACCTCTGAAAAGTTGTCAATTATACGCGTCGGGAGGGGGGATAACGTGATAGGTGTGTTAGTGTCAACTAGGAATAAATGAGGCACAAGGAAACTAATTAACCAGTTAGTGGCATTACTCCTACTAGTGGCTATTCTTTTTTCGGGTGATGCAAAGAAACACGATCATTCCTTATCGCAATTCTACTTAACTCAACACCCAAAAAAAGTAAAAAAGGGATGTAAACCATTCCTACGCACTGAAGGCACAACACAATGGCCGTCGGCATGGCCCATACTACTCGTCGTGGATTAATGGTATGTTGGATCTTAGGGATTATTTCTAGCCCATCTTTTTTTAACTCAAAATAGCTCAATATTTTCAAACATGAGGGTTAATTCTTGGCTATTTGTAAATATTCTATCTCAAAAAACTATTACATCCAAAAGGTGGTTATTTGAGCTATTTCAGGAGGGGCCCACCGCATGAAGAGAGATAGGCCCACCGCGTCAAGGGATGTAATGGGTAAAGGTATTTTAAAAAACTAAATAGGAGGAAACGCCCCCGCGTCGCCCTCGCATAGGGCGACTCGGGCGGACGCTCAAGCACCCACCGCCGGCGGCCCCTTTCCCACCCCTCCCATGCCACGCCGCCGCCGGAGCCGGCCGCCGGAAGTCCGCGCGGCCTGCGAGGAGGGCGGCGGGGGGGGGGGCAGCTCTTCTCCTCCCCTTCACCTCACGGGCGCGGCCACAGGAGGTGCCGCAGGGAGCTCGCCGCCGGACAGGCGGTGGCGCTGCTGGTGGCTCCGGCGACCAGATCTGGGGCCTCCATGGCTGGATCCGGTGGCCCGACGCCAGGGACGACGCTGGGGCCTCCATGGCCGGATCCGGTGGCCCGACGCCGGGGACGACGCTGGGGCTCGGAGGCAGGCCGGGCGCGGGGTTCGTTTGGGGCGCTGGCGCTCCGGTTCTGGCCTCCCGTGGCCTGGCAGCGGGACCGGTGCTGCTGCCCTTGTGCATCTGGCCGGGATCCGTCCGATGGCAGTGGCGGCGGCGGCGGCCAAACGCTGGGAGCAGGGGACGGGTGCCCTGGCGGCCGGGGCTGGCGCTCTCAAGGCGGGGGGCGGTGCCCATGGTGGTGTGGCGGCGCCCGTGGCTGTGGTCAGGGCCGTCAGCGACGGCTGCTGGTGCTTGTGCCGGCGGCTACGGTCGGCGATGGCCTCGACGTGCGGCGGTGTCACGCGAGCGGCGGAGGCAGGTCTGGCCCATGTGCGGGCCTGGTCGGAGAGGGTGGCTGTCGATGCAGCTGTGCGGCTGCCGCGTGCAGCCGGCGCGTCGTCGCCCTCTGATGAGGCATTCATGGGGCTGCGGTGTAACGGCCCAGGTTTTTAAATAGCCAATTTAGGGTAATTAGAACCAAATCATGCATCATGTGCTTGAATTACTTAAAAAGGGTCTTTTTGTAATTATGAAAGGTTATAGGTGTAATTATGATTTTATGCGAGGTCCTTTATAAAGTTATTTGTGTTTATAGCTTTTATGGAGGGTGTTTGTGCAAAATTTCAGTGCATTTATTGCATGGCATCCAATTTTGTTCTTAAGTCTAATTTTGAAGTGAATTTGCATTGAAAAAGGCAAATTTCCTAGAATTTAAAATCCCTCTTGTGTTTTCAAATTTAGCTCTCTGTCCTTTGGTCAAATAAATTTTTGCACAACATCAAAGTTGTAGCTCTTGAAAAATTGAACAACTTTCATGTTGGGCACTTTTCCATTTGAGCTTTAGTTTAAAAGTTATCCTTGTTTTACATTTAGGTCCCTGAAATTTTGGAAATTGTGTTTAGGTCCCTGTCTTCTTCCCCTCTCTGTTTCTCTGCTTCTCACCGCCGACAGCGCCACGCCACCCGCCGCCGCTCTGGGCCGCCTCCCCGCGCCACCTCCTGCTCCTCGTGGCTTCCACGCATCGCCCAGAAACTCCCCACCGCCCTTTGCCATCGCGCTGGTGCCCCCTCCCTTCGCCACGCCACCCCGACGAGTCCAGGCGGCCGCCACCGCGAACGCCGCCGTGGATAGCCCAGGAGAGAACCCCGATTTCGCCTTTTACTCGCGCGCGCCTCGGCTCCAGGAAAGACTCTTCATTCCGTTTCCCTCGCCCTCTCGCTCTTTCCCTGCCCAGACACCCCGGAACGCCGCCACCGCTCCACCGAACGCCGGCGAGCCTTAAGCCCGCCGTCGAGCCGCGCCTCCACAGCCGCTCCGCCCAAATAGACCCCACATATAGCTTCGCCTCGACCCCGCGTAGCTCCCCAGCCCCTTCTCTTCCACCCTCGACCACCGGAACCCCCTCGCCGTCAAGTCCTCTCCGCCACCGACCGCCGGCACACGTCGAGCCGCCGCTGCAGTCCACCTCCGTCCCACCCAAAACCCTCTACAGATGCGCCGTGGTCCCCTCTATCTCCCTGGCCCCCTTCCCCTCGCCGCCGGCGACACACGCCGCCGGGATCCGGCGCTCCCTCCCCTGTTTCCCTTCCCAAACCGGGCCAAGGACCCCGAGTTGAAAGAAAAGAAAACCCAGGGTGTTCTTTGATTAGTCAGAGACTCAGTTGAATAGTGCCTTTAGGGGCTTCTTTGTAATAGTTTGCTGTGATCTTTGAAATTCAATATCAATTCATAGAAAATTCGTAAAATAGCAAATCTTGATGTTTTGGAATCCTCTTGAAGAGCTCTATGCAGTAGAACCATAATATGTTAGGCTTTAGTTGCAAGTTTTTGCTGTAGATTTTGATTTGTGTTACTAGGTTTATAAATACTAGTTATTTAATCTTTTTCTTATCTAATGCTTGAAAGCTGGTCTTGCTCTCAAATTTTTGTGGTAGTTTACTCTTGTTACACTAGCTTTGCTATAAAAATTTCATGATCAGTTCTCTTGTGTAGCTTTTTCTTTGATTTAAACTTTGTTTAGTATACTTTATTTATGATAAATAGTTTCTGTTCTTGTTAAATCCTGAAAATATTCCTTAGTGTTTATATGGAGTATATTAGTTTGATCAGGAAGTTTGAGCCTTAGTTCATGACTAGAACAGGAGCTAAAATTGAATCTTGCTAAACTGATGTTTGTTTTGTTTATTTTCTCAGAATTAATTCCATGTAGATAAAATCATGAAAAATTCACAGTAGATAAATCATCCCTGTGTAGATCTCCTGTTAAATTTTGAGCTTCTGTTTTGATCTATTTTGATCTGTATAATTCAAGCTTGTACTAGGTGTTGCCTGCATTAATGATTTATTGTGATTAAATGGTTACATGTCTTGATATGATTTTTGTAGGGTAGATTGCTTTGTTCATGTTCTGTTTAGTGTAATTTTGGTAGATTTTATTACTATCTGTACTCTGAGTTGTTGATTTGTTTACAAACCATGATTTAATCGTGTAGGAAATCACCACCACTCATTTTATGAAGTTAGTTAACTTCTTTTGTGCTGTTGATCATGATGCCTTGTGTAGTTAAATTTGTTATTTAACTACTCTATAAATGATTGCCCATGTTTGTTTATAATGTTGTTCTTGCATTGCATATAGACACGCTGCCTTATCGGACGGGACGTACGAGCTAATTCCGGAGTCTGACGGAGGTGATCTCGACGCTCAAGTAAACACCGCGGAACTAACTGAAGCCCCGAACCAAAGTTCAGAAGAGCCTAGCGCTGAAATAGTTAGCAACTACCGAGAAGGCAAGCCCCGGACATAACCTATTCTTCAAATTAATATCATGTACTGTATTATTTTACTTGTGCATTTACAGTTCATAGGAGTTGAATTGAAACCCTAGATGCATGAGCCTAGGAACCTATGTACTGAACACTAGACCTGAGTTCGAATAATTGCTAAGCTTATAGGACCGGTAAAAGTCGAGTGATTGCCTGTCACTCGCGAGCTTTATAGGAATTGCCTGTTTACTTTCTGTTATCAATATAAGGACGACGGACGGGGTTGTGTTCGATATCATGACCTTATATGAGACCCCGTCTGTGTTAATAAACTTGCTAAGGTCGCGGTGTGTGGTAGCGCTGGTTAAGTTTTTGAACGTACTAGCCACATGCCGTAAATATGGTACGCGGTAAGCCTAGTAACCGATTGGACCGGGGAGTGGATATACCTGACACTCTCTCTTAGAGATAGGTTTTATTTTATGTTGCGCAACACTACGACTTCTAGGGACAAGGGTGGACCGGGCACGGGTGGACCTTGGAGCCCTGTAGTCGGGGAGAGTGTTCCTATCCATGAGCCGGAAAGAAAGGCAAACGGTTGTTTGGAAACGACCCGACGGTGTTCCAAACGTGTGTGTTAGGTTTTCCTTGCAAGGTTGAATTTCGATTCAGAATCGTCCGCCTCTCACGATGAAATGAGACTGCTTGATCTCTTTGCCACACAGAGTAATAAGAGCAACAATATTCTTATTAATTTTGATGTTTGCTTAGAAGTTCCACCATGATTGGATAGTAGATGCTTACATAGAATGGTTAATCAACTAGAATCTTGAAGCTAAAACTTGAAAGTAAGGACCTACTCTTTATTGCTTTTCAGCAAAGGAAAACCAGAGCCTTACAAAGCCTTGCATAGTCTAGCTAAGGTGGGCTACTTATACCCGTTGTCGGTTAAGTCTTGCTGAGTATTAGAATACTCAGCCTTGCTGTTGAAACTCTTTTTCAGGTATGAGTTTTGAGGATCAGATCGCTAGCTTAACCTATCCTTGCACTTTGCCTCCTGGCTGGTCCGTAGAATGGGATACGTCTTCGGCCGGCAATGACTATGACGAGTGATACCATACTTGGGCTAGCTTGGTATACTTTTGCGACGTATTGTAATTATCGTGTTTCATCTTCCGCTGTTTAGACTCTGCACTTATAATCATAACTTGTATAACTGCTTTACTTAAGTTGGCTTTGTAATAAGGTTTTCAACTGGTTTGTAATCATTACTATGCCTGTGTTGTAAAAATTTTGGTTGTAATATCTCTGGACTCGCCTTCGTGCGGGGTATGCTTGTTCGATCCAAGAATCGGTGGTTGTATCGGGACGTTACCCGACAGACCAAAAATTGTTCCGTTTGAAGTGCGTTTAAGCTAATGTTGCCTTTATGGTGATGGTTTACGCACTTGAGCCGGGATAATTTAGGCGGTTCTGCCACAGCGGGACAGCGGCATTTGAAGGTATTGGATGGCGAGGGGTCCGGCTTCTTGGCTCGGCATAGGCGCTAGTGGGGTCTTGGGCGAAAGTCTTGGCGACGGCGATGCCATTGGCGCCGCTTTCCCTGCTGGGGGCGTCGTGTATCCCCCTAGTGTCGACGTCCATGGGTGAAAACCCGGTCCATTATGGACGTGCGACGGCGGCGGCGGCGTTGTTGTCGCTCCCTTGTTGAAGGCGTCGTTTTTGGACTTCGCCTTGGCCTTGAAGTCTCCTGGGCGGATGCTCTCGTTTCTCGGCGTCCGGTCGACGCGTGGAGGTGGGTTTTGCAACGTGAAGTCGGAGCTGCTGTGTAGGGGACGCGGCTCGGCAACGATGACGCGTGGCAACCTCCCTCCTCCGCCGTAGTCTGGGTCTCTGCTGGGGTCTTCATCCGCTGGGATGAGGCGTGGTTTACGGCCGGAAGTCGGAGCTGCTCTTCCCAATTGAGCTTGGCAACAATAACCGGTTGTGGCCGCTTGCTTCGGAACCATCGGTGCGTGATTCGTGGGTGGTTTGCCATGGGAAGTCGGAGCTGCTGCGGCTTTGCTTCCATGCTCAGCAACAATGACATATGACAATGCGTCGTGTTGTGCTCAACCGGTCGCGTGGGTTGGTTAGCCTTCGGAAGTCCTTTGGCTTCCCGTTGTGCTAACATTTCTTATAAATACTTTTTTCTATCGTCTTAATTGAGCGGCAGAGCTCCTGTCTTTATTTAAAAAAACTAAATAGCTCTTGAATCTAAACATATAAGAATTTATTTTATTGGAGTGCTATTTTGTGGAGCTAAATAGCTCTAGTCTAAATAGCCAAAAGAAAACACGCCTATGTTTTTTTTTGAGGGGGCTCGTCGCGGATTATTTGCCCTGTCCTTTGCAAAAGGGCCGTCGCTGATGTCCCGACAAACAGGCGGCCGGCCCGTCCCCATTAGCGTGGGCCTGGACAAGATATGCTGGGCCTCCGCGTCAGCCTGGGAGTAGCTCAAAAGCAGCAGCAGCTCACCTCAACCGCTTGTCTCGGTTTTGCTACATACTACTATGAGGAGTGAGGAGTGACCGAGTGAGAGGGAAAAGAATAAGGCGCAAAATAACCATATTTGAATATATGCTTCTGGTCGTGACATTGGACTATTCATCTTGATAAAAATGTAGCATCTGATGATAGAACAAGCTGGAAAAAAAATTCAACGGTGAGCTGCGCCTGCGCGGACTCGGGCTGTCGATAGCTCGAGGAGCGGAAGATGATGTGCGGCAACCGGCAAGCAGAAGCAGGCGAGGCTTGCCCTTGCCCCCGGATCGCATCGGCAGCACGACCACAACAGACCGTCAAGGGTCGACGACGCCGCGCCGCGAGACGGAGGAAAATCAAACCGCGCACGTGATCGCATTCATGCGCACTCGCCGCGGCGCCCCCGCGGCCGGTCCACAGGACCCGCGCCGCGCGGCGCAGGTCAACAACGTTCAACGCCCGGGCGCCACCCGTCCCCCCGTTGTCGTCATCAACCGCCGTCACGTTCCCACCAACCTGGCTGCCAAGCTAGCCTCTCCGCCCGGGCACTCCCTCTCCCTCCCCCGCCGTCTCCGCTCGCCGAGCAACGCCTCGCCGACGCGCGGGCCCGACGCCCTCGTGCCCCCACCGTTCAGTGGAACCGCTTCTCTCCCGGGCGGTAGCTGCGGGAGCCGCTCCCGGATTTAACTCGCGGCAGTACTCGAGCGCTCGCTCGCTGCCGCGGCGCTTCGGCGGTAGTGCCCTCCGCCTCCTCGCTGTCTTTTCTCCCGCGCGCTCGCGCACGCATCCACCCCACCCCCATCCCTTCTTCCTCTCCCCATTGGAGGAGCGCTTGCGGAGGCAGAGCAGGGCGGGAGCGAACCCTAACCGCCCGTTGGCCGGGCCTGCAATGCGAATGGCCGCGGCGGCGGGGGTGGCGCGGTGAGCGGATCTGCCGGGTGATGGGGAAGGCGGCGGGGGACCCGCCGGACTCTGCTGGGGTCGGAGGAGGAGGAGGAGGCGGCGGGGAGGTAGCGGCTGGGGAGGAGGGGAGCGGGCGGCGCCGGTGGTGGCGCTGCGCGGCCGCGGTTCTGCTCGGCGCCGCCGTCATGCTGTCGGCGCTGTTCTGGCTGCCACCGTTCGCAGCTCGGCGGCGGAGGGGCGAGGAGGCGCGCGCGGACCCCTGGCGCGGAGGTGAGCAGCATGGTGTTCTCTTCGTGCGTTTGGTGCTGCAAGTTGAGTCGCGCTCGCGTTTGGTGATGAGGTTGTAGAGCTGTTGGGTTTTCTGATGCGGAATGCAGGTTGATTCCTCTGGCCAGGCGTGCTTAACTTTGGGTTTCCACTGGGGTTCCAGTGAGTTGAGCTTGTAATGCTGAGCTCGATGGCTTGCAGCTTCGTCTAGAATTGGGGCGTCCCTATCAGACTTGTTTTACTCATCGTTTAGCAGGGCTGAAGAGAATTTTACACTCCTGGCTTTAGTTTGAGTGTATTGTGGAACTAGGGGGATATTCAAAATTTTATGCGGTTATTTGGAGTGTTCGTGCTTCAACAGGCTGACCTAGCCATCTAGGAACTCTGTTGATGTCAGCAATGGTAGTCGATATGGTTTGTTTGATTGAGAAGTGTGTGCTCCATTTAATTAGTCAAGATTGGACCATTTTTTAACGATTGTGTTGCTTGTGGAACCATTGCCAGATTGTTTTCCTCCAAAATTATGGTTGGCCTGCTGGGGATTGTTGGTGTGCTGTCCTGACCTGCAGTTGATGCTGATTCATATTTGAATAGGACCACTTGCTAACTTTGTAGACTGTCAAATTTGTGGTCAGCTGATTGAGGTGCGAAGCTGTTTAGATAATAAACTAGTTCTTTGCCAAGAAACATCACTTAGAAGTTATAGCTCTACTAGTAATATGTTGCAAGATTTGGTAAACTACATTGGCAAATTGTCGTCCAGGAATTTTTGTCATGAATATCGACGTACGTACCTGCCAAAAGTTACAAATGTAATCTGAACAGTTCACAATCCACCTATCCAAACTCCAAATATGTTATACCTGGCAATTGTAGTGCATGATAATATTCTGATTTCTCAAATTTACTCTACGTCACCACAAGTACCCTATAAGCTAGTAGCTGAGACTGGGAGTTGTCGTGCGCATCCCCTGTACATAGTTCTCATTTTTTGTGGAAACCATGTTATGCTTGTTCAGATGTTCTGATGCATTCTTGCATTACATTTCCTTCATTGCACATTTTTTCGTTTCAATTCTCTTATATGTTTACAGCTGATGTGGTTGCAAGCTTCAGGCTGCAAAGAATGATTTCTGAGCTTGGTGGAAACAAATCAAAACTTGAGTATGATATTTTTGAAGAGATTGGCATCAACAATTCTGCGGTATGTTTTACTTCATTTATTATCCATAGCAATTGTCCATGTGTCAGTCTATTTATTTGCTCTTCTGTTTCTCCAGGTATCTGTACTTTCCTTGGATCCAATTGGTGAATCAACCTGGACTACTGTGACATTTGGTGTTTGGCCCTATCCTAGTAATTTCACCTTATCACCAACAGAGTTAAGCATACTGCGGTCATCTTTGGTGTCCTTGGTTATACGGCAGTCTATTCTTTATTTGACACCATCTCTATTTGGGAATTCTTCTTCTTTTGAGATCTTGAGGTTTCCTGGTGGTATAACGATTATACCTCCACAGACTGCTTTTGTTCCTCAGAAGCCTGATGGGTTATTTAATTTCTCATTGAACTTTCCCATTGATGTGGTACAAGACAAACTGAGTGAACTGAAGGCCCAGATGAAATCTGGGTTATCTCTCAATGAACATGAGGTTTGTGCTACTCGAGTTCTAATTCTTTTTGTTAAAAGTGTTACTGATGAATCATGTGGATACTGGAGATATATTTCCATTAAAGTCAGTTGGTCATTCAAAATCAGTTTTATTGGTGAATATCGCTTTGATGCATATCTTGCTATGCTGCTGGCATATATGGTGCATGAAAGAGCAGAAAATCAATATTTGAGTTATTACAAAACTGTAGCAATTTAATGAATCATAAACTAATGTAAAACTTTAACATGTTTTAGCTGTACATATCTGGATTTAGTGTAGCCATAAAATGACAAAAAGCAAAACAGCTCTGATACCATGTAGAGAGATTAGGAACACCTCACACCCATAATTGGGGGGGGGGTGTGAATTTCATATATATAGTCATGTACATACTTGAGCCACAAGTCAACTGCAACATATGGTTGGTTAAGCTATACATACATATCTAATAATTTGAGTCCAGCTCTCACTTGAGTGATTGAAAAGTAGTCTTGTCATGAATGTTTCAGTTGTCACTGATAAAATTTCTGTGGTTGTTGATTAATGCAAGAAGTTTTACAGTTAGTGAAAGACATGTTTTCTTAGTTTATTGGTCTTGCTAGTTGACAGATAAATTATATCCCCTAGGGCTGCATTGTACCGATCTTTAATGAGTTGAAATCCATTCAATCACCAACCTTTACATATTGTGCTTACGGCTTTAAAAAGTTCTTTTGTTCAAACTTTTTTAAATCTTTGTACTATATCACAAATGCGTCTTTTATTCTTGAGTAACTCTTTCCCTTCTAAATGCAGATCCTATATGTTACATTGACAAATCTGTATGGTTCAACTGTTGCACCTCCTACCATTGTTCAAGCATCTGTTCTCCTTGCTGTAGGAGCAGATAACAAACCACCATCCTTGCAAAGATTAAAACAATTAGCCCAAACATTAAGAAATTCCTCTTCAGGAAACTTGGGTTTGAACCACACTGTGTTTGGACGAGTTAAGCAGATTAGTCTGTCATCCTACCTTCAGCATTCGCTGAACAACTCAGGCAACGCTCATTCGCCAAATCCAGCTCCTCAACCTTATAATCAACCTCCCTCAATCCACCAGGATCACAATCACGGCGACCACCATCACCATCACCACCACATCCACCACCACCATCATCACCACCACGATAATAGTCATCAGAGTTTACAGCATTTCCCCCCTGCTCCTGCTCCTCTTCACAGTGCACCTACTTTTCTGACCTGTGGTTCTACATGTACACGGAAGAAAGAACATAGCACTGCTAAGCACCATTCATCTCCCATCAGGGGTCCTCTGTTACGCCATATTGTGCCTGCAGCTTCTCCAGATAGTAGTTATGAAGCTTCAGGCCCATATGTAGATCCACCATCATTTCATCCAGGGATTTCATCATCTTCACTTCCTGCTGTTGTTTTTCCTGCAATGCCACCCAGTATGAGAACCTTGAAGCCTCCCAACAAATTCTCATCGATATCACCTGCAGCGTCTATCTGTGAGTTGTTCTTCTAATGATTTTCCATGGCGTCTCTTAAATTATATATCTATTTGAGGCAAATCATTTGCCTGGATGTTTTTCATAAGTTGTAACAAGAATTCTTAGATCATCGATCTAAAAGTACTGAATACTGATACTGACTTTAAATGTAGTCCAGATGATCCTGGGTAGTGTCTAAGGATGCTCTGTTGACAAAATCGTATTTTGAATGCGTATGTTTTGTGGCACTCTTGACTTACTACTTTTTTATTCCACAAGCTTTTAGATTTTAATAACACACTTAAATCAAATGTTTGGGACCTTTAAGTAGGTTACATGTCTATTTAATGTTCGGAAATATTTATTAGTTGGTTTGAACTTTGATTATTTGTTGGAAATCGTAAGGCTTTTTCACATAGAAAATCCCTATAGGTTATGCATGTAGCATGATTGTTGACCGCCAGAACAGTACTGGTTGTGGCTATGCAGTTATTTTTAGTTATCAGTACCATTTTACTTACTAACAAACTGGCATAGAAATATATAGAAAAAATAGCACTTTTGTGGAGTAATAGTGAAATGACTACTGATATTATGTTGATTTTACACTTATGCTGAGTTGCAGAGAAACGGACATTAATATTTGTGTTAATCTGAAATGGGTTAGTGGCAAATCTGAGTTCCTGATATCTTGATGAGAATGATAAACACAGTACATGTTACGGTTATTTGTATACTTCTGTCTTCTTAGTGGAACCTTACTGGACAATTGAAGACTGATAACAGAACATCTAATTGACTTATGTTTAGATGCTAGAACTTAAAGAACTAACTGTTACTTGAAATACCTGATCATATAGAAACGTTTGAGGGCTAGGCGGCTAGCTATTTTTAGTTTATAAGCTTGCGGGAATGTCTCTCTATCGTCATAGTACAAGAAAATTATCAACTACTAGCTTGGGGTTACAATTTACTTTCTGCATTCCAGATTATAGTTCACTTTAGCTTTGTCCTAAGTCAAACTGCCAAGTTTTTAGGAAAACACATTAACATCTTTAGTACCAAACAAATGCACTACCCAGACATATTTCATGGTGGATTTAATGAAACTAATTGGGTGTTGTAAATTTTCTGCTTTGTTCTTTAAACTTGGTCAAAAATAGAGATGTTTGACTTAGGACAGAGTTAAAGTGAACTATAAATTAGAATGAAGGGCGTTTGTCTTTAACATGATATTGTATGCTTTCCTGACAGAGAACAGGAAAAAAAAGAAACAGTTGCCATAGCTTTGCTAAAGGGCAAAAGCTCCCACTCTCTTTCGTAATTACTGAAGGTACATATGAAAGTGCAGTATTGGGGACTTTGTTGTGTGCTTTCCTGACAGATCTGATTTTTTTTGAATAGTTGCAATCTGTATCTTTAAATTTGTTTCCTTCTGTCTGTATTATCTGGTCTTTTCTTATTCAAAACTTATCATTCTGGAGGTTGTCTAACGCATCTGCAATAACATGATGCAGCATTTGCACCCAGGTTATCTTCCCACTGGTGGGTCGTTGCATCACTTCTATACTGGCCCCTATTGTAGAGATGGAATATTTCTCACCCAGGTGTTGAAGTTCATGCGGCAACAACTTGGATCACCATTTTCCAAATGATCCTCAGCATCAAGAACCCTGGATGGCAGTCTTTGGTTATCACCTAATGGATGTAAATATGTGTATAACGCAGCAGAGGGGTGTATTTGTGGTCAAAGCCGTAATGATGGTGGGCCCTTAGTTGCATTGCATCCCTTTTGTTGCTTTGTATAATCATGCGCAGATCAAATAAAGGTTTTGCGTTTTTGTTGAGAAATATTGTGCCGGACTGAGGTCTTCAATATTTAAAACACAAAGGGGTCTCATGTTATTGATCCAGTTTGCTGTGTTATGTGTTGAAAAATTGTAAATACTAGTTTGACAGGTGATAGACTTTTTCCCTTTTTTTTGGGAAATTCAAGAAGTAGCAATAGTCTGAAAACTTCTGTTTAATGAATAAGTTGCCTCTATATCTTACTAAGCATTAGATTATTCTCCAGCTGATATTTGCTGTGGGGCAGAAACTAAACATGTGGATGTCATCACTGAGTTTGTAGAATGCATATGGATGGGTATGGCATGTTCTGTACGTTGTATGGTACCTTCCATATTTCTGATCTTATCTTCACCCGTACTCATGATTTTATGCTCCTTTATCTTGTACAATCACAATAATTGATGTGACTAAAGTCTACTGATTTTTTGCTATACGCTTTTCTGATCTCGATGTGAAATGGTTGCCAATCAGTGTTAGAAGCTCTGAAGATTTGCTGATACCTGCGAGGCTGGGACCCTTCATATAGAAGCAGAAGACTGATGGAATGGAATTATTGAAGTGTCCCTCCATTTCATCAAAAGCTGTCCAAATCATGGTAGGTTTTTATCCAAATTGTAATGTGCCCTTAGAATCCATTGGTACACTTCATTATTTAAGCTGGATTGATGCTCCATCAATGACGTGATGCAGAGCTCTCCCTTTCAGATACAAAACTTTGTCTGGGATAATGGCATGGGCTTAAGCGCCTTTAGTCGGGGTCAAGTTAGGCTAACATATAGTCCAATATGCCTTCTTTCTTGGATACCAAATGTGGTGGGACAATTGGTTGAAATCTACCCAGAATGTGTTGCTTTACAGGTGTGCTTGTGACAACTTGACCCTATTGGTTGGTAAAGTCATCCAAGCAACTGTCAGTGACATTGTTTTTTTAGGGGTATCAGTGACATTGTTGCAGGTAGTGGGGTTCCATTTCCAGGAACGAACCAGGAAGGGGGCGGGAGGAAAAATGCAGAGAACGAGGCCCAACTGAATGGGTAAGCCATCGAACAAAACCATCACAAAATTTGGGTGACAATGACACTTCTTTACAAACAGAAATATAAAGGTGAATAACCATGTCGGCTACACCAAAATAGCCCCTGTTACACAATTTTAATTTACTATCGTATCCTTTCATGTATGACTCTGAAAACAATATGACTTCATTTATCCTGTCATGATATAACTTCCGATTTGGTCCTCGGCAATCTTCCGTGATGCGCATTTGTTGGTGGGGGCTGATTTGACTGTCTTTGACTTTCTTACTGCATCCACAGATTTTCTAGTTGCCAGTTCATATCATTCAAGTTGTTAGGGTACGAAATGAATCGGACAGTGTCTCCAACTGAGAGAGACGCATCAGAACCCTCCCCGGCCGGTGACCGACATCGAAATGGGTAGTTGATCCTTTGGTCTCGACGTCTGCCATGGGCGCAGGAGGGAGCATGAACATCGCTAAAAGCGATTTAATTGGGCCCCGAGAGGAAAGCAGCTCCTTAAATTCCTTTTGAGGCGCTCAAGCAACTCAGCACGGTGCTTTGCTTTCGCTTGTACTGAACGCTGGTTAACAAACGCACGAGGTGTACTTGTTCCCCGCTGGGAAAAAAAATTCTAGAAACAGTTGATGCACAGTTCATGTCACCTGAGGCTGCCCGCAGTGGGCACTCTATAGCAATCTCTATCCCCTTTGCAGTGCGCTTTAGCGCAAGAAATCGCTGCAGCGGGGCTCTGTAAACCGGACGGTAAAATAGAGAGCCAATTTTTCATCGCTATTCTCAGCGCGGTGCAGGACGTGCGCCATCGGCTACGTGGCGCGGGCCCCGGCGCTCGCTCCAACCACCTCGTCTTCCTCGGCCGTGCGCGCGGAGAGAGAGGGAAGACGGCGACGGCGACGGGGCGGAGCAGGAAGGGAGGCGCCACGCTCCGCCCTGGCTCCCGCACGCGCGCGGGCCTGCTACGGAGCGGCCGGCCCTGAGGCCTGAGCTGGAGCTGCTCTGCCGGAGCAGGGGAGCCGGCATGAGCGGCCGGCATGGGAGGCCGCGAGGAGGCAAGGGCGTCGGCACCGACGCCGGCGAGGAGAGGGAAGGAAGAGGCCGAGCTTGGGAGAAGGAGCTCGCGCAGCCGCGCGCACGGGGAGGGGCTCGGCCGGCGCTGGTAGAGGACGCGCCGGGGCCGGGGCAGGAGCGGGCGGCCTCTCTCTGCTCGCCACACGCGAGGGCCGCCGGCGGGGAGGCTCGCCCCGCCCCGCAGCCGGAGAGGTCGCGTGGGTCGCCGGCGCGAGCCCCGGTCCGTGGGCGCCGCCGGGCCTCAGAGCAGGGGCCTCGCCACGCGGAGAGGGAGGAGGGCGGAGGAGCGCTGCCGCCGTGGACCCGCGCGGCGAGGGAGGAGCCATGGGGCCCCGCCGCGAGCTCGAAGGGGGCAGCCGCGAGCGTCTCCGTCCGGCCCCGCCCGCGCGACATGGCGGCGACACGGCGGCCGCGAGCGCCCCGCGTGAACCGCGACGGAGGGAGGAAGGCCGCCGCGGCCGGCGCTGCTGGCCACGCCGCGCGCGCCCGGAGCTCGGCTGCCCAGGGGCCACGCCGCCGCCGCGCAGGCCCGCCCCGGCGGTGCCCGCCCGCCGGGGAGGGCCGCTGCCGAGCCGCGCGAGCAGGGGAGGGGGAGGAGGCCGGTCGTGCCGCGCGCGCCGCCATCCCCGCGCGAGCAGGGGAGGGGAGAGCAGGGGAGGCGGCGCATGGCCTCGCCGGCCCGTAGCTTCTCCCTGCCATGGGAGAGGGAGGGAGGAGGGCGCGGCGAGGAAGGAGGCCCGCCGCCTTGGACGGGTCCCTGGCTCCACCGCACCGCCGGAGGAGGTGGTGGCCGGCGGCGGTGGCCGGGGGAGGAGGGGCGCGGTGGCGGAGGGAGAGAGGAGGGAGGGAGGGAGATAGAGAGAGTGAGGCCGGGGGAGAGGGGGTAGAAAAAAAATTATGACACGTGGGCCCCACGCCTTGGTAGTTGGTATGGAGTAGAAATATAGAGAGTGAACGAGCGCGGAGAAACTGAATGTAGAGTAGAGAATCTCGATGACCAGGATAGAATATTATTTTTAGAGAGTGAATTTGGAGAGTGACGAGTGCGGAGAGCCTGAAAGAAGATGCGAGTATTTTATTTCCACCCTGGAGTGACAAGAATATGTTAGCCACAATATTTTAACTACACGTCTGGTGTCCATTTTGTTTTTTGTAGCGCCTGTCTTGCACCGCTAATATTAACACAAAGTGAGGGACAAGAAACAGATACAGAGTGCACACGCTATTACACTTTTCTGAATGAAAGAATCACTAAGCTAGGCCTGTTACTGCAGCTGCAAACTTGCAAGTGCACGCACGACGTATGAACAACATGGGCAGGGAGGTTAGTTGACTTAGTTCCTATGCCGCTGTCTGAGCATCTTGGTTCCATGAGGTTGCAGTTGCACGCTACATGAAGAAGGCGTGGCCGCTGATCCGATCTGGCCGTGCCGGAGCTTTCGGCCGCTGCTTTCCTCGTCGGGGTCAGGGGTAGCCCGACGCCAGGCACGCCTCCCAGAACTTGCGATCCTCCTCCTGCCGCCTGGCCGCCGCCACCTTGGGGTCCTCGTCACCGTCGCGCTCGCCGGCGCGCTGTTCGCTCCCGCTCGCCCAGAGGGAGCAGTTGCTCTCCTGACGGCGCCACCACACGACGACGCTCCCGCTCCCCTGGACCTCGTCCTCGTCGTTGTCCTGTGCCCCACTGCCACCGACGACGAAGCTGCCGCAGCCGCCGTCCTCGTCGCCGCTGTCGTCGTCGAGCAGCACCAGCTCCTGCTCCCGCTCCCGCTCCGACGGGCAGCACGACTCCGCCACCCTCTCCTGCTTCCTGCCGTACTGGCCGTGGGCGACCGCAACTGTGTCGGCGCGGCCCCTCTTGCACGGGGGCTGCGGCGCCTGCGACGGTGCCGGGACCGGCGGCGGCGGCGCCGGATGCCGGCGCGGGGCCGCTTGCGGCTGCACGGCGGCCATCGACCAGTCAGAGGCTCTTATCTTATTCGGAGAAGCTAGATTACCCGGCCGGGAGTCGGGAGAGGAAGCGAGGCAAGATGAGTTCCGGCTTTTGGCCGTGGAAATATATATGGAGCTAGCGGAGGAGGATGGAGTCGATCAAGAAGAAGGGATTGGGTTTGGCGAGGGAAAGGGCCGGGGGCGAGCGGCCGATGGCGACCGGTGCGCGTCGACGTGCGGACTGCGGAGGCAGCCTACAGAGTACAGATGATCTCGTTTCTGACAGATCAGCCAAGGAAGGAAGCGACGACCCGTTCCTGGCTGCTAGCTTTCATAGGGGCCATGGCGTATCGATGGCTTGCTTTGGTTTTTCACTCTTGCACGCCGACGTGCACTTTCATGGTAGCTGCTGTGCTGATTGAACGTCCATCAGTTTAGTTCTTCAAAGTATTTAGTTTGAAAACGCAGAATCAGCAAAACCTTGCTACTTGGATAACCTCCCGGCGGTGCTCCGCTGGCCTCCCATCCGGGCCCCGCCCGCCGGATCAGATACGAATACGACACCCCCACCCGACGCGCGCGCGGGGGTCGGGCGCTGGTCGATGCACGCACGCAGTTGGCAGCACTGACAGGTTAGCACACATGGCACCGTTAGTTTGATGGATAATTAACCAGGCCCATCCATCATTGCGTGCGGCGCGAAGGAAACAGCTGACGCCGACGGGCACAGGCAGCGCAGCGGCCTCCTCCTTCTAGAAGCGCACCGGCGCTAGCGTTCGGCACGAGGGCGTTTTTTTTTTTGGAAGGGAGGGCGGGCTAGTGGAAGGAGAGAGGAATGTGCCACCGTCACTAGGGAATCTGGCACGTCGCTCGGCAGACGGATGGCAAGCAGCCAAGCAGAGGCAGAAGCGGGCGAGGAGGAACCGAGGAACGGCGCGGCGCGCGAACGAGGAGTGACCGACGCTGACGTGGCGGGTGCCCGCATTGCCGCGACGTGACGCGAGCAAGAAAGGGCGCCGCTAGCCCAGCATAGCGCAGCGCGCAACGGATACGCGCGCGCATGGCTTCTAGAAGAAGGGCCGGGGAGGTGACGCGCCGCGCGCGCCGGGCCGGGCGGGCTCGGGCCGCATGGGATTCTGCCGTTGCCGTGGCACGTGCCTGCGTGCTGCCGTCTCGGTCTCTCGGTTCAGCTGCTAGGGCGGCTGTACCTGTTGCGTCTTTGCTAGAGCACCACGCTCGCTTGACCGCTTGAGCGCGATGCGGTCTCTTTGAAAAAGGCGTGCGTGGTGATGCCGCGATGGCGCGCCGTGTATTTTTTTATTTTTTGTTGTTGCCTGAGACTTCTTCTTGGCTCCTGGCTGCGTCGTTGATCTTGGGAGGGAAGTAGCCAAGGGAGTAGGGAATCCAAGCCCACGCGTGGAGGCGTTGCGCCGTGCTCAACTTGTCAACGCCAGGTGGATGCCTGATTGGTGATTGGCTGCGGCGAGGGCTGTCGTGAAAGGAAGAAGCGGAAATGAACTCGGCAAATCGGCGGAAGGGAAGGGATTACCGTTAATTATTTGTTAATCGTTTCCTTTCCATCAAACAGGGCATTTGGTCTAGTGGTCTGATTCTCGCTTTGGGTGCGAGAGGTCCCGAGTTCGATTCTCGGATTGCCCCCTCCTGTTTTTTACTTTTTTTTTATATAAATGGTATTGCGTTTCCGCATTCCCTCACGTGCCAGGTCCGCTCTGCAGTCTGCATACAACAGCGAGGAGCCTACGCACCGCGCTGGGCATCACGAGAGGGTGAACCGAGAGCGAGCACGCCCTCCCGTTCAAATAAGCTGCCCGCCAAAACGAAGGCACAACACCGGGTGATCCTCCTCTTCGTGAAAAGGAAAAAAACAGATGCTACAACTGTGCAAGGTGCCCATATCACCAGCAAGCCAGGCAACAATCAGGAGCTGCCGTCTGCACCGCACGATGGCGCCACACCGTCGAGTTCCACAACAAGTGCCTTCTTATTTCCACATATCGGTCTGTCTGGACGTTCATAAAGTGACATGTATGAAACACAGGTCCAGGTGAAACAGCGTTAGACCAACACAGGTTTCATTCAGTTCATCGGTAGGTGCTACAGGAGCGAACACAAACACGCCGATCATAGATCAGGCGCTCTTATTTCACGTATCCAAAGGATGCTTAGGCTGGTCCAGTGGTGACGGCGGGGGGCGACGACGACGACGCTTTCGGCACTCGAGTCTGGTGATCACTCTCAGCCCTGGAGTCCGATGATCCCTGGAAACCATGACGCGATAATGCAGTGAGAAATCCGTGGAGTATAAAAGGAAGCATTTGCTATTTGTTGTGACAAACGACAAGATGCTTTAGGAAGCAATGGGGCCGGGGAACCAGTGAACGTACCGCAGGCGACACGGCCACCAGCGTTTCCAGTGCTCTTGCTCAGCTCGTGCCCACCTGAACATGAACACAAAACCAAGTCTTTAAAGTTTAAACTCATTTAATGGCACTGAATAAAACCCACAAAAGGAGGCTGTCAGTTTGGAAATTAAAGACAAGGCAACACAATCTGAAAGAACACAAAACGAGATGTCTAAATGAACAGATGTGTATTGAACAGTAATAAGCACCATACCAGAAACAGTTTATCAGGCATAACATACACACTCCAAACAAGATCAATAGATCACAGGACAGCCAAATAACGACTCAAGTAAGACACTATAAATTCCTTCCTGACTGAGAAATGCCAAAGGCACTGGGGTTTTCAGGTAATCAGGACCGTACAAGCATAGCAATGACTACATTTTTTTTCTCGGGCGTTTAATAATAAGATAATTAGAGATACTCTTACACGGCGTTTAATATACAGAAATCTATAGTGATTGTTTGTACATCTATCTGAAATAAGAACAATTGTTCTAATAGACAGAACCTTAACTCAAAATGGACTACATGTGCACATAAAAGGCACAAGCGTAAACATGAAGTAGCAGCATTACCCTTTCCAAGATCATCAGGATCAGCATGAACAACAACAGCTCTGCCAATGATTGAGTTTGGCCCAGTCAGTGGGATCTGCCAAAAAAATCACCATCGATGTTAAAGATAAGGAGAAAGCTTGGGTGACAGGAATCATAAGGGCATATGCTGAAGAAATGTCTAATTACCTGGCTGTCAGTAATAGTGAAGTTAGTAACACCTGACAGCAGAGAAATAAACTCAGTGACAAGAATAGTACATCATCATATACATAAGCATGTGAAATTGTGAACGGAGTTCCAGGACTACATCTACAGGACCACAGAAATAAATCAGTTTCCTTAGCTCAAGTAGCCAAGTACCCTCTACATGGTTACGTAACAGATCAGGAAAAAGGAAGGGCAATAGATCTTTACCGTCATCTCCGACCGTGATATTTCCGAGGTCACCAGCATGGCGGTTCTCATCTTCTGGTGCTCCATGCTCCTTGCCCGCAGGGTTGTAATGCGGTCCTGAATTAGGACACGAGTTTACCAATAAGTAGAAAATTCAACAGTCTACAACATAAGCAAAGCCAAAGTAAGAAAAGCATAGATACCAGTTGACATGCAGCCATTTGTTGTGTCACCAAGTGCATGCACATGGAACCCATGGAGGCCAGGCTTGAGGCCAGAGACACTTCCAGTGACAGTGGTGGGGCCTAACAATAGATTGAACCATTTAGCATCAACAAAGCGAAGACTGCAATTCAATTGAATAAAATAGATCACAGAATATGTAAGGACTTACTATCACCCTCTTGGGTGAAGTTGATGGTGCCCTTGACACCCTCGCTGCTACCAAGCACAGCAACAGCCTTCACCATTGTTTATGTGATCTGCAACGACTCCACCAGTAAAAAGGCATTTCAGTACAGGTAAAAGTAGCCTGAGCTTCAAGCAAGCAGTGAGGTATGCAAGTACATCATAGAGGCTATCATATTAGTAGAGATATTAGTAGAGATTGAATACGTTGAGCAGCAGACATTAACTACGGCAACATTTGCAGTATCAAGACATTTGGCACAATTGTCTAGTTTAGCTTTCAAAAACATGTACACCAAGAGGGTCTATGAGGCACTATATTGCAAGTGCCTATTTCCAAATATACTAGAAACCACACAGATCAGTACGCTCATTTAAGACAACCAAAAATGGGGGGGGGGGGGGGGGACTAAGATTTGTTACACAAGAAGAAACACAACTTCAGGATAACCACACCTTGCACCAACGGGTGGAATTAGAACACACGACATCAGATTCTCAAAGCAGAACTTCAAAATATAATCATAAAGGTAGATGTGATTTCGGCTGGTCACCATGCTACTCCTATCGTCCCCAAACATACTATAACGGGATACAAGTATCCAATTTTTGTGATTATAATTTTTTGTTAAACTGAAGACTTCTTGATGATACGTTCATCCAAACTAGAAACAGAAAAAAAAAACACTTCCACAACAGTCGTATCCATCACATAAACTCTCTTCCAAGTATGTAATCTACACATATTAGTACACATGCCCCTAAGGCCAGCAAAAACAGCGTCATGCCAGCACACGAACTGAATATGTGATACTAAATCCTATCCTAGACAGCATGAGCGCCTGACTACTCATCGCAGGGCAAACAACAAGCTCCAACGAAGGGAACTAGCATAACACATATCTATCGCCCTCAAAGTGTTTAATCATAAGAACAAATTACAACAAAACTGAAACAAATCGAGCCCCACTTGTGGCACCTAGATGGGATCGATCACACGCACAGAGATTGACCGATGACATGTAAGATCTTACTCCACGATCAAATCAGAAGCTAACGGGAGCGCAAAGGGGAAAACCCCCAAATTGAAAGAGGAACCGCACCACCGATCTGAGATCCAACCGCAGCTGCTGAGGAACCGGAGACCAGAGTAGATTATGCGAAGCGGCAGCACAGTGAGGCGACCGAACCCCGAGAATCCTGGGGTTTTGGTGAAGTAGCGTTACCTCAGGCGACCCCCGCGGCGAGGAACGGGTGGGAGGGCGACGGCCTTGGAGTCTTGCGCTTCTGGAAGGTTCCCAGGCGGGGCGGGGCGGGGCGGCTTGACTGGGGGTAGTTGGATGCTGGGGGTGAGGACTGGGAGGATGGGCGCGTGTGGCGCGTGCGATGGATTTGTAGGCGCAGCCTGACTAGGGTTGGCATCGGGCACAAATCCGCTGGATTTTGTCAACCCAAACCCGTGCCCGCGAACATAAAACCCGCCCGCGAAGAAACCCGTGACCCGTCACGGGCTCAGGTTTTTGCCCAAACCCGTGCCCGCTCGGGTCACGGGCGACCCACGGGTGACCCGTGCCCGATAATAGTAGGTTCCCCACCACGATATGGCAGCCGCACATTCACAGAATCACAAGAATCACAAGCCATATGCCCATATATTATCAGCAGCAAGCAAAAGAGATTAGCATGCAAGTAGTATTACAAGTCTACAAGTTCATTACAATTTGCTATTGACAAATCACAGTTCAATCAAAAGGAGAGAGGGCCATCAATAGTTCTTTGCAGGCTTGCATCTAGGGCTCTTGATTTGTTACTTGCTGCTTGAAGGTTCCCCCAAAAGAACAACACCACATGACTCGAACCAATTAAATTGAAAGCTCCTGCGTATGTACCAGATCGAGAGAGACAGAGTCAGAGAGAGAGAGATCGAGAGTCAGAGAGAGAGAGATCGAGAGTGTATCAGAGAGAGAGAAGCACCATACAGCAAGCAGCGATGAGGAGCGGAGGGCGGGCGGCCGAGCGGCGCCGCATGGCCAATCCTGGCGATGCGCCGGCGGGCGCTGCAAGGGGCTTGGCCGCTTGGGGCGTGTGGCTGCTGGGGGTGGGGAATAGGATTAGGGTTTGAGGGTGGCTGTGATATTTTATACCATCTATATTGGGCTGGGCTACTTGGGCCGTTTTGGGCCAGAATAAGAGATCTGATTTGTGGACCGGGTGAAAAAAACCCACGGGTTTACGGGTTCGGGTTCAATGTTCCCAGACCCATACCCGTAAACCCGATGGGTCTAATTTTTTACCCATTAGCAGACCCACGGGTCGAAAAATTGACCCAAACCCGTGCCCTAATGGAGCAAAAACCCATCGGGTTTCGGGTACCCGTTGCCAACCCTAAGCCTGACAGAGCAGTCAAGTTGCGTTGCTATTCCGCAACGACGTCTGCCAATAAGATACTGGTCTACTAGTAATAATTACTAATTATTTTTTGCGGGAGTAAAAATTATTCTGGCACTCGTCTTCACCAGAAATTTGCCGCGAAATTTCAGAAACGGTATATTGAATCAATATATTTTCTGCCAGCTTCAGTAGTCCTAGTTTTAATGCTATATAAATTGTACTTGTGGAGGCGGAAGGGTTAGGGTTTGGATGAAGGGGCGGACGGAGGTCGAGCAGTAAGATAGTGGTGTGACTTAATCTAAAAAAAAAAGATAGTGGTGTGCCGTTGTGGTTTGTGAAATAGGCCCGGCTGTGGTAAAACAACGGAATAAAATGGACTTTGTTGAGAAGAGATAGACCTGAAAATCAAGGATCATGGAGGGCAGGACATAGAAAACTCAGTAAAGGAGCCTTCAGAATCAAGGGCATTCCGTCTTTGGAGAAATGCAAGGTCGAAAGCCAATCTCTCGTAACACGGTTCAGTACTACGAATATGACGTATGCAGTTGTGAAGGGTATAGTGGAGGGAACTACTCCAAAATTGCACATCATCTATTGATTAATGCACGCTGGCCGGCGAGTGCCACGGGAATGGGCCCATATTTTTTGTACTGACCACTGGCTGCAACTATTGCAAATTGTGAAGGCCCACATGGAACGGAACCAGCCCAGTCGTGAACCGGCAGTTTTTTCCTTTTCTTTTTTCTTTGGTCCTCACCGAGCACCTCCGGTTTAGTCTTGTTGTAAAACAGGTTGTCAACGGTTGCATCTTCTCCCTCTCACGCCTCTCACCTCTCACGATAAGCACAAGAACACATGTAGATAACATACAATATAAGTGAAGCTTTTTTTTATTCATCGTATTGATAATTTACAATGAAGATCTCCCTCGTATATATACTCCGACCTCTGACTAGAGTTTTGGTAAGACCTCCATCGGTTGCAGCTAGTTACTAGCTCTAAGACACTCCAGATCAGCACAAGAGCTACTCTCTCCAACAATCCTGCTTTTGATCCACTTTCCAATGTTTTGTGGGACCCACATGCTCATCTTTCTCTCCCTTCCTGCATATTATCCTCAAGCTCCACGCCTGCACCATGGGTGAATGTTTTCCACCGGTGCCGGCCCAGGCAGGTAGTTTTGCTGCCTTTGGATTGGTTTTTCGAGATTTGTGTCGCTGCCCGATGCTATGCCTTCAGCTTCTATTTTCTGCCTCGCGTCCCAGGCATGAAATCAGACCCACCGTGGGCCCCAGATGTCATTTCTTTCCCCTTCCTCGGATCCCCAAACGGCATCTCCTCCTCCTCGCCACCACCGTGCTACCATCGCCGCCCGATTGCCGCCAGGCCGGCCACCACGCGGCCCCTCAGCCACCAAAGCACCACGTCAAGAGCGGCGCGCTCACCGCCACGCTCGTCGTCGCCACGTCGCTCCTCGCGCTGGTCCTGCTCTACCTCTGCGCGGCCATCACCATCCACGGCTTCCGCTCCCGCGGCGCGGTGGGGCTGTGTAACAATTCGATTTTCGAATTCCAAACAAAGTTGCAAATTCACAAAGGTTTGAATAAATTCTATCCAAATTTAAAGCTTACATGTGGGACCCACCTGTCACTCCCTGCTCTCTCCTTCCTGTGCTCAACAGAGCTCGGTATGGGATGAGGAGTCCTCCCGAAGCTCCTCCACCCCGTGTGCTGGCCGTCGGAGAACCTTGCCGCGTCGCCCGGCCGCCAGCGACGTCGCCAAGTCGTACACGCCCTCTTCCCGAGTTCGCCATCTTCCCTTCCTTCTTCCTCTCTCGCGCTCACTCTCTTCTTCCTCTGCTCACCACGATTGAGCTCGAGCAGCTCGTTGTTCCGGCCCCAAATCGCGAGTTTCCTTCTACGAGCTTCCAATCCACCGCAACCATGGGTTAATCACCTAGCTAGCTACCCCTACAACTCCTCCAATCCCAGCCTTGACACCCACTTCACCGGGAATCGGAGATTCCCCGGCCGCCAGCCATTAGAGCCACCCGAGCTCCACATCAACGTCGAACTCCCACCTCCGGTCCCCGTTTTCTTCGCCCAGCAGCTCGAATCGACTCTAGGTGAGGCACTGATGCTCGTGCTCTCCGCGTTCCCTCGCGTTCACGAGGTTTCCGCGCTCGTTCCACGCCATGCCAACGCCGGCCGAGCTGCTTGCCGCCACGGGCTGCACTCACGCCGCCCCACACCACGCTTGCGCGCGCACCGGAGCCGCCTGGCCGTGCTGACGCTCGCCCCGCGCTGCCCCGCCGCCGCCTGGCCCCACCGCCGCCGGGACGAGCTGCGCCGCCGCCTCCCCTGCTTCACGCCGCCGTTGCCGGCCCCCCCGCCGCCTGGGGGCGTGCGCGTGCAGGACCCACCGGGCCGCTGCTGCCGCGCCGCCGCGCGGGCCGCCGCCATCGCGGGGCCCCCCTGCCTTGCGCCCGCGCGCTGCCGCACGCCACGGCGCGTGCGTGGCCGGGCTGGGCAGGCCGCCCCTCCCACTGACCAGTGGGGCCCGCTGGTCAGGGGAGGGAATTAGGGAGGGGGATTTATTTTCTTTTTTTCTTTTCTGATTTTGTTGTTAATTCCGGCTGTAGTTTGAGAAATTTGTATAAAATCAAAGAAAAATGCAAAAATTATGAAATAATTTTTGTTAGGTTTGTTAGATCCAGATCTACAAAGTAAAAATATCCATGATGGCGAAATGTCATGTTTGCCCCTATTAAAAATTAGATTGCTCTTAGTCTTGTTTAATTAATATCTATAGATCTGTTAATCTAAAAATTGTGAAATTTTTGCTTTAAGCATGAGTGATCCACCGTAAAATTTTCATATTCATAGGACCTAGTTTAGTATATGAATATAAAATGTATCCAAACTAAAATATGTGAATAGGAATAGTAATACTTTGACATGTAAAATTTTATACAAATTATGAGAGACAAGTAATAATGTCTTTGCTAGTCATGTTTTGTTTTATAGTAAATCATGCTCTAATTGATAATTTGGCCCTCTAATTGTTCCTAGCGCCTATTGTTTAAGTTAAATATCACCGTATCAGTGTCATTTTATGTAAATTTTTAATTTGTTTAATATTTCTTTTATGATTATTAAGTCGTGCTTGCATTTACTCATTATTTCATGTACATACATATAGAAACTGCGATGGAGAAAATAGTGTACGAGGTGATCGCGGAACCACAGGAGCAGCCGGAGCAAGCCCAGCAGGAGAATCAGGAGAACGCGGCCCAAGGCCCGGTTGATCCTAGTGTAGAGCAGCAGCTCGAAGGTAAGCCCCAGAGCATAACCTATTATTTTAACTTATGAAATGTTATATATTTACTTGATTATGCATTAAGTTTCCAGGCGTTGAATGAAACCCTAGTTGCATGATCCCTAGGTTCCATTCGTCGAAATAATAGTATGTGTAGGTCGGTAGCCTTGCCATGCTAAAAATAGGAATCGGTAGAAGTCGAGTAATTTCCTGTTACTCGCGAGATATAGGATGTCTCTATGATTTGATTATATGGAATGTTGGAGTATGGAGGAAAGGAAAGGAATTGGAGACCGGGCAGGAACTATCTAGCCCCATCTGTGTCGGTTAAGGACCATCCGTTGTCTGGCCCTATTGATCGATTTGAATTGTACTAACCGCATACTGGGAGTAGGAGGTAGTCGAAACCGGTAAGCCTAGTACTTCCTTGTTTCGAAAGTACAAAACTTCTACCCACCCCTTAGGGCAGTCGAGTGGCCGCGGAGAATTGAGATGCATATGTTTACTTTTCGTGGTCTCTCGTAGGGCTCGGTTGACTATATGCAGGTAGGGCGGTTCTGTAGTTCGAGGCGGGAAGGGAAATTGTTGGTTCGTATTGTCCAACGGGGCAAATACGTGCCGTGTTGGTTAGGTCCACCTTGCAAGGTTAAATTGGATCGATTCGCCGTCAGTCGCTCTCGGATATGAGTACCTTGATCGCAGCACCGCATCGTAGTAATGAGATGGAATATTAATGTATATGTTGAAGAAAATGTTGAGATTACTAATTGATCTTCTATTATGTTTGTTTTAGAAGGGGTTCTGCAAATGCCTAGAGGATATTAATTTATATAGAATGTGAGCTAAAATATTGAAAGTAAGGATCCACCCTTAGACGCTTTTCTGCCAATAATCCATAGCCAGAAAGCATTGCATGTCTAGATAATGGGCTATGTATACACATAGTCGGGTAAGTCTTGCTGAGTATTAGAATACTCAGGGTTGTTGCAACATTCGTTTCAGGTCCTACAGATGTAGATTTCTGTCCTTGCTGCGCCAAGTTCATCTGTCGTGACGCGGATGGCTGGGAAATTGCCGGACCAGATGCTTAGTCCTTGCTAGTTACCGAATCACACACCCGTGGGCTGAGTGTGTGATTCGACACTGCGCTTCATGTATTATAGACGTCAGGTTTCCTATAACGGACTTTGTTTTAAACTGCAGTTGCACTTGTATATTATTTATGTAATTAAATCAGGTTTGTAAAACTTAATGTACTCTACTCTGTATTGTAGTTGTATTTATATGTACTCGGCATGTTTGTACTGCCTGTGCTCGCCTTCGTGGGAGACTACTGATGTTTGTTTCGATCGGAACGTCGGTCGAGAAAGCGCTGTCAAATTAAACCGTTAAACTAATGCGCTTGATGTGTTCAGATGATGGTCATTATGCTTAATTTGAGTTTTAATTTGGCGGTTCTGTCACATGCTGGAGCCGGCCTCCTCCTCCTCCTCCTATAGCTATTTCCATTATGATAGGCTCAAAAGTTTGCAACAAAACACATTTATCATGTATGCAGTTGCAAGCGACCTACTGGCGATCAGATAGCCTTCTGAAGAATGCTTGAAATGGCATATATTGAATTGAACTTTACCTTATGCTATTTAAAGATATAATGGTAAGTACTATCAGCTTCCCTGGGTATAATCTTAACCCTTGAATACTTTGTGCTTGACCGATGGAGGTACATGCACAAGTGTACACCAATCACCAATGCTACGTATATGCTATTCAGGTGATTTAGAATTATTGAGTCGAGGCCTCCAGATGTGAAAACAAAGCATGGAGGCCAATTAGGGAGAAGTTGAAGCAGTCAGGGAAGAAGGTAAGCAAGAAGGACAAACAAGAAGTGGTGTCAGAATTCCTGACAAAAAATGTGTGTATCACTAACACAATAGCGTAGCATCAATGAGTTGTAGCTGATTCACAGCAGATTGTATTTTGTATGTCCAGGTAATACCAGCCTCGAACATGTAGTGACTTGCAGCTAATAAAATTCCTATTGTTTTTGTAATGGATAACCGATTTTTTGGGTTACATTTTGTTTGCTTATCTATACTTTCCAACCAACATCAGAACATGGGCGCTGGTCTGTCCAGCTTGTGTCTCGTAATAGTGTAGGATTCAGGCTTTGCTTATGCTGTAGAATTAGACGATGATGGTACAACTACATCACATCCTATACAAGCCAAGATGGTATGTGTTTTAGTTCAAAAAGAGATGGTACGTGTCTATGTGAGTATGTTGCATATAATTTTGCGGCCCTCCTGCTTGGACACATGTTACCTCCTGTTTCTATTCAAATTGTTTTGGAAGGGTGCGGAAGTTAGTTTTACTTATGTTGACTTATTTTTGAACGGGTTGGTAAAGCAACATATGGTAAGCCAAGATGGTATGTAAGCATGCTACATATAATTTTGCAACCATGCTGCTTTTGATCAAATAAGACATAAATTAAGTAGTGGTAAGACCGGCACGAGCACTACCGGAATTGGCTATTTCGCCGTGTGCACCAAGCACACGGCAAAGGCTTATTAGGCACACGGCGAAGTTTTCGCCGTCGGTGACCGACGGCGAACCCCCGACGGCAGCGCTAGGCACGACAAAAGCCTAGTTTGCCGTGTGCCATTTACCGGACACACGGCAAACACATTCGCCGTGTGTATCCAAGGATACACGGCAAAAAAAGTATTGACGTCGTGAGGACAGCCTAACGGCGTGACAGAAGACTTCACCGTGTGCCACCTGGATAGGCACACGGCGAACATGGTCAGGTGGGGGTCCGGCGGCGGGCGTGGGCGGGCGAGCGCGGGGTGGGTGCGGCGCGGGCGGGGGTCCGGCGGCCCCAAGATCGGGCGGCGCAGGGGCGTGGGCGAGCGAGTGCGGGGTGGGCCGCGACATCGGGGTGGGCGCGGCGCGGGCGGGGGGTCCGGCGGCGGCGTGGGCAGGGTCCGGCGGTGTGCGGACCGGGCGGCGCAGGGGCGTGGGCGCGGGTCGGGAGTGGGTGAGGAGTGAGGAGTGAGGAGTGGATACGGGAGAGGGAGTTCGAAACGGTAAGGGAGTGGGTGGTTCGCCGTGTGCCAGATCTACGGCACACGGCGAAGTAATGAGTTCGCCGTGTGCCAAATGCCAGGCACACGGCGAACACGACATTTCTATATTTCATGTAAATGAAACTTGTATTCTTTTAAATTTTTCAATATCATTTTCGAAATTTGTTTTGAAATTGAAAACACGACCTTAAAGTTCACTAAAGAACATGAATATAATTTTTTCACTCATGTTAAATCATTATTTCATGTACTAATAGTTCAAATTCAATTTATATCAATTAAAGTTGTATAAATGCAGTTAATATGTTAAAATTATCAAACAGATCCAAAAAATGCAAAAAATTAACATGAAGTCATTTTTGTTCTCTATTGCCTATATAAAAAGTGTAGAAACCAAATTCAAATTTGAACGTGTTTGCCCCTACAAACTTGACCGCGTCTTTCTCCGTTACCTAGATCTTCTTCGGGAAAGTTTGAGTTTATAAGCAGCGTACGTGACAAACACGTGCGGAACTCCCTCAATTTTTTACCATAGATTCTATGTATGATAGCATAAGAAATCAACAAATCTCATAATTTTCAGACTTCATTTGAATTTTTTAAAATTTTACAACTATTTGATTCTACATTCACGAGAACTTTTTGTGAACACCATTTTCGAAATGACAATGTCAACTACAACGTGAGGTCTTACTGCGCACTCAGAAACACGAATATCATTTTTCCAAAAAATTTCTTCTATTATTTTATGTACTTGCAGTTCAAAATTTGACTCATCCGAAAAATTCGTTTAACAGATACACAATTTTTATATATAGTGAACATTACGACAAAAATACCAAACTTTAATACAGAGTACCAAGCAATATCTCTGCAGTGTAGAAAAAATTTCGAGTTTGAAAATTCAAAATTTTCAAACTGTTTGCCGTGTGCCAAAAAAAAGCACACGGCGAAGTGTCTTGTTTGCCGTGTGCCAAGCTGCGGCACACGGCGAAGTTGAGCGCCATCAACCTCCGTGGCCCGTCCGTCCACCTCCGTTCGCCACCTCCGCACGTGAGTGGCACGTGCACGAGGTTTGCCGTGTGTTTTGAGATCGGCACACGGCAAAGATAGTAATATGCCGTGTGTTTGGTTTTTGCCGTGTGTTCCTGGGGCTAGCACACGGCAAAGAGTCAATTTTGCCGTGTGCGTGGTGTTTGCCGTGTGTTTTATTTTGGGCACACGGCAAAGTGGTGTTTGCCGTGTGTTTGCCGTGTGTTTGCCGTGTGCCCGTCTTTTAGTACACGGCAAACTATTTGGCACACGGCATATTAGCCGTTTCCGGTAGTGGAGATTGTTTAAGTTATCCCTAAAGTTTTGTCATTCAAAAGAAACACCAATACATTATCTTTGGTTCAGCAGAAACACCAATACAATTTTGGCATTGAGCAGAAACGACCAATAAAAGCAGTCACATTGAGGCAGATTATAATATATTAAGAAACATCAAATCCATTCATGGATTGACCCAAAGATATATTAGGAAACATCAAACTCATTGTCTGAAATCAAAATATTCTCATCTGCAATTTATATCTGAAAAACCATTTGAACTGCATCTTCTTCCTTGCCGTTCTTACTAGCATTGACCAAAACCTGACTATGCATAACTGCCAAAAAACAAACATTGCCCAAAAAACTGGATTGTTTTTTGAAAACATGGCACATTGCCTGCAGTTAGCTCTTTGAGTTCTTAGGTATTTGCTGAAACAAAATTGCATTTGCTTGAATAACCATCAACACCAGCACCATCCTCTCTTTTAGTTCCACCACAAACGTCAATGATGGCATCATATTTGCTAGTATTTCTTCCCGTCGCATCGTTGCCTGTAATATTTAACGCCTCATTGCATACTGAAAGATTCAGCACTCCATTCCTCGCGCACATCAAAAGATCTTGGAATCTTACTGGAGATTGGAGAAGGATGACCTAGTTCCAACATTTATTCAAATTAGAAATGGATCAGTGACAAATCCTCCAAACCAATCAGGACGCTGCAGCCAAAAAACTAATCCTCAACTACTCCAACAAAATGTACCAATTGGATCCCAGTTTTGAAAGTTGAAAAAAGAAGACATGATGAAGGGTAAGAGCTGCCACATGCTCCATCAAAACCCCACCAGTTCTTGAATCTAAAACGACATAATCATCTTCAGCTCGCAATGCCAAGATCTAAAAGCAAAGCAGATCGGGTATTGCAAAAAGAGATATCTGAGATCCATACCTTGATTGGAGGCTCCCCATTCTGGTCATCTCCCTTTCCGCCATTGATTGGAGGCTTGAGCTCGGATCAATACCCGCATGCTCCAATTTGGATGGAGCTCAGAGTTGCCGGTCTACCAATAATGGCGGAGATGGTAGTGATTGGCAGGTGGATAGACTGAAATCCAAAGTAAAAACGGCCTCGGACTATGCCTGGTTCCCAAAGTTTTGCCTGGCTAGAATACCTCACGAGCTCACCAACTGGGACCCCCATCCCGCAGCACGATCCTTGGCGCACAATGAACGGCTGCAACCTTACCTGCCCGGGCCGGCAGCTATGGAAAAACCACACTCTGCACCACGCTGGGTCGCAGGCCATGCTTGGCCGCCGGCTGCACGCCCGCCTCTCCGGCTGGTAGCCTGGTGCGTGCCGGTCGTCTCTGCCGGTTCGAGCGTGGTCCTGTAGGCTCCGCCGCCGGCCTCCCTCATGCCTCCGACGCTGGCTCCTCCACCGTTTTGACTGTAGCTCCGCCGCTGGCCACGCACTCATGCATGGCCGTGCCACACTCTCCGCCGCCGGCCTCGCACCCGCCTCCACCTGCTCATGCTCCGCCGCCGGCCGCGTGGCCGCCACCGTCTGCTCGAGTGTCGCCTTGGCCTCAACATGCTCTGCGCAGAGCTCTCTCCGACCACTCCACCGCGACCCGCTCCCGGCGCAGCAGCAGTTCTCCGCCGCTTGCCGCTGCACGCGCAGCGGCGCAGGAGCTGAGTTCGCCGGCGACGAGTCACACAGTTCCGCAGTCGCTTGCCTTGGACTGGAGGCGGGGTCGCGGGGAGCAGGGCCGGCTCTAAGATTTGGAGGGCCTTGAGCGAATCAGAAGCTACGGGCCTTTAGGCTAAATATTTTTTTATTTATAACATGATAAAAATAGTAGTACCAATAATATATATTTAATTTTTGAAGAACATTATCGATGGCACAAACTAAAAAAATAGAAAAAAAATGCAAGTATAGTTACCTCAAATACTTTAGTCCTTCACGAAAAAACTCCTCCGGGTATTTCTTGATGCAAAAACATTAATGATAGTATCATGATCAATGATATCCAAGATGACGATCTCAATGTTGCACATAGCAAGCCATTTAATCTTCCTTTAACATAGTTGACCTTAGACACTTGTTCAGGAGTTTCAATTTTGAGAAACTTCTTTCTGCTGAAGCTATCATCACAGGTACAATTTGTTAGATAACTTGGCAATTTTTGGTATATTTTAATTCTAAAAATTACTAGCAATTTCATGGCATAAAAGAGTGATAACGTTTGAACAAAATATGTTCTTGTGTTCATGTTATTCTCACTAATAAGCATGAACAAAATATTAAACTAGAATAGGTTTAGAGTGTACCCCAAGGCGGGACCAGTGTCGGAGGCACCGGGTGCGCCGTTACCAGCTAGACATTCTATTCGACTGGCCTTACCTGATGTAGCCGAACGACGTCGATGCAGGAAGATGTTCGTAGTGCAGTCCCACGAACGGTCACCGGGAAGTAGACGAAGTAGTCGTTCACGCCGGGATGTAGACAAAGTAGTCATTCAGGGAGCGAGCAGTCGCGTCAAAACGCTCCCCAAAAACCTGATTGCCCGCTATCCCGTGCAGGACCTTCAGCGAGCAGAGGTTCCGGAGGCCTGCTCTCGCTAAAGTTGTGCGTGCAGCGCTAGCGATGGGAATGACAGAAAGCAACAGAGAGAGAAGGGAGAGGTCTCCTAAGCAGGAGTACTTGAAGAAAGTGCTGATGGTGTGAGGATGAGTGGAGGAGGGGGTGGTTTATATAAGTACCTGAAGCATGTGCTGATGGTGTGAGGATGAGTAGAGGAGGGGGTGGTTTATATAGGCGTGGATGTGCCTCAGATTCAACGAACCTGGACATTATAATGAGCTTTGATGAGCAGCAATTACTGGTGCAATTGAATCACAGGAATCTCATTAACCGCAAAGGTTTTATTCTGTGTCATCATCCACATGTAAATCGCACCGCACCGCACCTGCGCGCCTCGCCACGCCACGCCCTCGGCCCGGCGAGCGAGCGCGCGCGTGTGGTTCACCGACCTCCTCTTACCGTCTTCACAAGTGGTGTACACAGGGTCCACCCTTTAAGTCGGTTGAGATCCTCCTCAATTTCCGATACGGAATTAAGCAATTGATTCCCTAGCATTTAATAGTGTGTTTTGAATTCTTTTATTGCATTGAATAGAATAAATGGGCCAAGCCCATAATTCCAACACATTTAAGATTCTTGCCCTTTATCTTCATTTAAATCAGCATTACTTGAAGGTTGAAAAACTTGTGCAAAGCACTCCTTTGTGATTCAACGAGCTGCTCATCTTTCTTGACCTTTTCTGAGATCCCGACAAATAATTCTTAGGTAACATTCTAACAACTAAATTATAAAGGAAAATAAAGAGTGAAATTAGAAGTTTAAACCTAAAAATCTAATTATCCAACATAGTCACGAAGTAACAAATTACTAGATTTACTCATCGATTTGTTGTTGGTTGTTGCTGGTTGCAAAATGCTGCTGCGGTAGCGGGGATGAGTCACTAGTGCAGGGGCAGGCCAGCAGTAGACGATCACGAGACACCAGACGGAAGACGCCACGAACCAGTAGCCGGACGCCGGCCGGGCGGGCGGCGGCGACAGCAAAAAAGGGCAGGTGCGAAGCCTGCAACGAGGCGACGAGACGACGGACGTGCGACGTCAGTTCTTTCCTGTGTTAACTGCCGAGCCGAGCAATCGAGTCCCTGCAGCCTGCTGGGCCTCTTCTGATATGTATCGGTGGTGAATATAGCGGTTTTTTCTTTTTTATATTTAAAAAAATTAAAATTTCAAAAATATATGTCCGTTTTGGAAAATTTCAAAAATATACCCCGGTCGCCCTATGGGGGGGGGCGACAGAGCTCAAATGTAATTTTTTTCTTCTTCAAATTTGCAACAAAGTCCCTGGAGAAAAAAAAGAGGGGGCCTGTCGCCCCCCCAACGGGCGACAGGCCCCTGTCGCCCACCCCAGGGGCGACCGACCCAGTGGGCCCAGCCTACAGGCGCCAGGGGTCCGGTCGCCCCTCCCGCGGGCGACTGGGGGGGCCTGTCGCCCCCCCCCCCCCCCCGAGGGCGACCGGGTCAGCCCTCCCTATATAAGGCCTCCCCCTCATTCCCTCCTCATTTGACCTCAAAAAATCCACTAAAAATCCAGAAAAAAGAGAGGGGTAAGGAGAAGGGAAGCGGCGAAGCTCTGCCGAATTCCGCACTTGTGATCTACCGGTAACTTCCGTATAAATTCGTTGATATTGTATAACAATTTAATTTAATGAGTGGATTAGCTGAATTAGATTTGGTACTTTAGAACACTGGTTTAGTATTACAATTTGAGTACTATTACATACTTTTTCAAATAAAATAATTATACATTAGAATAGAATTATGACAGTACCTTATTGATATTGCAGTATAAGACAATAGAATTATGACAGTACCTATATTTTCACGCATCGATTTGGTATATGATATGTGCATTGCTTAAATCATTGTTTTTTTATTTGGCGCACCACACAATAGCGCCAATGTCTTCGTCAGGATCAACCTACATTCCGTGGAGCAAGTGTAAAGCCACTGTACCCGAAGGAATTGATGTGCCAATGTGCTTCTGCGGTTCCTTATGCAAGTTCATGCAATCTGAGGTTTTAGGAGATCGATGACTACGGCATGAGATTCTTTATGTGTGAGAACTACGAATATGATCCACCTAAGCGATACAGCAAAGACCGGGCCAAGGTAGCAGGAGAACATACGCTATTTTTCTCTGTGACCTAACATTGAGTTATGATTCTAACTTGTGTTGGACAAAGTCTCCTCCGCCTCTTTGTGATTTTATGCAGTGGTTCGACACCGTGCAGTCGCAGCAGGCAAAGGATATTGTGGAACAAAAAGCAAGGTGGACTGCAGAACGTTGGCGCCGAATGAAGCACGAGGAACAGCAAGAGGAGAAGCGCAAGAAAGAGCAAGAAGAGATCCGCAAGAGGATTGAGGAGGTGGATCGTAAGGCGGCGGCCGAACGTGAAGCTGACAGGGAGAGAAAGCGAGAGAGGGCACACCGTGCGAAGGAAGCCGGGCCGAAGCAATTAGGAAGGGCAAATATCCTAGGTGCACTCAGTAGAGTAGTACCATGTAATCCCGGCATTTTACATTCCATAAGGCATGGTAGGTTTAGATGCAACAAGAAGTTATCTTGTCGCGTGCACATGCCACTGCAATTAGTTATTTATGTTTTAAGTTGAGAGCTTAACTTTGTGTGTTGTAGCCTTTACCATTAATTTGTAGTTGTAGCCGGGAGTCTATGAAATCTTTGAACTTGTCCTTAATATTTTAGGAGCTTTTCATGTCACTAGAATACTAAAAAACACACATTTTATTAATATAACGATAAGAATTAAGAACTAAGAAATACATCGGGGTCTGCTGCTAAAAAGCACACATTTTCATGTCACTAGAATACTAAAAAGCATCCGGAGACCTCACCCGCCGACGATGATGACGACTACACGCTCGAATAGCTCAAAATAGGAACCATAGTGTATCTAGCTGCGAGTACGAGATCACAGGTTGCCACTGCTCAGCACGGCGATCACGGGTTTCAAATAGCAGTGCTCTTCCACCATTTCAAATAGATGTGACAAGACGGCAACCACAACAGCTCACCTTCAAAGCAGTCTCTCTGGCGAGGACGACGGACCTGTCAGTCTACAGCGAAGGTCTGTGGCGTGTAGTGGGGAAGGCGGCATCTAGGCGCGATTGACCGAGCGGCAGCAATGCAGTGCTGTGAGTCTACATGCACAGAGATGCATCGAGTAGTCATTTCGAGCATCGAATCTAGCCTTTTCAGTGTTAGGTCAGCTAGCCTCTTCACTGTGTTGTCATGTAGGTTTTTTAGGTGCATTTACACTCCACACTCCGGGTATCAGACCTTTGTGCGCCTATAAATACTCCCAAGTTTGTGAACTCCCAGCACAACTCAAACACCAAACCTCATTGTATACCCAATGTCTGGAGGTGGGTCTAGCGGGAAGAATTACTATGGTTTTGGGAAAGGAAAAGGGGGAAGAAAGGGAGACCCCATAATATGGGAGGGCCTCTTGGACCTGATTCCTATCCGAAACCAGTGTTTGAGTTTCCGCCACAGCACAAGAGTGAATTTACCAATGAAACTCCTCTTCGACAATACGATAACCGTAGAGAACCGTGGCCAAAATGCAGACATGGTGCGGACTGCTTAGTGCAGATGTGCACCGACGGGATGGATGGCGGTCGGCGTTTCTTTAAATGTCCACACGCATGGGTAATACTCGGTTGTTTCATTTTTTATCTTCAATGAGACACCTTACATGAAATTTGTTTTGCAGTCTTCTGACGCTCCAGAAAACTGTGGTTTTACTAGGTGGGTAGATCCCGCACCAATTGATTCTGTTCAGGAGTTCGTCGAGTACCTCCAGATAAAATCTTTGATCTGGAATGCAATGGGAACCATTATGAGGAAGTGAGCGAGGGTAACAAAGACGACGAAGTTGATGATACCAGCAATGCAGCCGGTTCACAGGATGAACCATGCACTATTCCTTACTGCAACTGCCCTTGTCACAAGAAGAAGGGCCCTGCGCCTCCGGCACCACCGCCTGCACCACCTGCAATGGGTGGATACTGCGCAGAAGGCTCAACGCAGTTTGCTACGTGGGGGTACGGCTACTAGGACTTCCCTAGTACTAGTGACATGCTGCATCGTTGTGTTTGTTCTATTTTTTTTTTAAATTACCTAAGGCATGTTAGGTTAGTCCGGAATCTGTTTACCGTAGTTTGTAACGGGTTCTGACATGCCACTGCATGTGTGATAGCTGTGGACCGCTTATTTATACACTTCAACGTTCGTCACTGATCACTCTCGTATTTTCCATTACATACAATAGATGGTATGTTTATACTTCGATGCTCCATTACGACTAAGTACGATTCAAACTCGACATTATGTACATGTCCAGTGAATGCAAGTTAGGTACGAGACATACATACAAGCATAATATAACATTAACAATACTAAATGCGAATACATCTTAAACCGATGAACATCATATGTTATAGATCATGGCATGAAATCATCTAGGTCGTCATCCCAGTTGACAGATGGTGGTGCTGCAGGTGGTGTAGTATGGCTCGACGAACCTCTTGCTTTCCCTTTCTCTCTTTTCTGGATCTACGTTCATGTACAGGGGGAGGAACATCATGTGTTGGAGGCCATGGTTTGGGGGGCATGAAGTCATCCATGTCGTCATCCCAGTTAACACAAGTTTGTGCTGCAGGTGGTGCAACATGACTTGACGAACCTCTTGCATTTCCCTTTGTCTCCTTTCTGATTCTAGGTTCATGTACAGGGGGAGGAACATCATGTGTTGGAGGCCATGGTTTGGGGGGCATGAAGTCATCCATGTCGTCATCCCAGTTAACACAAGTTGGTGGTTGAGGTGCTGAAGCATGACTCGACGAACCTCCGGGCATCTGTTCTTGCGCAGACCAAGTACTATCACCCGAAGATCTTATCCGCCTCCTTCGTCTAGTTTGCGGCATAAGTCCACCACCGAAGATACATACCAATTTACGAAAATTTGGTATCGTTTTGTTAATCAACTCCGTGTCCTCGGGGTAATCCTAGCATATAATTAAAAAACAATGTTACTGTTTCATAAATATGGATTCGAAATGAAGACAGGATTAGAACTGAATGAGAGTTACCTTAATGTGCATCTCATACACCTCTGGCCGCATCCATATCTAACAAGAACTTTGTAAGAATCCAATGATATTAGGATGATTTGCTAGTTCACATACTCTCATGTATATCTTCCGACGTTCTAGCAGGTGTCCCATTACATCTTGCGTCGTAATACCTCGAAATAATGTGAAATCTTTAAACTCTACTACTTTGGACAACACCATCTCTATCGTACCATCCGCTAACGGATCCAACTTCTTACTGATAACAAGATGGGTCATGATATCAAGTATTATACTAGATTTTTCTTCGGTCCATGAAAATCCTCCACAATTTGAGGCAGCCATTGCCTTATGCTGCAATATCAATAAAGTACTGTCATAATTCTATTCTAATGTATAATTATTTTATTTGAAAAAGTCTGTAATAGTACTCAAATTGTAATACTAAACCAGTGTTCTAAAGCACCAAATCTAATTCAGCTAATCCACTAATTAAATTAAATTGTTATACAATATCAATGGATTCATACGGAAGTTACCTGTAGATCAGGAGTACGCAATTCGGCAGAGCTTCGCCGCTTTTCTTCTCCTCACCTCTCTCTTTTTTCCTGAATTTTTAGGCTTAAATGACGGGGAATGGCGGCGAATGGCGGCCAGGGCTTAAATAGAGGGGAAGGCCCCTGTCGCCCCCCCCAACGGGCGACAGGCCCCTGTCGCCCCTGGGGTGGGCGACAGGGGCCTGTCGCCCCTGGGGTGGGCGACAGGGGCCTGTCGCCCGTTGGGGGGACGACAGGCCCCCTCTTTTTTTTCTCCAGGGACTTTGTTGCAAATTTGAAGAAGAAAAAATTTACATTTGAGCCCTGTCGCCCCCCCATAGGGCGACCGGGGTATATTTTTGAAATTTTCCAAAACGGACATATATTTTTGAAATTTAATTTTTTAAAATATAAAAAAGAAAAAACCGTGTGAATATACATATTTGATTTTGGGCCCTCCTAGGCCGTGGGCCCTAGGCGGTCACCCCTCCCGCCTAGGCCCAGAGCCAGGCCTGGCGGGGAGGAGCTGCCCACCTCGATTTCTGCATGGTCCCATCGGTAACTCGATTGCCGCGCCATGAGCTAGCGACGAAACACTCGCTGGCGCGGATGTTTTCTTTGTTTCTCTAGAATCCGAATCAGCTGGCGACGTAGTCAACCGTTGGAGAAGGCCTAAGAGCCCACAAGCAACCGGATATGGACTAGGACTTCTAGTCCTCCTTTTCTTCTATGTGCAGTCCGGTTGTTTTACAACACTCCTGTTTGGGCGATTATCGCAAAAGCATATGCCTTGTTAAAAACTCCATCCGAAAACCCAGTGGAAATAATGGTCATTGGAGAAAAGAGTGCATATCAACCACAATTGTATTGCATATGTTGCCTCGTTAAAAACCTTATGTGAGAAACCTTCAAGTAAAAACACACAAAAGGAAAAAGAGCACAACAATAAACCTTATTAGTTACATATAATTCTATATTTACTATTCTTCATGAATAGGGATCAATCTTCAAGATTATGCATGAACCTCATGGTTCTTGCAATAATGATCTACAAGATCTTAAACAATCAAGTGGTACACCTTCATGGTAAATCAAAAATTAATTATTAAGTTGATTCCTTCAAAGTAATACTCAATGAAAAATATACTCCCCCTCATAGCGATATACTTTGAACTTCGGTGTTCAAAAATAATTGCGTATGAGTAATAATATTTAATTAATACAATACATTTAGTCTTTCAGAGACTTCTAGACTACGATTAGGAGCAATGCTTCCAGCAGTAATAACCACTTATGTAATTATGCAATACAAATAAATATTTTATCCTTTCATAAGAATATGGGGATAATGAGTTGCAAATTTATATACCTTCTAGGTATTACTCTTTCAAAACTCAGTGTTTGAAATTGAATACTACATCAGCAACTCAATCCTTACTTCTTTAGTGTATGCAAAGTCTAGATAATGATCTATTCAGTAGATCTTCATTTAGCCTTTTTCCACTATAGATAATCGGTCTACATTTGGCATTTGAAGGGGATGATTCAATTTGCCGGTCACCAATATACCTTCTATGGTATTTGAGGATACTTACAAAGTTACAATTCAGTGCTAGCTAACAGCTATATGGGCACATGCAGGTGCTTGTATGGCACATTCAAAGCCATTTTATTCCTCATTTCATTCTTAATCATTCGGGTCTATACGAGGCTTCGCTTGTATCTTCAGAATTATTGGTGTTTATTCAGTAATTAACTGATAAGTCATTCATTGACTATTTTCTTCAGGAATCTTCAATTCTTCAAGAATAATATTTCTCTTCTATGAGAAATTTTCTCATGATAGATAGAAGTGATTTACACAATCTATTTCTTCTAGAATATGCTCTTCTTGAGACTTTAAATGTTCATTCAAGAATATTATCTACCTTAAACATTTTAATATTTAGTATGAGATTTAATAATATTTCTTGCTATTTTATTCCTACGAGGAAAATGAGTTCTTCACGGATCCTTTCTCATGGATTTTCATAATCCAATGATTAACTGTGTAATATTTCTTTTCATTCATGCCATTTGCCAGATATGTCGCAGAATATTTATTCATACATAATGGGAGTTTACTAGTCTTTTGAAAGACATATAACCATTGCATTTCACCATATCATTATTTCACAATGACTCGTATAGTTTGAACTTCTAGGTTCAAATACTTTCTTCATGGTCCAACCTCAATTGCTTTCTTTCATTGACCCGATATGAGTGCTTCATGCAACTCTGCCATGGACTTTAGTCTTGGATCCATGTTCTCGTTTAGAGAAACATTTGCAACTCTAGAGGTAGTGTTGTCTACATTCATTCAATTCTACCATATCTTCAGGATAATTATCTGCTCATCCCAACACAAAATATTGCGCGCGCTTTATAGTGTTAGGTACTCATCTTCATGATGATCATTTCTTGGTTTGTGAGGTATTTAACCATAAAGGTCTTTTCTTTTCGGAATATGTGGAGATTCTCTGTAAATTGTTTGACAAATTCATGTTATCTAAAACCAACAGGCATCCCCGTAGATTTTAAATTAATGACCAAGTCATTTGCCATGGTGAGTATATTATTAAATACTCGGGATATATCACACATAGCTTTTAACTTCTTGTTAATAACTTCATGCTATTTCTCCTAATTTCCGATGTCCCGTGAGTATTCATTATGTGCATATTCTCACTGGGGTCAAGTCCTTCAGGTAGTTTCACTCTAAGTGTTTACCACATCAGGTGGCACCCTCCATGGGCTTCCTCACAGTTTTATTTTTCTGGCATTATACTCCGCTTCATGCGAATATGATTTAGTGCGTGTTTATATTCCCACTTCAAGCTTCCAGGAATATTTTATGAAGAATATTCTTGCTTCCAATATAAGGCATTCATATGGGCTTTCTCTCCCCCCTAATGCCGATATTAGATCTTCATTAGTAGCATACTTCAAAACTATCCCCATAGGCACAATATAATGGAAATTCATATCCATATTTCTCCAACTTCAAGTTAATGCCCATTTATGTATGCTAAGATGGTGAAATAAAATAATAATCACACACACATCTTTTAAATATAGGGGTTATTTGTTATATGCAGTGAGCTAGACTTTATTAATGTAGTAACATTAATACTACTTTATTAATGCAAGTTAGTGCAAATACAAAAATAACACGATGGCTACAAGCCAGTGTAGAGCGGAATTTTAATGTGATACCCATGCAAGGGTTCCTAGTCAATGTAATGACATGCTGGTCCTTACATTGGAGTGAAAAAACTATTAATTGGTCATTCTAAGTGACACAATGGTATATGGACTACAAAAGTATGTGCAGAGCTACATGCTTAGTCATTGCAGTGACTATGGTTATGCGCCAACTTGCATGTTGATTGTCCCAACAATCTAACAGGATGAGGCTCTGAACCAACAATCTTACAGGATTAGGGATATGCTTATTAATTTTAAAAAAATACTTTATCCACATTCTTCATAGACCTATATAGACCAAATTTCTCCCGCTTTTCATACCATAATTGTACTTCAGGAAATGTTAAGCTTCAGGCATGATCTATGGAAAAGTTTCATAGAATTAAATATACTACTAGTATATATATAATATGGTATGAAATTCATATATTAGTTGTACTATTCAATGTACATAATGTGGTGAGTAGAATAAACTTCAAGTTATAGGGCTTATGTATTCAATACATAGTTGAGTAATATATCAGTTCATCGCCAGATTAAATCCTTCAGTTTAAATTAAGAAGCGTGTATATTACTGGTCATGTGCTTTTTGGAAAATTCTATTTCCATTCTACCTACGAGGTAGTAGTGCACACTAACCTTCATGGTTACTTGAGGATTTGTGGAAAATATCATTTTAGATGAATATTTAATAGGCAATATAAAACAATTATTTACGATATCCAGCATGTAATTCTTTAGTTATTCCATAAGATTAAACTGATTACTACAGGTAAAATATGCTACAAGCATGTGGACAAAAGATAAGGTGAGAAAACCTATGCAGAGGTAAGAAACACCATCTCTTGAATTTGCCCTTCTAGTCTGGGAAAGATACTTAAATTAATGCTATACTTCATGTTTTAAAGCAAACGATAATAGCCTACTCTTCATGAGTATAACCAAATTCTTCGTGAATATAATTAATAATGCAACTTATGTCAAAAAATCTATTTAATTATGGTTTAAGGGGTGAGTATGAAACTTTTTTGTCTCATTGCGTCTCCCCCTGAGACTAACATCACTTCTGGAATGTATTTTATTTCCTTCCACTTCTATGGCTTATGCATCTTCTGATTGCATAAATATTTTTTTATATTGAGCTTATGCATATTCTTCTCTAATTGCAAAAATATCTACATGACAAACAATATATTTCTTCAAGAAAACATATTAAGTTCGCATAACTTCATGTTATGTCTAGCTCAAATAATTAATTTGCTTCTCAAGAGTTTACTGCTAGTAAATCATAATGCCATATTGGAAAATAAATGTGTTATGGACCAATAAGCTAAAATAACTTTCAGAGTTATATAGCATCTCTTCTAGAAATTATATGGTGTAGGCTTCAAACCAATATTATATTTCTTCGAGAAATAATAGATTTCATGTCACGTTCTACATTATTTATGCAATTGCTACAAGCACACTTCATGTGTTTAAATGCATGAAGTAAATGCAAAATTAATTATGATTGGTTAATCTATTCGATAGATATTTTCCAAAACTTTTCTAGCAAAATATTTATCTCATTCATACAATTGCTAGGAGAACATATAAAATAATACTCTCAGGGGTATTATGTCTAAGGTTCCTCAAGATTGCATGAATATCTCAAATTACAGAATGTGAGTGTAACTAATCTGTCTTCAAGACGGATTATCCTGAGGTGTTTTTCTTCTAAAAAAACTTCAAAAACAAAAATGCCATGGGGTTTGTCGTAATATTTATAATGATCTCCAATTCATTTGCCTTCAGGGTGTAATGCGCTAAATAAGCTTGAGTGCTTGACTACACTATTTTATATTTGTGAGCTCTCCTTCATGGATTGTTTGCTGTGGTTGCCTATTACAGGCTGCTTGGCCTGGTACAACGCATGTCACAAAAATCGTCTCCTCTGCCTATCTCCCTCTCACCTGCGTGCAGCGTCGGGTGACGTGGGATGCGGAAAGAGGCATGCGCTCTGTCGCTTGAAGGCAAACGAATCCCAAGAATGCGGCTGCAGGCCGACGATGGGAGCCATTTGATGCTTGCAGCCTTGCAAGGCAGTATGCACGTGCGCATGCATGCGCTTTCCGTAGGCGGTCGGAATTAGCATCACGATTTCATGATAATAGACCGACGGTGCAATGCAGGGCTGTATCTCTACTATGAGCTAGCACTAGTGCAGGCACATTTGTTTGGATGGCACCGGCTGCTCTGCTTCGTGCAGCGTATGGCTACGAGCCTTATGGAACTGCAGTTCGGCTGCAGGCGAGAGATAAAATTCGGGCAGATGATGCTTTAGGCGGCGATGGCAAGTATGCGCGTGCAGGCGCAATCACCGGGGTCGGGGTGAATTTGGGAAGCTCAGCTGCATGTGAGTTTGATTAGAGCGAGTTCGGCATTTTGTCCGTTAGGTTCAGCCTTGGAGGTTTGGACGATGGTGGCGTCTGCAAGACTGCCCTTCTGTGCCGGGTTCAAGCTGCACTTGACTTCAGGCTATGAGCTGTGCTACAAGCCGAGGATTTGCATAATGGTGTATCTGCGAGATGCTTGTGCGCGAGTGATCTTCATGATCTTTGTTCTGAACTATCATGCCTAAGGCAATGACAAGATCGTTTTGGCTGCCAGCCATCATGCACGTGGCACTGCACAAACAAAATTCCACCCTTTTTTCATGCCCTTATATATTATTGACACAAAGTCAGCAACATGTCCCGTGTCCGTGTGGATCATGGAGATCAATTTAAGTATACGACTTATTAAGTTTAGCAAATTAAATCTTCCAATTCAATGCTTGGATTCACAGATCTAATCTACTAAAAAAATTCATACCGTGCTGCTTTATTCAACGAACGGATTCGAAGCCTATCGCGTAGGACAGTTCGGCAAGGCCGGGGGACCTGCCTGCGTGATGACGAATCGGAGCAGATCCGATCGCTGGTGACGTTGATGTAGTCGACGTCGTCGAAGTAGCCGATGGCGTGGACAACGGCGAGATTGCCGGCGTCGAGCTTGATGACGACTCCTTCGGCACGTGTAGTCGATGAAGAGCGGTCGTGCTGATAACGTGTTGTAAAACACGTCGTCAACGGTTGGATCTTCTCCCTCTCACGCCTCACGATAAGCACAAGAACACAAGTAGACAAGATATAATGTAGGTGGAGCTTTTCTTTATTCCTCGTATCGATAATTTACAATGAAGGTCTCCCTCGTATATATACTCCGACATATGACTAGAGTTTTGGTAAGAGCCCACAAGCAACCGGACATGAACTAAGACTTCTAGTCCTCCTTTCCTTCTATATGCAGTCCGGTTGTTTTACAACAAATCTGACTCTACCACAAATATTTACACTGTGTGGTGTGTGCATACGTATGCACATGCACACAACAGCAGCGAACCCGTGAGTCGGTGAGTGTGCAAATCACTAGCCTACAGATAACTTCTTGAATAGAAACTACCTACAAATAACATCCTGAAAAAGTACTTGTGTGTGTGCAGGCTTGGCATAACTGCCATTAAGACACACACACACACACACAATCATCATCATCTGTCCATGGTAAAACTGTGCATGTATTTTGATGGCAATGACTCAATGAGACCAAGCTAGAGGTGATACGGGCTGATGACATCATGTCGTTGCAACGCAATGCATGATGCAGCAAACGCATGATATCATCACCCTCACAAGCACCACAACACGTTTAGTACCTGCTAAAAATTGAACTGACTGAAATAATTCGTAGGCGACATTACGATTGTGTACAAGGTTTTCTCACCCGACCTCTACGAAATCATCAGAACGTGTCAATGTGGGATTTCGTAGAAGCACCTCCTCCTTTGAGCTCATCATCAGGTCGTTTGCGGTGCCTTTGGTGGTACCGTCAGGCCATGGAGACGATGTCGACTTCAAAAGTCTTCCGTGCCGGAGCTGCAAGGGAGCCTTGCATGAGGCGCCGCCCCCGTAGCTCCATCGAATTCCTCGGTGTGCTCGAGGGCTATACTGATCCACAGACCACACTCCATTTATCATCTCTATCTCCAAGGAGTCCTGTACCACTGGGTGCCCCTTTCTATCCACAAAACCGAGAAAATAAGGGCATCTATATTCGTTGCATATGCTATTGGGATTCATCCCGTCGCAGCTGCAATCTTCTTCCTCCTCTGCCCCGTCCCACATCCTCCATCCCGATCGGCGGTTCTGGCGCCGCGCTGCTCACCACCCACCGCCACCAGCCCACAGCCCACCCATCCTTCCCAATCTCTTCCTCACCCCCTCCGGCAGCCACCGCCCATCGGCCGGGAGCGCCGCCTCGCCTCCACCGCTGCAGACTTTCTTCTTTAGGGCTACCGGCCATTGGACCCCCCCCCCCTCCCCCAACTCCAAACCCTAAACTCCGCCACCTCGACCACCACTTTGGCCGCCGGCGATCTTGCCGTCGGCCGCTCCTCCAACCTCGCCAGCGGCCACTCTACCCCCTCCCTCCTTCCCGCTCCACCTCCCACCCCTCTCCAGCGCATGCGCGAGCGGCGGCGGCGGCCGGCACTCGGCTTCTACGACAGCTCTATATGCAGTAGCGCGCGTGATGAATATAATTGCCGGGAAAATTGAGTATGAATTGGGAAAACAACGGTACCGTGTGCATTACTTTTTGTTGATAATTTTGTATATACAAATTAAATCAGCTGGACGACCATATCTCCTCAGAAAAATGACTATGGATATTCATGAGATTCCTTCCTTTTCACCTGGTCAAATTGTACATCATCTATTCCAAAAAAATTTTAAAAAACTCTTTAGAAATGAAAAGAGAAAAGAGAGAGAATAGTGGAGGAGGAATCTCCAACCAGTGATCGATGACGCTTGGATTCTTAAAGGCCCTGGCCCTCTAGCTTGGAAAAGCTAATGGCATGATTCTTTGAAATAGCAACGCACCTGCTTATGGTTGTCTCTTTCTTGTTAGGAAAAAAGAAGGAAAAGAAATAAAGGTGGTACTGCCGTAGAATGGTGTAGACTGTAGACTAGCTAAGGTTCTATTTAAATATAAGTGCTAATGAGTGAAAGTGTTAAATTCCAGCACTGTTCCATCTAAACATGACATTATTGGTTGGGCCAAATTTTAGTCAGACTTTAAAAAGGTGTCTGAACTTTAGCTGGAATAATAGAGCTAATGGAAACCAGCAATTTGGAAAAAGAAAAGATCAAAATCCCCCCCCCCCCCCCCCCCCCCACCACCTTAGAAAAGGGAGGAAGGTGGATTGGGTTGGGTGAGGCCGTGAGGGGGCGGGGACGGGCATTTTATGGACCAACTGTTTTCATTAGCTGTGTCTTGAAATGGCATGAGCTGAACTTTAAAATTGGCCCATCCAAATATTATGGTCCAAATTGTTGAAGAAGAAGCAAACTTGCTGTCCCCTCTGCTTTGCATATCTGATATCTCGCGGGGAAAAGGGGAAATTTTTCGGGACGACGACACGCACGCGTGTCGATAGATATCTATTCGGGATGGACGCGGACAGGCACAGGCGGAGCGGACCGGGTGAGCTGCCGCCTGCCGGGCGCGCACATCGGCCAGACGTTCCAGCGCTCTCTTCCCCGCTGTACTGTACCCAGACGTTCCAGCGCTCTCTTCTTCTCTCCATTATCCAGAGTTCCAGCGCCGCTGTACTGATCCGATGCACGAGTCTGTCTATCCATATCCGTTCGCCGGAAACTGCAGTGTCGTCACGGGTCAGCAGCAAAACGGGCGCCCAGGTTGGCAACGCAAATGATTTGGCCTCTTTCTCTGTCTTCCTGCCATCCTTTCTCATCGGACTCCTTTTTTTTTTCTTTTCCCACGGCTAATAATTATCAATTATTGGAGCCAGATTAGGACCTGAGGCACGGAGTGGTTAGTCATCAACATGGTAGCAAACAAGCTTTGCTTCCCAGTTCCCACCAATGTTTTAAATAGCGGGCTAAGCCATTTAGCTATTGATGTCCAAAAATGGGCTATAGTCAGTTATAGCGGGCTATAGCGGTAGCTAAGAGCTAAATTGTACATGAAAAAACTTAGCTAAATTTCCCTCAAACAGCTATAGCTGGAGATAGCGGAAGCTATAGCCGGAGATTTAAAACCTTGGTTCCCACCCACGTCGCGAGAAGGTCACCATACCCTACCCGTGCGGCCGTGCTAGTCTATGAACCATCCATACTTCAAAATGGGTGCCATACCGTATCCGATACGGCGCGATACGGCGATACGGCCCGATACGTGTATCAGGAAGTATCAGAAAATTATGATTTAAAAATAAAAAATTAATTTTCGATACTCTGTTCGATACTTTCCGATACTCCGTCCGATATTTTTGGGCCAATAACACCTCATTTGAAAGAGCATCGGGAGCCCACCAACGTAGACCCATCCAGATTGAACTAATCATTTAGCTATTTCTGGTTGAACTTGAACATTTGCTACGTATGTTGGCCCTTTGAAAACATAATATTTATTATTTCGTTTTATAGAATTGCCAAGTAATTTAAATTTTTAAAAATATATATACTTGCCGTATTGGCATATTCTTATGAAATTGTCGTATCACCGTATCGCCATACTCTGTATTGGTATTGGCGTATCGCGTATCGGTAATACTTAGGTGCTAGTCTGTCCCAGCTGGGATCGGCGCCACGGGCCGCCGCGTTGATTGTTGGCAGCCATTGGATTCGACAGCCCTGCGTGCCTGCCATGGCCGTGGTCGATGGTCCTCACTCCTCACCGGCGGCGCCCGCAGTCGTAGGCCGGGCAAGACAGCGTTGGCCGCCTGTCGCTGCCGGCTCTGTACCGGTTGGTGCCTGGCCCCCGTCTCTCTCTCCCTCGTCCGGTCGTCTCGTCCCGCGACACTCACGTGTCCCTGCCTCAACCCTGCAAGCACCGTCTCAAAGAAAGCTTTAGGCAGCGTTTAGTTTCTAAAGTTTTTTAATAGTAATTGTCACATCAAATTTTTAAATATATATATAAAACACTAAATACAGTTGAAAAAATAATTAATTATATAGTCTAACTGATTTATACGAGATGAATCTAATAATATTAATTAATTCATAATTGAACATTAATTGTCAAGTAACAATAAAACGTGCTACAGTATCTAAATCCAAACTTTTTCACCAACTAAACACTCCCAGTTTATGCTGAATTTTTCAGATTTTCGTCGTGCTGAAAAAAAAACTTTTTCACCAACTAAACACGGCCAGTGATTGCCTGGTTCGTTCAGCCCTTTTTTTTTACCTTGGTTGTTGCTGGAGCAATCTAGAGAAACGAGAGGGAAAAAAAAAACTTGTCTCGTGGCCCTGATTGCTATTGTAGGACAGTTATTGTTGACAGTCAAAATTGGCATTATTCGGTCTGATCGGTCTGACTAAGCGGTCAGACCGGTTTGGTGCTGTAGCTTGCCCGGCAGGGGACCGACTGATCTGACCGGTAGGTCCGACCGGTCTGACCGATTTAGAAGGAGTCCGACTGTAATTAGAGTTTTTAATAGATTTATATCTGTAAAAGGATTTCTTGCGGAAGAAGTCCATCTCACCCTATAAATATAAAGGGTCACGGCCGATTGAGGATATCCAATCAATCAAAATCAATACAAACTCTACTTTTTATCCTCTTTATCAAACCCTAGCTTTTCCAACCTCCATCTGCTGTTCTTCCTTCGTCTCCGCGACATCTGAAGGCATTCTAGGTGGCCTGGCGATCATAAAACAACCCTACGTGCGCCTACCCTGACGGGGTCCCTCCCGGACTAGCATTCGTCGGCCGTCGCCGATTTCACCCCAGCGACCGGTCTGACTGTTCCCTTAGACCTGTCTGACCGCTCCACGCAGAAGGAGCTGCATCGAGCTCTTCCTCGCGCCGCACGATCTAGTGCGTTCGTGTGTTGATCCGTAAAAGACGTCAACATACTTTTTGGCGACTCCGCTAAAGAAGAAAGATCTTGGTTATCAAAACCGATCTAATCTACCCCGAAGAAGATGAGCTCCAATGCAGAAATCGACAAGGACAACATCATCCCTGCAACATACGAGCATCTTCCCGAGGACATCCGTCTGGTGCTAGAGGAGCGCAAGAAGAAGCGTGATGAAGAAGATCTACTAGCGGCGCTTGCGAGCATCAAGGTCGATCGACGAGGCAAGGTCACCAAGATCAAGGAGATCGACTTCGCTTCTACCTCCACAGATGCATCTACTGAGGTAACACCTGCTGCAACTGCTCCACCTTCTGGTGTTACTATGGAACAAATTCAGAAATTACTAGCTGAGCGTGATGTTTATTGCGTTAATTGGCTTAGCTCTATGGAAAGGGAATCGGCTGGTAAGAAACCAGAGACAGCCGATGAACCTCCATCTGTTTCTACTTCTGAATTTTATGTTCCTCAATCATCGGCAACATCTCCTACGAGTTAACCTCAATATGGGATGCCGATGAATTATTTCAGTGGTCAAACTGTGACACCTACGTACACTGATCCCATTATGAGTATTTTTTGTTCGGCCAACATTAGCCGAACAAACGAGATTGTTTCATACATACCACCAGAACTCCCTAGGAACTCAGTGCCACACATCGGTCCTATCTCCGACGAGATGTTCGACCGATAGTACAACATTGGCAAAACCGGCAGAGACCGGTCAGACCGATTTACCAGTCCGGTCAGACCGATTCCCCTCTACCGGCCCGACCGGTCGTACCGACCGGTCCGACCAGTCCATCCGGTCAGTTTGTTTCAAACCAGCGTGAAGTATCTACATCCACGCAGCCAAATTCTTCGAGTAATTTTGACAAAGCGCTTGTTGATTATAATAATAATTTGGCTAATCTGCTTAGAGAAAGTTTTGGAGTGGATGTTAGAAGCAAAACTCGCACATACCAAAAGTCGTATCCTACTTTATTTGATTTGGTTGCATATCCTGCTGGTTTTAGGTTGCTTGAATTTGTTAAATTCAGTTGAGAAGATACTAGGAGTACTTTTGAGCATATTAGTCAGTATCTTGCCCAATTAGGAGAAGCTGGTTCAATAAACGAGTTGAAAGTGTGCTTGTTTTTTTTTATCTTTAACTGGAACCGCTTTTCCATGGTTTTCTTCTTTGGCACCTAATTCTATTGGCTCATGGGAACAATTAGAGCAGAAGTTCCATGAGCACTTTTTCTGTGGGCATGATGAGCTTAAATTATCTCACTTAATATCGGTTAGACAATCGCGTGATGAATATGTCAATGATTACATAAGGCGATTCTGTGATAAAAAACTGATGCTTTAGTGTGAATATTGCAGAAAAAGATCTAGCTAATTTGGCTTTTAATGGCTTGCACTCTCATATTAAAAAAAGATTAGAGGGATATAATTTTTTTACTGTTACTCAGGTGCATCAAAGAACTTTGGCTATAGAAAGCCGAAGCAAAGAATCCAAAGAATCCCATAGGCATCATCGTTCTAGTGTGCATGCTTTAGATTGTACTTCAGATTGTTCGGACGATGAGTCTAATGATGTATATGCTGCCGAGTTTGCTTGGTCATCTCAAGCCAAACCGTTTACTTGTTCTGCTCTTAAGCCGATTCACAAAAATCGGCAAGATGAAAATTTTACTTTTGATATATCCATGTGTGAAAGAATATTTGATGAGTTATATAGGCTTGGATACATCAAGATGTCACATACTATACCGCCGCTTGAAGAGTTAAAGCGGCGAGCATATTGTAAGCTCCATAATACTTTTTCACATACTACTAATGATTACAATATATTACATAGATGTTGGAAATATGTCCTAGAGACAATCATATTTCCTTGTATTCATGGTTAATAAATTGTACCTTGAATATTCATGGATGACAACTTGTATTGATTAATGCTTATGTGAAGTATTTATGAAACTCTATACTTGTATGAATATTCTAAAATGTTCCTAGTCGGAGTTCATGTAAGGACACACATGAATATTAGACTAGCACATGTATTAGTTGATTAACTACGGTTCACAAGTCATGGACATGGGGATGTCAAACTAATAATGTGGGCTCATGTGAGACATGAGACTAAACTGACCCAACACGAGATGATGACTTCTCATTACACAATATGTACGCTGTGTCCTAAGACTTGAGATCGTCGTATGTACTCAAGATGTGAATCGACTTACTTAGGAGCCATCAAATGCTGCACCGTAACAGGGTAGTCATAAAGGTGGCTTTCGGGTTTGTCAAGAAGTATGCCGTGAGACATAGTCGGTCAAGATGGGATTTGCCCCTCTCTACAAGAGAGATATCTCTGGGCCCCTCGAGTGATTCGGATCAGGAAATGCATGGCCATGCTGGGGTTAAGAGTTAACCAAGTATTCCGAATCACAGGATCGAGAAAGAGTGGTCGGCTTCAAGCAAGATCAAATATCGTGAGGCAAAGAGAACAGCAGATATAAGATTGTGACGGCTCGACAGACATGATTCGCGCGTGCTTAGGAGTTGACACGTCTTGCTAGAGACTGCTATTAACTATTTGACAGTAGGAGTACTGGGCCATGTCTGTTCACGCGTAAACCCATAGGGTCACACACTTAAAGCCCAGAAGCCTAATGAGGATGAGATCCAAATTAGACTGGACTTAGATGCACTAATGGGTTTCAGTTAGCCCATTAGGGGATGCCTAAGGTGGGGCCCATGGAAGCCCACCTAAGGGGTGCCCAAAGGAGCTATAAATACAAAAGCGGGGCGGATACTGTTCACGTTCCTTTTGCATCTAGCCCTAGTTCGTTCTCGCGGATCTAGCAATCTGGAGTGCGAAGCTTCTTCCCGTACGTGTGGACTTCGTGGAGGTGCTGTGCTTGCTGCACAAGGACGAGCCGTTCGTGAGGAGGTTTATGCAACTGCACTGCCGGCTTCCATTTGCACTACACCGACGTGCTACAGAAGTTCCGCAACCGCGCGTCTAGTGGTAATCTCATGATCTATAACTGCAGTAATCCTGGTTTATGTGGTAGAAATTTTTTTGTTTTTGCTACCCCATATTTCTACAATAGACAGATTCAATCGGCTATTAATGAAGGACGATTGGTTATTCTTAATATACAGATTGATCATAATCCTTTCCTGATGCATATGTTGGAATTGAATAATCCCAAAGTTCTAATTCAGTGGAATCAAGCCGAATCAACGAAGGGGGAAAATATAATCATTGGTGATGACAGACCTAAAAAAAGCTGACACAGAGGACCCCTCAAGCCACAAAAACACTCGGGGGGGGGCAAGACAAGAAGAAGAAGGCCGACAACCAGTCGACCGGTCTGACCGGCCACAACGGCGGTCTGACCGGTGCGCCCAGTAAATCTGGGAACTCCTCCAAAATCAAGACAAGACCGAGTTTTAAAAAACTCTTGGCTAAATATGAGAAGGAAGGGAGTGCTCAGAGACAGAAGGGGCAATCAAACGAAGTCAAGGTTGCAGAATCATCGTCGAAACATCAAGAGCAATCCAGTCAAGGTAATTATACTTCATCTAGCGGACCGATTGCTCCATGATATTGCTGGTATCCTTACTTTTATATACACATGAATTATAGTAGGATGCATATACAGTCATATTATATTCAATATTCTCCTATGTATCCAAATCATGCATTACTACAAAGACCGATTGTTGCTAGCAATAATCTGGTCAAGCAAGATGTTGATTACAACAAGGAAGATGAGAAGAGCAAGAAGCAAAACTCAAAGTATTTATAGCCGAGGTGGTGTCCCTCAGGCTTATCTCATACTCAGAAGCGAAGGCTGCAACATATGCACAAGAAGGAGGCAATGGAGCAACAGGTGGAGGTCGTGCCAAAGACATCGGCAACAATAAAGATGATGTGGCGGCCCAAACAAGTTGTTTCAACATCGATTTGATTAGAGCAAGTTATGACCGATAATTACTTATCGCTCTTAGCACAAAAAATGGCCGATGTAATGTTAATCATCGCCCTTAGACAATTTTGGCTCAGAAGAATTTTTTTTGCAAGCAAGCTTTACCAAAAAAATATGGGGGCATATGTTGACAGTCAAAATTGGCATCAACCGGTCTGACTAAGCGGTCTGACCGGTCTGGTGCTGTAGCCTGCCCGGCAGGGGACCGACCGGTCTGACCTGTAGATCCAACCGGTATAGGAGGATTCCGACTGTAATTAGAGTTTTTAATAGATTTAGATCTGTAAAAAGATTCTTTGCGGGATAAATTCATCCCACCTTATAAATATAAATGGTCACAACCGATTGTGGATATACAATCGATCAAAATCAATACAAACCCTATTTTTTATCCTCTTTACCAAACCCTAGTTTTTCCAACCTCCATCTGTTGTTCTTTCTTCGTCTCCGCAATGTCTGAAGATGTTATAGGTGGCCTGCCGATCCTAAAACAACCCTACGTGCGCCTGCCCTGACGGGGTCCCTCCCGGGCTAGCGTTCGTCGGCCGTCGCCGATTTCACCCCGGCGACCGGTCTGACCGCTCCACGCAGAGCTGTATCCAGCTCTTCCTCGCGCCGCACGATCTAGTGCATTCGTGTGTTGATCCGTAAAAGACGTCAACAGTTACTATAACTACAAGTAGATCATGATTCTAATACTCTTTTCGCAATCTAACTTGATTTTAATATTTTTAGTTTAAAATTATATAAGATTAGAGTTCGGTTCTTTTACAATCCAAGCTTTAGATTATCTAAACTAAAAATTAAAGCCTATTTACCATCCAACTACAAACCATCATAATACTGACGCCCTTTCAGAGAAAACAGAGATGGCTACATGATTTTTGGAGTGGTGTTTTGCCACCCACAACGACGAACACTTGTGAGGACGCATGATGCTCCCGACCACTTCCGCCGTTTGGTACCGGCCGCTCAAGCGCCACCAGCAATGCAATGGGGAAGAATGAATGCTTAAAAACAAGCGTCAGGGTCTCAGGGAAACATAACCCCATTGTAATTTCACCTGATAAGTGCAGATAGGTAGATAACCTCCCGTCCTATCAATTCACCAGGTGCAAAGTCATTCAGGGTGACTGACAGCAACATTTCACCTCACATCCTGGCCAGACAAGAATTTGCTGAATGGCCCTGTTTGGTTCATATGTAGTACTACTATCACACATTTCCCGAAAAAAGAATCTTCAATGCATGAAGTACTAAACGAAGTTTATTTACAAAACCTTTTCATGGATGGGTGTAACTTTTCACGACGAATCTAATGATAGTAATTAATTGATGATTGGCTACAGTGATGCTACAGTAACCATCTTCAAATCGTGCGGTCAAAGACCTCATTAGGTTCGTCTCGCGAAGTAGAACACGGCTGTGGAGTTAGTTTTGTAAATTATCTTTATTTAGTACCCTTAATTATTAGTCAAAATTTTTGTGCTACTTGTGCTAACCTAAACCAAACAGGGCCAATGTTAACAGAAACAGGGCCTGCATGCAGGTAGACAGTTAGGTGCAGCATGACAGCAACACTTCCCTCACACCGCCTAACTGGCATGGGGTGCCCAGAGAAATCAAATCTTCCTTTCTTGTGCTTGAACCACACTCACCCTGCTGTGAGGGGAATACAGTTCAGTCATGTGCCAAACACTCCAAGGCTCCAAGCTCTATTCTGATTAGGGAAAAGATTGGATTGGGGGAAGACCCATTCCCTGGTCTTGCTGACAAAGGTCTCCAATGAGTCTGAAAGTGACATGGGACAGCGTGTCAAAGTATGTTCTGTCCTTGCTCCAAATTTCCATTACTTTTAGGCAAGGGCAATCAACTGCACTCATGCACACACACAAATTTATTAGTGTGCTAATGATGAATTGATTAATTGGATGTGAATGAAAGGCGCCTAGTTGAATGGATGGGTCGGTAGGTAGTATATGGGTGCCCACCCATCATTTTCAGCCACCCAGACCCAGACAAATTCAGCAGCTGGAGGAGGAACCCTAACCCCATCTGTTTCCCAATTCCATTTCTCCATTGATAAACAAAGTTACGGTTTCGTTTCCCCACCTGTTCCTATACTACCACACCAGAAAAAAAAATCCAGGCACCTACCACTCATCCCAATCCGCAAAAGGTGACTCCTTTGTTTTCCTTTTTGTTGAAATTCTTGCTCCTCCTTCTCCACAAACTAAGGATAAGAATCTCTGCACAATTATTTGCAGGTCAATTCTGGACTATATTTAGGCCAATTGGAGGGAAGGTGGTGTTTGTGGTTTCTTCCTGCCGGCGGTTTCTTGGCGAGTTGAATTTGGGTGCCTCTTGCTCCAGACAGTACTTTATTGAGCTGGATTTTGGGCACCCGGTGACTCTTGCTTGGCTCCAGCTCAAATCGGTGTCTTGTTGGGTTAAATAGAAGGATTCCTGGATGGGCGACGCCATGGGGGTCAGCTGCACTCAAGGAGCCATGAACTGAGGTTAGTTCCTGCTCTGTTTCTGGTGAATCTTGTTTCTGCTCTGTTTCTGGTGAATCAGTGCTTTATGTTTCTGCTCTTTTCCTAGATGATGAATCTTGTTACATGATTCACCTCACTTTTCTTTCTGGATATTTATCCTGAATGCTCATGACATATATGTGACTAGATTTGCCATTATTGCTGCTCATAGATGTGAGATTTGGTGGCGTCAGCTGGAGCTGGATTCTTGGTGTGTCCACAGACAGATTCTTGGGCCTGATTTGGTGAGGGACAGCGCCGGAGAAGAACGATGTCTTTCAGGAGCCTGATTCAGGACATGAAGAACGAGTTCGGGAGCATCTCGCGGCACACCCTGCGGTCCCGGTCCCACCGGTCCGCCGGGAACGCGTCGCGGGCGGCTGCCGCGGAGCCGTCGGAGGCCATGGATCAGAGCTGCTGGTCGCAGCTGCCCCCCGAGCTCCTGCGGGAGGTGCTGGTGAGGATCGAGGCGTCGGAGAGCTGGTGGCCCGCACGCAAGGACGTCGTGTCATGCGCCGGCGTCTGCCGGACCTGGAGGGGCATCATGAAGGAGGCCGTGCGCGTCCCGGAGGTGTCAGGGAAACTCACGTTCCCCATCTCGCTCAAGCAGGTCTGCGGTCTCGATCATCCTCGTCGGTCATGCTAGATGATAACTGCTGATGCTACTTTTGTGTTTGTGCGTTTTGTTCCATTACCATCTTGATGATGCTTAGGAAGTTAAGGATCAAGAGCTTTTCTATGGTCCTTCGAGACAGTCGATTATAACATAGAATTTTGGTAGCTGAGGTATTATTTTTCGGTTCCTAGGTATAGTTTTGGTATCCAAAGGACCGTAAAAATTGCTCTAGGATCAGTGTTCTAAGGGTACTCATTAGTATTGGCCTTCTTCCAGTCACCAATGTGTGAATTAGTTTGGTCTAGCGGTTAAGGATGGCGATATATATATCTGCTGATCATGCCTTAGTCGAATCATTGATTGCGCATCATGGGTGCTCCATCATGCCTTTGTCGAATCATTGCTTACGTTTTTTGAATGGTTGTTACTGCACTCTTAAGGAATGAACCATCTCTTTCACAGGAGCTTCTAACATCGGATGGCTACATAACCGTACTTAAATGAATTCTGTGTTTTGAGATTAGGGATGGTTGTTGAGAAAATAAACTTGGTCATAACAAGTTATGTATCAAGGTCATGTGAGAAATCAGCCATGATTAAATATACTGGATGATCCCTTTCCCTGTTATTGCGGTCTTTGATGAGTTTAGCCTATAGTAAATGCATCATATTTTGTTTCCTTTCATTTCATTTGGAATTCTTCACATTTTGATGAATCTGCTTACAATTAAAAGTCTGAAAACAAAATATTCTGACTTGTACTGTTATCACCATGACACTCAGCCTGGCCCAAGGGATGGCACTCTTAAATGTTTCATCAGGAGGAACCGGACTACTCAGACATATTATCTGTATATTGGACTGACAGAAGGTATGATTTTTTATCCATCCTCCTTTTGTTGGGCAAACCATCTAGACTAGAGCTATATCCACGAAGAATGGAATTTTGTTAGTAAGTTCAGAACTATTCTCTTGCAGCATTGGCAGATGATGGAAAGTTTTTACTTGCTGCACGCAAGTGCCGGAAGCCCACATGTACAGACTACCTAATTTCTCTTGACAAGGTTGATATGTCAAAGGGAAGCAGCACCTACATTGGCAAGCTAAGGTCATCTTTTGAGACATTATGTCAGAATACATCAGAGCTCTAATATATGTTTAACTTTTAATATATTACACATAAGCTATGCCTTTTAGTTATACTATAGGTGTTTAAGTATCAACTGTTTGTTTTCTTTTGCTATATTTTGTATGTGCAAACCCCTAAAGTCAACTGTTCTTAGATGCTATATAAATTATACACACTTTGCTGTCACCAATCATGCTTGTGAAGACGATTGAAAACACTATCCATCTTTCTTGATGCTACATACAGATCAACTAATATTCATACTTCAGACTCAATTGCCTGAATTATTTTCATTGAGCAAAACATAGCTAAAGGTCTATTAACCAAGTCTCTTTTGAACAGATCAAACTTTCTTGGAACAAAGTTCACCGTCTATGATGCTCATCCACCATATGATGGAGCAGTGGTCTCAAAGAGTCGTTCTGCACGTGTGATTGGTTTTAACCAGGTCTTCCCCAGAATTCCTGCTGGGAATTATCCTGTGTCACATATTTCGTATGAGCTGAATGTTCTGGGATCCAGGTATTGACATTGGTAGTCTTATCGCAATAAATAAAATATGGATGTTGTTTGGTAAACATTGTTGTCCACACATGGCTAGGAAAAAATTCATTATATGTGAATCTGGGGTGCAAAGAATTTGGTTGTGAAAACTGTAACTGCCTTGGTGTGTCAATGGCCTCACTGATTAAACTGTTGCATGTAGCAATTGTAGAAGCTAATTATGTATTAGTTCCATTTCATGGTTAAAAATCTATGCAAAAGCCATATCACCTCCTTTGATAAAAACACCTGAATTGACAATACGTTAACTGTCCTGTTTTTTGCCTGTTGCAGAGGTCCAAGAAGGATGAACTGTGTTATGGATTCAATTCCTGCATCAGCCGTTGAGGAAGGAGGGAAAGCTCCAACACAGACTGAATTTCCTCTTGGCAGCCTTGATTCTTTCCCATCAATTCCATTCTTCAGATCTAAATCAGCTCGGATAGACACAGCTTCGCAATCATCCACTCAGAAGGAAGATAGGCTGGTGCTGAAGAATAAGTCTCCCAGGTGGCATGAACAACTGCAGTGTTGGTGCCTGAATTTCCGTGGTCGGGTCACTGTTGCCTCGGTGAAAAACTTTCAGCTGGTGGCTTCAGATGACAACGGATCAGGTAGCCAGGAGAATGACAAGGTGATTCTCCAGTTTGGAAAGATTGGAAAGGACTTGTTCACCATGGACTACCGTTATCCAATATCTGCATTTCAAGCTTTTGCAATTTGCCTGAGCAGTTTCGATACCAAAATAGCCTGCGAATGAGGAAAGGTGATTATTTCTTTCTTTGTTGTCCTTACTATGCCAGTGTTGCTACTCACTTGCCATTGGTATGTATTATGGATAGTGAGCCTTGACCAAATCAGTCCCAGAACTGAACAACTCTCGGGCCATTAGACTAGTGATAGAGAGCCTTGACCAAATCTTTTAGCTTTGCTGTTAGGGATGTCTGACCTTCTTGAGTCTGCCCATATCTGGTTGAACTTTAGAGTTGATATTTTTAGAATCAAAGCAGAGGCTTACCATACCATTTGTCCCTTGAGTTTATAGGTGATCTCCATTATACATCAGTTGACTCAATAAAGAAACTAATCAACATGCAGTTTCCAATGTTGAAAGTGAAGGTCTCCGTAGTTACTACTTTCCAGCATCTATTTAGTCTGAAGCATGAATACTAATATATCTGTCTGTAGCATTTGCTTCTGAAGGAATAATAAGAATAAAAAGTAGGAATCATCAGATACATTACTACATTAGTGTTCATACTTCAGACTAAATTGCCTGAATTCCTATTAATGTTGAAGTAGGTTCGCATCTAACGATTCCTATTATTCCTTCTGCAGCCAGAAAAAGTTATTAGGGGCAGATTTGCTATGGCAATCAAACATTTGCCCTCTCCACCTGTACTAACAAGCTTTCATCCTCTTCTACCTGCAGTTGCCGGACAAAGATGGCAGAAGGAAGATGAAAAGCAGGACTGCATACTTTCATGCTTGATGCTGAAGCAGGAGGGTTGGGAAATACCGTACCTCCTGAAGAAGTCGTCCAAGATTGATCATGAGTCGCTGTGTAAATAGTTAAGCCTCGTTGGTTGGTCCCGGCTTGTTCTGCCGCCTAGCTTATTTTTCCTCTTATAATTTCCATGTGTCCATTCTTTGCCGGCGTTGGCGAGTAAGTCTAGTGTGGAAAACGGCTTGTGCTTGTGTGGCCATCGGTGACATGATGAGTTTGTGAGCAAGAGGCTTTCAGTTTAAGTGATAAACATATCATATTGTAGTACCAGTTCTTGGGTTTAATGTTCGTTTTCAGGTCTCAGAACGCTGTCTTCTCGACAAATTTATTATGCAATGCAGATCTTGGAGGGCAACCCAATACTCTAACAGCCTTTTATCAGAAAAAAAAACGCTAACAGCCTGAAAACGCCTCGTTCAGCCGACGACTTGCTTCAGTGCACACTTTCAGATGTTCAGTTTACAACTTTCACCGTTCAATCTGCATTGCATTGCCTTGCCCATTGTGCGTCAATCACGATTCTTGAGGTAACATCACGAGATACAAACTTCTTACGCATCAACAATGCATCATTATCATCACGATCATAATACAATTCAGACTTGGTGGGTGTTTGAATTCAAATACTAATACTAAACTTTAGCACGAGCTAGCTAAGGGTATGAATGCTGATAGATGCTAGTTTGGCCCATCCAAACAGGCCCAGATACAAACTGATACAAAGGATATACAACTGGAGTACAATATAGTGATACACTCCCGCTCTTGGTTCCCACTGATACAAAGGATCAACTCATCTCATCTCGCTGCCAAAATGTACTTACTGCTTAATCCTACTGAATGGAGCACTGTACTGAAATAGGACTACTATTGCAGTAGTGCTATACTGCATTTGTACAATTGTACATCGAGGAGTTGCGATAATGCCGTGTCCATTCACACGGTCTGCACTGCCCTGGCACCTTCCGGCGCGGCGGAGGCGGACGGCACGGTGAGCCGCTCGCCGCCGGGAAGGTCGTCCGCGTGGGCCTCCTCGGGGCACTCCAGCGCGCGAACGAACTGCACGAACAGCGGCCAGTGGCCCGGCGAGAAGAAGTCGGCGCCCATCCGCTGGTACGTGAACTGGCGCGGCCGGGTGCGCCCGGCGGACAGCCAGACGCCCGCGGACCCAGCGCCGTCGCGCGCCACGGCGAGCGGCGCGCTCTCCGCGGCGAGGCGCGCGCCGTGCTCCGCGCAGGCGGCCTCGACCCGCGCCAGGACCTCCTCCGCGGGGGCGTCGAGCCGCGCCTCCACGCCGCACGCGATCACCGTGCACCCGTGCCGCGCGAACATCTCGGCCACCGGGCCGTACCCGCCGTGGAGCCCCGCGGCGGCCTCCGCGGGGCGCGACCCGCGCAGGAGCGGCACCCTGGCGGACAGCTCCACGGGCTTGCCGCCGAACGCCCGGGACGCCGCGGCCAGGACGCGGTCGCCGTGCGCCAGGAGCTCGCCGGCGTACCAGGACAGGAAGAACTCCCCGTACGCGCTCTTCCACGAGCCCCCCGGCTCCCTGAAGAAGGCCGACGACTCCGGCGACTCGTCGTACCGCGGCCCGTCGTGCGGGCCTGACAGGCCCCACAGCGGCTGCCCGGACGACTCGGCGTGACGCTTCAGCCGGGCCAGCGTGTACTTGTCGTAGCACTGGAACTCGCCGGTGCCGGAGTAGCCGTCGGCGCCGTTGCTCCCCGGCGGGTACGACGGGTACCGGAGCTCGCCGTTGGGACCCAGGCTCACAGTCACACCCTACACGAACCAAGGAAACAATTAGTCAAATAATTAGGCACAAATTGGAAGGAAGAGGAAATGTGTTCTTTTCATGGATTCGTCTTACCGCAATGGTAGACCCCAGCAGGTCCTCGAACTCGTCAGCGAAGCTGCGGAAGAAGGCCTCGTAGGCCTCGAGCGGGGACTTGCCGACGAGCACCGGGAGCTCGTCGACGGCGAAGGAGAGGCACCCCTCGCGGCGGCGCCCGTTGCGGTCGGTGAAGAGGACGTCGGGGTCGGCGGCCGCGGCGTCGGCCACCCACTCGGGCAGCGCGTCGCCGTCGGTGCGGAGCGAGACGCGGAGGTCGAGCCCCGCGTCGCGGACCATGGAGGCGACGGCGCGGTACCCGGCCCACTCGAACCAGCCCCCGGACCCCGGCTGCACGGCGGCCCAGGACACCGGCAGCTCCACGCCGTCCACGCCGAGCAGCCTGAGCGCGCGCAGCGCCGCCGAGACGGCCCTCGGGCGACTCACCCCGCGCCCGTCCGAGACCACCACGTCCGCGGGGAGGCCCACGAACAGCCCCACCGCGCCCTCGCCCTCGCCCTCCGCCACCGCGGCAGCCTCCCTGCTCCGCTCCTCCGAGACGTGCGCCCGCACGGGACCCAGCCTGCTGGCCCGGACGGCCCCACCGGGTGCACGCCGCGCCGCGCCGAGCCGGACAACGCCGGCCGGCTGCTGGCCGGCGCCACCCGTCGCTGCCTCCCCTACGCACCGCCACCTCGCCGCCGCCCGCTGCATCAGCACGGCCTCCATGGATTGCTGCTGCTGCCGCTGCTCACCACGTCAGCTGCACTTTGCACTTTCCTCGATTTGCTTGGTGTGTGCTCGCACTGATTTTTCACCCTCATTTTTTTCGCGCGCGCGTATTTATGGGTGAGGTTCGAGGTGAGCAGCGGGCGGCGCAGCCAGCGGCCGCAATAATGCGAGTGGCCAGGTGCTCGCCTGCTCGGAGTTTATCGCCCGGATTTTCCAGCGCCGCTCGCATTTACCCCGTCGCTGGCCGGTGGGGCCTATCCGTTCTACCTCCCCGCGCCGCCCAGTTTGATCGCCCGGTGACGGTGGGCCTCCCGTTCGAAAAGACGAGTGGGGCCAGGTGGATCCGGCACTTGTCCTCGGCGCGTGGGGACGGCGCGGGGGGGCGTTTCCGTCATTCGGCGGCCGGCGGGCGAGCTTGTGGATAAGATGTGTAGGATTGGAACGCGGAGGCGCCACGCCGATCGCCGACGGCCGGTGGGATTGGGGGCTCCGGACGGTGGCAGTGGATGTGGCTGGCGTGTGGGAAGGAGTCGGTGGGGGGCGTGTCGCTGACGCGGCGGCGTGGACCGTGGCTGTGGCCTGGCGCCTGTGGGCGGCGCCGAAGGCCGAACAGAAGCGCGTTCCATGGCCCCCGGCTCCCGGCGAGTCGCGCGGATTCGGGGTGCGTTCCACGGCTTCCCCGTCGCGGTTTGTAACGGGGGATCGGGCTTTCGGCTCCATGCCGCTGACGTGCGAGGAGGTTGCCAGGTTGGTGCGATTGTGGCCACCAGTCTGATCAGGGCGTCGATCCACCAACCGATCTGAAAGAGGTATGGATGGCACATGGACGTGGCCGGCCCGGCAGCCCGGCACGGGCGATCGCAAGGTAGACAGCAGCTGCATCGGTGAGAAAGATTGTCCTATCTGGTTTTGGTTCGGAACCAAGACGTCGCTCTTGCTATGATATGGCTCGAAATGGAGACCAGGAAATGATCAGCAAGAGCAACAAAATGGATTATCCCTCTTAATGAAAAACGTGCTAAGGCACGATCGCGAAAAAGAGCAACAAAATGGATTAGCTGGTGGCAAACATAGGGTGTGTTTAGTTGGTGAAAAAGTTTGAGTTTGATACTGTAGCACATTTTGTTGTTACTTGACAAATCATGTCTAATTATGGACTAATTAAACTTAAAAGATTCAGGTCGTGCTAATTAGTTAGACAGTGTAATTAGCATTGTTTTTACGGCGGTAAGACGAGGCGAGGCGACCCACCCCCTTCAGGATGCCTAGGCGAATAAGGCGCGCGGCGAGGCGATGCCATACACATGTCCTCATTTAGAATTGAGCAGCACAAACCTAAGCGATTATGCATTTTTAACTGAACAACAAGCACACGCATAGGCAGACAGGTACACACCACACATTCACACAAAGCTAATCTACTTAGTCGTCTTTGGTTAGCTGTTAAATCAGAATTACACAAAATGACGAATGCCCACATGGAGTACTAAATGAAGTCTATTTGCAAAATCTTTTCAGGGATGGATGTAACTTTTCGAGACGAATCTAATGACGGTAATTAATTGATGATTTGCTACAGTGATGCTACCGTAATCATTCTCTAATCACGCAGTCAAAGACCTTCTCATTAGATTCGTCTCGCAATTTACACGGAGGGTTGTGGGGGTGATTTTGTAATTAGACTTTATTTAATATTCTAAATTAGTGGTCAAAGGTGCAAAAAGTTTTCATGAAATTTTTTACACCCCAAACCAAACACTGCCTATATCAGAGTAACACCATTGCAGCAGAGCAAAGCAGAGCACCAACTGAGCAGAGGAATCAGGAGCAGAGCAGAGCACCAATCGGGCACTACAGCAGAGCAGAGCAGAGGAAAAGGAACCTGTGTCTGTGTGATGCAGTTGCGGGAGGGGGCACACCATCAGAGAGACGCAAGAAGAACCAGGAGCTCGTGGGTGGAGGAGTGAAGGGAGTCCGCCCGGATTGGTTGGGGAAGAGGAAGAAGTTGCAGATCCATTGGACGAGAAGGGGCTGGAGCCTCGGATTGGGGAGCAGGCACGCGCGGGGTTGAAGCTAGGCAGAGCAGAGGAAGAAGCCACGAATCTGCAGGCGAAGGCTTCAATCGACGACGGTCGGAGCGCAAATCGAAGGCCGTGGAAGCGTGGAGTACCAGGAGATGAGGCGTGCAAGCGGGAGCGACTGGATGGAGGCGGCGCCCTGCCGGATTCCATGTCCCACCGCCGCCCTCTTCTCTTCCCCCTCTCCTCATTTCCTCTCTCTCAATTGGCGCTGCAGCTAGGGGGCGTGCCCGTGCGGGAGTATACCCACGCGATTTCCTGTGCGCGCCGCTCCCTCTCCCTTCCTGCGCATGCACAATTGATGTTTCCCCTGCGCGCGCAAGGCACCGGCGGGTTTTTCTTTTCCCGCATGCATCCGCCTCCCGCTCTTGCGGCGTCCGTCCGACGCCTTGGCGACGACTTGCTGCGCGAGGCGACGCCATAGGCAGGAAGGTTGTGGCGTGCAGGACGTGCCAATTGGGAGCTCGCAGCGACGACTAGTCGACGCCTAGGCGACACTGTAAAAACCATAGTAATTAGTTATTTTTTCAACTGTATTTAATGCTCCATGCATTTAGAAACGAAATTTAGAAGAGGAGCCTTTCTTGGTGAAGTTATGCGTAGGATGACAGACTATATAGCGGAGTAGATGTGACCTGATGAAACAGTTGAATTAAAGCATACTGCAAGCAGTGATTGAGCTCCAGAAGGGCTCTCTTCTTCTTCCACCTCTCGCATCCCCTTTCTTTATTTTTTCTCCTCAAATTTGTAGGGGGCTTAGGAGGGGCTCCATGAGATTTCCAGCGGTAGGAGGAGCTCGAGCCTCCCCAGATCCACCGCTGGATTCGCCCTTGATTGCAAGTTTATGGTATGTTTGAGCTAGAGCTTCGAAATTTCGCTAGGGAAAATTGTATAATGGTTGAGCTGGTAGGCATGTGGCGTTTCTTTAATTTTCCTTTTCAAGCTTGTATATCGCTTTCTTTCCAATATTATTTTTTCTCTCTTTGTTGCTAGTCTCTCTAGGCACAGCATATCGTGTTCCCTCAATTGTTTTTGTTGTGCTCACAGCTAGGCAAGTGTTGCTAGTCTCTTTGATGTTAGTCGGGCAGCATATCTTTGGCCTGTTTGGGACCGCTTATAATCGGATTCTCGACGGAGAGAAGCGAGCCGACGAAAAAATCCCGCCAAACGCCCGGCGTTTTTCTCGCTTCTGTCAAACGCAGCGGTAGCAAAACGCGAAATTTGTACTGCGGCCGGTGAAAAGCGGAAAGCGACTTCTGGCTCGCTTCTCCGTGCCGCGCGTCCCCAGCAAGCGCGTCTCCTGGACGCGGAAACAAACAGGGCCCTTGATGGATGATGCTTGAAAGCAGCAGCGGCCGATAGAGCTCTCATGGACTGTCTTCCGATGGTCCAAGCTTAATCGCCATCTTCAAAGCTCAATCGACTGGCAGAATGAATAGTATTCAACTAATATATTAAATAGTATTATGTGAGAAGAAATAAACCGTAACAAACCAAATCTAGACCAGCCGAACAGGCTCTTTGTAGGGCCGAGCTAGAAGAAGGGAGCCGCATTCTGTTGTACGAATAATGCTTGGAGCAGGATGGTTGCTTGTTATACCTCAATCATATTGCATCTTTATTTAGAAAACTTCGTTTAGAACTAGGGCTGGAAAAATAGCTCGTGGCTCGTAGCTCGGCTCGGGCTCGGAACGGCTCGGAGCAGCTCGCGAGCCTCAAACGAGCCGAGCCGAGCCAGATTTTTTGGCTCGCAAAAATCGCGAGCCGAGCCGAGCCGGCTCGTCAGGCTCGCGAGCTCGACCCAATACAGTTTAAGAATAATTTCACGATGATTGATGAATTAATTCTTCATCATTAGTGGTATAAATTAATATTTATACACATAACATAATAATTTGTATGTACATAAGAAATATATGCCACGTAATTATTGTTATCATTCAAAAACAAGTAAATTAATTTATTTTGAGTTTAGTTCACATTGTTTAGTGTGACTCGGGAGCTGGCTCGCGAGCCACCACCGAGCCGAGCCGAGCCTGATTTTCTGACTCGCAAAAATAGCGAGCCGAGCCGAGCTCGGCTCGTTCACTTGCCGAGCCGAACCAAGCCGAGCTCAGCTCGGCTCGTTTCCAGCCCTTTTTAGAAGTGTCACTACGGTACTCGTTTTATGTTGGGAAAACATTTCACATATACTACATGTCTCATTTGTACAACTTATTACAGTCAAATGCTTTAAATCCATATAGATTAGTAGAGTACATGTCTGCAGTGCTGTGAGAAGTGAGATCTGTTCTTGATGGTTCGATAAGGATGAAGAACGGTTTCACCAGCACTCTTCACTTCTTCAATCTTCAGTCATGTCATCTAATCACTTTGAACGTTCAAAGGTATAGATGATGAGATTGTAAGAAAAATATTCAACTGATGCTGCACGGCGATGGGTCCGGAACTCCGATCCATGCCCCGATGTTCAAATTAACATGATGAGATTGTAAGAAAAAGATCCATTCCAGGCGAGACCAAAACGAACAATGTGTAGTTAAAAGGGTTCCCAGTTAAAAATAAATGGATCGATGTTTGGCCTCAGATTAGCATTTTGGCACATTAATCTTCGCTGTCGGTAACTCGGGTAAGAGATTACCCGAAGCGCAAAATAGTTACCGAAGCTCATGCCATACGCTGTCATCACCGGCAACGCGTACTCATATCGACTCGATTAGTAACCTGCGCGGAAAACCTACACAGAAACTTTTTTTTTTTTGCTAAGAAAAAACGGCAAGAACAAAGATAGCCAGATCAATCCAAAACCAGACGATTTCTTGCAAGAAAATCACAGCACAGCAGCCGCTCACGGATCACGCGAGGCTTTTACGGACTTCATGGTACGCGAACAAACCGAGAAAAAGGGGAAGAAACGAAATGGAAAGGAATAATTTCCCGGGTGGTGCGGAAGGTATCGAAATCCCCACAAGAAACTCGGAGACGAGACCCAGAGAAGGAGAAGCGGCAGCAGGCGAAGAAGCAGTGGAAGAAACAGGCGGCGGCGTGTTCGGTGTTCGCTCGCGGACGCTAGGGTTTCTTCTGCGGATGGGACTGCGTTCCGCTTTAACCTCCTGGAGGCTGGGCTCTGCGAGCAAGATCTTTTTGAGATTCTAGATAGGCCCATGGGTTGAGGAAATTTCAGTCATCCAGACGCTGGGCCTTGACGGGCTGCATTCTCTGGTGGCGTTCTCCGTGGGATTTTGCACCGTGGGCTGAGAGAAAGATTTTGAGCCCAGCGTCACACTGCCGCCAGCGCCAGGCGCCAGCCAGTTCTCCTGCTTTCACTGCGTTCGGCAGATTGAAGTTGGAGGCTGGAGCTAGAATAGTATGAGAAAAAAATAGCTAGAATAGTATGAGAAAAAAATACTGTTGAGCTGGTTGGTGGCCGGAGTGCTGCCGAGAAAAAAATACTTTGGCCTAGAGCTGGAGCTAGCTGCCGAAAGCTGCGTTTGTAGTTTGCCCCCACCGAACTGCTGCAGCTGCTGCTGGTCGAAAAAGATCATGGACTGATGTGATCTGATCCATCCATCCATCCACTGCCTGCTCTCCTCGCCGTGTTCCCAGGCCAGAATCCCACCACCGGAATCCCTCCAACCCCCGCCACCGCCACAAACGCTGCCCAGCTCACGCACTCGACGCTACCCTCCCAATCCGCCGCCGCCCACCGGCGTCCCCCACGGCTCCAGGCCGCGCACCGGCCTCCCTCATTTCGCCGAACACCTCCGCCGCCACAGGCATGGCCGCCCTCCTCCTCCCCTCCCGGCTCCCCACCAACACTACCGCCACCCCGGCATCCACCCGCTCCACACCCAGTCCAAGCTTCCTCTCCTTCCCCAGCACCGCCACCCCCGCCTCTCGACGCCGCTGCCGGGGCCCGCTCCTCGCCTCCTCCGGGGCCGCGCCGCCCGCGCTGGCCCCGGCGGCGCAGCCCTTCCGCGCGCTGCCACCCTCCGAGACCACGGTCCTCGTCACGGGCGCCACGGGCTACATCGGCCGCTACGTGGTCCGGGAGCTCCTCCGCCGGGGCCACCGCGTGCTCGCCGTGGCGCGGGCCCGGAGCGGCATCCGCGGCCGCAACTCCCCCGAGGACGTCGTCGCGGACCTGGCCCCGGCCCAGGTCGTCTTCTCCGACGTCACCGACCCGGCCGCCCTGCTCGCGGACCTCTCCGCGCGCGGGCCCGTCCACGCCGCCGTCTGCTGCCTCGCCAGCCGCGGCGGCGGGGTGCAGGACTCGTGGCGCGTCGACTACCGCGCCACGCTGCACACGCTCCAGGCCGCGCGCGGGCTGGGGGCCTCCCACTTCGTGCTCCTCTCCGCCATCTGCGTCCAGAAGCCGCTCCTCGAGTTCCAGCGCGCCAAGCTCAAGTTCGAGGAGGAGCTCGCCGCGGAGGCCGCGCGGGACCCCGCCTTCACCTACAGCATCGTCCGCCCCACGGCCTTCTTCAAGAGCCTCGGCGGCCAGGTCGACATCGTCAAGAACGGGCAGCCGTACGTCATGTTCGGTGACGGCAAGCTCTGCGCCTGCAAGCCCATCAGCGAGGAGGACCTCGCCGCCTTCATCGCCGACTGCATCTACGACGAGGACAAGATCAACCAGGTGCTGCCCATCGGCGGGCCGGGGAAGGCGCTCACTCCGCTGGAGCAGGGGGAGATGCTGTTTCGGCTGCTCGGGCGCGAGCCCAAGTTCATCAAGGTGCCGATCCAGATCATGGATGGCGTCATCTGGGTGCTCGACGGATTGGCCAAGCTTTTCCCGGGGCTGGTAGACGCAGCGGAGTTCGGCAAGATTGGCAGATACTATGCTTCGGAGAGCATGCTGTTGCTGGACCCCGAGACCGAGGAGTACAGCGACGAGAAGACGCCGAGCTACGGCAAGGACACGCTCGAGCAGTTCTTCGAAAGAGTGATAAGGGAGGGGATGGCTGGGCAGGAGCTCGGCGAGCAGACTATCTTCTAGGGCCTTTTCCATTGCCGGTTTCCGGGGCAAGGGGCTTGTAAATTCTGGGGCGACAGTGTAGAGAGGTGAGGTTTTTTGACTTGCTGTTGATGCAAACACAACCAGCAATTTGAGTGTACCATTGTTATGAGCGTGGTGGGATTGAGAGGATTGCGGAGGAAGAAGGGGCGGCTGCTGCCGTGCCACAGTACCCACGGTGCTACAGTACCGCTGATACTGTTCTCGAGGTGGCGGATGCGAGGGCGAGAGAGCGGCAGCTAGGGTTGGGGGCGCCGGGAACGCCGGCCGCGGGGCTTCGCCCTCGGCCGGCAAGAGAGAAGGGATCTCCTTCTAATCTCTTGCTTGATTAGATTGATACATCTCCTCTCTTTATATAAAGAGGTTTACTTGACCCCTAAGCAAGCGACTAATTAACCCTAATGGGCTAAGGCCCAATAGGCCTTTGACTCCTCTAACAACCATAGTCAATGCATTGTCTGATTGGAAGGGAGAGAAATTTTGCTGTTGCAAATCTTTCTGGTTCTGCGCACAGTATGTTTTGTCCACTGTTTTCCATCGAAGCAGTAAACACTGAAAACATAATTCACCAGTGCTAGATTGTTCAAAGGAATCCACAACACACAAAATGAGTTGTTCGTGTTAATAGATTCCACCACCCAATTAACATCTTTTCTTGAAACATCATATTAGCATCTTTTTGTTTTGAATTGTTACATTGTTGGTGATTGCTCCTCAGTGAAAGGAAGTTTTTGCATTTGAAATACAAATTGCATAGTAACCGTACCAAAACAAACATAACAATGCTATTCTTTCGTGTGCATGATATCTCCAGCATGACAAAATCTTAGAATTCGTGGGTGTAGGACTATTTACAGGGACTGGATCTCTTTTCAAATAAGTGTATCCACATGACGGCAATATACAGACAACATTCAAACTGTGTATGAGGCTACGAGCTATCAGCTATGGAACTGAAGGCAAACAAAACTATGGCAGATTTTGTATTATCTTCACTGCTAATCAGTTTGCTCCTTAAATTTTATGTCTGGTTTGCCTTTGCAAAACGCCCCTTGATCCTGAGCCTGCCATCAGCACGAACTTTGCGTGATTCATACCGAACCTGCCTGTCGAATCTGCAAGAGTTCCGTTGCAACACTGTTATGTACATAAGAAGACACACAACTACAAAGTGGTCTTTACCAAGAAAACGTCAGGAAAAGCAATAATCATGTCATGACATATCCATATTTCACCTTCTTGTCTTCCTCTTCTCCTTATAGCGCGAGATGACCGAGCCCCTATCAGGGCAGGGCACAACATCAAAGCCGGTTCTTTTGGGGAAAGCTTGCGTAGGTGTGCCAAGGCCAGGATTAGTCTGGTGGTTCTCCTCCATACTGCTACTATTGCTCATGTTGGGGCAGATTTCCGACAATGGAACAAATGATGACAAGCAAGCTTCAGATGAGCTGACTGGAGCTGGATCACATGCGAGCTCGACCTTGCAGGCATCATTTAGGACATGATAATCATTGGTGTTCCAACTGCCATTCTACGAGCCAGATAAAACCAACTTATTAGTTGATGTCCAAATAAGCAAGCAATGTGTGCAAAACAAAAGAATGACCAATAAGAACAACTGAACAAGTGCAGAAGTAGTTTGTGTTTTTCAGAGTTCTTAGCTGTTGCACCGGAGAATTAGACCTACTTGTCTTTTTCATGACCAAGTTTTACTACAGCATGTTAGTAGATCGAGGTATGGCACCGTGGCAGTATCAAGTTATTGTGCCGGTTCAGCAATCGCATCTTCTGATGTGATAGCCAGAAAAAGAAACTGGTCGTTTAAAAGAAAACAGAAAAGAGAAAAGACAACCACAAGAACCATATCAATATACCACTAGCAAATTCTGGCTATAAAGATCGAATTGCAATATTCTTAACTACAATGACTTGATTCTGATTCCAAGAGTTGTGTTGAGTTGCTACCACAAGGAACCTCAGAATATATCCCTCCTCAAGATAGCTAGACTCAGTGGAAAGCGTGTTAAGCATATGATGCAGGATATTTGTTATATTGTTTGTGCAATTTCAATAGGAAATGCTTCAGACACTATCTTGCATTGGCATAAGTTTTCAGTTGATGCTGTGGCGAATGTTTTTGCCCACTGAAAAGAAATCACATGTTCTGTGACCAATACAATTTTTCATAACTTCAGAATACAAGTGCTGACTTCATCCATAGTTTTTGAACAGCATGGGTAAATAGTCATCACAAATATCTTAACTAGAATGAGATGATGACTTCATTACTCCCGAGAGATGTATGCTAAAATCATGGCACTTTTGCACTTTCAGAATATATTCTTCATCGAGATAGGTATGACATAATGGAAAGCACGCTTTAAGCATACATGATGTTGAATATGTGATATACAATTTATGCCATTCAAATGCAAATGCTTCCAGGCAATATTGTATCTAGGTGTAAGTTCTGGAATGATGCTATCGTTCAATGCGTTGTCAGGAGTCAAGTATCCTGACTACATCCATAGTTTGAAAAACCAGGGGGTGATCATCCTCTTAATAGAAATTCAAGTCCACGGATCAAACCTCAAAGCCAGGAGTAGGCATGGTCGCGGCGACCTCATGGCTGTTCTCTGCTCCAAAATTGCCATGCCCAGTAGTATACTGTGGTGGCGGTGTCCATGAAGGGAACTGATCTCCAGCTTGCTCTGCCTCCTCGTGACCTGCTGCTGCCTGCACCCCTCCGTCTGACTCTGCAAGCTCACCCAGCTGCCGGAGGATCTCCTCGTTCATGTTTTCGTCTGCGGAGATGCTCCGGTTCTTGTTCAGAGAATAACCAATAGAGAGTTCAGATCAGATGAATCGAAGCAGGATGAGACAAATCCGATTTCTTTCTCCAAAGGTGAGAGCAGTACCTTGGGAGATGATGGTGTGAGGAGAGGCTGGAAGCCATGGCAGGGAGTGGTGGGCACGATCAGATCCTCCAAGCTGAGCACCTGCGGCTCCTCCCAGATGTTCCACCAACCACCGTCTTCGGCGGCCGGCTTGTCGAAGAGGGGCACCCCGAGAAGCGCCGCGAGCTCGGTCGCCGGCGGGCACCCGGAGTAGGGCTGCACCGCGCAGCGGTCGTGGAACGCCGGCTCGCCGCCGCTGCCGTCCCGGTGCCTCCCAAAGTCGCAATTGGAGCAGAGGAAGGCCGCGGAGGAGGCGTGGCGGAAGACGGCCCCGGCGGCACGGCAATCGGCACAGAGCGGGGCGCGGGCGTGGCGGGAGCAGACCCCGTTGGCGCCGTGCACGTGGCGGTCGCACGGCAGGCAGAGCCTGGCGGCGTCGGCGCGGCAGTAGACCGCCGCCGCCGCGGCGCCGCAGTAGTCGCAGCTCGCCGCCTCCGCGGCGGCGCCGTCGCCGGCCTCCGCGTCCCCAGGCGCGGATTTCTTGGCCTCCTCCTTCACCTTCTCCTCCTCTCCTTGCCGCGGCTCCAGCTCCTGGTCTAGCTCGGAACCCACCATGTGCTTCCGCTGCTCCTCCTCACCCATCCCGTTGGTAGCTGGCGATGGCAGGTGCTGCTCACTGGATCGCAGGACTGAGCAGGAGGATGAGAATTGAGATGCGGTCCGCGGGGAGAGACGGGGCCCGTTTCGCCTCCCTCTGCCCTGGCCGGCTTTGCTTGGGGGATAAGAAGGAGGGGCGGAGGCTGGACTGGAGCGGGAAGCGTGAGCGCCGTTAATGCGGAAAGGGACGGGTGGGAAAAGGAGGCGACGACGACGACGACGACGGGACACGAGAGAGCGAGGGGGTTCGCCTAGTCGCCTCGGCCCTTCTTGCTGCGCGCTGCTACTTGGCTGCTCGGCGACGGACTCCCCGCGAAGGCGCGGGGCGAGCGCCCGGGGGGCCGTCGGCGCTGGACAGGTGTCCCGTGATCTGGGGCGTACGTGACCGGCGGCGAGTGACCCCGCACGGACGGGCGCGCGGCTCGTGGGACGCCTTTGCCGCGAGCACCTCTCCTTTTTTTTTCGGGGGCGGGGCCCGTCCGCCAGTTGGCCGGCCGGGCGAGCGGCGGCGGGGGAGCGGTCGCTTTCGGAGAGGAGACGGGGGCGCTGCGTTTGCGTTTGCGTTTGCGTTTGCGTTGCCCGCCGGGAGGGGAAGGGAAGAGGACAGGAGGCGCGGAGCAGCAGCTTCGCCATGGTTCGACAGGGACGGGACGGGACGGGACGGGACGGGAAATATGGGGAGGTGCACCTGTCCGGCGAGAAGATCTGGGCGGGAGATGCGGCCGTTGGTGGGGATGGGACGGCTCGGAGCGGGAGTCTGGTGACTGTCGGGGGCTAGATGACGTCAGCAGTGATGCGTTACTCCCCCTCCCACCCTTTTGTTCCTTCATCCCGTGGGCCTTGGGCCTTGGCAAAGGGTAATGAAATGGGGCGCGAGGCGGCACACACATGTGTGTGGGCTGTAGCCCAGAACCTGTGGCTGATTTGCGTGGGCTGTCGTTATGCGTTAGGCGTACGTAGTAGGTCAAAAATCCAGCCGTCATGTTCCAAAATCCTACGCTTCCGCGCTGAATTTACACAACTGAGCTGGGTCAAAACCAAAACACACCGAATCACGCTGTGACTTGTTCAAGCTCGAGCATATGGTAAACTGAGTCAAGTTGGGGACTGTGCCTAAGCTTATAGGCTCTGTTCGTTTGACTTGTCAGTCAACCAACTAGCAGAATTGTTTTTCCATACTAAATCAGCACCAGCCACCAGTTACTAATCAGTCAATAGTACTATTCTCTCATAATAAATCAACACTAACCACCAGCCACAGCTAAGCGAACACAACATATACCAATCATGTAGTTGGGCTAGACTTGAGTACCGAGCTTACTCGAGTTCAACTAGAGCTTATGTTCACGTATTGTAATCATCGAGTACTAAATGGCCGAGAATGGTTATGCTGATTGAGCGAAAACTTGAGGTCAACTCAAGCTTCTCCTAATTGTAATCTTGAATGTAGCACAAAGGTACAGATTCCATTAGGCCGAAGTCTCAGATCACCAATACCTGAAATATGTAAAGTAGAAAGAATGTTGATATTGATTTAAAGTTGAATTTCATGGAAGTTCTAATTACAATTCAACCCACACAATTGCTAATCTAATTTTTGAGATTAGAGTTTTTTCTATAGGAATTTTTAAAATCGGAGTTGTTGGAATCAAAGTTTTAAATAGCCGGCTATAACTTCTGCTATAGACAGCTATAGCTTCTTGAAAGGATGGCCGCTATGGCATTTAGTCCGCTAAAGCCGGCTATAGTCCGTTAAATTCCGGCTATAACCCGCTAAACACCGTAACAGCAGCTCCGCTGCTAAACATCTTAGCCGGTGATTTAAAATCTTGATTGAAATGCAAAACGTTGACAGAAACTGTCTTGTCAACTCCAACCACGACCTAAAACCCCAAACAATCCATCCGGGTATCCAACGGCCGAGCACCAGGCCCAGCTGAGCCAACGGCGAGATGGAACACCGAATCCCTTCCACCTGCCCTGTATAAATTTCTCCAAGCCCTAGCGCTAAAACCCTTGCGGCGGCTTACCTCTCCCCCTCTCCTCTTCCCCCCGCCCCCTCTCCGTCTCGCCGGCCGCCGCAGGCGAAACCCCTCTTCGCCTCGCCCTCTCCAACGCCGAATATCCCCCAGGTTCGACCGCTTCAGGCGCCTCAGCAGCCCGATTGGGTTCACGCTTGCGTTCCTCGGCCTGATTTGGTTCTGTCGGCGTGCGTTTGCTGCAGGGGGAGGGGGGTATTTGGTTTGTTACAACATAGTCGTGGGCTACTGATTCGAGGAGGATATGTTGGTGCTATTCGAGACCCCCGCGGGGTTCGCCCTCTTCAAGGTGCTCGATGAGGGGAAGCTGGACAAGGTCGAGGTGAGTGGTTGCTGCTGCCTGCTGCCACTGTTTCACTTACTAAGTTTTGGTTTTGTTTGGGTTTGTTAAATTTGGCCTGCTGCGCGCTTGTTTATTGAACTCACCGTGGTATGTCCTGTGTTCGTGCTTGTAGGATCTATGGAAGGAGTTCACAACATCGGACTCGGCAAGAAGGGTATGTGATTCTGTTAACCTTGAAAGGGCAAACGAGTTTTGGTTCTACGAAATCCCACTGCAGGACCTAGCAGTTTATGACATTCTGCGTGTGCCTTTTTAAATCAATGATGTCAATGTAATTTACCCTGGCGGAGCACTGTGGACTTCGCCAGTAGAATCGGACATAGCTTACATACATGGGTAGCTAGCAATTCTTTTTGTTTAGCTATTTTGAACACATCAACTTAAAGCTGCAAAGTGCCTAGAAAATACATGTATTCATACCCTTTCCCGCTAGGGGAAATACTATTTCCTGCTGAGATATGTCAAATGCATATAATGGGTGAAAGTGGTAATGATGCATATCACCTTTAACAGGCTTTTATGATAGTTCTGGTATCGTGTCCTTAGTTATATTCTTTGTTTCTTTACATTCAGTAGTCTTTTCTAACTAGTGATAATGAACTTCGTGTAGGTGGTTGAGCTGAAGGCTTTCAACAAGTTTGAGAACACATCTGACGCTCTCTCTGCTGCGACCCTAATTATTGATAGCAAGCCTAGCAAGGGTCTGCGCAAGTTCTTGCAGAAGCACTGTGAGGGTGAAACATTAGCTGTTGCTGATTCTAAGCTTGGCAATGCTATAAAAGAAAAGCTGGTCAGTGGCACTTCTTGGGTTTTGTATGTTTGTAGAGTGACTGGCACTCGTCACAGTAGCTTTACGTTCTTGCAGAAAATTGACTGCCTTCACAACATTGCTGTGATGGAGCTGATGAGAGGGCTGAGAAATCAGCTCACTGAGCTTATAACTGGGTTGGGTGCACAAGACCTTGGTCCGATGAGCTTGGGATTGTCACACAGCCTGTCTAGGTATAAGCTGAAGTTCAGCCCTGAGAAGGTGAGTTTGATGCCATTGCTATTTCGTTTTTTTTCTTCTAAATTTCTGCCTTTTCATTATCTCATCACTTGTTGCTTCACATAAACATATTTATTCAGCTCCAATACTGTATTTGTGCATTTTTCACTTCTGTTGCACTCTGATGCTGCTATATATCTAACTTATATTGCAACATTCATAATATTGGACATCTTGTGTGTTGGCTAGTTAGGATTTGTATTTGTAAATTACCCATTTTAATTCGTTTAAGTGAGATGACCAGCATTGTTTTTGCTCCACAGGTTGATACCATGATCATTCAGGCCATTGGCTTATTGGATGATCTTGACAAAGAGCTTAACACGTATGCCATGAGGGTTCGTGAATGGTATGGTTGGCACTTTCCAGAGCTCACTAAGATAGTCACAGATAATATACAGTATGCAAAAGTTGTGAAGATGATGGGCAACAGAGCTAATGCAGTCAAGCTTGATTTCTCTGAGGTTAGTTATTGACATTTTATAAATGTTATTTACATGTCTACGAGGGAATGTGCTTAGAAATAAGCTATGCTGTTTACAGATACTGTCAGATGAAGATGTAGAAACACAGCTAAAGGAGGCAGCAGTAATATCCATGGGAACAGAAGTTAATGACCTTGACCTGTTAAATATCAGAGAGCTATGTGATCAAGTATTGGCTCTTTCTGAGTACAGAGCGCAGCTGTACGAGTATTTAAAAAGCAGGATGAACACTATTGCTCCAAATCTGACCGCACTGGTGGGTGAATTAGTTGGTGCTCGCCTTATTGCGCATGGTGGCAGTTTGCTAAATTTAGCCAAGCAGCCTGGCAGCACAATTCAGATACTTGGTGCAGAGAAGGTGTGTACTTTTCTATTGTTTTTCCAAAACATTTTTTTTCATTTCTTGTCTGTTTTCTTTATGTGATCCTGTTCTTCTATATGTGTGTCAACACACAGGAGAGAAGTAAGATGCACGAAGGCTTGGCCTCTTTTTTTTTATGTTACCTAATTTGTAGTGACATCAATTGATGCCATGAATGTGGACTATTTTTTTATGTTATCTTCTAGAATTTGTTTCTCCAATAAGCCACTGAAGGTTGTATTTCTCTCCAGGCTTTATTCAGAGCTCTAAAGACAAAGCATTCTACACCTAAGTACGGCCTCATCTACCATGCATCCTTAATTGGCAAGGCATCTCAAAAGCACAAGGGAAAGATCTCTCGTTCTCTCGCTGCGAAAACTGCTCTTGCCATCCGGTATGATGCCCTTGGTGATGGTGAGGACAACTCCATTGGCACGGAGAGTCGACTCAAGGTATCTGCACTGCGGAAAGAATTTTAGTTTCTAAATTCAAACAATAAATTGTCTTCTGACATGTGACAATTGAACAGCTTGAGACACGGCTTCAAGTTCTTGAGAAAACAGAATTTGGGAAATCTGCTGGTTCCGCAAAAGGAAAGCCCAAGATAGAAGCGTATGAAAAGGACAGGAAGAAGGGTGCTGGGGCTTTAATTACTCCTGCTAAGGTAAGCAGTGTCATTGTTGTGTTTCTTGAAAAATATTATAAGAAATATTTTTTATAATGGGGCAGGGGCAATATTGTTGCTCACTTCACTGCCAACTTTGTCATCAATACTTAAAAGCATTGAAAGAACAGTATTTCCGTAACTATAGACTGTTCTAGTACCTGATGCTTCATCTATTTAGTGAAAAAAAGATCCCATGGGTTTTTCTTGAAGCATTCTTTTGTGAGCACCCGTTTTTGGTGGAATTTGTTCCTTTTTAGGGTGGATCTCATTCTGACTGATGTTTTGATTTTGTTTTAGGCATACAATCCTGCTGCTGATGTTTTTCTAGGCAAATCCACTGAAGAAACACCGAAGAAGTCTGAATTGGCTTCAAAGAAGAGGAAACATCATGATGCGGAGACTGCCCCGCCAACAGAGCCTGCTGCTGAAGCAATCCAGGAGGATGGTGACCTGGAGAGGAAGAAAAAGAAGTCTAAGGAAACTGAGGAGACACCTGTGGCTGATGCTGATGGTGAGAAGAAAAAGAAAAAGAAGTCTAAGGAGAAAGAGGAGGAGCCTGCTGTGTCAACTGCTGAAGGCGGGAAGAAGAAAAAGAAGAAATCTGACACAGTGCAAACTGAGGAGTCTGGTAAGAAAGATAAGAAGAAAAAGAAGAAAAAGCATGCTGATGATGAGTGAGGATTTCACTTGGTGACGGGAGAGCCATGGTGATGAAGGTTGGGGCTCGCTGTTCTGTAGAATGGATATTACATGCTAGTAACCAGGTTGAGTTTAGTTTTTTTTTTTGAACCCAAGTACTCGATCTGGACCGTTGAAGAAGATTAATTTTTGCTGGTGCAGTCGCATAAGTTACCATTATTGTTGATCCTTTCAGAACTGAGATTGGTAATTAGGCAGCTGAGACATACACTGTTTGTGCACCCCATCAGTTATGATCGCGCTGGTGGCATGCTGGAGAGATGCACGTTTCTATTACCTGGCATCCCTGCAAGACTGGAACATACTCTTACTCTTATACGCCATGGAAAGGGAGGGATGAGAGTGCCTGGACGTTGTGGCTGCGACACGTGTCCTGGAGAGAGGAAGCCCGACGCAGGGCATGGATTCGGCCCATACGCAACAATCAGCCCATTCGTGTCCTGGAGAGAGAAAGCCCGACGCGGGACATGAATTCGGCCTATACGTAATAATCAACGCATACGTAACCATCAACGCATCAATTATTTTGCTCTATATTTTCAAATGAGCGTAGCGTAGCGCGCAATTTACCTAGTGTATACTAGATTTGCAGGAAGAGCCTCGAGTCTTCTGCTGCTCGATGATAGTTCATTTTTCTCCTTTGTTTCGTTTGTCCTGTCTTGTGATCAGTTAAAACCCTGAATTTTATACTAATGGAAGAGGGGGCTTCACTGTCTAATATTTTCTTTGTGTTGATCATTAAATCTAAACCACCATGTTTATCGTGTCAGGCCAGAAACAAAAGGCATTGAGGTTGGACTTTTTTCAGGACTGGACCAGGCCATGCGATGGCAACGCTGGAACAGGAAATGCAACCCGCGGTTCCCTTTGTCATACGGACATACGGTGTTGGAACTCATCTGGCTTTTTCTGGTGCAGCACAGCGGCAGTTTGGTCTTTCTGTCCGTGGGAAAGCAAACGGTCAGATATAGATGCTCCTGGTGCGTCAACAAACAATGGCCCGCTCGTCTCAGCTGATAGCCATGGCAAGCAATGGTTTGTGCGGAGCAGCCCAAGCAATCGCTCTTGCAAGCAAAAGGAAGTATATGCATGTATCCATCGCGGCCTCATAGGAAGTAGGTAGCCTCGCTGAGGCAGGACTTCTTTAGGTATGCGCTGTACCTCTTGGCTCCAATCGACAGACATCATTCCTCCTAATTCCTACGTATCACTTTTCTTCTCCGTTCTAGGTGCTCCTCTCGTCCACACCACCGGCTCTTGCCTCTTGGTGGTTCTCTGCTCTGGTCGCCAAGTCCACCGCTCTTACTAAAAAGTAAAAACTCGATTGGAGGAGTTATGACACCCGCCGTTTTTTTATTAAAAAGAAGCGACTTCTGCTTTCCGCCCGAGAAAACCTCCCGAACCCTGGATTTTCTAGCCAATGAGGATTTTTTTAAACCTCAGACTGAGATTCGCTCCCATTAGAAGTCGAACTCACAACCTGAGAAGTACTACTAGAGCCATCTAACCAAGTCAACTAGAGGCTCGTTCGCCCACCGCTCTTACTAACACTACACCATCGCTTCCTTGGTGACCCTAGTTGTTAAAAGGATAAGGTATTCGAGTGTCCTTAGGAATATGTGTGCAAATGTTAATTTGAGCGTTAATGCATTCACTATGTTTTTTTTAAAAAAACTATCTATTTGGTACAACTAATATGATAACCCTAGTTTTAATTAATCAAAATAATGTAACAGAGAATGAGATGAACAAAGTTAACTGAGTTATAGTATTTTCACATTAAATATAAACAGTTATTCTTATTATACAATAGTTTACATGTCCACGAATGCGAGTATTTGCAGTGCTTAAAATTTTTCTACGAATTTGATCATTTATAGTCTTCTTGTCAATCGGTAATCATCAGCACCTACATTTAATCAGTCATGAAAATTTGCATGCGTGCAATTAGACTTGCAAAATGATTACTAGTAGCATTTGCCAAGTCTATAGGTACCTTTTCCCGTGATCCTTAGTCTGTTCTGAAACTCCTAAAAATTCTAATCTAATTTTCAAAATTGAGTTGCTGGGATGCAAAAAGTTGACAGAACATGGTCTCGTTAACTCCAACCACTGACCTAAAACCCCAGACAGTCCATCCAACGGCCGAACACCCCGGTCCCGCCGAACCAACGGCGAGATGGGACATCGAGCCCTTTCCTCCTCCCTAGTATAAGTTTCTCCCACTCCAAACCCTAGCGCTAAAACCCCTGCGGGCCTGCGGCGGCTGCCTCTCCTTTCCCCACCTGCGCCACCCCCTCTCCGTCTCGCCGGCCGGCGCACCCCTCTTCGCCTTGCCCTCTCCAACGCCCAATCTCCCCTAGGTTCGACGTATTCTGGCGCCTCAGCTGCCCGATTGGGTTCACGCGTGCGTTTCCCGGTCTGATTTTGGTTCCGTGGGCGCGTGTTTGATGCAGGTCAAGGGCGGGGGCTTATTTGGTTTGTTTCAGCGGAGATAGTCGGCTGCTAACGAGATGTTGGTGCTGTTCGAGACCCCCGCGGGGTTCGCCCTCTTCAAGGTGCTCGACGAGGGGAAGCTAGACAAGGTCGAGGTGAGTGGTCGCTGCTGCCGCTGCTTCAATTTCTAAGTTTGGTTTTCATTGGACTCGTTAAATTTGGCCTGTTTCGCGCTTGTTTATTGAATTCAACGTGCTAATGTGCTATGTCCTGTGTTCGTGCTTGTAGGATCTATGGAAGGAGTTCACGACATCGGAATCGGCGAGAAGGGTATGTGATTCTGTTAACATTCAAAGGACAAAAGAGTTTTCCTTTTATGAAGTTCCACTGCATGATCTAGCACATTATTCTGCGCGTGTGTTTTTAAATTAATGATGTCAATGTAACTCTTTTACCCCAGTGGAAGTGTTGAAGACTGCGGACTTGCCAGCAGAATGCGAGCAATATGGGTTGCTAGCTGAATACGTTCCACAATGCATTTTTTGTTAGCTATTTTGAACATATAAACTTTAGACCGGAAATTGCCTGATAGTTCTTGTATTCCAGCCTTTCTCCCTCGGTCAATAAATTTCCTGCTGATACAAGTTATATTCATGGGTGAAGGTGGTAATGGTGCAGATCACCACTAACAGCATCCCCAGAAGATCGTTTTTCCGTGCACCTACCAACACAAAGATCTTTTTGTTCAAAATGCGAAATATTTTATCAGCTTTTATGATAATTATGATATTGTCTTACAGTTATATGCTTTGCTTCTGTACATTTAGTTATCTTTTCTGACTGGAAATAATGAACTTTGTGTAGGTGGTTGAGCTGAAGGCTTTCAACAAGTTTGAGAACACATCTGATGCTCTCTCTGCTGCGACCCTAATTATTGATAGCAAGCCTAGCAAGAGTCTGCGCAAGTTCTTGCAGAAGCATTGTGAGGGTGAAACATTAGCTGTTGCTGATTCTAAGCTTGGCAATGCTATAAAGGAAAAGCTGGTCAGTGGCACTTCATGGGTTTTATATGTTTGTAGAGTGACTGGCACTCCTTACAGTAGTTTTACGTTCTTGCAGAAAATTGACTGCCTTCACAACAGTGCTGTGATGGAGCTGATGAGAGGGCTGAGAAATCAGCTCACTGAGCTTATAACTGGGTTGGGTGCACAAGACCTTGGTCCGATGAGCTTGGGACTGTCACACAGCCTGTCTAGGTATAAGCTGAAGTTCAGTCCTGAGAAGGTGAGTCTGATGTCATTGCTATTTCGCTTTTTGCTAGGGGCATGTTTAGTTCCCAAAAAATTTTCTACAGTTCCCATCACATCGAATCTTAGGACACATGCATGGAGCATTAAATGCAGTTGAAAAAATAACTAATTACACATTTAACTGTAAATGACGAGATGAATCTTAAGCCTAATTAGTCCATGATTGGACATTAATTGCCAAATAACAATGAAAGTGGTACAGTACCAAAATCCAAAAATTTTCGTGAACATGGCCTAAATTTCTGCCTTTTCATTATTCCATCACTTGTTGCTTCACATAAACATACTGTATTTGTGCATTTTGCCCTTTTGTTGCACTCTGATGCTGCTATTTATCTAATTTATCTTGCAACATTCATAATATTTGACATCTTGTGTGTTGGCTAGTTAGGGTTTGTGTTTGTAAATTACCCATTTTGACTCGTTTAAGTGAGATGACCAGCATTGTTTTTGTTCCACAGGTTGATACCATGATCATTCAGGCCATTGGCTTATTGGATGATCTTGACAAAGAGCTTAACACGTATGCCATGAGGGTTCGTGAATGGTATGGTTGGCACTTTCCAGAGCTCACTAAGATAGTCACAGATAATATACAGTATGCAAAAGTTGTGAAGATGATGGGCAACAGAGCTAATGCAGTCAAGCTTGATTTCTCTGAGGTTAGTTATTGACATTTTATAAATGTTATTTACATGTCTACGAGGGAATGTGCTTAGAAATAAGCTATGCTGTTTACAGATACTGTCAGATGAAGATGTAGAAACACAGCTAAAGGAGGCAGCAGTAATATCCATGGGAACAGAAGTTAATGACCTTGACCTGTTAAATATCAGAGAGCTATGTGATCAAGTATTGGCTCTTTCTGAGTACAGAGCGCAGCTGTACGAGTATTTAAAAAGCAGGATGAACACTATTGCTCCAAATCTGACCGCACTGGTGGGTGAATTAGTTGGTGCTCGCCTTATTGCGCATGGTGGCAGTTTGCTAAATTTAGCCAAGCAGCCTGGCAGCACAATTCAGATACTTGGTGCAGAGAAGGTGTGTACTTTTCTATTGTTTTTCCAAAACTTTTTTTTCATTTCTTGTCCGTTTTCTATATGTGATCCTGTTCTTCTATATTTGTGTCAACACACAGGAGATAAGTAAGATGCACGAATGCTTGGCCTCTTTTTTTTATGTTACCTAATTTGTAGTGACATCAATTGATGCCATGAATGTGGACTATTTTTTTATGTTATCTTCCAGAATTGTTTTCTCCACTAAGCCACTGAAGGTTGTATTTCTCTCCAGGCTTTATTTAGAGCTCTAAAGACGAAGCATTCTACACCAAAGTACGGCCTCATCTACCATGCATCCTTAATTGGCAAGGCATCTCAAAAGCACAAGGGAAAGATATCTCGTTCTCTCGCTGCGAAAACTGCTCTTGCCATCCGGTATGATGCCCTTGGTGATGGTGAGGACAACTCCATTGGCACGGAGAGTCGACTCAAGGTATCTGCACTGCGGAAACAATTTAAGTCTCTATAATAAGAACAATAAATTGTCTTTAAGAACAATAAATTGTCTTCTGACATGTGACAATTGAACAGCTTGAGACACGGCTTCAAGTTCTTGAGAAAACAGAATTTGGGAAATCTGCTGGTTCCGCTAAGGGAAAGCCCAAGATAGAAGCGTATGAAAAGGACAGGAAGAAGGGTGCTGGGGCTTTAATCACCCCTGCTAAGGTAAGCAGTGTCATGTTTGTGTTTCTTGAAAAATATTATGATTCCTTTTGCATAATGGAATGGCTGGGAAAAACATTGTTGCTCACTCTTCACTTCCAACTTTGTAAATGCTTCGGGCAATAGTTTGGGCAAGTATTGACTGTTCTAGTACCTGATGCTTCATCTAGTTAGCGAAATAAGATCCCATGGGTTTTACTTGAAGTATCCTTATCTGAACACCCTTTTTGTTGAAGTATGTTCTTTTTTTTGTGGGAACTCATTTTTGACTGATGTGCGTTTGATTTAGACCTACAACGCTGCTGCGGATGTTGTACTGGGGCAATCCACTGAAGAGACACCAAAGAAGTCAGAATTGGCTTCAAAGAAGAGGAAACATCATGATGCGGAGGCTGCACCGCCAACAAAGCCTACAGCAGAAGCAATCGAGGAGGATGGTGACCAGGAAAGGAAGAAAAAGAAGAAGTCCAAGGAAACTGAGGAGACTCCTGCGGCTGACGCTGATGGTGAGAAGAAAAAGAAATCTAAGGAGAGCGAGGAGGAGCCTGCTGTGGCCGCTGCAGAAGGAGAGAAGAAGAAAAAAAAGAAGAAATCTGACGCAGATGGTGAGGATGTTGCAATGCAAACCGAGGAGCCGGGCAAGAAAGATAAGAAGAAAAAGAAGAAAAAGCACGCCGATGATGAGTGAGGTATTTATTGGTAAGGGAGAGCCAAGAAGACGAAGGCTGGGACTCCCTGTTTTGTAGAATGAATATTACAGGCTAGTAACCATGTTGAGATTAGTTTTTTTTTGGAACCCAGCTTGTATTCAAGTACTTGCCAGATCAAGACGATTGATGAAAATTGAATTTTTGCTGTCGCGGCCACGTAAATCACTGTTACTGTTTACCCTTTCTGAACAGAGGATGGTAGGTTGCCAACTGGGCTGTTGAAAGATCCTTACTTGACGCTACTGTGCTTGTACAGAGCGTTTGCGCACCCCATCAGATCTGAACGTTGGTAGTATGCTGGGGAGGCGAAGGTTTTCTATTACATGGCTTGAAGGCTGGAGGAATAAGCTGTATGCGAGAACCTTTGGTCCCCAGCTGCTTGACCGGTAGTTATCTGCCACCCTTGTTCCATCGGAGTAGAACATTGTATTTCATGTGCTATTAAACACATACTCCCTCCATCTCAAATTATATCGTTTTGGTGTTCGAAAACCATCTAGCTAAACTCCAACGTGCGGTCGATTGGAATCATCAACCAAAGAAAAGTTGGAAAACAACCATCCACTACACCATTAAACCCGACACCATTGTTGATTACGTGAATAATTCGTGCGGTACACTCTTTTGAGATTAATTTCGCAGGAATCCCTGCTCCGTACCCCAGGACCAGCTCAGAACGGTGCCTTTTCCCTGGTGCAGCACAGCGGCAGTTGGTCCGAACAAGGTTGCATCAGCTGGTTGCTGTCCGCCGGGAAAAGCAAAGATCCGGTGACAGCAACGAACGAACGGTGAGGTAACTAGATGCTCCTGGTTTCGCGTCAAGAAAGGGAGACGGATGCTCGTGGTCAAAGCGATGATCCGCTCAGATCAGCTGATAGCCATGGCAAGCGATTTTTTTTTTTGCCGAGTGTGACATCCCGAAAAATTTACCAAAATAAATCGCGCGCTAAAAATAATTCTCAAAACTTTTTTATCGTTGAGCTTAGACCTTTCCCGTCCGATCTCCGGAAAAACCGGTCCCGACATCCGAATCCATCGCTGTCCCGTCTCCCTGTTAGCTCTCGTCCCGCGCGTCACGCCCGACCGGTACGCGTGCGCGTCCGGCCGCAGTCGCCGCCGCGATTTCCGCCGTCTCTCTCTCTTTTCTTTTTCTCCATTTTTTCTTTTTCCTTTTCCTTTTCTTTTCCCTCCCTCTCTCTCCTTCCTCTCCTCTGCCGCGCTCCCGCCCGCGCGACACGCGCCGCTCGCCGCCCACCGCCCTCACCCCGGCCGCTCCCCGCTCCTGTCCACGCGCACGCGCGCACCCCTGCTCCCGGCTGACCCCACGCGCGGCACGCGCCCCACGCGCACCACGCGGCCGAGCCACCCGCCGCTCGACACCGGCCGTCCCCTGCCACCCCGCCTCGCTGAGCCGCCGCGCCGCTCGCCTACCTCGACGCCCGAGCTCCCGCGTCCGCCAGCAAGCATAGCCACGTGCGTGCCCCGCCTTCGCCGCCGGCCGCCCCCACGCGCTCCGCGTGCCCGGAGAACTCGTCGCGCCGCTCGCCCCTGCACAGCACCGCCTCCTCGTTGCCTGACCTGTGGCCGCCTCGCCGCCCGCGCCACCGCTCCGCGACACCGATGAGCACAGCAGCCCGCCCCCACGCCATTAAAGGCGCTCCGCCGAGCTCGCCAGCCGCCACCAACGCGGCCACCGCTCCACCGCCTTGCCACGCCTATAAAAGGGCCCTCCATCTCGCCTCCGAGCACGACAGCCACCTCAGCCACCGCCCGCCTCCTCCCCGAGCTCCCAACGCCGCCACCGCCCGCCATAGCCGCCGAGCCCCGCCGGCCACCGCGGAGCCGCCTCCTTGCGCCACCTCTGCCCAAGGTAAGGGGCGCAATAGAATCCCCGAGGTCCCCTCCCCCTTTCCCCCCCAGCTCCGGGCCGCCGTCGAGCCTTGCAGCGCCGCCTCCACGGTCGCCGCGCGCCCGCCGCCGTGGCCAAGCTCCCACGGGCCACCCCCGCTCGAGCTGCGGCTGGGAATCAACTCCCCGTGTCGCCCTATCCCTTTTCCCCCACTCCCCGAGCGACGACGAGCTCCCAGGCCGTCGGCCCAGGGCCGGCGCCGGCGCGCCAGCCTCCTCCCCTGTTCTGCTGGAAGAGGGGGGGGGGGGGGGGGAGAAAGGGGCAATTTTGCCCATAACCCGCTGCCCCTCCTATTTTCTAAAGAGTCCTCCCACCTCTCTAGCTCTTTTACAAAAGAGACCCTTCCTATTCTTATATTCCAAAACAAACCCTTCCACCATATAAACCTACTTATAAATATGCCCCTGCCTTTTCCAGAGTAGCCCAAATATTTTCCAAAATTGCAATCAAGCCCTTTCCCTCTCAAAAATATTTACAAATAGGCCCCTGATCCCGGTTTAACCCCTAAACCTCCCTGTAACCTATCATTTCATGCGCCAAACAATCTCCGATCGACCTGAAACTTTACCACGCCCTTCTTAATATAATTTTGGCCATGCCATTAGAAAACCGCCCAGAAATATTACTTCTATCTCCATATCTTAATTATTTCCGATTCGAGCTCAGCGATAAAACCTTTATTTCTTTTTCTTGATTGTGTGCTTGCTTGTGTGCGTCGTAGATCACGGTGTGAACAAGGAGAACCCGTCGATGAGCAGTACTGCGAGCAAGTGAACGAGGACCAGTTTCGCGACCCCGAACCCGAAGGACAGTACCTCGATCAGGAATTCCCGGAAGGCTTTGAGAACGGCAAGTTCAATCCCGCTCTTTGATGCATGTTTTGTCCCAGTTTTTATAAACACAACCTATTGGCCTATTTTATAAAACTGTATATGTTTTGTCTGCTGAAAACATGGTTGGATAGCCACCGTTTGATTTGTTATAACCATCCCTTGACCACCTAGATTAATGTCTGAATGTGATTTGTTTGGACGTTAATCGCTGCTATAACGCTTAGGACCTTGAACTCGGTACCACTTGTTTTATAAAAAGAAAATGTGTGAGTGTGTGTGGGAAGGGAAAATGTGGAATTTTCGAAAGATGGGTTTAGACGGGATGGATGACATTTCTGTGTGAATTGCCGAATGGTGTGCTCGTACATGTGTGGTTGAGCGAGGAAGGGAGATATCCATCTTGTCACAATTAAGGACCGAGTTGGTGTGTCATCTTGCCTAACTCCACTATCGTGCAAATCACTCGACCGTTGTATGGGCAACGGCTTAGCATAAATCCCACTAGTTAGTCTGATAGCCATTAGGAGAGCTGAGAGCAACGGGTGATCAAGGAGAAGGGATAAGCTCTGTGTGACTTATGCCCTGGTTAAACCTCAGTGATAGGTCAGTGGCCCCTTGGTGAATCCCGTGGTGGCTAGTCAGGTCTAGCTAAGGTGGGTAATGGTTTTGTTGGGATCTGCACCGACACTAAGGTGATCGTGCTGTGGTACCCCACTTGTGGGTAAAGTTGCACACATCTGCAGAGTTAAAACCTATTCGAATAGCCGTGCCCACGGTACTGGGCGAGTTACGATTTGGTCACACAACTAGTGTTTCTTCTGGGAAGGGATGGATTGGCGTGAGTTGTTTTGGAAAAGTGTCCAGCAACTGTGCCGTGTGCTACGGCGGACGAGGATACCGGTAGCAATTTAAAATTAGGATCGTGTGTGGATCAACCCTACGTGTTACTCAGTGCAAGATAATGAGCTTTTGAAAACTCCTTTCTTTCAAATAAACCCATGCATAAAGATTAGATTTCCGCAAATTAAACACTAGACTTACCCTTGATTTACCCTGTGCATGATATTCTGTTTACACCCCCTCCGTGGGTGTGATTGGACTTGCTGAGTACGTTTGTACTCACCCCATTCTTAATTTTTACAGAGGAAGATCTAGACTATGTTCCCGAAGACATTGAGTAGAGGTTCCGTCCTGCACCCAACCTTGCTTGTGGATAGGGTCACCCGCAGGAAGCTCCGTATGGCGCAAGACTCTAATGACCTCTTCGTAGTTAATGTCGTTGTGTGAGTTTTAGTTGTTATCCTCGCGATAGTGGCGCTTCATTGCCCATTACCGCGTAGAGTTGTACGGTGATGTACCATCTGATGTAATAAATGTGTTATTAGCCTCCTAAAACTAATATTATATCACATTTAAATTTTCTCTTATGAGGAGACGCTTCACCGAGCAAGCAATCGCTCTTGCAAGCAAATGAAAGGTGGTAGTGGTACCAGGCCCCCCTTTTTTTTGGGAACTGGTAGCAGGCCTCTTGGGAAGCCTCTCTATGCCACTCCAAAGTACTCTTTTCTGTTTAAAACTAACGAAACTTATTTCATTTGGCAGAATAGCCATTACGTCCTCCAACTTTTCACTGAGGCTCATTTTAATCCCTTAATCTAATTTGTAAATGGATATGTCAAAGTGATTGAGATTGATGGTTACTTTGTTAAAGGTCTAAGAGAGGTGAGGTGTTTTGCTGTCAACTGTTGGAAAAGGATGCAAATGATAGCATCGGTTGTGCTGGAAAGAGGATCTAAAACAAAATTGATGGGATTGTTTTCTTGAACATCCGAAGAAAACATATCAATATCCCTTATAATGTTGAAAGATGGTTGTTCATAATAAATATAATGCAATATAGTAGGGAAATAAAAGGAGGTAAAAGGTTAACTCAAACCCACTTGGAACCATGGATGGCTGGATGCTGATGGGGCATGCCAACAAGGCATATATGTAGAACGAAGGATGAAATTAAACTATTGGGAGAAGTTTGAGGACTGAAACGTCCGTTTTGATAGTTGAAGGATGAAACTGAGTCTCGAGAGAAAGTTTTAAGGATGAAAATGACTATTTTGCCATTTCATTTTGTCTGGCCAAGCCTAATTACAAAACTCCTTTACTAGTATTCCCTGTTCAGTGGCGGATGCAGGATGGGGGACAAGGGAGGGCTAAAACAATATAGATATTGATTTGCATGAAAATTTAATGGTGATTTTAGGATCTTGCTACAGTGATTTGCATGAAAGATTTGCTGCTCTAGGGGGGCTGGAGCCCCCAGCCCGGCTGTTGGATCCGCCGCTGTCCCTGTTCAAAAACAGAAACACTCCTTATTTCGCCTTAGTTAAGTTTTCTTTGAATTAAATAGAAAACTTATTTCGTGTGGATCCAGTGGTACCAACTTGATACCGTAAATGTTGTCATCTTGTCATCTTTTCCATAAGCTTAATTAAAGGGAAGATGATTGGATTGATAAAGCTAGGAATTCTTGCATTTTGGAATAGAAGTATATATGATATGAAATTGAAATTATTGGATCCATATTAAAAACTCTTCTCCATAATCATAACAAAGTAGTAATTATTTATCACAGTCTTAACCTAAAAAAGCATAAGCTTGCTTTGTAAAAAAAAACAGAGTGAATGAAAAGTCAAGCTAAGATCACGGACAAAGCCATGCATGGAGTAAGTCACAAAAAAAAAAAGCCACGCATGGAGCACATAGATAAGCTACCAAACCAAAGTCCAACCCATCAAAACCAATGAGCCATTTTTTAAGCAAGTAAAATACGGGTAAAAGGTGATCCTTCCGTTGCAGGCAAAAAGTGTGGTCCCGTTCATGCGTGACATGATCCGGGCACCGAGACAAACCGGAGAGCGTATGGGTATCGCCATATCGCCGTCACATGGCATGAGCACATCCACATCCATGCGTGACATGATCCGGGCACCGAGACAAACCGGAGAGCGTGAGACGAGAGAGACCCATCGGCTGCGGAGTCAAACCCTCCCTCCGGAGCACAGCAAAGCACAGCGGGGTTTTTACATTTTTACCATTATAACGGATGGCGCTCATCAGATTATCACTCTTAGAATGACACCTACATCTATACCAGCGGAGAGAAGTTTAAGTTACTTGTTTACCATATTTGCTGATGTGGTAGCCACGGCAGCAGGCCACGCGAGCGCCGAGTCAGCAGTGTGCCAACGTCGTGCTCCCGCCGTTACTGCACGCTGGGCCCGACTCCCACCTGGGTACGCCCGACCCTCCGACAGAACACCTCGACAGCAAAAACACCGCTGCCAAATGCGCGCCCTACTCCGCCTCCGGCGCCGGCTACCTCTGCCCCTCGCCGCGCGGGTCTTCTCCTCCTCCTCTTTCCTCCAGCACCCCGTTTTCGCGCCGCGTCCGAGGCCCCAACCGCCACCGCCGCCTCCACCCCCGGCCCATGACCCGCCCCCAGAAAGACGCTCCCCGTCGCGGACGCCGCCGCGCTCGAGTCCGACCTCCTCGCCGTCGTCGCCGAGGACCGCTCGGACGACGCGTGGATCGTGTTCAAGTCCCTGGCCGCGTCCTCCAGCCCGCCCTCGCCCCAAGCCGCCGCCGTGCTCGTCTCCCACCTCGCCGGCGCGGCGACCGCGCACCAGCGGCTTGGCCTCAAGCACGCCTTCGCCGCGGCCGTCTTCCTGCTGGAGAAGAGCCCGCACGCGGCGCCCGTCCCGGAGCCCGCCCTTGGGGCGCTCTTCTCCGCGCTAGCCTCCCTCCATTCCCGCGCCCGCAGCAACGCCCGCTGTGCTCTGCTCGCTCGCCGCCCTCGCCCTCGGGTCCGGCCGCCGCCGGGAGCTCCGCCGCCTGAAGCCGGAGCCAAACCTCCATCGCGCGGGCCTTCGCTCCGGTCATCCCTGCCCGCCTCCCATGCTCGCGCTCGCCCGCCGCACTCGAGGATGGACGCCGAGCTCCAGAGCGCGAGCACGGCCGCGGCCGCCGCCACGCCGGCGGCGAGCACGGCCGCGTCGCGCGCGCGTGCCCCACCAGCCCCGGCCATGGAGGGAGGGAGAAGGGAGCCGGCGTGGGGAGAGGAAGCACGAGGGAGGAGGCCTCGTGCGGCCGCGGCTGATGCCATCGGTGGCGCCGGTGACGACGGCCCAGGCGCCGTAGCGGCGGCGGAGGGGCTTGCCGGGGCGGAGGAACCCGGCGTAGACCCAGAGCGCGAGGCGGATGGCGGCGCGGACGGCCATGAGTAGGCCCACGGCGGCCAGCGCCAGCGCCGAGGCGGGCTGCGCGCAGAGGAACTCGACATGGGCGCACGTGCCGGCCATGGCGTCGCCAGATTCGGGGAGCTGGGGAGCGAGCGACTCGATGCGATGGCGTCGCGGGGCATGAGCAGGTTGGGCCAGCGCGCAGTAACGGCGGGAGCACGGCGTAGGGGTCCTGCTGACTCGGCGCTCACGTGGTATGCCACCGTGGCTGCCACATGCACAGAAGTGGCAAATATGTAAGTTAAATTTCTCACCGCTGCTATAGATGTAGGTGGCATTTTAAGAATGACAATCTAATGAGTGTACAATTCGTTATAATGGTAAAAATGTAAAAACCCCCAGCACAGCCAGCTCGGTCCCCCCTCCCTCCCGGACGGTGCGGTCCTCACGCGCGCTCGCTCCCCTCCACTTCACTCCCCAGCCCCCACCCCCATGCGCCGCCGCCGCCGCCGGTGACCAACAACCCCGCACCGCATGGGCTGCGTCCACGGCCGCCCCTCCGCGTCCAGCCCCGACCGCCCGCCGCCGCCGCCAGAGCCGGCCCCCGCCGCGCCGCCGCAGGAGGCTGCCGGGAAGGCGGAGCAGCCCGCGGAGAAGCCGGCGCGGCGGCAGAGGCGCTCCCGCTCGTCGCGCCCCGCCCCCGTCGGCGGGAGCTTCGCCAACAGGGCGCGCGGGGAGCAGGTCGCCGCCGGCTGGCCCGCCTGGCTCTCCGCCGTCGCCGGCGAGGCCATCGACGGCTGGACCCCGCGCCGCGCCGACTCCTTCGAGAAGATCGACAAGGTACGCGCGCTTGCTTGCTTTCGCCCCCCGCTCTCCCGTTCATTCCACCACGCCCCGCTCTGTGGCGTCCGGCGGCCGCCATTGGCGTTAGTAATGGAACCGACGAAAGCTTGCATCTTTTCGTGGGCCGTGCTGGGCAGATCGGGCAGGGCACGTACAGCAACGTGTACAAGGCGCGCGACACGGTGAGCGGCAAGATCGTGGCGCTCAAGAAGGTGCGCTTCGACAACCTCGAGCCGGAGAGCGTCCGCTTCATGGCGCGCGAGATCCTCATCCTCCGCCGCCTCGACCACCCCAACGTCGTCAAGCTCCACGGACTCGTCACATCCCGCATGTCCTGCAGCCTCTACCTCGTATTCGAGTACATGGAGCACGACCTGGCCGGCCTCGCCGCCAGCCCGGATATCAAGTTCACTGAGCCACAGGTCAGCTCCGTGATCCCCGCACCATCATTGCATCCTTTGGTGCCATCGGCTCCACGCACTCACAGCGTATGAATAAAATGCAGGTTAAGTGCTATATACATCAATTGCTGTCGGGTCTGGAGCACTGCCACGACCGAGGGGTGCTGCACCGCGATATCAAGGGTTCGAACCTGCTTTTGGACAACAATGGCATGCTGAAGATTGCGGATTTTGGTCTGGCATCATTCTTTGACCCAGACCGTAAGCAGCCGATGACGAGCCGGGTGGTGACCCTATGGTACCGGCCGCCAGAGCTGCTTCTAGGTGCGACAGATTACGGTGTGGGCGTAGACCTGTGGAGCGCAGGGTGTATCCTGGCTGAGTTGCTGGCTGGGAGGCCAATTATGCCAGGACGAACAGAGGTTAGCATAATACTTTTAACTGTCCAATATATCAATTGGATATGTCTTGCATTTGGTCGAATTCCAGCTAAACTAGGGCTCAGTTGAGGACTGAGTGTAGTTCTGTCATAGATTTCGAGAAAGTTTTCAATTTTTTGCCTGTTCTGGCACCATTGGTAATGGGACTGCACTGAGCTGGTTAGACCACATGTTTGCTTCTTGTTCCTGAATCCTGACCTAGGTGAAAACTGAAAACAACCTTGTTCATCATAGTATTGTGACTTGTGAGGGCTCAGAAGAAATCACAGTATGAAGTTTCATTTTTAATCATTTTGTATTTCCTTGTCTTTTAGTTTCTTCTATGTAACTAGCCCCTCTAACTGAATCATGCCAGCATAGAATTTTTTTTCCCAGCCACTCTTCTCGTGAAAACACTAATCAACCTTGAAAGTCTGATTCTATTGCCACGACTCAACATTCATTTCCTATGTTTTGTATCCCTTTATTTTGAGAACTTCCATGCTTTCTTTCAGTTTGCGGTTGCATTCAATCTCTGCATCCGAATCAATTATGACCTGTAACACTGTTTGTGCACTTAATGTTGTCCATACCACCCAACCTGGTGGGTAGTAACTGCATTAATCTTTCACGTTTCACTGATCTAGTCAGTCCTGACTCTTTTAGGTGGAACAGCTGCATAAAATTTTTAAGTTATGCGGCTCCCCAACAGAAGAATATTGGAAAAAGTCAAAGCTGCCTCACGCGACAATATTTAAGCCTCAGCAGCCATACAAAAGGCAAATAAGGGAGACGTTTAAAGATTTTCCACAATCAGCATTGCAGTTGATTGAGACACTACTTGCAATTGATCCAGCTGATCGGTTAACAGCGACGGCTGCATTAAGAAGTGATGTAAGTTCCTATCCGGCTATCCCTATTTGCTGGTACAAAACATTTGAAATTCTATTTGCGTTAAAGTTATTACTAACTTTCATAAATTCAGTATTTTAATTCTTAACAAATAAATGAGAATATCCCTTTTGCCAGCATAATGGTATCTGTTGGTCTAAATCTTGGTTCAATACCTGAACTTGCAGGCATCCGTAGCCTCTGTTAATGTGCTGGCTTTGTATTGCATATCACAAAAACAACTCGATCAATTCTTTGTGCAATATGAGGAAACTCAGATTCTCATGATTCTATTGGGTCTAAAGTATCATATGGTTATTCCAGAAACACCATAATCCAACATGAATATAGGGTAGCTGAGGTAGTTGGGGTTTCAAGCTCCTGATATGATAGCAATCCAGATTTCTATCCTTGTCACACATTAGGTTTTTGTAGCATAATTTTTGGCGTAGCGTATTAATGCCTTCTGTTAACTTTCTCTGCATGCAGTTCTTTACAACTGAACCTTTTGCATGCGAACCGTCGAGTCTCCCAAAATATCCTCCAAGCAAAGAAATAGATGCAAAACGAAGAGACGAAGAAGCCAGACGGTTTGTCACCTTGACACCTGTTTCAGTTTTTATGAATGATGATCTTCAGTGCCATAGATTTATTTCCATTGATAGTACAGTAACACAATTTTGCTGATATACAAGTGCACACAATAAGCATTGCAACTGCAGCCTATATGTATGATCTGTGGGGTAATGGTGCTATCCTTACATAAGCACAAAATCATAAATGAGCTAGATCAATTACCTGTTATGGACCAGGGCTGCCTATTTGTTCTTTGGTTTTCTTGTAATCGGAAACCACAGTTTTTCCATCTATAGTTGCCTCTAAATATGCATATTTGCATGCTCGATATTTTGAATTATCCATATATGATATTTTGTATTCAGAATTAATGAGTATAATATTAGAGTAGGGTCCCAGGCTTTGTGAGTGCTTACTATCAAGAAGAAAAAGACATGCGTGCACATTATCAGAAGGTTTTGCGACCACTAGCTTTGTCTAGTGGCTGAAACAAACAACCACAGTACTAGTTTATGCTACAAAAGTATTAGGTATTTATTGTCAAAAGCCATTTTGGTTAACTTTAAGTACTAATTGTGGTCAAAATTTAAGTGGCATAATTGCGTTAAAAGCAGCAGTGTTTGTAATGGCACCAAAGGCCCTGGATTTCTGGTAACTTGTCGAGTATGTTTTGTAGACCTCATAATTGAGTCAAAAGACAACTACTGTTTCCTGTTTCTGACTGAGTTTTCACTGATTACATGTTTTAATATCTGCAACTAGCCAAATATCCTTGCACTACCCTGTTCATGGTCTCGTATGAGTTAGTTGAGTACTTCTGACACTACTATGATGCTATCTCACTCATCCACCTTGATCAACAGTTTAAGAGCTGCTGGTGGTAGAGCTAATGGCGATGGATCCAAGACAAGAACACGTGATCGGCCTAAGGCAGTTCCAGCTCCAGAGGCAAATGCTGAACTTCAAGTGAATATTGATGTATGTTGAATGAACTTATACTCATTACAATTTGTTTCTATGACTTGGTTTCCCTGGAGGTTAATAAAATAAACTTAGGATAGAGTTGTTCAATGTTCTGAGGTGGTGCAACCACTTGTCCAGTCTGAGTCCTTTCACATAAACTCTACATTTGTAAATTATATCCTACATCCTAGTAGACTAACTTTATTTCTCGTGATAGGTCCTCTGCTTTTTATTAGCCATGGTCCAAAAAGGCAACCATACTATCCTAGAACATAATACTTTGCAGTATTGCTGACTTGTGCTTATTCCTTTTCTTTTTACAGAAAAGAAGGTTCATCACTCATGCAACTGCTAAAAGTAAGAGTGAAAAGTTCCCTCCCCCACATCAAGATGGCGCGGTTGGCGTCCCTTTGGATTCTTCAAATCATATGGACCCATTATACGAACCCCCAGACCCGTCTTCCTTCAGCACTGTGTTCACTTATGAGAAAGGAACAGTGCCCACTTGGTCTGGGCCATTGGCTGATCCTGCTGTAATGGCGAACCAAAAGCGGAAGCACAAGTCAGGGCACTCATCGAAGCAACCAGCCACTGCCCGTGCTCGGTAAGATCCTAAGGATCGACATTTGTAGGTAAAGAAACTTCAATATGGAGAACTCCATGGTGGTACCTGCACGCAGTTTTGCAACGAGGCATGCAACGATAATTAGTTTCGGTTACTTGTCATGTGAGGAATTTTTTGACATCGTTGTATAGGCTGGGAAGGCAGTTGAAGTAGGTACTTCTGTATATTAGGTTCTCTTTCCTGCTCATGAAGCAGCTGTGTTTGATGTTAGATTCATTTGAGTGGAAGCTTTAGATCTCTAGCATTTTGGTACACCCTCATTACATTGTAACATTGTTTACCTTATATAATCATCGGTTCTTATCAATTCAATGGAAATTTTCAGCCGTTGTTTGTGGGAGATTGAATTTGGAATCGATTACGTTGAGTTTGTTTGAATACCTACCTGTAATGTACCTGGGGAGATTAAAATTGAAATTCGTCATGTCGGTTGATCTTGCAGATGACACCAGCTTGAGCATAGTTGTGAAAATGGTGATGTTAAAATTCTAGAACTTTGGTGACTCGCTGCAATTTGTTCGGCTTTTGATCTGTAAAATCTGCTTAGCTAAAATATATACAGTATTACAGTGACACCTTAAAGGTTGTGCTCCTGAAAAACAGTGAATGCGTGAAATATCAAATCATGTGATCATCATACCTCGAGTTTTATACAATTATTCTCATAACTCATGTAAGGGCTTTTTGAAAAAAATAAAGAAATAGTAAAGTCCTTAACTTAAGGGTCATGAACCCAATCAAATATTGGCTACCAACACGTAAATAAATACAAGTCAGTCCTCCAAGTTACAGCCCAACGCAGCTACTTTGAATATCCGAAACTTTATCACATTCTCTCTAACCAAAGCACCGAGACTAATTGAAAAATGCAAAATTTTGCGCCTGTATTTTTTTTCCTTTTTGAAACGAGCTTGACATTTTTTTTGAGAAACCGGGTTTATATTTCACAAAAAAGTCTGATGGTTTACAACCCAACACTTACAAAGCCATCCTTGAAACAAAAGAAAAGTACATTCGAGCCCTTGCAAGCTTCTCCCGGTCGACTGGGCTAAAATGGGGCTTCTTTTTTATTTTTATATTTTTCAAAAAAAAATTTTATATAAATATATTTTCGATTTCACAATTTACAGTTTTATACCCCTACCGCCCGGCAGGGGGCGGCAGGGACTTATATGTAAATAAAAATAATTTTTATTTGCACGGAGGCTCTTGGCGGGAGCCTGCCGGGCGGCAGGCTCCCCCTCCCCCCAAAATTACAGCAGTGGGCTATTAGATGTGGTTTTAGATATTTTGGATACAAATAAAAACCATTAGTAAAGTACATGAATATGAAAAGTATAAGTTATCAATTCATACACATACGCAAATGAGAACGAAATATGTGATGCATAAGAACGAAATAAGTATAACATGACGACATGTCCATAACAAAAATACAGAAACAGCTAGAAGCACCTCCTAACCACCCCGGCCATGTCGACCTCTTTTACGCTGAGCGTGGACGTGGTCTGTAGAGTAGGTGTGTCGCTCTGGAGGCCCTACGTCTCTACCTGGACGTCCGGTGGCCACAGGTGTCTGGAAGGTAGGACCGGCCTGCTGGTTAGGTGTAGAAAATAACCGACTCCAATCTTCGAAGTTCGCCTCAAAGGTATCCTGTGTGGGCCCTATACAATAGCAATTAAGATATCTTAATCATCGTCTTATAAGTCATATATTTGGGTACATATTCATCATACGTACCTGTTGGTGGTGGATACGAAGAATGACCCATATCAGGAAGCTGGTGGTGCGATCCTGTAAACCGTTCAAATTATTTAAAATATTCATAGAAATAAAAAGCACATGAAAATTCGGGCTACATAATAGGTATTTACCTTGCGTTTCTTCTGCTGTCGTCGTAGGATAATACGAAGAAGGTCCAGCATCATATAACTGTTGTGATACTATATGTAAATACAAAAGGAATTAGACTTCATAGCACAATTAATTGAAATTAAGATATGGACTATATGTCTACCGAAAGGTCGTGGTGGTGCCTGTGTTGGTTGAAATGACATCCCTACAGCTGGTGCCATGGTACTAAACTGAGTCCCTCCGTGAGGTTGATAAGGTGGGTGTGCATCACCTGTATGGACTGAAAATTAATTGTTGGCTTCAAAGTAGGAAGTCAGTAAGTATCCTCAAGAACCTGGATAATGCTGCTGAGACCAATAAGGTGCTTGGGAAGGCTGCTGCTGTGTGGGATCACAAGGAAACGAGGTCGAGGCTTGAGACGAACCGTACGAGTCCTCGTACGATGTCCGGCTACCAAAGGCTTCAAGCATGGAATGGGCTATTTGTGAAACTCGGGTCCAGGCCGACTCTTGCTCATTCCTATCCATCATAGATCCCGCTCGAATCCTCATCAAATTCGCCCTGGCATCTACGTCCATCAACCTGCACATTTCAAACTGCAAGCAAGAAAAAGAAAGACATTAACACTGTAATCCAAAGTATTTGAAAAACGATGATAACTTTGACTCACCGTCCCAGCTAATGCCTCATCCCTATGTCGTGCGTAGCCATCCTGTGGTGTCGCAACATGCGGCTGTGGTTGCATGTCAGCATATATCAAGCGGCAACGAGTCTGAGGCTGGTTCCAGCTCAGGTACGCCCTGTACGAAGCCTCCGTGTGTGCAGGGGTCGCAAGCGCCACGTTCTCCTCTGCCTGGTCCCAGCCATCGACCCAAGGCTGCACCCTTGTCACCCACATGTTGGAGAAGGGTTGACCAGTCCTCGACAAACTAAATATTGAAAACAATTTAGTCAAATATTATTAGTTAACTATACAATGCATAGTCACTGAAATGACATATGAATTGTTACCTGTGGTCATGACGTTCGACCCGATTCAATGCTGACGGCACAGGATACAACTGCCTTTGACCGAACTGTCTCCTGACTCTGTTCGGGCAGTGAGCCTCAATGTAAACGTCATACACCAACGCTGTAGTTGTCATCCAAAAGGCCTGGTCCTGAAAGCAAACCAAAGATATCCCGATCGGTGCACGAGTGTTTATAGCCAACTCAGAGTAGGGCTCCCACACGACGTCTTCAGGTGTCAACTGATCAAAATCAGCCACAAATTCAGGATAGGCCCGACGAGACTGTACGTGGGCCCAACTCTTCTGCACAAAATTAACAATAATATGTACCAATAAGAAATACAAAGATGGTCAAACAAAGCAACAGAATTGCCAACAGAATAGTACGAGTAGCAGTCATTTCCGTACCTGACGAGCGTACCAGAGAGTCCCCATGGTGGGCCTATCATCCTCGGTGTCACCATACATATCCAGCTCATACGGTGAGTGGTCGACCAATTGTTATCCTCTCGTACGACCAAAGCTGTAGCAGAATCGGACATCCTGTAAGAATTGCATTGTGCTTATTTTGCACCGATGCCTTGCAGAGGCCACTGGTACGTGGCTGCAAGTACTGCTGATCCCCAACTGTATTGAGGCATTTCCTCCACATCTGCCTCTGCGATCTCCTGTGCGTAAGGCACAAGCACCCTATCCACATAGGCCCCGTGTGAGTTGTTGAACATTATGTATCCAAACAACCACAACAGGTATGCCTCAAGGGATCGAGTGACGCTATCCTCATCAGCATCATGTGCCAAATTGTCGGGCTGCATAGAAAAGATGAACATTTATGAGTACGAGATCAATTATAAAATAAAACCATAACTGCACTAGTCAAAAGCATAACTCTAACATTAATCGTAACAAAACAAGGTATGTACCTAGAACTGCAGGATCCATGACTTGGCAGGCCCTGTTGCTTTTGGGTGCTCCTCTACCTCAATCGCGATGTCAATATTTGCAAAACGCTCTTCTAGATCGTCCAACCACGTAGGCGGGACAACGCGAGGCCCTACGGCATCCCCACTGATAGGAAGACCCAGCTGCATCGCAACGTCCTGTAGGGTCGGTGTCATCTCCCCACAAGGGAGGTGGAAGGTGTGTGTCTCAGGCCTCCATCTATCAACCAGAGCCGTCAATAGGGACCTGTCCAGCTTTACTAAACCACTCTCAGCAAGACGACATATAGTAAGAAGACCAGCCTCACTCAACCTGAAAACTAGAATGATCAAAGGTAAGTACATTATGTACAAAACGTATACAAAACAAACGTATTCTAAGAAACATAATCCGACGACATATCACCTGGGCACCTGTCATGGGCTTTTTAGGGTACCCACAGCCGGGTGGCGGAATGCACCCGCCTAATCCCCGAGGGGGAGTACTCGGGAAAGCGCTAAGCGATTAGGCCGATTTAGCTTGGGGGTAAGAACGCAAGAACACTCGGGTTTAGAGTGGTTCGGGCCGCCGGAGCGTAATACCCTACATCCACTGTGTGATGTATTGCTCTTAGTATGAATGGGTCTATCCTCTGCCTAGCCGGGCTTGAGTCCTTCTCTAGCGGGCGTCTCCCTTTTATAGAGCAAGGAGGATGCGTACACAGGCGTTGGACCCCGACAGGTGGGCCCAACAATGATGTATATTATACTAGATAGATACTAATGGTGGTATAGTGATAGAGAATCACTTGCCGGATACTCTTCATCGTCTTGTAGACTCTCTGACCGAGGGGGGTCTGCTCCTGTCCCATCGGCGAGGCGCCCGTTGAGGTAGTGTAGCTTGCGGCGTAGTCTGTCGAGGCTACCGTGTAGGCGTCATAATGGGCGAAACCTGAGCCGTCGTGTCCAACTGGCATTGTAGACTGACATACGCGGCGTGGGCGGCGCCAGCGACTGCACTGTGCGCCTTGGTAACACGCGACCAATAGTGCAACCGAGCAAAAACCGCCTCGGGCTCTGCTCCGCCTACCGTATTGAATGCGGTTGGTAGACGAGTCTTCCAGGGGAAGCCACGCGGTCCTGCGCGCGTGGCCGCACTCACTGACATGTGGCGGCTCCGGACCTGCCCCAGGCGGGGTGTCGGTTCCTCCCTCTGAGGGGTCCGGATAGTATATGGGGTCCGGGACCCGGCGGGGGTCCGGAACTCCCTGGGAGGTCCGGGGCCCCCAGCTGTTTTGGCTGAGGGCTACCTCCTCCGGGATACGTGGCGTCACCGGACCCTCCCCAAGCGGGGAGCGGGTCCGGGGCCGTTTGCCGGGAGAGTAGGGCTCAGGACCACAGGGGTCCGGCTGCTCGGCCGTCAGGGCGTAGTTAAGGATAACTATGAGACTCTTGCCTAGACACAGCAAGAGGGGGTACCCCAGTCCTGGGGTACCGACAGTGGCCCCCGGGCCCACCTCGGGAGAGGTACGAACCGGCGGGTGGGGCCACTATTGTGATGTGTTTACACGTAACTTGGCTGTGTCGGTGTGCTCATGTCAAGAGCGGGTGCTCCGGACCCCTTGGAGGCCGGAACACATGTTGCCAGGTTCAGGTACTAGAGCGCTTTCCTTAGGGCGGCGAAGGTGTAGGCTTGGGGTATGGAACCAAGCCAAGCGGCTACACGGACCTCGGACCGCTCAGGGGGTGAGAAACTTCCCCGGACCTTGCAGTGGCGACCGTGGCGGGCGGTCTCCGCCGGATCGGGCCACCGGAGTGGACTTTTGAGCGACCGTGGCGGGCGGTCTCCGCTTGAGCGGGCCACCGGAGTGGACTTGAGTCGACCGTGGCTAGCGGTCTCCGCCGGAGCGGGCCACCGGAGTGGACTTGAGCCGACCGTGGCGAGCGGTCTCCGCCGCAGCGGGCCACCGGAGTGGACTTGAGTCGACCGTGGCGAGCGGTCTGCGCCGGAGAGGGCCACCGGAGTGGACTTGAGGCGACCGTGGCGAGCGGTCTCCGCCGGAGCGGACCACCGGAGTGGACTTGAGTCGACCGTGGCGAGCGGTCTCCGCGCGGAGCGGGCCACCGGAGTGGACTTGAGTCGATCTTGGTGAGCGGTCTCCGCCGGAGCGGGCCACCGGAGTGGACTTGAGTCATTGCTGACGATCCCATGAATTACGCCACCGGACCTTGCAGCAAGGTGTAGGAAACCATGCCTTATACTAGAAAGGAGCCCGGGACCTCTAGGGACAGCAATCTCGGATACTAGGGGATTCGTAACAGAGCAGTGAAGTACGTAGGCTTAGGGTACATTACCAGGCTAAGCTACGCGGAGCTTCTCTACCCCAGGATACATGCACCACTTCTCCTAAGAAGGTCCCTAGGGGTCCGACCTGCCTTTCAGCTAGAAGGGGTGTCCCCACCTGACCACAAGCCAGCAACTCAACTTGGATCGTTAGTAACTAAAGAAAGGACTCCGTTTGGAAGAAAAACACAGTTTAAACCAAAGCGGATAAGAGTAATCAAGGTAAAGTTCAGATAAGACAGAGAAAGCAATTCTCCTTTACTGTGGTTATTGTGGTGTACATCAGAGGTCGGGATTACGAGGGCGGACCTCTACCGCTCTAGACCACTTGCTGGTGTCGCCTGTTTGTGCGATGAAGCCAGAGGTCGGGTTTACAAGGGCGGACCTCTACCGCTCTGGACCACACATAGGCACCACATTATTACAAAGGAGAAACTCTCTCTACCCTATCTAGGAGTAACCTACAGCTGCCATTCGTAAGGCATGCACTTCCCGGCCGAAGTGGAACAGCCACCTTGGGGGTTCTTCATGATCGTCGGAGGCGAAGGCGTCCTGGGTGTGCTTATACAGCATCATCTAGCATCATCTCGGGAGCTCGCAGGGCTCTTCCCAGCACAAGAATTGTCCCCATGCTCAGATAGCATGAGGACAAATTCTTTGGCTTTGAATGGGAGTGGCCCAGCCGTCTTCGTCTGTCGTCGGAAGCCAGCCCGATGACCGCTCGTCATGAGCTGGGTGCTCGGTTGGATGAGCACGGAGCGTGGAGAAGGGCAGTTGTTCACCGGCTCGACCTTGGTGCTGGCGTTGGGCCCCCGCGCCTGGTGGCGGGGTCCTGTCTGCAGCAGCACCGAGAGAGACTCGGTCCTGGCGAGGGAGGAGACGACGGTCGACTTCCTCCGGGCCACAGCGGTCGGCTCCAGGCTTCATATTGAGAGAAAGCCTTGAGCCGACGCCATGCCGCCGCAGGGGAACCCTGGTGGTTGCTCGAGAGAAAACCTTGAGCCGACGCAGAGGTATTGTAGGGTGACGCACATCGTTTGTTTCCAATGCGCGCCGCCACGCCGGCTCTGAGGTGTCGCTGTGGCGACGCACAGCAGGCGCCGCTGCCGTGCGCCGCCACACCGAGGGCATCGTCGTCTTGGTGCTGTGGCATGCGGCGTAGGTGCCGCCATGCCTATCTTCACCTTCTCGTCGCCGTTGCAGAGGATGAGCTCAGCCTCAGAAGCTTGGAGATCTAGCCAACGCTTGCACCATCCCCACGGACGGAGCCAAATATCGTGGGCTTTTTAGGGTACCCACAGCCGGGTGGCGGAATGCACCCGCCTAATCCCCGAGGGGGAGTACTTGGGAAAGCGCTAAGCGATTAGGCCTATCTAGCTTGGGGGCAAGAACGCAAGAACACTCGGGTTTAGAGTGGTTCGGGCCGCCGGGGCGTAATACCCTACATCCACTGTGTGATGTATTGCTCTTAGTATGAATGGGTCTATCCTCTGCCCAGCCGGGCTTGAGTTCTTCTCTAGCGGGCGTCTCCCTTTTATAGAGCAAGGAGGACGCGTACACATGCGTTGGACCCCGACAGGTGGGCCCAACAATGATGTATATTATACTAGATAGATACTAATGGTGGTATAGTGATAGAGAATCTCTTGCTGGATACTCTTCATCGTCTTGTAGACTCTCTGACCGAGAGGGGTCTGCTCCTGTCCCATCGGCGAGGCGCCCGTTGAGGTAGTGTAGCTTGCGGCGTAGTCTGTCGAGGCTACCGTGTAGGCGTCATAATGGGCGAAACCGAGCCGTCGTGTCCAACTGGCATTGTAGACTGACATACGCGGCGTGGGCGGCGCCAACGACTGCACTGTGCGCCTTGGTAACACGCGACCAACCGTGCAACCGAGCAAAAACCGCCTCGGGCTCTGCTCCGCCTACCGTATTGAATGCGGTTGGTAGACGAGTCTTCCAGGGGAAGCCACGCGGTCCTGCGCGCGTGGCCGCACTCACTGACATGTGGCGGCTCCGGACCTGCCACAGGCGGGGTGTCGGTTGCTCCCTGCTGAGGGTTTCGGATAGTATATGGGGTCCGGGACCCGACGGGGGTCCGAAACTCCCTGGGAGGTCCGGGGCCCCCAGCTGTTTTGGCTGAGGGCTACCTCCTCCGGGATACGTGGCGTCACCGGACCCTCCCCAAACGTGGTGCGGGTCCGGGGCCGTTTGCCGGGAGAGTAGGGCTCAGGACCACAGGGGCCTGCCGCCCGGCAGGCTCCCGCCAAGGGCCTCCGCGAAAATAAAAATTATTTTTATTTACATATAAGTCCCTGCCGCCCCCCTGCCGGGCGGTAGGGGTATAAAACTGTAAATTGTGAAATCGAAAATATATTTCTGTAAAAAATGTTTTTGAAAAATATTAAAATAAAAAAGACGCCTAAAATGGGCTTACGTCAAACCCAACAATCCATCTCGCTCTCCCGCCATCACCCCATCCCAGCCCAGCAGTCGCAAAAGAAAAAAAAAACAGACGCGTGAGCCCAGCCCAGCAGACATTTCACAGAACGCCACCGCTTCTCCCCTCCTCCGCAGTCCGCACTCCAAAAACCCCACAAGCTCCAGCGCCGCGCCGGAAGCCTCCGCCCCCGAAACCACGAGCGAAACCTCCTCCCCCGGCGGCGATGGCCGGCGTCGGCAGTAGCGGCGGCGGAGGCGGGGGTGACACGGAGATGGGAGGGTGGACAGGGCTCCTCCACTCCTCCACCAAGATCCTCGAGCAGGCCGCGCCCACCCCGCACTTCCCTCCTCTTCAGGTGCGCGCCCGGACGATGCGCTCCTTTTCCTCCCGCACCGCTTCTTCTCCCTCGCTCGCCGCCGACGCAGGTTACACGTGTTTGCCTCCGCCCCTGACGGGTTCGTTTCCGGCTCGCGCAGAGGAACCTGGACCAGCTCAAGGCGCTCTCCACCAAGCTCAAGGCCAAAACCGTCCGCGCCGAGGCGCCGTCTCAGTCGCTTTCCGCCACCAGGTAGATAGATCTCTGGAGCCCACTTGATTAGCCTTGGGAGCCTCCGTGTGCAGTCTCTGTTTCGTCTGATTGCAACTGCAGCTTCTGAAGTTTTTTTGGGGGACTTAGGGTTTCGCTTGTACTTCTGCAGGTTGCTGGCTCGCGAGGGTATCAATGCGGAGCAGCTTGCCAGGGACCTCAAGTCATTCGAACTCAAGGTAATGGATGGGCGTGTTGAGTGAGCTGGGAACAGTGCATTTAAGGCCCTGTATCATACACTGATATGCCAAGTTTAATGTAGCGATTCAAAAAACATCTTGAGGTGGTTTAAGAGGATAGGTCTGTTGGAAGCAGAATGGTGGATGGAGTTTACAGAAGCATTACTATCATTTACATTGCTATCTAGTTGTGCAGGAAGCTGCTATCTAGTATCCTGGAGTGTTATCTTGTTTATTTGTGAAACATGCTGATAATGAACTAGTTTGAGAATGAATATCACATATTCCCTCATTTTTTTTACAATAAGAAGTCATATTCAACTTTCATCCCTTATCATACAGAATATGATTTGATTCCAATTTAAGTTTTTAGCTTTAACTTGTAGGCACTTGATGTGGCAAATTCCCCCAAACAGATGCCTAATTGATCAGAATAAAACCTTAGTACCATTTTCAGCGATGTTCCTATATGTGCTTCTGTGGCTGTTGAATATCACTTGCTGGACTGCTAATGCTTGTAAATTTATTGTCTAAACATTATGTTTGCAGACAACCTTTGAGGATGTTTTCCCATCTGAAGCAACCTCTGTTGAGGAATACCTGCAGCAGGTGAGCACTTAAATGTTCCTCTTAGTTTATAGTCACCTGAGTTTCATGGAGTATAAACATAGTATATGTTTTCAGCTTCATGAAGTTGCTATAGTTTCGTCCATCCAAGAAGCTCAAAAGGACAATTTAAGGAGTTTCAACAACTACATGATGCAAGTTCTTGAGGTTGGTTTGCTTCTTCCTTCTATTGTGTTCTCTATTTGTGTTTGACCAGGGCTAGTAGCTGCTGCAAATGCCTTCTAGATGACACTTTCCTGGGTCATCATTGGTGTATGTTTCATTAGTTCAAGTTTTTTGATGATTAGAATTTTATTTGTGATTGGACAGCTTTTACTTTACCTTTCTGGCAATAGCCTTGCTGCCTTGGTTATAATGGTTCTGTGGCCTGATTTCTTGTTAATAATGGTTCAGTTTCACCATTCAGGGAGTTAACATTTTGTCATTTTCCCCATTTTTCATTGGTCATTTAACTTTAGACTGCTTCTTAGTGCCCCTGATTTTTATAACTGTATTATATGTCTGCTGTAGGATGACTGGCAGAAAGAGAAGAGAGACTTCTTGCAGAGTCTAAGCCTGTTTTCTACATTATCCAAGAGAAACATTAATATCTCAACCAGTGGATTGGCTCGCCCTGCTTTGATGCCACCATCAACTTCGAGTCCTCAGGCTTCATCAGGCCTGCCCTCTGCAGGGATCATGCCTATACCTAACAAAACTATTATTGAAAATAAATCTTCAGTTTATGCTGGGGTTGTGAGGGACCTCAATGATGCTAGAGGACGCAGTCTACCTTTTAATGTAAGCCCCTTTACATCTATGTCAAGAACTCAAGATTCAACATATTATCAGCTATAACCTGTAAGGAGTTTCTAGATTAGAAATATCGTACCACCTGCAATTCATTCTCCAATTTATCAAAGTTTGATTACTAGCTCAAGTTCTTCTCTTGTATAACCTTTGATGTTATCATCAAACCATAAAAAAATCCTTGTGATGCACCATCTTAATTCCACTTCTGCTTGTTAATGTTGTATTTTGCTTAGCCTGCTACAGCTTTCAGGGCTGCTTATGAGTCATTATCTGTTGATGCTGTTGGCACAAAATCAGTGACGATGCAAAAAATGTGGCATCTAATTCAGGTAATAATAATGTTTACTTCATAATTTTAAACCATTTTTGTTCATCTTTACTTACATTTCAATACACTTTTGGAAGATGAACAATATTGTGCACTGGCAACTTCCACCATGTAGCATTTGTTCCTTAAAATACTGCTACTTAATTTCTGCTGTTTATCTAATTCAGGCATTAGTTGGGGAAGGGTTGACTCATCGAAATGTTTCAAGAAAAATGTCACTAGTGATAGGTGCAAGACGCCATCTCGAGTGGGGTCATGAAAAGTACATAATTGAGACCATCAACAGCCATCCAGCTCTCGTAAGTATTTCTGATTTCTCTTTTTCTTTAGCCGATTACCAGTGTTATCCTAAACGGTAAACAGTCAGTCATCTTCCGTTTAGCCCATTATTCGGGCAAAACGGGTGTTTAAACGGGCAAAACGGCCGTTTAAACGGTCAAAATAACGGATTAAACGGAAACGGTGTGCCACTGTTTAGCGTTTAAACGGTGTGTAAACGGGCTAAACGACCGTTTAGGCGAACAGTGCCGATTACTTTCTTCACAAGTTTGTTTTCTTACGGAATTTTAGTTTGCTGTTCAAATGCAATAATGTAAGGTTTGTAGTGATGATTTTGGTGCATATATGTAAGTGACGATGGCAGTTATTCAGTTTGCTCTCACTATTGTGGTATCCTGCTTTACTGTTGATTTTCCATACAAAACTAAATTTGGCACGCGCCCGCTCGCACACCCACAGTGCATATCCATGGGACATTTTTTACTAGGTGTTTAGTTATAAATTCTGGATCCTGGCATGGCCTACTCAGCTTGTGAAATATTGCAATTTATGGCATTTTCTTTACTTCAGTATTTAGTGATGTCCTGGATCATGAGCATATCACTTGCTTGGTATGTATGCTCAGAAGTTAAGGCACAATTCACTCTCTTATTGCCTTACTGATATCATGAGTTGCTTCAAACTTTATTTGTTCATCTTTCAACATCTAAACCATGAAGTATCCACCACAATTAGTTCTTATAATAATTTACATTTTACCATATGATGTTCTCATGTTTTCCATTTTTGGATTGTTTTTTTTTTCTGTTCTCTATTCATGCAAATGCTTCACCTGTTGCATTGCCTGATAATCAATCATGCTCTGATTTGTTGTTTTAGGCTGCTCTTGGTGGATCTGTTGGCAATCTTCAGAAGATTCGGGCGTTCATGCGGGTTGGTTCCAAGTTTAATGTTATTCTGTACTGTTGCAGTTGGTTTGGTGCTAATATTTGCACTCCAATGGATTTTTTGTCCATATGACCATATGACCTGACAGGTACGGCTGCGGGATCAAGGTGTGCTAGATTTTGACGCAACTGACCTACGCAGACAGCCTCCAGTGGATACAACCTGGCAACAGGTTTGGTTTTGTTTGCACACTTATAAAATTGAAAGAAAAACTTTGTAGTTAACATCAATATTCCCATCATTTAATATTTTAATGGCATGTTGAATCCCACAATTAGATAGGTTATTTTAGCTACAACTGCAGCTTAATGTAAAACGACAGCGGTTGTCAATGGGTTATTTCTAGACTTACTGCAATCTTCATCTAAGTGTGAATTCTTGTTTATAATATAAGGTGCATCTGGTTCCTTTATGTAATGTCTTACATTCAACCTTGTAGGCTCAATTTAGAGGGCTGCTGCTAGAAAAATTGGCTTGTGCTTGGGTCTGTTAGCTTTGTTGAATTAATCCTTCAGTTGAAAATCCATGTAATTTCACTGTTCAATTTGGTAGAACTTTTGAACTACCGTGCACGTATCTTTGATTTGAACCTGTACTTATTGCCATCTTTGCAGATTTATTTCTGCTTGAGAACCGGATATTATGATGAAGCAAGACAAGTTGCCTTATCATCTCGTGCTGCCCACAACTTTGCCCCACTGGTAAGCTTTCTAAATCATGAATTTGTGATGGATCATTGTTCGTGATAGGGGACTTACCGATAAATATATTCTTCCACAGCTTGCAGACTGGATTTCTACTAATGGTGCTGTATCGCAAGAGACTGCTCTGGCTGCTTCTGAGGAATGTGATAAAATGCTAAGAATGGGTGATCGACCAGGACGTCCTGGTTTTGATAGAAAGAAGTTGCTACTGTATGCCATAATTTGTGGTTGTCGACGGCAAATTGAAAGGCTGCTAAAAGATCTGCCAACAATTTTTAACACTATAGAGGATTTCTTGTGGTTTAAGTTGTCAGCTCTGCGGGAACACAACAATGCATCTTCTAATGTTTTGAATGAAGGCTTGGTGCCTTATACACTGGATGATCTGCAAAGTTACTTGAACAAATTTGAGCCATCATATTATACGAAGAGTGGAAAAGATCCCTTAATCTACCCCTATGTTCTGTTCTTAAGCATCCAATTACTTCCAGCAATTCTTTATCTGTCCAAAGAAGTTGGAGAGGAGGGATACCATGTTGATGCTGTGCATATTTCAATTGCTTTAGCTGATCATGGTGTTCTCCCTGATGGTGTTGGATCAGGCCAGAAGATAGGTGTTATGGATGCTTGTGCAGAGGCTGCCAGCATAATACGGCAGTATGGCTCAATGTACTTGCGTAATGGCAATATTGATTTAGCCTTACAGTATTATGCGCAAGCTGCTGCTGCGATGGGTGGAGGAGAGGTATCATGGATTGGTCAAGGGAATGCTGATCAGCAGCGACAACGAAGTTTGATGTTGAAGCAACTCCTGACGGAGATATTGCTAAGGGAAGGTGGTATACAACTTCTGCTAGGTCCAAGTGGAATGGGGGAAGAAGGGGGACTAAAAAAATATATGATGGATTGGAGAAGCAGGCAGCAATTTTTACTTGAAGCATCCCATCGATGTCAAGAGGCAGGGCTCTATGACAAAGTAAGTAAAACTGTTTTAGGAACTTGGTGTTTTTATTTTTCTCTTGTACTTTCAAATTAATTTTGTGCGCTCACTTCGAAAATAACATATGCAGAAGGCAGCAGAATTGATTCATCTTTATTGCTCTGTAGATTAGTGCTATATATTCATGATAAGATTATATTTCTTCTGAAATCTTTTGTCTGCCTGCTTAGTATTGATTGAAAGAATCAACCTTAGTGCTGCTTGGCATAGTAGCAGCTTTTCAAAAGCACATAATTTTTTTCTGCTAATGTTTAATCATGGAACAGGTAGTTGAAAGCAACTTTTTTTTAGCCTTGGACGTAAATATATCGTGTTATTAAACATCCTTGTTACAGACCACATTCCAAATCATCACACGTGAATCCCAAACTGAGCCTTGGTTTCTCAGAACACCATCTGATTTATCCTAGCTACTCATCACTCATCAGTCCCACCATTGCCTTGCTATAGAATGGCTTGTGTATAATCCTAATTAATGTTGCTTCAATGCTGCCATGCAGGAGACATGGCCAATCAACTTCGAATGAATTATGTTTACAGTCATGTATTTTTTTAGTTTCTTGCATGCATGCGCTGTCATGTTGCTAAAGTATTATAGAGCTACACAACTAAATTATGCTTAGCTGATCGAATATGATGTGTCCATTTTCTGCACTCCACTTTTGATTACTATCTATATCTTACTGTTTCTTTCCCTCATGTGGAAATTGATGTGTAAAGAGTAACCAGTAGATACAACCTATTATGACAGGCATTAATTTAGTGGAAATTTTTTGCTGTACTGATCTGCATTAATTCAATTTTGTCCACGTTCGCATGACAGGCAGTGGAAATTCATAAAAGGGTAGGATCTTTTGCCATGGCACTTCAGATAATAAACAAGTGCCTGTCTGATGCTGTGTGTGCCATGGCACACAATAGGTTAGATGGTGAGAGTCAGGCTACAGCCCTAATCCATTCTGGCAATGAGATTTTGGAGACAGCCAGATATTCTTCTGAAGCCAGGTTATTTCCCTCTCTTACCCTAGCACAGGTGGAATGCCAGTTCTTGTCCTGTTCCAATTTATTTTAATTGTTTGCCTTGTGGAAACTTGCTTGCAGCATTCAAGACAAGGATCTCATTTCTGAGCAACAAACTGTACTGAGACAGCTTGAAGCCATTCTCCATATTTATAGGCTAGCTCGAGCTGAACAGACTGTAGATGCTTTGATGGAAACCATCAGGCTCCCCTTCCTTCATTTGGATCCTCAGTCTCCAAATGTGATTGTTGATATTTTCAGGAATTTATCACCCTATGTTCAAGCTTGCGTACCAGATCTCCTGAAGGTTGCTCTGAATTGCATTGACAATGTTAGGGACACTGATGGGACCTTGCGTGCTGTCAAGTCCAAGGTATTGCTTGTGTTCCATTCGTTTGTCAACAGACTAGGGTCATAAACATGTAAGCACACTCCTAGGATTAAAAAAATGTGGCATTGAACTGTGTGAAGTAGGAATAGTTCATAGGGCACTCTCCTTGATGGCAAACACACATTCTCCCCACCAGCAGCAGCCAGAAAGAGTCATTTGCCGAAAGTTATTCTGGGCATGGCACTGCTCAATGCTTACTATTGTTATAGATACTTTTTTTTTCCAGTATCATATGTTTCCTTCAACATTGTTCATTTGTCGTGTTAACTATATTGCTTTAAAGAAAGTGTAAACTATGCATATTTAAAAATTTTCTTCTGCTGATACACTTGACGTTAAAATGTCATCTAGCTATACATAAATGCAATACTCACTTTCTACTGCATTTCCATTTCTAATTTTGCAGATTGCAAACCAAGTAGCAAACAACATGAGCCGGAATTGGCCGCAGGATTTGTATCAGAAGGTGGCGCAGTGCATATAAAGTGGTTTGTGTTTGAGGTGGCCCGGAATTTGTACTGTTCTGCATCAGAAGTTTTCGGAACACTGGAACAGTTTGGTGTTGGCTGCTTGCACATACTACAAGATCTGGAGAACCGTGGAAGGATTATCGTTTCACTCACTGGATCTCACGTTTGTCGGCCCATCTTGTGTGTAATGAGCGACACAAGTAAAACTTCTTTTTTTTTAAATGAAAATGCCACTGATGATTAAACCTTTTCGTTTGTGGGAAACTATGATGGTTATTATCTGGTCCCTGAGCCATGGTGGAAAGCGTAAAGATTATCCTACGGCATTGCTCAATTTTTCCTTTGGTTTTATCTTAATTTTGTACGGTGATGTACATTACATATGTTTTTCTTTGTCAATTTGTTTGAACGTTTAGGGTAGTTTTGCATTAAAGTTTGGGTAGGCTTTGTGCTTGAACTCTAAGATGCCAACGCTCACTGCAGCCTTTCTCGTTTTTGTTCAGATTTTTTATTCAAATTGCCATAAATTAAGAGGGTGACTACGAGATGGTATGCACAAGGGCACATGCGTTGATGGACACCTTCGATCAGCTGGTTCGCATGGTCGCAAGTCGCAGACGTGCACGGGAGTGCCCAGATCACCGTCCTGGAATGCGCATAAATTTGCATTTTCAAGTTACTGATCGAACGACTTCTGTAGGAAACAGGTACGCTTATTATATGAATGGTTAAAATCTTGCATTCTTAAAACAAAATAGGAAAACTTGTGTAACAGTAAGCGAGAAAGATCTATGTCGGTGTCCCGACCCGGGGGCCGGATCCCAACTAGTGAATGCCGCGTGTTTCCTCGTCCCAGATGATGATGCAAGAGACAACACAGTAACACACGGTTTATCCTGGTTCCGGCCGCGGGGCCGTACGTCCAGCGAAGGGGGTGTGCGAGGGCACTGTATTATCTTGCACCCGATGTGCTTGTAGTAGGGGTACAAGCGAGGCGAGAGAGGGAGGGAAACTTCCAGGTCTCTGCTAGAAGAGGAGTCGGGTATGGCGATGATTGTGAACGTAGGTGGCCGCAGTAGCTGAGGCCCAGAAGCGTCCGAACGTCCTCAGAAGCGAGAGAGTCTAAAGGAAGCCCGCCTCCTCCTTTTATAGTCACAAGGAGGGGCGGCGTACATGAGTGGAAGTCGTCGTTTTCCCCCGAATCGCGGGGTACAGTGGCCGAATACTGTAGGAAGTACACTGTGGGGCATGGCGTCAGGCGTGGCAGTCGTCCCGGATATCGTTCTTGGTCTTGCGGAGATCGCGCCGGCGTTCTGCCAGCCCCTGCAAGTGGCGTGACGGCATTTCGTGGGCTCGGCAGGTTAGGGACCGGCGTGCTCCAGCGGTGGCATTCTGCGGGCCCCGCAAGTCAAAGTCTTGTGTGCACCAGCAGTAGCGGGGCACGCGGCAGTCCCGGACCCCCTGGTCGGAGTACTGGCGTGCACATTAGGAGGTCCGGGAGGCACGTGGAAGTCCCGGACCCCTCGAGGGGGGTCCGGGGCTCCGGCCGTGGGTGACGGGCATCCCTCTTCGAGGGGTCCGTGGTGACACCGGACCTCCTCCCCAGCGGAAGGTGGGCCCGGGGCCGTACGTATGATGAGGTAGAGTCCGGACGGCCGGAGTTGGCAGAATAGTGACGGGAATAGTGCCGAGCCTATCTTGTCCCGCGTCGCAGGTTCCACAGTGCCGCCACAGCGTCCGGGATGGCAGAGCAGTGACCGGAGGTGATGGATGGGACTCCTGTCACAGCTACTGTGGGAATGGCGGCCTGACGCCACCTGTCCTGAGCACTGTGGAGGAGTGATGGGCATTCGATGCCTCCGTACGGCGAACGGTTGGGCGGCGGAGCCGTTCATCCCTTGTGCCGAGGGGTGGCCTCGAGCGAGGCGGAGATGACTGACCCGCTCGAGGGTAGATTCGCTACCCTCGAGCGAGGCGGAGACGCGTTGCGCGGTCGAGGGTCCTGAGGGGAGCCCTCGAGCGAGGCGGAGATGAGTGACCCGCTCGAGGGTAGATCCGCTACCCTCGAGCGAGGCGGAGATTGTCCGGCGGGCCTGAGAGGGGTGCGAATGGTCCACATGCTGGGCTTCTTTGAATCCTTTCCTTTCTTCCAGATTTGGAAGGAGGCCGTGGGCCTTCGTGGGTCCAGTTGCCTTAACATGTGTTAGCGTTTTGAAGCGGTCAGAGTTCCCCAATTAGGGTGTCCCTAATTGTGGTACCCGACAGTAGCCCCCGAGGATTTGGTCGAGTCAAAGGATTCGACCAAAGGGTGATTCGGCGATTTCCCCCTTGACGTGATCAATCAAATGCCGCGCACCCGCCAGACGCGCCTGAGCGCCAGCCCGGCGGATGTGACAACACACCGGTCGGGGTAGTGCGCCCGCGGGGGGAGTACTTCGAGGCGCGCGCCTCTTTGTTTGTTTGTTTCAAGGACAAGACGTGCCCGCGCGCTGAGGGGGGGCCAGGGCGACGATGGCGCCCGCTGCTTGGCAGCTGGTGCTTTCGTCGTGCTGTCCTGCACTCAGGGCCTTGGCCCCGCATTCCCTGGTTGCCTTGCGGCACGCCGTTCGAGGGCAGTCGGCCTGGGCCGATGCTGTGCCGCCTAGCGTCTAGGGGCTCAGCTTCGCTTTATTTTGTTCAGTCGCGTCTCGGCGCGGTGACCGAGGGCATCCTTTGCTTGTGGAGCGCCGTGCCATCACGGGCGGTCCAAGCCTCCGCCCTTCGGCAGGGCCGAAGCTTGGCGCCCGACGCAGCTATAAATAGGGGTCGTAGGGTTCCCTTTCTTTTCCAACCTCCCTGCCCTTTCTTCCAACACTGCCTAAGCCTCGTAATGTTTTCCTTTGCCTTTCGTGACCGGCCCCCAGATGGGGTGGTCTGGCTTTTTTAGGCTTTGGCGCTAGAAGAATGCTTGCGAGCGGTGGGGGAAGACCGGAGTGGGCGTGCGCACCATCCCTCAGCTTAAGTGGGATCAGCAGAAGAGCATTGGGCCCGTGGGGTCCTGCTCCTGCGATGTCCCCTAGCCTGAAGGGGGATGGAGACGCCTGACCGTGGCGCTGGCGCCAAGTCTGGCGGCTGTTTTTCGCATCACCCCCCCCGGCAACAAGGTTGCTCTCAGGGAGACGGTGCGGAGGGCGCTATCCGCCAGCTCGACCCCCCGGGTAGTCTTCGGTGGAGGAGACGCTAGAAGAAAGCTTGCGAGGAGAGCATCCCGTTGGACCCGTGCGGCCTGGGGGCTGTTCGTCGCATCCCTAGCAGCCTGGCCGTTGCATCAGCCAGGGGCTCGGTGCCTTTCTTCGTTGCTCGCTTCTCCCCAAGACAGGGAAAATTGCCACGTAGGTGGCAACGTGTTTGTATCTTTCGACGGCTTCGCGCCGGTAACCCTTTGTAATCCTTATTTGCATTGAGCAATAAAATCCCCTTTCTTTTTTACGGGAAGTATGATCGAGGATATTGGGGCGTACAGAGGGTTACAGTCCTCGAATATGTGTGAAGTCTCCTTCGCGGGGGCGCGTCAGCGCACCCGCGGGTGTAGCCCCTGAGGCCTTGGAGGAGAATTTGTGCTCGTCCAAGGTCTATAAACGTTGCCCCACTGGGTTGTCTCACCGGGATGGTCGTCCAGCGTCTTTTTCAGCCGGCAACGGCACTCTTTCAGCCGCCCTCGGCATTCTCCGTGCTGGTACAACGACCCGGCGTTCAGCTTAACCGTCAGGAGAGCGCACGTAAATAGCGGAGGATTTGGTTACGCACGTGGAGTTTCGTAGTTGACGGTCGTTGACTTATTCGAGGGTACGATCGGAACCGTGGTGTGCGAGGAGCCCCCGAGCCCAGGCCCGTGTGAAGGCGTTCAGGGGAACTCTCGACTTTGATTATGACCCTCGTCGCCCTTCCGCAGGGAGGAGGGGTGAAGCGCACCATGCTACCCATGCCCGGACCGCGAGCTATGGCTGCTTCGGTGAGCTGTTAGCGGGTTGTTCAAGCGGACGTCCGTGCCCCAGTTCGATAAGGGTCGGCTCGTGGTCCATGGACACGTCTCATAAAGCGCTCGCGAGGGTTCGCTAGGCGGGGCTTGGACCCATTCGATAGGGTCCGAGGGATCGATGCTCTCCCTCGATGGGATCCCCCTTCTAGGCACCCTCGACTGGCCTTGAACACTGCGTAGGATGTCTCGAACTCCGTGTTCGAGGGTGGCTTGTACGGCACATCCCTGCAGTCCCTGACTCTAGTGATCTGGGGTGCCTGTCGAACCTCCGAAGGGCCAGGCTTCGAACCCCTAATCAGTAAGGCCGCGAAATGAGATTCCTTCGAGGGTAAAGGGACCCCGAAGGAGTATTCCGTCTTGATTCGAAAACGACGCAGAGTCGCGAGACACGCGCGCGGGTCTTCCGCTGGTGGTGGGCGACGTGGCCCGATTCGTGCGGTGCGGTGCGGGCGCGTCTTTTCAGGCGGCAGGCTCGGGCAGACGAAGCGGCGTGGGCGGCGGCTGACGGATGGGATGCGCAACAGTCGCGCCGCGCCTGCCGGTTACCGTGCCGCAGTTATTGCTGCGTGCGCGCGTGGGAGACTCCGCGGTCGTTGGGCCCAGCCGTCAGCGACAGCGAAATTAGATTCGGGCTGTGGCTGCGGCTCCGCCCGTCACGTTGAATAAAAACGAAGAGAAAGGGGGTGTTTGGGCTCACCTGGCTGTTTGCCTTCATCTCGCTTTGCCTTCTCCGCCTCCCCTGCATCCTGAGCCCGCAGCCAAGAGCGAAAGGAGGAAGAGGAAGGAGAGAGAGAGAGAGAAAGAGAGAGAGAGAAAGAGCACCTTAGCCATTTCGGAGCCTTCAACTCCGCATCCCCCCTCGACTCGCAGAGATGTCGGACATCCAGGAGCTATTGCCGTGGGGGAAATCCTCCGCCACCGTGGCGGTTCTGGAGCAATTGGTCGCCGATCGGCTGCTGCCGCGGATCTCCGACTCAGGGGCGCCGGCGTGGATTTCCCCGCGGCCAGAGGAGACCGAGCCGAAGCCCCCGCAGGGCTACGTCGTGAGCTTCATGCGCCTTCACGAGCGAGACTTCAGCGTCCCCGTCAGCAGGTTTATGCGGGCGTTGTGCGATTATTACAGAGCGGAGCTGCACAACTTCAGCCCCAACTCCATCTCGCAGCGGCGGTCTTCGTCGCCGTCTGCGAGGGGTACCTTGGGATAGAGGTGCACTGGGATCTCTGGATCCACCTGTTCCGCAGCGAACTCTTCGTCGAGAGCGCGCGGGGCCAATAGAGGCGATTCGCGCGAGCTGGTGGCCTGATGTTCCACGTGCGTCACGCCCGGAAGAACCTCTACATCCCGAGCAGGATGACGACAAACAACGCCGGGTGGAGCCGAGGGTGGTTCTACCTTCGGAACTACCGTGGCGCGCTCCCGGCGTTCACCAACAGAGTTCTCCGGGAGCGACCGCCGAAGTGGGACTGGGGGGTGTCGCCCCCAGCGCAACAAGACAAGCTCGAAGTCCTCACCGATGCGCTGGCGCACCTGGCGAAGAAGGGGTTGACGGCAGCGGCCGTCATCGCAAACTTCCACCGGCAGAGGGTGACCCCTCTCGTGGAAAGGGCCATGCCGATCTTCCAGCTCACCCCCGGGAGCCAGGTTGAAGGCTCGAGGACGTCGTACAAGCTGCTTTCCCGCACCACCGCCGCCCGGAGGGCAAAGTATGCGGTGGCGGACTTCCCCCACGATCTCGAGGATCTTTGGAGGATCAAGATGCGCCCCGAGACGGGGTACATTTCTCTGGTAAGTTTTGATTTCGAATCCGCTGTGTTTTGTGTAGCCGCTTTCCTGACTCTAACTCGGGCATGCCTTGCAGGGGTTGAGGTGCGGCTCCTCGAAGCCCTCGGTCCCGGAAGAACGCCAAATCAACCGCCTCCATGCGGAGAAGATGAAAAGGCGGAAGGACGCGACAGAGGCAAAGGTCGAGAGGAAGAGGAAGAGAAAGGCGAGGCACGACAAGGCGTGCAAGATTGCACGCTTGGAGGGGAAGCCGCGGCCTGCCACGCCTAAGTCCACGGACGAGGAGGAGGAGACCTCGGATGCCGAGGACCACGCTCTGGGGGGCGACGGGACGGCAGCGGGTGCGAGCCCCCCCCCCCCGCCGACCTACCAGTGGGAGGATGACGAGGGGCGCCGGCGGCGCCGGAAGAGACAAGGGCCATGGCAGAGTCATCGGCGCGCCCATCCCTCGAGGGTGCGGAGCGGGAGTCGTCGCCTCAGGCAGTCGGTGATGAGACGCCCGCGCCCCAGGTGCTGATCCGTGGCGACGAGGCTGCGGCGGGCGCGGAGTTGTCCGTGTTGGCAGCCTCGAGTCACCAGGCCGACACGAGGGGGGCGCCCTCGGGGCGGCACGGTGCCTCGGGCCCAAAGAAGCGCCATGAGGAAGCGGAGCATGAGTGCTCGATCCGGGTAAGTAAACTTGGGTTTCGTTTATGTTGCGTGTTTGGTCGATTTCCTGATCCTGTTGTTCTCAACTTGTGTTCCTCGATTTCCAGCCCCGGGGCCGTTGCCAAGGATGCGGTGCACCTTGCCCCAGCTAAGGCCCTCAAGACCGGGGCACGCAGCACACCGCACACAGCGCCGCAGCCCCTGCCTGCCGTGGACCTCGTGGTGGAGGCCGCGAAGCTGCGGGAGGCCGTGGCTCGAGGGGCCCAGGCGGCCCAGCGAGCTCGAGCACAGGAGGAGGATGGCGACGCCGGCCAGAGCGGTGTTGAAGCAGCCGCTCAGGCTGACGACGCCGAGGAGACCGGCCGGGGCGGCGCGGACGGCGCCGCCCGGGCAGTCATTGAAGTTGAGGCCGGCCAGGGCAGTGCGGCTAGCGCCGCCCGGCTGGATACAGGAGGAGAAACTGGTGGGGGCGCAGGAGCGCCCCGCCGACCATGTGGAGGAGGAGGCCCACGTCCTCGAGCCCCTGAGGGCTGAGGTCGAGGGTGTCGCAGAGGAGACGGTGCTAGAGGCGCCAGTGGTGGAAGGAGCCCCAATCTCGGAGCCCACCGCGGCCCGGGACGAGGGTATCATCGTGGTAGTGCCCGCTCCAACGGCGCAAGGGAGCGGGGTGGCGGTGGTGGAGCTGCCGGACAGCAACGAGGAGTACGGGGACTCGATGGACATCGACCCCACTGCTGCGGCTAGCGCCGCCGCGCATATTGCCGATTTCGCGTCGGCCAGCGCGGACGTGCTCGAGGCGGGGACGTCCGAGGGGCGTCATCTTGGGGTGATCGTCCCGTCCGGGCTCCCCTCGGAGTTCCTCCGCAAGGAGCAAGAGGAGGAGGAAGCCTGGAACACGCAGCTTGGCGTCGGCCGCGAGATCCTACAAGCTCTCGAACGCGCGTTCCAGCTTCATCAGGGGGCGGATTACCAGGTTAGCCAGGTAAATGCTTTCCCCTGAAAATTGCTCGGATTCGATTCGTCCTTAACATGTTTTTTCCCACGCCCTCCCACCTGCAGTGGCTGAGGGACATCTCGCGCGAAAAGAGCGCCGAGATGACCCGGATGTACTCCCGGATGAGCCAGCTCGGGCAGCACAACGCCGAGCTGGTGCTCAAGAACATCGAAGCCAACACAAAAATGGCGGATCGGGGAGCGCGTCAGCAGGCGCTGGAGGAGGAACTGGCGCGGGTTACCGGTGAGCGGGACGTCCAGAAGGCGGCAGCGGAGCAGAAGGCCCGGGAGGCCGAGGCGCAAGCTGCCGAGCTGCAACGCCTCCGGACGGCGCTCGGGGAGAAGGCTCGGGAAGCCGAGGCGCAGAGCGCCGAGCTACAGCGCCTCGGGATATTGCTCGAGCAGCAAAAGACCGAGCTCCTCCACAAGGAGGTGGCCATAGCTGCGCTCACCGGGACCCTCCGGGAAATGGGCGAGGCCCTCGAGGGGAAGGAGGTTGCCCTCCAGAACGTGGGGGCCGCCCTTAGGGAGAAGGAAGCCTCCTTGTCCTCGATCGAAGAGGCCGCCCGAGCCTAGAGGGAGGAGGCACAGAAGAACATCACGGGTGAGTACCTTCGAGTTTTCGTCGATTTGTTTCCTTTCATAGCTTACGTTGATTTCCTTTGCCCAGAGCTGAGGCAGAAGGTGGCGGACGAGTCCGCGGCGAAGGAAGCAGTCCACACCTTACTCACGGTGGCGCAAATGGAGTTTGCTGAGCTGGAGCAAACCGCCGTGAGCGTGTGTCAAGAGCTCGAGGGAGAGGGTGCTGTCTCGGGCAGTTCGGTGATCAGCCGCCTACGCGCGCTGGGCGGTCGGATTGCCGAACACGCCTAGAGCACCTTCCATCTCGGTGTCCTGCGGGCCCTCGCCGTGGCCTCGACACACTACCTCATGGATCTCCAGAGGGTGTCGTCGGGGTACGTCATTCCCGATGATGCTGATGCGGACGCCGCGTCGGCCATCATGGACGAAGCCGACGCAGCCGCGGAGGAGTTCGCCACGATCCTTGCCGAGAAGCTTGAAGCCGATATCCCTCCCATTGCTGAATTCGACGTCCCTGAAGACCCGCAAGGGGGGATGGTAGCCTGTAGGAAATCTGGGCCTCGAAGCCCATGTAATAGATTAGTGTTTATCATAGTCGCGCTTTGTAATCGCATCTTATGAATATAAGAGATTTATTTTCGTTAAATCAACTGTGTGGCCCATGCAGGCCTGTTGTGTTCGAGCCTATGTTTTCTTTACTTTATTTCCATGTTCTCGTATGCGACTTAGATAAACGTCTGCGAGGAATTTCGCGTTCATAAGCAACGTAGGCGTGGGGTGGTGAGGGGGGTGCTGTATCCTGGAGGCGTAGGCGGCCCCATGACTCGGCCGGCCCCGTACCGTAGCTGCTTACACCTCGTGCCCGTTTTTTCCAAGGATTCGAGAAACTTAGGGGCGAGACGGAAATATTTCGAAAAACATTGGAAATTTTTGGGGACGTTCGGGGGTTCCCCCCGTAGTAGCCCCTAAGGGAGGCGTGGCTTTGCCGAGGGTAAAGCCAGGCGTACCTCAGTGTTCGTGCGCATCCGAGCCTTCGAGGGTCCGGAAGGTTCCCAAAAATAAACAAGTAAAGCGTACTTCTTTATTATTTCGGGAAATTGAAAATGCGAGTACAAACGATGTACAAATAGCTCGAAATTCTAAGGATAGAAGCGACGTAGCTGTTGTATGTTCCAAGCGTTGGTGAGGACTTCGCCTTTGTCGTTTGCCAGCTTGTACGTGCCGGGTTTGAGCACCTCGGCGATTATGTACGGTCCTTCCCATGGTGGTGAGAGCTTGTGGCGGCCCCTGCTGTCCTGTCGAAGCCTAAGCACCAAGTCCCCTTCGTTGAGGTCTCGGCGCCGGACCCTTTGCGCTTGATACCTTCGTAGGGACTGCTGGTAGCGCGCAGAGTGTGGGAGTGCCATATCTCGAGCCTCGTCCACTTGATCCAGCGAGTCTTCACGAGCTCGCTGGTTTTGTTGCTCTTGGTATGCCTTGGCGACCCGTACTCCAAGTCAGTGGGGAGTATGGCCTCGGCGCCATAGACGAGGAGGAACGGGGTAAAGCCCGTGGCTCTGCTTGGGGTCGTCCTCAGGCTCCAGATGGCCGAGGGTAGCTCCGTGAGCCACCTCTGGCCAAATTTGTTCAGCTTGTTGAAGATTCTCGGCTTCAGACCTTGGAGGATCATGCCATTGACTCGCTCCACTTGTACGTTCGTCTGTGGGTGTGCCACAGCCGACCAGTTCACACGTATGTGGAAACTGTCGCAGAACGCCTAGAACTTCTTGCCTGTGAACTGGGTGCCGTTGTCGGTAATGATCGAGTTCGGGACCCCGAACCTGAAGATGATATCGGTGAAGAATAGAACTGCTTGCTCGGATTTGATCTTACCGATGGGTCGAGCCTCGATCCACTTGGAGAATTTGTTGACTGCCACCAGCAAGTGGGTGAAGCCCCCGGGCGCCTTCTGCAGCGGACCGACGAGGTCCAGTCCCCACACGGCAAACGGCCACGTGATGGGGATGGTCGGCAGAACATGGGCCGGGAGGTGTATCTTTCGAGCGTAGAACTGGCAACCCTCGCAGGTCCGCACGACGTCAGTGGCGTCGGCGACCGCGGTGGGCCAGTAAAAACCTTGCCGAAACGCGTTACCCACGAGGGTGCGCGGCGTAGCGTGATGGCCGCAAATGCCGGCGTGGATGTCGCGGATCAGCTCCTTGCTCTCGGGGGGCGGGGATGCATCGCTGCATGACGCCCGAGGGACTGCGCTTGTATAGCACGTTGTCTATTAGAACGAAGGACTTGGCCCGCCTAGCGAGGCACCGCGCCTGGGCGCGGTTCGAGGGTAGGATCCCTCGAATCATCCAGTCGAGGTACTGGACGTGCCAATCTTGCGAAGTGGGGGCCTCGTCAACTTCCATTGCCTCGGCCTCGTCCGCAGAGGTGGTCTCGAAGTCAATGTTCATGGGCTCGACCCCGTCCGCCGGGGGACCCGGTGGACGAGGGCCCCGGCTCCGCCGGATCCTTGAATTCGGCGGAGGGCTTGGTGATGTCGCGAGCGAAGATGTTCGGGGGGACGGTGGTCCGCCCCGACGCGATCTTGGCTAATTCGTCGGAATCCTCGTTGTACTTGCGTGGGACATGGTTGAGCTCTAGGCCGTCGAACTTGTCTTCGAGGCAGCGGACTGCATTGCAGTATGCCTCCATCTTCGGGTCGTGACAGCTAGACTCCTTCATTACTTGATCGACGACGAGTTGAGAGTCACCGCGCATGTCGAGGCGCTTGACGCCGAGCTCGATGGCGATGCGGAGGCCACTGAGGAGGGCCTCGTACTCCGCCATGTTGTTCGACGCAGGGAAATGCAAGCGTATCACGTATCGCATGTGTTCTCCGAGGGGTGAGATGAAGAGGAGGCCGGCACCGGCGCCGGTTTTCATCACCGACCCGTCGAAGTACATAGTCCAGCATTCGCCCTGGATTTGTGGTGGGGGCAGCTGAATGTCCGTCCATTCAGCCACGAAGTCGGCCAAGATTTGGGACTTGATCACTTTGCGGGGGGCATAGGTAAGAGTTTCTCCCATCAGCTCCATGGACCATTTGGCAATCCTACCCTCGGCTTCCCGGTTGCGGACTATCTCTCCCAAAGGGAAAGACGAGACCACGGTGACGGGATGGGCCTCGAAGTAGTGGCGCAGCTTGCGCCGAGCCAAAACCATTGCGTAGAGCAGCTTCTGAATCTGCGGATAGCGTGTCTTAGTTTCAGACAACACCTCGCTGATGTAGTACACCGGCCGTTGGACGGGCAGAGCATGGCCCTCCTCTTGTCTTTCGACCACGATCACCGCGCTGACCACTTGGGTCGTCGCAGCTACGTACAGATAGAGGTGCTCGCCGTCCGTGGGTGGTGTGAGAATGGGGGTGCGAGTGAGCGACGCCTTCAGCCTTTCGAGGGCTTCTTGGGCTTCGGGGGTCCACGTGAAGCGCTCGGTTTTCCTCAAGAGTCGATACAGGGGTAAGCCTTTCTCGCCGAGATGCGAGATGAACCGGCTGAGGGACGCTAGGCATCCCATGACCCTTTGTACCCCCTTTAGGTCTTGGATCGGTCCCATCCGAGTGATGGCCGAGACTTTTTCAGGGTTGGGCTCGATGCCCCGCTGGGAGACAATGAAACCCAAGAGCATGGCTCGAGGCACCCCGAACACGCACTTCTCGGGGTTGAGTTTTACCCCTTTGGCCCGTAGGCAATCGAATGCGATCTAGAGATCGGTAACCAGGTCATCCGTCTTCCTGAATTTTACAACGATATCGTCGACATATGCCTCTACGCTGCGCCCGAGATGGTCTCCGAAAACGTGGAGCATACACTGCTGGTATGTGGCTCCGGCGTTTCTGAGGCCAAAGGGCATCGTAACGTAGCAGTACATGCCGAAAGGTGTGATAAAAGAAGTCGCGAGCTGGTCGGACTCTTTCATCTTGATTTGGTGGTAACCGGAGTAAGCATCAAGGAAGGACAAAAGTTCACACCCCGCAGTAGAATCTACAATCTGATCAATTCGTGGCAAAGGAAAGGGAACCTTCGGACGTGTCTTATTTAAACTAGTGTAATCTACACACATCCTCCAGTTTCCAGTCTTTTTCTTCACTAATACTGGATTAGCTAGCCACTCGGGATGGAATACCTCTTTGATGAATCCGTCCGCTAGAAGTTTCTGCAACTCCTCGCCGATCGCCCGGCGCTTGAGCTCGTCGAAGCGTCGCAGACGCTGCTTCACCGGCTTAGTGTTGGGTCGGACATCAAGGGAGTGCTCGGCGATCTCCCTCGGTATGCCAGGCATATCCGAGGGGCTCCACGCGAAGATGTCAGCGTTGACGCGGAGAAAATCGACGAGCACCACTTCCTATTTGCCGTCGAGGGTGGCGCTGATCTGCAACGCCTTGTCGTCGGGGTGGCTTGGGTCAAGGGGCACCTTCTTGATACCCTCGGCGGGTTCGAAGCTCCCGACGTGTCGGTGCGTGGAGTCCAAGGCCTCGCTTGCCATTTTGTCGAGGGTGGCTGCGAGGGCCTCGTCCTCCGCTTGAGCCTCCGCGCGCTCAACGTCGCAGTCGTAGGCGTGCTCGAACGAAGAGCCGATGGTGATGACGCCCTTTGGACCCGGCATCTTCAGCTTGAGTTAGGTGTAGTTGGGGATGGCCATGAACTTGGCGTAGCAAGGATGTCCAAGGATGGCATGATAGGATCCTCGAAACCCCACCACCTCAAAAGTGAGTACCTCCTTGCGGAAGTTGGCTGCCGAGCCGAAGCATACAGGCAGATCGATCTGGCCGAGGGGTTGGACACGCTTCCCCGGCGCAACGCCATGGAATGGCGACTTGCTGGGGCGAAGCTTGTCCAGTCCGATCCCCATGAGCTCCAAGGTGTGGGCGTACATGATGTTGAGTCTACTGCCTCCGTCCATGAGCACCTTGGAGAAGCGGGTGTTGCCGATGACGGGATCGACAACGAGCGGATACCGTCCCGGATGCGGGACGTAGTCGGGGTGGTCCTCGCGGTCAAAGGAGATGGTATCCTTCGACCAATCGAGGTAGGATGGCATGGCCATGGTGACGGAGAAGACTTCCCGGCGCTCACGCTTGCGTTGCCGAGAAGTCATGTTCGTCGTTGCCCCTCCAAAGATGAAGAAGGCGTTCTCCACTGGGGGGAAATTGTCATCTCCACCTTTGTCGCCAGCATCCTTCTTCTTGTCTTCGTCGCGATGCGCGATGCGGTTGTAGTATTTCTTGAGCATTTCGCACTGCTCGAGAGTATGATTGACCGGACCCTTGTGGTAAGGGCACGGCTTCTTAAGCATGTCGTCGAACTGGCCACCACCGCCTCGAGGGGGGCCTCGAGGTCCTTGGCGGTCCGGGGCGGCAGCGAAGGCCTCCTCAGAGTCCTCTGCCTGCCCCGACCCGCGCTGGTTCGGTGGGACCGGCTTCTTTCCCTTCCTCCCCCGCTTCTGTTTCTTGGCGGGGGCGTTGGGCTTGACGTTGCTGCCCTCCGCGGGCGCATCGTCCTTGCGCTTGCTCGACTTGTCGTCGAACATGGCACCAACAGCCTCCTCGCCGGCGGCGTAGTTGGTCGCGGCGTCGAACAACTCATTGGTGTTGACGGGTCGGCTTCTCGCAAGCTCGTGCACCAGGTTCCTGCACGTTGTACCCTCGAGGAAAGCGTTGATGACCTCGACGTGGGTGATGCTAGGGAGCTCGGTGCATTGCTTGGAGTAGATAGGCCGCAGCGACGAGTTTTTCGCCGGCCGTCTTCAGTTCCGGAGGTTTGTCGACGTTGTCGTTGGCCAGGATGCGCCCCCGGGCAACACGTCCCGCCGCCTGGGCATGTGCACCACGCGCGGTACGCTGCTGCTCGAGTGCGGTGCGCAGCTCCTGGGTTTGCTGACGCTGCTCGTCGAGCTTGGTTTGAAGCTCCTTGAGCTGTGCCAGCTGTGCTTGCCACGCCGCCGAGCTTGACGAAGAAGAGGGGGCTGCAGGCGGGACCACCGGTTGGATCACCTGCGCGTCTGCCCCGCTGTTCCCGTCATCACCCGGAGCGTTGTCGTCTTGCCCGTCCGCGAGCTGGACCATGAAGCACTCCCGGGCAGGATCGTAATCCCCCTCACTGAGTCTTCGGAGCAGGTGAGGCAGTAAGCCGTCGCCAGCTGGAACGAGCAGAGAGCGTCGGGGTCGCGGACCCCGGAGTAGTCCTCGGCCTCCTCGGCCGTGAAGTTGTTCATGAAGAAGTTGATGTCGTCGGCGATTGAGCTCGCCGTCTCGGGGTAGGATTCGTCAGGAGACGATGCGATGAGGCTGCGGATCGACAGGAGATGATGACCCGGCAGGTCCTCATACTTGGTGAAGTTAGCGCTGGTTGACGACGCGTGGGTGGCAGCGTTGCGCATCCCGAAAGGGAAGGGCGACGGCGAGGTCGAGCCCCCCCTGGGAGACACTGGTGCTGCAGCAGGTGACGGTGCCGGCGCAGATGACGCCGAGGCACGTGATGACGAAGCGGTGGCCCCGTCGGCTGTGATGCTGAGTTGCGACATGCCAGCTTCGACCCATGTGGGGGAGCTGTGGCGTGCCGCATGACGCCGCCCCGCGCGTGCTTTTCGCGAACGCTGACCCGAGCGCCTGTTGCGCCGGGCTGGTGAAGTCGGGGTGACGGGGTTGCGTCCGGGCGAGAGGAGCTACATGAGGTAACCGTTGCCGGTTGCTCTGAACTCGAGGCTCCCGAACCGGATCATGTGTCCCGCTGGGAGCGGATCCGAAACACCCATAGGGTATGGGTTGGATCTGCCCGCCATCCCTGGAAATCAAATTGGGAACAAGAGAGAAAAAATGTCACGCAGCGACCCCCTACCTGGCGCGCCAACTGTCGGTGTCCCGACCCGGGGGCTGGATCCCAACTAGTGAATGCCGCATGTTTCCTCGTCCCAGATGATGATGCAAGAGACAACACAGTAACGCACGGTTTATCCTGGTTCCGGCCGCGGGGCCGTACGTCCAGCGAAGTGGGTGTGCGAGGGCACTGTATTATCTTGCACCCGATGTGCTTGTAGTAGGGGGTACAAGCGAGGCGAGAGAGGGAGGGAAACTCCCAGGTCTCTGCTAGAAGAGGAGTCGGGTATGGCGATGATTGTGAACGTAGGTGACCGTAGTAGCTGAGCCCCAGAAGTGTCTGAACGTCCTCAGAAGCGAGAGAGCGAGAGAGTCTAAAGGAAGCCCGCCTCCTCCTTTTATAGTCACAAGGAGGGCGCGGCGTACATGAGTGGAAGTCGTCGTTTTCCCCCGAATCACGGGGTACAGTGGCCAAATACTGTAGGAAGTACACTGTGGGCATGGCGTCAGGCGTGGCAGTCGTCCTGGATATCGTCCTTGGTCTTGCAGAGATCGCGCCGGCGTTCTGCCAGCCCCTGCAAGTGGCGTGACGGCATTTCGTGGGCCCCGCAGGTCAGGGTCCGGCGTGCTCCAGCGGTGGCATTCTGCGGGCCCCGCAGGTCAAAGTCTTGTGTGCACCAGCAGTAGCGGGGCACGCGGCGGTCCCGGACCCCCTGGTCGGAGTACTGGCGTGCACATTAGGAGGTCCGAGAGGCACGTGGAAGTCTCGGACCCCTCGAGGGGGGTCCGGGGCTCCGGCCGTGGGTGACGGGCATCCCTCTTCGAGGGGTCCGTGGCGACACCGGACCTCCTCCCCAGCAGAAGGTGGACCCGGGGCCGTACGTATGATGAGGTAGAGTCCGGACGGCCGGAGTTGGCAGAATAGTGACGGGAATAGTGCCGAGCCTATCTTGTCCCGCGTCGCAGGTTCCACAGTGCCGCCACAGCGTCCGGGATGGCGGAGCAGTGACCGGAGGTGATGGATGGGACTCCTGTCACAGCTACTGTGGGAATGGCGGCCTGACGCCGCCTGTCCTGAGCACTGTGGAGGAGTGATGGGCATTCAATGCCTCCGTATGGCGAGCGGTTGTGCGGCGGAGCCATTCGTCCCTTGTGCCGAGGGGTGGCCTCGAGCGAGGCGGAGATGACTGACCCGCTCGAGGGTAGATTCGCTACCCTCGAGCGAGGCGGAGACGCGTTGCGCGGTCGAGGTTCCCGAGGGAAGCCCTCGAGCGAGGCGGAGATGAGTGACCCGCTCGAGGGTAGATCCGCTACCCTCGAGCGAGGCGGAGATTGTCCGGCGGGCCTGAGAGGGGTGCGAATGGTCCACATGCTGGGCTTCTTTGAGTCCTTTTCTTTCTTCCAGATTTGGAAGGAGGCCGTGGGCCTTCGTGGGCCCAGTTGCCTTAACATGTGTTTGCGTTTTGAAGTGGTCTGAGTTCCCCAATTAGGGTGTCTCTAATTGTGGTACCCGACAATCTAACAACACGAGCAGGCTGCTGTGCTCACGAAGAACAGGTCAAGAAATCACAGGCGACACGACCTAACAAAAACTGCTCGTGCCGAACCCGCGTTGCTGGAGCCATTTGCCACTAATTCCAAGATCTCGAATCAGTCTAACCTATTGGCTCCGAGCTAGAAATTCGAGCTCAATTTTCAAACACAGCTCTATCTAATCCACCCATGCCGGGATCGCTCATCAACAACGGAGCTCAATTTTCAGCGCCAAGTTTACGTTTGGGCAGCATTTTTTTAATATGACTACTTCCTACCTGTTTTGAAATGTAAGATACTTTGATTTATCCTAAATCAAATTGTTCTAAGTTAATTAATTTTATAGAAAAAATAACGTGTAGAATGTTAAATGAGAATATATATTCATAATTTATTTATTCGATGTGTTAGATGTTAATATTATTCTTTATAAATTAAATCAAATTTGGTTTACTACTTAGAATAAAAAGATATTTTATATTTTAGGATGGAAGGAGTACAGTAGAAGAGTGATAGACTAGGAACGTGCCCGAACCCGTAACATGACTCTGGAACGTGACAGAAATCCTGCGCACGGGTACGTGTAGCAGGGGCGGCAGCGGCCGTGCTAAGTATGGAAGAAGCATCAAGTGAAGTCAACGAACCCGTAACATAATTTTGGAACGTGACAGAAATTCTGCGCACGGGTACGTGTAGCAGGGGCGGCAGCGGCCGTGCTAAGTATGGAAGAAGCATCAAGTGAAGTCAACGAACCCGTAACATGACTCTGGAACGTGACAGAAATCCTACGCACGGGTATGTGTAGCGGGGGCGGCAGCGGCAGCGGCAGCGGCCGTGCTAAATATGGAAGAAGCATCAAGTGAAGTCAATGAATGTCCCCCACGCCAGCCGAGCCTGGGCCCTGAACCAACATGCACACACCCTTATCCTCACGTTTAATTTATAGTAGTTCATTATACATTTAGGAAAAAAAAGCATGAACAAGTAGTCCATCCTGCTCAGTGCTCACCACCTGATCACTTGCAACTCGGTCCCGATCCACCGAGAGACGTCCGGGTGCCAGCCAGCAGGAACGAAAAAAGAACTCGCGTCAGTTCGGCACGGATCGGGGCGGACTAACCGTCGGCTTAGAATCTAGGTTTGTGAGATCTGGCCGCCGCGAATGATTGGTGTTTGGTCGGGTAACGCGCGCGCGCGGATAAGCACGGGAATCATCGTCATCGACCGACCGGGGCTTTCAGGGGATTCCGGCCTGGCCTGTTGGATTGGTTGGTAACGCGATGGCCATGTTTAGTTTCCAAAAAAAAAATTTACACACTACCCGTCAAATCAAATCTCTATGCATGGAGTATTAAATATAGTTGAAAAATAACTAATTATACAGTCTAACTGATTAGCACGAGCTGAATCTTTTAATCCTAATATATCTACAATTAGGTATTATTTGTCAAATAACAATAAAATATGCTACAATATCAAAACTTAAATTTTTTCGACCATGAATTGCCGAGCAGAGCTGAAGTAGAGAATCGCCGTGATGACGCGAGCAGCAGCACTGCAGCAGGGCCAGGGTCTGCCGGGTGCTAAACATGCCGGGTGCTAAACATGGGGGCAGTTCTCTGGGGCTGGCCGGCGACCTACTAGCTCTGAGCCTGTCCCTGGGAGAGACTGACCACTACGAGTGCAGGTAGTAGTCGTACAAGCATGGCATTAAAGGCTTCTGGGCGGCCAAGCTTTTGTTTAGTAGCATAAAAATCAAACATGTAAAACACTGTAACACTTTTATTTATATTTAATAATTATTATTTTGTCATGTATTAACTAGCCTCAAAAAATCCATCTCGCAAATTACAGATAAATTATATAATTAATTATTTTATTTAACTATATTTAATATTTCATGCATGCATTTAAAGATTCGATGTGATAAAAAATCTTGTAAAATTTTAGAATTTTGAAGGAAAGTCGACCAGAACAAGAACCCCAGAAGCGAAGATACTGGCAGCAGCAGCAGCGTGCCCAGCTGATCTCGGCCGCAGTAGCGTAAAGAAGAGGAAGCTTTCCTTTTACGGCTACCGAATCACTCGCCGCCGTTTTGACGGCGGCGGCCCAATCCGCGCCTCCCATTCCAGTTCCAGGCAGTCTACTTTACGCTGTGGGGAGTATAAAATACTCCGCCATCACCACGCCCCAGCTGCGCGGCAGCGGAAGCCGCCTCCTCCCTCCTCCCGACCTGCTCTGCTCTGCTCCCCCTGCCCAGATCTCCACGCCGCGCCGCCGTTCCCCCACCCCATGGAGCACGACGCCGAGGCGCGCCGCGGGTTCGCCAGGATGGGCTTCGGGTTCGTGCTCCTCCTCGCCTCGGGGTTTTCACGCCACCAAGGCTGGAGCTTTTCGTCCGAGCCTGACGGCCTCTTTCCGCTGTAGGTGCAAGCACTACCGGAGGAGGTGCCGGATCCGCGCGCCCTGCTGCGGCGACGTCTTCCACTGCCGCCATTGCCACAACGAGTCCACGGTGCCGTCCTCCCCCTCCCCTCCCCTCCCCCTCCGTCTCCTGCTCATCTGCTTCTTCCATTCACGAGCGACGCCTGAGGCGCTGACGTCTCTTGCTCTGTTTTCTGCTCTGCTTTGCTTTCTTGTTCTCGGTCCGCGTCATTGGATTGGATCGGATTGGGCGCAGAAAGACGGGCACGAGCTCGACCGCCACGCCGTCCAATCGGTCACCTTCTTTACTACATAAACTACTCCTTCCTCTGCTCCCGATGCTACCCTGTTTCTTCTTGGGTTGACTTCTCCTCCTCGCCTTGCAGGTCATCTGCCTTGTTTGCGACACCGAGCAGCCGGTTAGTTTTTTTTCTCTCCAATTAGACCAGTCATGAACTCAGGCTACTAGTATGGAACTGGGCGTCTCATTGAGTCATTGGCATGTGGGACTGGACTGGACTGGATCCGTGTTGTGGGTTGTGGCAGCGTCGCAACGGCAAACCAAGAATTTTCTCTACGAATCCAGGAGATTCATTTTTTTTTTGTCATTTTTTCCTTCCTGTTTTTCAGGTTGCCCAGGTGTGCTGCAACTGCGGAGTTTGCATGGGCGAGTACTTCTGCAGGACGTGCAAGTTCTTCGACGACGATGTGAGATGGTTTTTTTTTCAGACGCTACCATTGGTAGATTATTTCGGCCGATCACTGGTTGGTTGTTGATGGGATGATGCTGTTTCGTAGGTTGACAAGGAGCACTACCATTGCAAAGACTGCGGCATCTGCAGGTGCGTCTCCACTTTCCACGTAGGGATCTGAATTGCTGTGTGAACTGTGATTCTGGACGACTTCAGTTTAGCTGTTTTTGATTTGGGATACAATATCATTTGAAAGTGATAAGAAACGTGGTTTACTTGGAATCTTTGAAATAATATTTCCAATTTCAAAGTTACTAAGCTGACTGAAAGTTTCGACAGAGTTGGAGGGAGGGAAAACTTCTTCCACTGCGAGAAGTGCGGTAAGCAATTCTTCTGCATCTCCCCATCCTCTGAACCCAGTCTCCTCCTGTTTCTTGATTCTTGCGTTTCTGCCATCAGGATCGTGCTACTCGACGACCCTGCGGGAGAAGCACTGCTGCATCGAGAACTCGATGAAGAACAACTGCCCCATCTGCTACGAGGTGTGTCCGTCTGCCGCTGCTCCATGCTCTCTCTGTCTCACCGAAACTGAAACGAACCTCTGCTGATCATGTGGAAACTGTACTCTTCTTGCAAGGCAGTACCTGTTTGATTCGTTGCGGGAGACGTCGGTGCTCCGGTGTGGGCACACGATGCACCTGCAGTGCTTCCACGAGATGTTGAAGCACGACAAGTAAGCGCCCATGCTGCTTTACTGGCATCTCTCTCTTTCGTGTGAGCTTGATTTTCCTAGCTAGCTAGATAATGCTATCCATGATGTAGGTTCTCTTGTCCCATATGCTCGACGTCTATCTTCGACATGGACAAGTTCCTGAGGGCCCTGGATGCAGAGGTGCGCAGATCTCTCAGCAAAGTTCTCAGCATGTTCCATGGACCATGGGCAAGAAACGATTGTGATTTCCGATCTAGAACTTAACATTTTCCCTCTCTAATTTGCACCAAAGAGTCTGGAGAAAACTGGTATCAACACATAAAGATTAAGGAATCGTAGCCGATTACTGCAAGTACATACGGCAAATGTTGCAGTAGTTATGCCAATCAGAAAGGTCTCTTTGCCTGAATACTGAAAGTGCTTTGCTTCGCTCTCTGCAGATGGAAGCAAGCTACTGTTACATGGGAAAGGTCAGTGCCTAACTGCTACGCTGACATGACCAAACCTTCTGTCTCCCAACACCACTGGACCCCATCTGTTCTGCACTTCTGCTCTCTTGTTCTTCTGAATAGAGTGTTTACTCGTACAAAATTCAGGCCATTTATCTGTAACCAAATTCAGATACTGGAAAGCGGCTGCGAAGTAGCTAGTACCACGCTGATGGTTTCGCTCGTGCTTTGCGCAGGGATGGGTCGTGTGCTACGACTGCTGGGACACGACGCAGGTCTTCTCCGGCGTCACGGGACACAAGTGCTGCCACTGCCAGTCGCACAACACCTGCAGGGTCGCTCCCCCCGTCCTCCCGTAGCCAGCGGGTCTCGACAGATTATTGTTCTGGATTCATCCGTCGATCTCTACCTATACGAGTCAGCGGCGAAGATACACACAGTATCATTATAGCTTCCATACTCTTCCATGTATTCTATTCCAGTCCAAGATGAACTGCGGCATGTTCGTCTCACTGCACAATTAATACTCTTCCATGTATTCTATTCCAGTCCAAGATGAACTGCGGCATGTTCGTCTCACTGCACAATTAATACGCAGAGTCCGACTCACGACGCATTTGTACCGCAAAGAAGGTTCTTGTCACAGCAATTTTGGTGTCGCTCAAAATTTTGATGCTAAACGAGCCAAGCCCACAAATTTTTATTATGTTTTTGATAATTTACTTTCTCTTAAGGTGCACCTCCATTTAATATTATACTCTAGACCCGTCCCTGATCTGATTATTTATCGAGTCGGATCGGAGTTGGATCGGATTTGGATCAGGTCAAAAAAAATCAGGTACTTTTTTACAGCAGTACGCGGCTCGACTCCACCATCGGGCTGGATTTTTGGGTCAAGCTTGACACAACACATGGGGGGTCAGATCGGATCAAACTTGGGTTGGGTTTTATGAGTCGAAAATTTTGATATGAGCCTAGCCCACGCATTAATTGGGTCGGATCTTTTTTCAAACAGGTCGGATAGCCTATCATACAGGTATATCCCTGAGACCCTGACCGAGTAATATCTGTGCAACGATAATGGTGTGCCAGATTTACATCGGTGAGGAACCAAAATCGAGTATAAGAGAAACTCAATAAATCAGAGTAAAATTCTTCTCTGAAAGAGTTCGTAGCCTTTTCGTAGCCTAGTGGTTACAAGAGTCTCGGTAGCACACCAGTTCCTGAGTTCGACTCACCATAGAAACGAATATTCTAGAATTTAATGGCGTTGTGCTTTCGGTGATAGCTGAAGAATACTCATTAGATTTGCGTTCGTATGTCCGTAGCGGTAGTTATGCGTGGTTGTAATGTATAATCCAAAAAAGTAAAATTTTATTTTTTATTGATAAAGTGCAGTTCTACACTTTATATATATACGCCGTGTTTGGTTAGGGTTGAAAAAAATTTCGCGAATTTTTTTTAACCTTTGACCACTAATTTAGAATATTAAATAAAGTCTAATTACAAAACCACATGTAGGACCCCTGGTAAATTCTCGAGATCAATCTAATAAAGCCTTTGGCCGTATGATTAGAGGATAGTTGCTGTAGTATCACTGTAGCAAATCATGAATTAATTTCCGTCATTAGATTCATCTCGAAAAATTATACCCATCCGTAAAAATTTTCGCAAATAAACTTCGTTTAGTACTCCATACATGCATTCATTTTTTTGTGAAAAAAATTTCGTGCTGTTAACCAAACGCGGCCATAAAGTGAAAAGACAGCGCCTACAAACACTGCGTTCGGCAGGCTGGAGCTGGAGGGTGGAGCTGGAATGGTGTGAGAGAGTGAAATATTGTTGGGCTGGTGGCTAGAGTGGTGTGAGAGGAAAATACTGTTGGGCTGGAGCTGGAGCTGGCTGCCGATCGGAGTGAAAGTCTGCTATGAATTCGTTCCTGGGCCCATGCTGGACGGCTTACCCCATCATCCCCATCCAAAACATCTGATTTGTTGGGCCTAAAGCTTCTGCGGGCCGTTGCGCCCCATACAAATTCGAGTAAATTCCCTATATGCCATTGTAAAATTGAGATGATCTCTTATGTGCCATTGAAAATTAGCTGATCCCTTCTATGCCATCGTTTTTAATTTTCCATCCCCTCAATGCCATTGCTGTTAACTCTCCCTAACAGATCCGTTAAAGCTTATGGCGAAAAGACCAAAATACCCCTCCGTCACCTTATCCCCCGAGCGCACACCCCCCTCCCGTCCCCGACGCCAATCCCCCCCTCCCGTCCCCGAACCCAAGCGAGGGCGCGCCGGTGCGGAGGCGAAGCAGGCGCGGCTTCCTCGCGCGGGCCCTGCGGCGCGCGCTTCCCTCCCTCGCGCAGGCCGCGCGTGCCCCTCGCGCGGGCGCGGGCGCTGGGGGGCGCTAGGCCGCGCGTGGCGGGCGGCTGCTGGAGCTGCGGGCGGCGCGCAGAAGCCGCTGGAGCTGCGGGCGGCGCGCAGAAGCGGGAGTGGCAGGCGCGGCCAGCAGCTGCGCACGCAAGGGGAGGCCCGTGCAGCCGCGCGTGGAGGGGCCTCGCCGTCAGCAGATCCGCCCCGTCGTGAGCTCCCTGTGGCGCGCGGGACGGCTTCACCCCGTCTTCCATCGAGGAGGCCACCGGCATCTCCGGTGTCGAGCAGAACTGCCTCGTCGTCGCCTCGCAGGTGCGCGACTCGCTCCTCAGCGAGACCGCCGCCTTCCCGCCCGACCTGGTCCCCTACTTCGACTCCCTCGGCGGGCCCGAGCTGCTCTACCAGCTCCGCTTCCTCAACGCACGCCAGCGCGCCGACGCCGCCAAGCACTCCATTGACCACCGCCTTGAGCCCAAGGGCGTGCGGGAGCTCGCGCGCTCCATGAAGGACTTCCCGCGGCGCCGCGGGGTCGACGACGGGTGGGAGGACTTCGACGGGGCCTCCCCCGGCGACTGCCTCGCCTTCGCCCGCTTCCGACCGACCCTGCCAGGGCGCGCGTCGAGCTCGAGATGGAGCGCGCGAGGAAGAAGGCCGCCGGAGAGGAGGTGGAGGAGGAGGACGACGCCGCCGCGGCTCGCCCAGCCGTCAACGTGGTGCGGCTCCAGTACGGCGAGGTCGCCGAGGCTACCACCGTGTTGCTGCTGCCGGTGGTGCGCGATACGGACGGCGTCGCCGCCATGGAGGCCGCCCCCAGGCGGACCAAGACGGACGTGGACCTCGGCATCGTCGAGGTGGACAAGGCGTGGGCGCGGTGGGCCGTCGTGCCCGGATGGGGCCCGTCACCGCGGCAGCGGAGGAGGTGGTCGTGGTCGAGCTGGCCGACGGGCGCAAGCTGCCGTGGCGGACGGCGGAGGAGGAGCCGGTGCTGGTCATCGCCAACCGGAGCCAGAAGGAGGTGGCGGAGAAGGGGCTTTACATCCTCGAGAAGGAAGGCCGGCTTGTGGTGGAGAGAGGGAGAAAGCTGGCTGAGCAGGGCATCACCACTGGCTGAGCAGGGCATCACCACTGCCGCTGCCAAGCACTCCACTGGTTGCTTGTAACGATGCATGTTTGGGCATCAAAAATTAGTTGTATGAACAGCACTGGCAGCTTGCAATGAATTTTATATATTTGACATCTCTCTATATGGTTTGTTCGATCATTATGTTTGCCTTCTATCTCCTGATAAAATAACTAGATCAATATATACTGTTCTTGTTTCTAATGGCATGGGAGGAATGAAGGTAAGAAATATGCTTCATCCTACATAGGGGTATTTTGGTCTTTTCGCCATAAGCTTTAACGGATCTGTTAGGGAGAGTTAACAGCAATGGCATTGAGGGGATGGAAAATTAAAAATGATGGCATAGAAGGGATCAGCTAATTTTCAATAGCACATAAAGAATCATCTTAATTTTACAATGGCATACAGGGAATTTACTATGCAAATTCTCCCCACTGCGGCCCGAGAACGGTGGCGCACGTTTCCCAGTTTCCCGTCGCTTCCCTTCATCTCTCGATGCCTCGTTGTGGCCAAATGTGGAGTCTAGGCGCTTGGTCCCCCCGGTCTTGGCGCCATGGCAGCAAGCTGGCAAGTGACAGCGACCCCTCCGTCCTTCCGAGTCCTGTCGCTGTCCCCGCTCATAAACCGGGCGACGACTATGGCGGGGATGGGGATTTCCCGTTTCGATTGTCCTTCCTCTGCATCTGGTATAGGAATTATTTAAGCTTTCTTTCTTTCACCCACGTTTCTACCCTTCCCATTTTTCTTGTTCCTCCAGCCTTCTTGCTGCCGCGGCTTGGTTGGTTTTCTGGATCGGGGCGTCTTTGCGCCGGGCGTGCTCCCGCCGGCGAGGCCAAGTTCAAGTTCAATCCGTTGGGCGCCTTCCGTTGCGCCTGACGGTGATCTTATACCCGGGCCACATGGATAGGCGGAGACGCGCCGTCGAATCGGCGGCGCCGGCGGCAGTTATGGTGCTCTTGCTGCTCTCCGCCGCTCCTCCTGGGGGAGCAAGGAGAGGTGCGTCGATTCGTCACACGCGAGTCAAATTCCTGATGAAGCCCATCGCATCAGGTTCTGATGAGTTGTTTTGTTCCCAGATTGGGGTTGGGGTTTGCCTCCCCCCTCGTCATCAGACGGGATCACTGAGCCCAACACAAGTAAGTAACTAGGCATTCTAAATCATCAGTATCTTGGTAGTGATTGTTAATGGTAAATAAGACTTTGGATTGGGTTTCTTACTATCACTGCCTTGTGTAAACCAAGTGCTCTGATTATCACAGAACCCGATGTCAAGAACAATGGACAGAGTTTTGTTTTTAACTATACTCTGGCCAAGGCTATTGTGGAATATGCTTCAGCTGTAAGCTATCCCCCCTCCCCTTCATTTTAGCTGATTGTCATATGTACTACTAGATTTCTATATCATTTCCCCATCATCTTTTCCTTTCAATTCCCAAGAGTCAGCAACACCTTTTGTTTTTTTACTTACTATCATTTATCTAATATTAGTTTTTCAGTTTTGTATTTTGATATTATCGTAAAGAGACCTACTTTCTTTTTCTGGGATACAGGTATATATGACAGACCTAACGGCTCTATATACATGGACATGCTCAAGATGCAACGACTTGACTCGAGTATGGTGTTTAGTAATAGTTTAATGTAATTTGTTTCAGTTTAAGAACAACAAATATGCCCTTTTCACTGACTTTATTGTGGGTCCCTTTTTACAAAACAGGGCTTTAAGATGACATGTATAATTGTTGATGTCCAGAATTGCCTGCAGGTCTCTATGCTACTACCTTTCCATTATATTGTTCACAGTATTTTTACAGTCAATTTCATTGGAATAAAAATAAGCATCTGGTGACTGACCATCTAATCTGGCAGGCATTCGTCGGTGTCGATCACAAACTCAATGCTATCATTGTTGCGATAAGGGGAACTCAAGAGAACAGGTTCTGAAATAATTGGCATACCTCTATTGATCTTTTTTTTTTAGTTTCTTGGTGTTGCAATCTCATAATGTCCCACTTTTTAAATCTCCTGATCAGCATACAGAATTGGATTAAGGACATGATATGGAAGCAGGTTAATCTCAATTATCCAAACATGCCCAATGCTAAGGTTTCTGCTATCAACCATTTGATATAAATATACTTCTTTTTAAGAGTATGACACGCCTTAATTTTCATCCTTTTTTTCTAATGAGATTTCTGCTCTGGTTAAAGGTCCACACCGGGTTTTACTCTTCTTACAATAATACACTTTTACGTCCAGCCATCACGAATGCGGTTCGCAAGGCAAGGAAGTTACATGGAGCTAGTGACATAATTGTAACAGGGCACTCGATGGGAGGAGCAATCGCTTCTTTTTGTGCGCTTGATCTTGCTGTAAGTGACCCTCAAATACTAAATCTATATTTATTGGCACAAGGGACTACCATCATTGAATATAAACTATTTTGTTCATGATCTCTGAAACGACTCCAACATTTACAGATCCGCTTTGGAAGTAACAATGTTCATCTGATGACCTTTGGGCAGCCGCGTGTTGGCAATGCTGCTTTTGCCTCCTACTTTGCCAAATATGTGCCAAACACAATCAGAATTACACATGAACGTGATATTGTGCCTCATTTGCCCCCTTATTTCTTCTTCCTCCCACAACTGACGTACCGGCACTTCCCTAGAGAGGTATGTCCCTGCATAAACCTTGGAAGTGTTCTGTGCTGAGCGCCTGATCACTAAACATTTGACCAAATTCTTGTATTTGTTGTGCTGTCTGGATTAAACTAACTCGATGACGATGTGTTTTTAGGTTCACGTGCTTTGTAGCATATAACTTTGTTCTTCTTTGGGCTTGGTAGCATTGTGAAAACTAGTTACTTCCGGAATGATATGGGTGTCATAGTATATAATGACAGTTACTAATTTTTTGGTTCCTTAATGAATTGTAATAAAGTAAATTATCATTCTTTGTTTTGGAGTGGATTAAATTGCCACTTTGATAGGTCTATACGAATGATATGGGTGTCATAGTATATAATGACAGTTACTAATTTTTTGGTTCCTTAATGAATTGTAATAAAGTAAATTATCATTCTTTGTTTTGGAGTGGATTAAATTGCCACTTTGATAGGTCTATACGAAGAACCAGTATATGATGTTCTGGCTTGCATCTTAGCTGAACTGAATTCTGAAATGTTTCCTAACTCCAACATTCACATCTTTTCAACCTCATCCAAAAATTTCAAATGTATTAGGTGTGGGAACATGAAGTTAATGGCAATACAACCTTTCAAGTCTGCGATGGCAGTGGTGAAGATCCAAACTGTTGTAGGTGGGAATCTGTTTTCTGTGGGACCTGGTAGCTTCAATTTGTTGCTGCCCAGCTCAACATCTATTCTTATGCCTCTGTTTTTTTTTCTCTCCAGGAGTGTGCTTGTGCTGTTTTGTAGCGCTTCTGATCATTTGACCTACATGGGAGTTAAGATAGTAGCTGACGACTGGAGCACCTGCAGAATCGTCCTGGGGCGAAGCGCTGAGCAACTCCAAATGAATCTTGCCAGCAACATTTTTACGTCTGGGCGCTCCATTGACGTTGTCATTGCAGATGATAGCGTGCAGGTTGATTGATGCAGTTCAGGCTAGTCATGTATATATATATAAGCTGTTGCGTTTTTCAGAGCAAAGGAAATATTCGTTCCATTTTGCTCTGTGGTTCTCATGTATAGCTAATAGCTTGTGAATGTAAGCCCTGTACAGAAAACTGAATGCCTGAATTTCTGCAAGTGTACTGTATGCTGTGCCTGAGATGTGAATGCCAACACCTGTCTGTCATTTAACTTTTTAAGTACTTATAGATGCTAATCTATTTTTTATAAATTTGATTAGAGCTAGAGAATTTTAACTTAGGACAAAACTAAAATGATCTATATATTTTAAAACATAATACATTATTATGTGACGGGCGTAACCAAGGGGTATGCCACATGGGCCATTGCATACCCAAAGATCTAGCCAAGCCCATGTACTAGACTTGCCTCTGTAGTACTCTTATTACTATCCGCCGTGGGGAGGGGGGAGGGAGCGACGAGAGCGTTCGGGCGCTCCCTGGACGACACGTGCCGGGGAGACGGCGCACGATGCGGGCCGTGGAATCGGCGTCCTCTGCTGCGCGCTGGCCCCATGCGGCGCTGGCCCCATGCGGCTCCTCGATTCTTTGCTCTGTCGTTTCGCCGAAGCAGTGCGTCACCCTCGTCTCCTCGCCCTCTGCATGTGGACCTGCCTGCTGCCGCACCGCCTCCGCTACGCGTGTGGGCCTTGCCTGCAGCTTGCGCCGCTCGCTCACTCCCCTGGCAGTCTGCGCGGGCTGGCTTGCCGCGCCGGCGCCGGTCGCCGCGACGCCCTGCGCGCGGCGCCGAGCACGCGCCGTTTCCCGTGCGGCCTGGCCGCCGGCCGCCGCCTGCCCGCCGGCCGCCGCCGAGCCGAACAGCCCGAGCTAAGCTGAGCGCCGCCGAGCCGAGCTGAGCGCGACGCCGAGCACGCGTCGTTTGCCGCGCCGCTGGCCGCCGACCGCCGGCTGCCGCCGAGCCGAGCAGCCTGAGCTAAGCTGAGCGCCGCCGCCGAGCAAAACATCACTGCCGCCGCGCCTCGCTTTCCCATCTTCTCCTCCCTTCCCCCTGCCCAAGAATCCTCAGTCCGTGACAGTCTCGCACTTGCCTTCGCCTCGGTCGACCATGGCGCTCCAAGTGGCGATGTCCTTCCTCCCCTCGGCCCTCTCCGCGCGCAAGGAGGTGAGCCGAGCGCCGGAGCTCTATTTCTTCGTGCACGCGTTTCCCCCAGTCGGCGAGCACCCCGGCCGCGGCCGCGGTGAGTGAATTGTTGTTGCGTCCGGTGGTGCTGACTGCGGTTGCAATTCTGGTGCGGCGGTGCTGACTGCGGTTGCAATGCTGGTGCGGCGTGCAGGGGTTGGTGAAGGACTCGGCGTTCCTGGGTGTTCGTCTCGCGGATGGCCTCAAGCTGGAGACCACCGCTCTAGGCCGACGCTCACCCCGAGTTGAGCTGAGCGCCGCCGCCGCCCGCAGTGCTCGCCTAGGGGTTGGGATTTGGGAATTGGGAGCTCGAGCTTGGAGGCAGTGAGGGAGGTAGGGGGCGACGGGCTGGGGTAGGGTGGGGTGGGGGTCGGGCATGGCAGGGGTGGGGGCGTGTTGGGAGGGGGGCAATGTGGGCCGGTTGATGGGAGAAGTTGGACTGATTTTTCAGCCTGTTAAGCTATTATGCTGTTTTTTTATTTTTTCCTTCATATACATGCTGAATACCAATGATACATAGTGGGCCCGCCTCTATCAAGGAGGACTTGGCGTTATATGCAACAGCCAGCCCATTCCACACCCTCCAGTATACTTCTCTTCTACTCTATACACATACGTAACCATCAATCCATCTACCATTTTGCTCCTTATTTCCCAGTACACAAGCATAGCAAGAGCCCAACCCGCAAGCACCTGACGGCCCACAAACATACTCCGATCCAAACAAAATAGAAAACTTCAGCCCACTGTCGTGATATCCGGGTGAGCGCGGCGTAGCGCGCTGCTAACCTAGTTTCTCCTATTCGGCGGCCAATACTCTTGGAGCTTTTTTCTCTCACCTCCTGTTTTACCAGCCAAGTTCTCCTCTGACAGCCACGTCGATGTGATTCACATCTGCACTCTCCTGCAATCTCTACCGTTCTTCTTTGTCTTCTCCCACACAAATGGAAGAGTAGATCTAGACAATTAGACATCTGGTTATTTCTTTTAGGGAGAAGACATCTAGTCATCTTATATCATGTAAATAGAAATTATTAGGTTACAATTGATGTGAGTGTGCTATTTAAATGTGATGACATTATATGTGAGATTGAACTGCAAATACATTGCCATGAATTGTGTTCCTTGATCGCGTGAAGGTATTTTTAAAAATGACTGAAATTTAATTTATTCTAGCTCATTGAAGTCATGTCTCAATTCAAGTACACGAGTTGGTAGAATTGATCCATTGCATTCTTTTAGTAGGATTAATATGAAGAGGAGTGAAGACATCACATCTCTTTTTTTCTTAAAAAACATGCACCAATGTTATTTAAGATATTATAAGATCTTTTAAGTATATTATCATACTTTTAGTCATTTTATATTCATATATACCAAATTGTTAGATGAATTTAGAGTTGCTTATCGAATCGTTAATTATACTTTATATAGGGTACGATTTTTACAGCATACCCTTGTCAAAATCCTAGGTCCGCCACTGTTATGTGTAGTTTTTCATGTTATATGGTTTGGAGAGAATATATATGATTTTCACTTGGGATGGTACTCCGAACTGCATGGAGGATCTTGTGACCAGCGGCCTTGCTGAGTTGATACGCAGGGCCGGCTCTACAATTTCAAGGGCCCTTAGGCGAGTAAGAAGATAATTAAGAACTGTTAAACTAATTTTTAGTATCAAAATCACAGTTGCAATTTATGTATAGCTCCTAAAGTATAACAATAATGTAACAAAAAACTAAAAATAATAACCATTATGACTACCTCAAATAAAAAACATAATGATTATTGTGACCGTGTGCATATCTATTGTCCACCGTCCTTGCCGTTGCCGGTCGCCGAGTAAAGAGAATCAGATCGGTGTCAGCATCTCCTCTTCTTAGCCAGAACCGAGACTAGTGCGAGCGCGTGAGTAGGGTGCCAGGGTCGCCCCGCGGTAGGAAACAAAAACGAAACTTCGAAGCGTGACTGTGCTATGCCGATGGTTATATTACAAGCAGGAAGAATTCTCTTTGGCTGTATGTCATGGTTAAAGGTGATAAAGAATCTCAAATTTTAGCCTAAATAATTCAAGGACCGAACCCTAAAGGAACCAAACTCTTATCTTATTCAAATTTGAACTAAAAATATATATGAATCAACTTGGATTGTGAGCACTAGGACCATGATCGGTTACTATCCTAAGGGCAGCCACAATGTTGTAGAAAAGGTGACCGTAAGCATTGTGGAACTGGCCATATGCTCGGCAACAACAAATGCCCACGTGAAGCTTACGGCCGACCACAGCGGAATAAAGTAATCAGCTTCGTCTGGCCTCTTCTCTCTCCCATGTGTCTCGCCCCTTCTCTTGCCCACCGTGGTTGGATAAGATGGTTTCTTTTGTTTGAACATGGGGCCCAGACTCTGGCAGCACATTGTGGCAAGGGACATAACTAATGTCTACGGTCAATTGGGTCACAACCATTGCCCTTGCCCTAGCTCATGGCCTCATAAGGCGGTTTACGGAAAATTATATATACTAACTAGCTATATAATCTTGGGCCCCCTAGCTTCATGGGCCACCGGCGGTCGCACCGCCTGCCCCTCCCCTAGAGCCGCCCCTGTTGATTTGCTAATAGAAAGCTCTTTTCTTTGAAAAAAAGAGATCATGACATGGAGGCAAATTAAGCATAAATGTGACCTTCATACGGAATTTACGAAATTGATGCATGCTGGAAAGGTTCACCAATTTTCACCTCTAGTCAACTCTATTTCTCTCTAGATTTTAGTGCTGCTGGAAATTAAATACGTAATACGGTGTCCACCAAACAAAGTACTAGCGGATATTGCAACATTGGAGCTGCGAAAGGTGTGCCATGGGACTTCTCAACTTTGCTCCACACATACATACTTTTACTAAACATAATATTGTATATTTTTATAATGTGTTTGTTGTGGAGTGAATATTTTGAGGATTGCAGGAAATAAATACTATATTTGATCATGACATTATCATTTTGATTCTACATTATTGAGTTCATTTTTCTATTGTTTACTTGAATATATTTGTTTCAAGTCATTGCAGTGTACGTAGGCATATATGAGTGGGAAAATTGCACGCGTGTATGCTAACAAGTACTGACCGGTTTTTTCCCAAAGACCCAACACATTATTGCTGGATTGTAATAAATGGTCGAGGGTAAATATATTTTCAAATGAAAAAATGAAATATATAAACTTTAAAGTAGCCTTACCAACCATTAGCTACTTGTAAACTATAACAAATAGTACTAGTTATTAATCTTTGTCATACTGATGATTCTAACGAGGTATGATCTGCCACGGACCGAGTTTAATTTGGTGCAAACATATATTCCAGCACTATGTGGGCAATCAGGATTATTAGGGTCATGATGATTAATTATTGATGAACAAGTGTTAGCTGATCGACCCTATGTAGATTCTACAAAGATTAAATTCGATGTCGATCATATCATAGCCAGATCGCCCCGGCAGAACGGAGCATCGGCACGAGCTGGCCGGCGAGGTGGAGCGACATGACCGCCTCCATGGGCCCGACGTAGGCGCCGCCGATGAACACGGCCGGCACGACGGGCGCGGGTCCGCCGCCGTGGCCGCTCCGGCGACCGGCGCCGATGCCGGCGAGCGCGCGCTCAATCTCTCCGCCGCGGGGGTCCTCATCGAGCTCGTGCACCGCGGGGCTGGCGCCCAGCCCGCGGAGGAGCCGCTTCACGGCGTGGCACATGCCGCAAGAGCTCACGCTGAACACCACCACCGCGCTCTCCGAGGCCAGCCTCGCCACCACCGCTTCCATGAGTGCTGCGTGCGTACACTTCCAATTGGCTATACCTAGCTAGCTAGCTAGCTAGGCTGGGCTGGGCTAGCAAAGGGGGGCGATCAAGCTCAGGAGTGAAGTGAGCTGAGCTGGAGGGGTGAAACTGAAGTGGGAACGCATGGAGTTCATTGACATGCATATATATAGAACCTTGCGCTAGCTTATGCTAAGATTTTGGATTGATTCCTCTTCCACAAGGAGAAGCCGGAACATTTTCCATTACCTAAAAACAAAAGTTATAGCATTCTATGCCAATGAAAACTTGGCATTATTAATTGTTTTTACTTTTTTGACATGCATGATCGCGTGATGTCCATTAGCACACACTACCTAGCTCATACTCGATCGGCTAACGAGAGAGGCTGCATGGAAATCGATATCTATGCGTCTGGTCGACAGCTATTCACCACTTGGCAAGTGCTAAGATGAACCTGCTTCTGCCTATCTAGCCCGGTGACGACAAGGGACAAGCTAAGGGTCGTACGCTGGTCATACTAATGCGACCAAGCCTCTGCTCGAAGGGACAAGTAGTGCGGCAGTTTCAACTTTTTCACACATTTATGAGGTCCTAGCTAGCTATAGCTACGCTCTTTCTTGAGAGCGAGAACAAAATCCATCCTTTTTACCCCAAAAGTTATTTGGTGTCAAAATTTGTATTCCACCACATTTTTCACAACTTGGCACATACAACAGCCACGAAATCGGTTACTTTTTCTTGTATATATATGTAGGAAAAATTAAAGCTAGCTAGTCGATTCGATCCATAGGCGCCGTTAGCCAGACACTTTGATGTTTCTCACAAGTTGAGAACGAGAGGCAGCTAATGGTTTTCGCTTCCCAGGAATCACGATTGAAGGAGAAAGTTAGCGGCAATTTGGCACACATAGATGCGTGATCGGTAGCATTGTTTGCTGTCGTATGCGACCTTGGTTATTACATTTTTAGATAATGGAAACGAATTCCGGTCTCTGCAAAGTGTACAAAGTCTAATGATTATTACAAATTATAGCAGTTCATTGGCTAACTGGGGGAATGAACAAAGAGAAAATAATCTAAACCAATCCTAAGGTTATGCTTCCACCCGTGATTGGCTGTCTTCAAGGCGACGGCCTCCAATGCAAGACTCGCTCTTCAAAACATCATCTTTATCGTATCTTTATGCTGCAGTTGTGCGGTTGCGCCCATCCTTGGTTATTACATATACATATATAATGCAATTAGCAATCCACATCTTTTATGCAAAGTGACGCTGCATAATGGATTCCGATCCATCGGTCAGTACCAAAACTAAAACTAAAATGAATATTACCCTTGTTTTCCAATTTCCACAGGCGTATGTAGATTTGTAACACCACAAAGGATCCAATTTACTTATGTATTAATTGTTCCATGTTTTCTATCATAGCTTAGAAAGATATTTTTTCTCTTACTTAAATATGCAGGAAAGCTGTGTATCTCTGTAGTATTATAAAAAAAAGAAAGATACTCAAATATGTCCATGCATATGTCATAAAAGACGGGTAAATCGGTGTTGGTGCTTTGAGGGGGCATCTGCGCAGCGTTGAATATGTTAGTCTGTAGGCCATAGCACAGAGTTGAATTGAAGAAGTATCTGATTCTCTTCAATAGAATATCTGATTGCACAGAGTGTTGTCACGTCCGGCATAAGAAGGGAGAATAATGGGGTCGAATAAGTAAAATAAAAGGGCAGGGTGCGTGGTAAAGATGAGAAATGGTCTGGATCTGCCCTCGTGAAAAACGACGCTTGAATTGATAGTTTTTTTTTCAAAAAAGTTTAATTTACTTCCTTCAAATATAGCTAAAATCTGAATAACTCATATACCTTGGTTCAATTTACCCCTAAACTATTTAGTTCATATTACCCCATAATACAATTTTTAATTTTTTTCCTCCATACATAAGTTGAATTTTAATTTATATTTTACAGGGTAGTGGTACGGTGGACATCACAATGCATATTTTAAAAAAATATATATATTTTCATTATTATTTTGCATATAATTTTGAACTCCAATAATTAATGTATTATTAAATATTCTAATAGATCAAAATAATGATAAAAGTTATGATATATTTTTTCAAACATGTGTTATGATGTGTACTGTTATCTTGTGAAATTTCAACTTAAAGTCCACCTATGCACGAAGAATAAAAATGACAATTTGTATTAGGGGATAATTTGAATCAAAGAGTATAGTTTGGAGGGTAAAATAAATCAAACTGTAGTTTAAAGAGTTATCCGGATTTTAGCCATAATTGAGAGGAGTAATTTAGATTTGTTTTTCTTTCTTTCTTTTTTTGGTTTGCACAGGAAGCTCATGCATCATAAATACCCTCTGTGTCCACCGTGCTTTGCCAAGGGCGTGGGTGGGGAGCTCCTATCTATCTTCTGGTAGATAGATAGCTTGTGTATCTTTGATCCAATAACAGCCCAGTATATATTCACTTAAGGCCCATAACAAGCAGTTGATCTTTTCCTCTCTTTAACGGCCCACATGTTACAAGCAGCCAGCCGCCGTTCTCTATTGAAGCGTCGTTTGCTTTTTTTTTTTTAAAAAAAAGCTGTCGTTAACCACGTGCATGGCTGCATGAGGAGCTCATCAAACTGAACTGTCCATTATCACTTAAGCATGTTAGCAAAGTTTTCCTATATTTTTTTTTCTCAGCACAGTTGTATTCATAAAGCTGGTATAGTAACTTTTTCTTCGGAACGAATATAAAATAAATGTGAAGCTAGTGATGTTGAAATGTATCTCAACACTTTAGAGAAACTAGTTCAATATTTTCAAATATTAGATTCAACACTTTAGATAAACTAGTTCAACATTTTTTCTAAAAATTGTTGAAAATGTTGATTACAGCAAACTTCAATGTTGAAAACTGTTGATTTTCTAAAACTAATCAAAATATATTGATATTGGATCTTATTCTTTTGCTTTAATTCTAAATAACACTATAGTAAAAATGGTTTCGAAAATAGATTAGCAGTTTGTGAGAAAAGTTCAATTGAAATTTGAGATCCAAACTAAGATCTCGACCCACCTCAGCTAATCACGTGTTGACAGCTCACCTTCCCTCCCACCCGGATCTGCTTCCGCTCTGCTCCCGCGTGCACGCTCCATACCTTCCGTGCGCATGCGATTAGCGCTATCAACCGTCGCACGAATATACAACAATGGAAGATTCGTAAGCATTTTTCTTGTGGAAAATAGATAGGAAATTCGCGTGGGTGGACAGTCAGCTTGGGCCATGGGCCCATGGCCGAGCGCTCGCTGTTGGCAACCCCCCCCCCCCCCCCCCCCCCGCGTGGCCTGGTTGCTTAACATAATGGGCTATGTGCCCCATGTTTTTGCGGCATCATTTTGATTTGATCCCTGTGGTCCCGGCCCATCACAAATACTCTTCCAAATACGTACGTCAAAGCCTTGAAGAATGACAATTCTTGTCTGAAAAAAAAAGAAACGTCGAGCAACCAAACCATTAGGAGGAGAGACATCAGTCCCAAAACAAACAGGGCCAGCAGCAGCAGTGTCCCATCGACCAACAAGCGGAGAACTGGAAATTGAAAGTAAAACGGTGTCTTATCACATTAAGGAAGCTTCGTCAGAGCCTCCTTGCTCCGCCGTACATGCCCGGTACGGTAGACCCAGTCGGGGTCGCCGCCGCGTATTCCTTCTTTGCGGCCGCCGGCTGGCGCAGCGACGGCTAGTCGGCTAGGCTGCTTAAATTCGACGCGGCGGCTAAGCTCGTTCTACCTCTGAATGACTTGGCTCTAGACTTCCTTCTCTTTTCCCTGTTTGGTTTTCAACGGAATCCGTGCCGATCGCGCAGTCCAGGCCGCCATGAGGGAGGGAGACTGATCATATTCATGCACTTGCAGGTCATGGTCTTTGTTTAGGCCCTGTTGTAAATCCCGTAAATGCAAAAAAAAAATTCACATCAAATGTTTTGACACATACATGGAGTACTAAATGAAGTCTATTTACAAATTTTTTTGCATGGATGGGCTGTAAATCACGAGACGAATCTAATGAGCATAATTAATCCATGATTTTGCAACAGTGATACTACAGTAACCATCCACTAATTATGGATTAATCATGGATTAATTAGCATCATTAGATTCGTCTCGCGATTTACAACCCATATGTGCAAAAAGTTTTATAAATAGACTTCATTTAGTACTTCAAATTAGTAAAATTTCATCGCAAATTTTTTTTGCGTTGGAACTAAACATGGCCTTAGTGCTGTTGAAAGAGAGTATTTTCCACGAGCAGCACGAAATCTTCTTGTATCTTAGCAAATCTTGAAGAATCACAAGAGGATTGTTTCTAACTACTGTCAGATGCTTGAAGTAGTAGCCTCCAAAACTGCAGGCTGGGTTTTTACTGCTTTGTATTAGCTGATGATTTTGGATCTCATGGGCTTTAACTATTAATATTAAATGAACGGTCAAACTTACTTATCTTAGCAATGAACACCGACTATGCTAAGGAATTACTAGCTCTAGCTCCTTCGGATTAGCTCCCGGCAAATGATCTCTCTCAGCTTTTACATTTTTTTTCCGCCGTTCCGTTCCATTATCACAAACTTCCGCTGAGTTAGAAATGCCGGCAATGCTTTACCACAATTTTCCTTCCAATTATCGGTGTTCACGTACGGCTAGACTGACTTCACGGCTTCAGGACGCTGTTCCCTTGTCGGCTCACCATACTCTGATCATTGTCATCAATCAGGAGCAACTTGGCTACTTGATCGCTGCTGCAGGCCGCAAACTAAGAAATAAGCAGTTGGGTCATGGGTGGCGGCAGATGAGTTACTGTACGTTATTCCAGAGACAGTAACAGCAATGCCGCCGCCACAGGTTCCCTTTCTGGGTCCTTTGAAAGTCCAATAAAGTATTTAGCATTTTTCTTAATATAATGATGCACAGCACTTCTGAATATTTGAGGAAAAATACATACAATACATGATGCATCTTTTTCACCTAATCTGTTGCAGCCCTGCTCAAAATTGATTCCTCTCTGATCACAAGTATTTCTCTCCTGGCCTCCTGAGGTAGGTGTTGGCATGGTCTGCAAGGTAGAATTTGAGTAGCAGGTTTATGAAATTAAAATTTGAAATGAAATGATTATAATGTAAAAGAAAGTATCAATATCTATGAAACCAAATAAGTGCACTATGAGAATTCATGATGGATCTAAGGATACTAATTTGGCATCATAAATATTGATGATCTTTTTATATAAAGTTGGTAAAACATAAGGTAGTTTGACTTAGAACAACATAAGTAGTCTTGTATAGACACCAGCGGCAATGGGAGAGATTTCCTTTCTAGCATCTTTGAAATTAAATACTTAGCAGCCCTTATTTTATATCGGTGTATACACTTTCCACGTGTAACTCATTTGCGGTCAGTTCAAACTTAATTCCTATTTGATCATAAATATAAGCCGTGTCGGGCATTGGCTTAGTCTGCAAGATAGAATTTGGCTAGCAATTTTTATGGAAGTAATATTCAAAATAAGCAAATTACATATAAATAAATCTATTAACATCACTCTTGATTGCGCTTTTCACACTGGTGCTGTCAAACTGCAGCAATGCAGCCGGCTGCCAGTCCAGGTCAAGGCGGGCGCGTCTATATAAGTGCATGCATTGTTGCCCTTTATCCAAGCACACTGCATCTTGAGATCAAGTAGAGCACAAACACAGGCATGGCCTATGTCACATGGAATGTGGCACGGTGCCAAGTTCCTCATCCCGAGAATAACATTTCCGGAACAGGAATGCAGAAACATTTTCACCCCCACCTTGCAAAACCCTTTTTCAGGTACCGCACCACATTTCCGTTCCACATTTCTCGATCCAATCGACCCGGAAACTTGGTGAGTATGGGCATGGCATCTTGTAATGCTAATGTTCCAGAGACAGAGAGGGCATCTAATTTTCACCGTACAGTATGGGGTGACTTCTTCATCAACCACAGCCCAGAACCATTACAGGCATGGCTAAGTATATTTACAGCTATGATGCAGAGAGAATCAATGCTTGTTTATATAGATTTCTTTCATTTTTGTCTTTCAGTTGCGCATGACTTGGAGATGCTAGGATTAAAACATGGAACTATATGTCAGATTTTCGTTCTCATTTGTTTTAAAAGACATGTTTATTTGAACATGACATGTTCTTGTCTCTGTTTTAGAAATAGCCAGCAGGATATATTAACAACTAAACATTGCAACATTTGTTCGGTTACCATTTCCATAGCTAAAAATAACACTAGTACATACTATCACGGTTTATTTTCTAAACATGTTACCAAATGCGCCTACATAAGCTTCCTTTCATGATCCTAATAATGATATTTCTCTATGAATATAGAAGTCAGAGGAATGGATGACTGAGAAGGCGAACCAACTAAAAAAGAAAATAAGTGAGCTTTTTGAAGCTTGCACAACTCCAGTGGAGCAACTTGAGCTAGTGGACACACTCCAACATTTAAGTATAGACCATCATTTCAAAAAACAGATTCACGACATCTTAAGTAGCATCCATGATACTGAATTCAACAGCACTTGTCTCCATGAGGTTGCCCTTCGGTTCCGCCTACTGAGGCAGCAAGGGTTTTGGGTATCTCCAGGTACATAATGAAAAAACTGCTGATATGGCCATTTGGCATTTTGTATATATGCTTCTTGATTTTCTGCCTGCTTACTAGTTCTAAAAAAAAAATAGAAGTTCACGGCAGAGATAGGACCACCTGATGCTAATAAGCTAATAAGATGCATGACTTGCATATATTCTGATTGTTCGATCTTGCAGATGAATTCTACAGGTTCAAAGATGAAAATGGGAACTTTATTGTTGAAATAACTAATGATGCAAGAGGACTACTAAGTTTATACAATGCAGCTTACCTTTTCACACATGGAGAGCCAGAACTAGAAGAGGCTATCTTATTTGCGAGGCAACATCTTGAATCGATGAGAAACAAGCTTGAATACCCATTGGCCCAGCAAGTGAACCGAGCCCTTCACCTACCACTGTCACGGACCTTAAGAAGAGTTGAGGCTCTAAATTATATCTCAGAGTACAAAGGAGAGCCGACACATAACTCATCCATTCTGGAGTTTGCCAAGCTGGATTTTGTCCTTCTGCAACGTCTCCACTTGAAGGAGCTCAAGGCTCTTTCTAGGTATAATCACTATCTGTCTATCTGTATCATGAAAAGAATGAGAATTTTAGTTTAATGATTTGCGGGTCTTAGTACCCCAGTATGAGCCCCAATCTTTGGCCAATAAAACCTCTAAGCAGTGTCAAACTTCAAACGTAGATAGGCATAGCCGTTCAGTATAGTTTGAACATGTCCTATTAAACTTCCGTAATGATCTATTGATCTTCCAAATAGAACCTGATTTGCATGGTATAAATTTTGATACAGCAGCCATAAGCATAAATTGGAAAGAGACTATAGTATGCATAAACTAATTGAATAAATGTGATTATGCAAATTTATGGGAGAAGTACCCAGTGATGTTTATTTTATTTGCTACACAAGAAAAGGATGGGTTATTTCCAAAAGAACCTTTCTATTATCATCTGAAAAACTTAAAACAACACTTTTCAAAACATTCATTCTTCTCATAAAACGAATCTACAGTTCTTTATACACAACACAATAACAACAACCTAACTTAATCTCAGATGGTGGAAAGATCTTTACAACGAAGAGGGGCTGGCCTACTCAAGGGACCGTGTGGTTGAGTGCTACCTGTGGTCCTATACAGCATACTATGAGAAAGAATATTCAAGGGCAAGGATGATCCTTGCCAAGATAATCGCTATAATAATCCTGGCAGACGATACTTACGATGTCCGTGCTACTTTGGAGGAGTGTCGGAAATTCAATGAAGCTATACAAAGGTTGGAGTGCTCCAGCAATCTTATTAATTTGAGCGAGCAAAGCATCAGTTCATATAATATTTGCACTCGAAGGTGTAACTTCTTAATTTTCCTGCAGATGGGAAGAGAGTGCTATTACTCTTCTACCAGATTACCTGAAGAAGCTCTATCTCAAGCTGACGAACATCTTTAAGGAGTTTGAGGATGAGTTGGAACCAAATGAGAAGTATAGAGTTGCTTTTATTAGAAAAGCGGTACAACACTACCATCTATTTTCTTTCAAAAATGTTATTTTCCTCATAACATCAGTGAGCTTGGTCTTCGAAATTTATGTGGTGAAACCTTACTTGAATTAATTGAAGTTTTTGCAAATGATTATCCGAGATAACAGAACTGTATACTGGATATGTATGCCATATGAATCCTCATATGTTTAAGTATGGAACTATATATGCCAATGAGGCAATAACTAGTGTATACATGAAATTTACTGTCAATATATGTTGTACCAGTTATTTTTCTCTGGTAGGTACAAAATCCAACCATATATAGGCAGCACTAAACCGGTACATCTATCAGACCTGCAACCATACTGTATCCTCATATATATCAAAATCTCTTTCATCAAAGTTGTAGATTGTTTCCTTGGAATTAAAGGAAAGCTTACATTTTTGTATATTTCTTCGTTTTCAGTTTCAAGTGTTATCAAGTAACTATCTTCAAGAAGCCGAATGGTGCCATAGTGGTTACAAGCCAAGATTTAAAGATCAGGTGAAGGTATCTACTGTGTGCTCAGGTGCTCCATTTGCTGCTGTTGGGTTACTTGTTGGCATGGGAGATGATGTTGCAACCAAGGAGGCACTTGAGTGGGCAACCAGTTGCACCGATGCTGTCAAGGCTTTCGCAGACGTGACACGCTTCATGAACGACCTTTGTTCATTTAAGGTATGAATAATGCATATTCCTGAAGTTACAAGTCATAGCTGTTTGTCCTTAGATCATTTTACCAAGTAATGGATGTGCTGCCCACAGCGTGGAAAGAACAAAAATGATGTGGACAGCTCAGTCGAATGCTACATAAGTGAGCATGGCGTCACGGCCGACGTCGCCTGTGCAAAGATTGATTCCCTGGTTGAAGATGCTTGGAAGACTGCAAACAGAGCACGCATCGAGCACAATGAACTGCTTCCAGCGGTGCAACGAGTTGTCAACATAACCACCAGCATGCCATTGATGTACGGTGATAAGAAGGATGCATTCACATTCAGTGATGGGCTCAAGGGGGTCATCAAGCACCTGTTCCTCGAGCCTGTCCTCCTCTAGACTAGCCTTTTGTTAATTCCATTCACAGCCTGAACAACCAGCCGCGTACCCCACGCGAGTAAAAGATGTATCATCGGAACACAAACAATCTGCTCGATCTACTTGCACTTGATTAATACTTGGGTGAATATGTACTAGTAAGCATCTATGTAAGTAGTTTATCTTATGAATGTTAGTATGTTACAAAAAAAGTATTGCAGGAATACAGCTTACGGACTTATCCGTGTGATTAAATTATTCTTCAGGTGTTTCCTCATTCCTAGCCTGATGCATCATCTTTAACAGAAGATGGCACGGCACATTTCTTTCCTACTTCCAATGCGTATATGTATGAGCACCCAAAACATGACTATGATCTCAAATACAAATATAGCTAAACTCGTATCGGCGTGGATTTAAATTCTTCTGACTTAGATATGGGAAAATGGATAGAACTAGAAAGCCGTGGCGTTATGCGATGTCCAAATGTGAGGGCGTCCTGGATGAGGTGGAATGGGTCCCCAAATCCTTAGGTCTAGTGTAAACTGCAACCAATGCGAAAAATTTCGGCTGGTCCAATCTGCTACACCGGAACCATACGCCCCCGAAGAAATGCCGCCCCAAAATCGAAGTCCACAAGGGGAGGATCGTTAGAGAGGGCAGAGTATTTACCTGGAATAGGTGTTTCCGGGTGCCGGCTGGCGGCTGCCCCGACGGCGAGTCAGGGGCTCAGGGCACAGCGACGGCGAACGGCAAGGCCGCCGCCCGCCACGCTTCTCGCAGGACGGCATGAAGCTAGTGGCGTACCGTTAATGGGCCGGCCGTGTTGAGCCTCGGCTTAGCGGATAGCACCGTTAATGGGCCGGCCGTGTTGGGCCTCGGCTTAGCGGATAGCACCGTTAATGGGCCGCCTCGGCTTAGCGGATAGCTTATGGAATGATAAAAGAATTCCTAAAATTCTGTCAATGAACCTCCATCATGCTATCATGCGTAGAGATTAATCTATACTATACTATAATCTATACTATAAAAGTTGAAGGAATTAAAATCTTTTTCCACCCACAATAACCTACCCTCTCTCCTCACATCCCACCTCCTGACGGCCCACACGTCAGGCAATTTGTTTGACGAAATCTCTGGCAGACCGAAAAAAACCGGCGGAACGAGAAAGATTCCACCAAACATAGCTGTTTTTTCTCGGCTCCTCGCGCATACCCGCTTGCGTACCCGCTCGACACAGCCTCCCAACCCTCCGTGAAATCAGCCAATTAGTCAATTCAATTTGGAAGCAATCCACCGCTTCCATTCTCCTCCCGATCCTCGACGCCCCTACACCTCCCCATCTGCACTGCGAGGGCGAGGGGAGGCCGGGTGGGATGATGAGGCGGAGCAGGGACGCCGGTGAGGGGCGGATGGCGTCTGGCGAGGCCGCACTGGCGCGGCCGGCGAAGTGAGGTGCAGCACGCCGGTGGAGGGGCGGATGGTCGGGCCAGCGCAGGGAGCCGTACACCATTAGAGGGGCGGAGGGCGAGGCGGCGGCACGGCGCAGGGAACATGCCCCGCGGCCGACAAAGCGCCGCGAGGAACTTCTGGAGGGGCGGACCGGTGGAGGTTCGGGATGGTACAGGGATGGCGGAGGTTCCAGATCCGCATCGCCATGCCGCGGCTACCCCTCCCCATATGCAAGGAGCTCAAGCAGCGGTCCGGCGCTCGATTTCGTCGCGTGGAGGCGAAGCTGACCACCAGGTACGCATGACGCTCCAAATTCGCCGCCGCCAAGTAAGACGCGTACCAACTCCATGAGTCAAAGACCTCCGTGGGCCGCCTCGCTGAGAAGCTCTCCGCACCCGCTTCAGTATCCGGCGCGGCGTCGGCGCCACCCTCCCCCAACGTGCTCCCGGAGATCCTCCGCCACACCGTGCCCATCAGAGGGCCGCCTCGCTGAGAAGCTCTCTGCAACCGCGAGCGTCCACCCCGACGCGCTCAACCTGCTCCTTTCCTACGTCTCGCTGCTGCAGGCCACCTTCGGCTCAAAAAGGTATTAGCCTCTCCCAGTCTCTCTCCCATTGTATTGTGTACACAGATAATTTCCAGCAGGCGTGAAGTGAAAAAAACAAATCAATACCAATTTACATGTACACTATAGTGGCACACGTGAAGTGAAAAGAACAAATCATCATATCTTATATGCAAACGATGGTTAAAAAAGGAACTTTCATTCAGATAGGATCATCTTTTTCTTCGGATTCTTTTTTCAGAAGTGCTCAACATAACCTTATCAATCTTATTTAGTATCCTGTCGATGTTTGCTCTTGTTTGCATACTTTGAAAGCAACAGCTTTCTGTCCACTATGATTATCAAGCGTATTAAGTATCATGTGCTTTGGTGATTGATTCATGTGAGCAGTGATTATCAAGCTTTAGTTGCTGCTATTCTTCTCGGTAATTTAAATGCCAAGCAGGCTCCTCTGGTGGTTGATAATTATAGATTCATGTGTAGAGATATTACATATTTTTACCTTGTTGGAAGTAGTACTTGTTTAGCAAAATGTCGGTTTCCTCCCATGTATAGAAATAGAAGTTATAAAGATCAAAAGTAGTACACAGGCAACTTTTTAGCTTATGGTTGTGAACATTAGTACGTAGCTTTTCACAGAAAGAAATAAAATGATTACATGGTCAAAATAGTTATATTGATGGTACCTGAACCAAAACTTGCTTAAGAATCATGACTATGTTCATGACATTGTTGCTCTGTCTTGTATTTATTCTTTTTTCCATGATATTTTTTATGAGTGTATTGTTACATGTCGAGGATATTGCATATATACACCATATGTAGGCTACATTCTAGAAGTACATCAAGAGAAATAATGAGGTGCTTCTACAGGTATGATGCTGCTCAGTATTTTCGAATAAGCCGAAACATCCAATGAGAGTAATTATCCTTGAAATATGAAAACTGGTCATTTTGTAAAGCAGGTTCAATTTTAAAAGGCTCTATCACATGGTCTCTGAATGTCTAGACTCTTGGGTGCCTATAATAATTGTTGTGTGCCTGCAGGGTTCTCTGAGGTCGCTTTCTTGTTAGTGGTTAGATGACAAGAGTGCTCAAAATGTGGTTGGTGGTTTCTGAATGGTTCCTATTGGGGGAATATAGAGGCTAGATATGCTTTACACTCTTCAGAAATATAATCTTTACCATTATATTATATTTAGATATTCAGTATAGTATTAGATTATATATATTTAGCTCAATATATTCCAATCATGATGTTTCCTGAGATAGCATGGATTTATATATAATAAATCTTATCTAAACTAAGATAACTTCTTGCATGCTCCTAGACTACAAAAGAGAAAAAACAATTTTAAGAGGCCAAAGCATCTTCATTAATTCTTTTTAATTTGGCTTACTAGCTGTCTGTAAAACTTGGTTATGGTCTGAGAAACACAACTCTAAATGTCTGCCACTTGAAACTGAGAACCAAATTTTCCTTTTTAATACATTGGATATTACATATATGTTTATTTTTGGGAACCACCTTTTTTATGGAGTGTACTTGCAAAAAATTAGACATAGATATCGTATCGTCATCAATTTTTTGGGTTTCCATTTCAATCCCATGGGTAAGCTTAGTTATTTAGTAATAATATGATTTGGAACGATATTAATGCTATGCGACTAAATTTGAGTACCAGCATTTAAATCATAGTTTGATAATTATTAACCTTGCCTAAGTTTCATCATTGCTCATGATGGCTGAGTAGGACCAATTGTTCTCTGTCTAGAATTGTATCATGTGCTTCACCCAACTATGATATTATGCTCTAAATTTCAGCTACCATTGCTGCACATGAGCAGAGATTGTGGAGCCCGCACTACCACTCTATGATGGCATGTTTTAGGCTAAAAAGCTTGGATTGTCAAAGGAGTAGCTGCTGGAAATTCTACCATGTGTGGATGGTGCCTTATTAAATTCAGGTAGGAAACTTGATGTCTCAATGTTACGAGATGTGCAGTTGCACTTGTTTTGTTGTTGGCACAGTTTATGTTGCATGTTACGATATGGAGATCATTTTCAAATTTTGATTATGTTCCACAGAATACTATTAGAGATCCAGAGGACTCCACAAAAACTTATCCCTGTTTCAACCCAGAAGATACATCAAGTTTCAGGGACCTAGATAAACACGGGTAATGTTAATGGTTTTCAACAATAGATTTGCCATTCTCCATGTGCAAGTTATTGTGATTTGATCAACTGTGATTCAATCTGTAATTTTTTTTAGTGTACTAAATGTCGCCGATTCCCTTGAAATGAAATTAGTACATTACCATATTTGTAGTAGGCAGCTTGTTCTCCAGAAAACAAAATTAGCCCACACCACCGCTTTGCTATTTGCTCTTCATTATGCAACTTGTTGTAACCAAAATCCATGTTCATTCTACTAGCAAATGTTTTTTTTAAATGTACTAGCAAATGGTTGAGCAGGTGGGTAATTGATCTTGTTTCATAATTATCATTTGGATTCACCTATCCAGCAATCATCAAATAAAAGGCAAGAGAAACTTCTGGTTTTAGGTTTCTAACTCGCATCTTTGCTGCTTGTAGAGTTTTAGGCTTTTATCTTTCTGAAAGCTAAATGACTTCACATCGTTCAGTAAGGAAAAAAGTCGAGAGACCTCAATCCGGAAGCTGAAGCTGTAGACGTGGTATGGTGAACTGCTAAGGAAGCATCTGCAGTAATTGCAAGCAAATCCTGATTCAGATTAAGTTTTGCAAGCAAATTACCTGAATCATGATTGCTTGAATCTTGATACATTTGATGAGTAGAAATAACGAAAAGTGTTGTTCAGTGCCAAATCTCTTATTAGTGCTATTGATATTGCACTCCTGATTCGATTACAATCACCAGTAAGACGCTTTGCTCAATATGAAGTATATCCCTCGATCTCCAGGGTCGATTGTACCAGGATACATTTTAGGAGGTTCTATTTGCATATCTATCTATGCTAACCTCTTTTTATATTTTGAAGATATGTCAGTATCTGAATTTGCAACATAAATCCGTATATTGAGAGATTGCCTGAATGTTGAGAGATTTATATTGTAATAGTGAACACATCTTCTCTGTGCACAGTTAGTAGATAATGAAACCCTGAACAGACAATATTTGTCCTTTAATCAGGATTGAGATAAGGAAATAAAGTAATGGATTAGTGTTTGGGTGTTATCTGTTTTGTTGAAAGTTTTCCCATGCTTATATACTCCACGATCCAAACTTAAATGGGTGTTACAGTTAGAGCGCCCCACCTAGCCAACCCGGCCATAAAACCCAGATATTATAGTGGGAGGGGTGGGGGCCTTTATCCTTGGTCCAACATTCCTCCTACGGCGTGCGAGCCTGGCGTAGCCCGCAGCAGGTTCTAGTGCCCGGTGTAGCCCGCAGCAGGTCTCAGCACACGAGAGACGCAGGGGAAATCGCGCAGCGGAAATGCGTGGCCGGGAGGGATCGAACCCAGGACCTCGGCTCTGATACCAAGTTAGAGCAGCGCCCCACCTAGCCAACCCGACCATAAAACCCAGGTATTATAGTGGGAGGGGTGGGGGCCTTTATCCTTGGTCCAACAGTTACATACAAAGATATGAAAATTGGATCCGATTAGCAGCAATGCTAGGAGGAATTAGTTTATTGGAGGAAACAGATATATCCTATAGACCTTATTACCAGCAATGTTCTTCTATCTATTTCATGCTTGTCCCTATCCTCCTAAACTAATTTTGTTAAACCCGTGGCTGATGATAATTCAGTTAAGCTATCCTAACTAACCATCGTGTATATGGGATGCACGAGGATATATTTGCTACTCATCAATAGTAGAACCCATCAATGTATTTCATGATTCCAGTTCTATCGTCTATTTTTGCACTCATATGGCAGTAACAACATGCTATTTTTGTTCCAGGATACTACATGAGCGCTTCAGTTCGAGCTCAATCTGCATACATGATTTGTTTCCAAGAAGTCCTTATGGTCATTGTGCCTGTCTAACCAAAGACGAGTCAAGGTACATACCATGCTTCTTAATCAACCATTTTATTGGTGTACACATATGCTTGGAAAAAATCTGTCGTATAGTATTATTTTATTCTAAGTTGGGTTAAGAATATTTTACTCAAATATGTCTGGTGTGAGTTTATGCTAATTGATTAAAGGAATTTTGCTAGCTGATAATATATATGTGGTCCTGCTGCTCAATATATATATATATATATATATATATATATATATATATATATATATATATATATATATATATATATATATATATATAAGGGCGTACCCAGTGCTGTAGGCTTCCCGCACCGTGCGGGGTCTGGGGAAGAGTTGTTTTTAAGCCCCAAGCCTTACCCACACAAATGTGCAGAGGTTGGGGCTCGAACCCGGGACCTTCCGGTTACAGACGGTAGACTCTACCGCTGCACCAGGCCCGCCCTTCTGTGGTCCTGTTTTGTCCAATGTCCACTGCTTTACTGCTGTGGTCAGGCTCTCTAATTCAAATATGATGCTATCTTCAGTTATGTTGAATAGTTTACATTTTGAGCCTTCAAGGTATAAGGTTTCTCTGCATAAGCTTCTATTGGTTTTACAGTGAATTTTGTTCCACATAGGATTACCTATAATAAAGTTTCTATTTGTTTCTTGGCAGGTTTTTTTTGAACCGGGTTTCTTGGCAGGTTTCATACAGTTTATTGGCTAGAGTAATCTCCTGTGACCCATTCGGTTACCAACTCTCTCAAACGTGTGGTGGTCATCGTGTCATCTGTTCTCTTCAGAACTCCACTTTTACCTTGCCTTAGGCATGTCACACTTAAACTGATGCTATGCTTCATGCATGTATCAATAACCCATCATCTAATTTATCTATATCTGAATTGCATTGTTGTTCCTGCTTGCAGGAACTGGTATTGCTCTTGCTGGAGTTTGATCCGAGCTGATTTTTCCCTCAAGCTGTTTGATCCAATCTGATTGTTAGCTGTCGTGGGATTTCTAGGGTACCCACAGCCGGGTGGCGGAGCGCACCCGCCTATTCCCAGAGAGGGTGTGCTCGGGGAGGTACTAGGCGATTGGGCTGATCTAGCTCTGAGGCGTGCACACAAGAACACACGATCTAAAGTGGTTCGGGCCGCCGGAGCGTAATACCCTACGTCCACTGGGAGAAGTTTTGATCTCTGTTGTGTATGAATCTATCCTCTGCCGGGCCTTGGCTCCTACCCAGCCTGAGACTTCCTTCTAGCGGGCGCCCCCTTTTATAGACCAAGGGGGCGGATACATAGGACGTTGGGGCCCCGACAGGTGGGCCCAACGTGACTGCGCAGCATACTACGCAGAGTATTCAGATGGGTACAGTGGTTATGGATCTTTCCTCCGATACGCTCTGCTAGCGCTACAGTGGTCTTCTCTTGTCCCGTCACCAAGGTGTCCGTTGGGGGAGTGTAGCTTGCGGCGTAGCCTGTGGAGGCTATTATGTAGGCGTCATAATGGGTGAAGCCGAGCCGTCGTATCCATCTGTTATGGCAGACTTGGCAGGCGCGGCGTGGGCGGCGCCTGCGGCTCCACTATCTTGGTAACACGCGATCAATAGTGCCTCCTGGTCAAAGAATCGCCTTGGCTTCCACCGCATCAATGCGGGTGTCCACCTACCACAATAAATGCAGTGGTGGGTGAGGCTTAGTATGGAGACCAAGCGGCCTTGAAAAGTCGTGCTTGTAGACACGTGTCGCTCCGGACCACCCCGAGGCAGGGCGTCGACTTCTTCCCTTAGCGAGTGGTCCGGTTACCATACAAGGGGTCCGGGACCCTATGAGGGGTCCGGGACTTCCGCGGGGGTCCGGACCCCTCGGGAGGTCCGGAGCCCCGGCTGTTTGGGCTGCCCGCCTCTTCCGGGACACGCGTCGTTCCCGGACCTTTCCCAGTCGTGAGGCAGGTCCGGAACCGTCGCCGAGAGATCAGGACTCCGGACCACAGGGGTCCGGCTGTTTGGACGTAGTCAAGGATAACTACAAGGCTCTTGCCTAGATACAGCAAGAAGCGTTTTGCGGGTACGGCGTCGTTTGCAGCGTTCCACGCTATCTTCCTTTGCTGCTGTCGTCGCTCAAAGAAAAAAATAGGGAACAGTCAAGGTCATGTTTCTACGCTGTGCACTTGGGATAGAGCTGAGTCAAGCAGCTGGCCGGTGGACCATACAGTGGTATTGGTCCATTGTCAGTGGCTCAATAAATAGAAGCGAGATGTGTGCAGGAGAGGTGCTGGTCACTTGGTCAGCTGGGATGGGGGAGCAGTAGCCGCACGGCACGGTTGCTATTTCGTCCGCATGCTGATCCTTTACCTCCTTGCGATCACTGAAAGGTGGGACTTGTATGAGCCTAGCCCCACAAACAGTGATAGAAGCAGTACCAGATGCAGAATGGCTTGCTCTGCCTCCAGTATTGGCTCCTCAACTCACGTCCCACGTCCAAAAAGCGGTCAGGCTAGGCTGGCCAGCTAGGGGAGCAGCAGAATTTCTGGTGACTTCACTAACCAGTGGACCATAAATTTAGTGGCCCTACCGTCAGTCGCGTTGGGTGGAGGAGCAAGAGTGATTGATGGCTGGGCCAAAGAAGGGTGGTGGCCCCTGTTTCCTGGGTGTGTTTAGATCACTTTGCATTTTGCGTTTTTGGAAAGAGATCTTCAGTATTTAAAGTATTAAATGTAAATTAATCAAAAAATTAATTACAGATCTCGTCTGTAAACTACGAGACGAATCTAATGAGCCTAATTAATCCAGCATTATTGTAGCAATTTAATGTCTAATCATATCATAATTAGGCTCATTAGATTCGTCTTGCTATTTTACAGTCCATTTGTGTAATGCGATTTATTTTTGACTACATTTAATATACTATGCAAGCGATTTATAAAAAATTTACATTTTGTGTTTTGAGATCTAAACAAGACCCTATTGTTTCCGTGGCTCGGCCCCTCTACCTCTGCCTCGCTGAAAAGTGAGTCTAAAAAATGCATGCCCCAACAGTTAGCGATAGAGTTTCTCCTCGAACATGTGCCTACGAGAAAAAAAAAAGAGAAGCCTATCAGCCTTGTTTAGTTCTCTCCAAAAAATTTTACACCCTATCAGATCAAAGAGGATCTTCCTATTTAGGAGTATTAAATAAAATTCTTTTACAAAATCTTTTACGCATATAAGTTGTAAATCGCGAGACGAATCTAATTAGTCTATTTAATCCATGATTTGCAACAGTGATGCTACAATAACCATCCGCTAATCATAGATTAATTAGGTTCATTAGATTCATCTCGCGATTTATAACTCTTCCGTTCAAAAAGTTTTATAATTAGATTATGTTTAGTCCTTCTAATTTTTGGCTGAAAATTACTACAGTAAATTTCGTTCAATTTTTACAGGACCTAAACAAAGCAAGCAATCAAGCGTCATGCATGGATTAGCCTCTTCACCGGAGCGTTCCATCCCGCGGAACAGCACGAGACGGTGGGAGTGGGACACAGCGCCGTGCGGCTCCTATGACATCCTATCCCTGATCCCTCTCTCTGCTCTGCAGGCGGCGATCCTTTCCGTACGCGTGTGCATCCCTCGCCCTCTCTCCGCAGATACCGAGGCTATCTCTCGGAGCAGTTGGGGAGGCCGTATTCGAGGCCGTGCCATCCCCATCGCCGCAAGAAGTGTGCGGTGCTGCTGGCCATGCCCCTACTTCTGCTACCGTCGCCGAGATATGTTCCTCCCCTTCCTTTATCTACCCGCTCCATCTGCTTCACCTTGTCAGTCTTGCTGCTGCAGGAAACCCTAGCCACAGCTCTAGGTCCCTCCGTTCTTCCCTTTGGTTGTCGCCTTGCTTTGTTTACAATGTGTAATTCATGAGCTCCAACCCTTTATTGTGGTTTCCTTGCTCTTTAGTGCATCTGATGTGCTACATTTTTTGCATGACATGTGATTCTTGGATATGCTTGTGGGCCGCAAGCGAGCCATCGGGTCCGTGACCTGAGATCTAGGAGTCTCCATCGACGGAAAAAGCTGACTGCAGTGAGTTCGTAGCTTTGCTTCCATTTTTTTCCCGATAGATACACGTGAGAAAAAAACTTTCCTATTCACTAACTGAGATTTGTTGATCTTATACATTTTTCCCATGGTGGTTCTCCTGTAGGCTAACTGCATCCATCTAGGCTATTATAGTTTGTAGTGGTCCTCCTTTGTTACTATGTACTTGAATTGAGATGTTTGATGTGCAGTATCTACTGGTTTTAAGATAGAAATTTCTAGCTTATGTCTGCAAGAAATTTCTTAAGATAGCACAGTGTCAATTGTTTTGGAAATAGAATTTATTCCCAGCTATCTCTTTATTTCTAAATCTATTAGAATAGTCTCTGAATCTGGTAATGATTATAGTGGGTTCGGTGTAACATGCTTGATCTTCTAAAGCAACTGATATTTTATGATTGTATAAGAAATTGATTTCTAAATTCTAAAGATGACGCAGGATCAAATGACTTGTCATGCAATGTATGCTGGTTTTGCTTGATTGCTTGTGCTGAGGGGCTCTTAGCCTTTTGCCTTCTAGCCATGTTTTCATATTTTGATGATTCATTTCAGAAAAAATAATATTTTTTATCCTGGTTTTATGCTGCTCCAAAAAATCTATATTGATGAAGCTTATGTTTGTTTTCATATCATTTTCTTCATACATAATTTTTGCTATTTTTTATATGCCTCACAAATTATAAGTACACGTCTGAAGTAGTAGCCACATGTGACATACATTCCGATTAATGCACCTTTTTAGACCAACAACACATCCTCAACCAAACATGCTTAACATCTGACAAATATGATCTTCATTGTAGACGTCTTCAGTTGGTATTAATAAGTTCTATAACAACTAACAGTTCTTCTCAATAACTATATTTACAGTCCAACACTGATGCTTAGAAGGAAGAAGATCAACTCATTTTGTATTTACACAATTGCAGCCACACCTCGCCCTACATGAGCAGACATGTTGCTTCATGCTATTTATTCAGCCATTTTGTAACATGACGCTCAGCATCAATTACCTCTCTTTTGGATACCTCATGGCTGCAAAAAGTGTTATCTCCTACCCTCTCTTTAGTATCTTGGTACTCAAGTCTTATTTGGATTAGTATTCTAAGCTACCTCCTTAAATATTTGGTAGCTACTAATGCTGATCATGAAATATAATATATAGCTTGACAAAACCTACGGGCTGCACATGCCATATTCAGTAGTACAAATGTTGTTAAGATATTTGCATTAGACATTATGATAAGTTTGTCATTCCAAATATTCTTTTAGTAACTTATCAATTACACCATACTTATGTTTGTATAGACCGTAAAAAACTGTTGATAGGGCGCGCAAAGCGGGCGTTATGTTCTAGTAAGATTAAAAGGATGGCTCCTTCTGTGCAGGTACCATAAATAGAAATATCCTTATTTTAAGGGGCTCTAAGTGGAACCAATGTCTCACAAACCTTGTACATTGATTTTGATTTGAAGAGAAAAGCCCACTTTATTATGCTTAAGGGAAACTATAAACAACCCGGTGGATCTATAAGCTATAAGCTGAATGTGCACTAATTTACACACCAGCTAGATTGTGCCAAGCAATTAGCTAGCTTGTCCCTAAAAGATCAACACAATTAACCATGTCGGAATGGCAACAGGGCGGGGCGGGGCGGGGCCGGGCCAGGGGAGCGATCCCTGTCCTCGACCTGATCCCCGAATCACCCTCCCCAGGGAGCCCGGCGAGGCCGACAGCTCCACGGCGGAGGGAGATCTACTCTAGGCGCTCCTTCCATGGCGGAGGCGGAACCGCACGCCCGCGCATGCCGCAGTACCGCGCAGAGCTCTTGCTTGGCGTGCGGGTTCGGGCGTGGCCAGCAACAGGCTGCTGCGCGGACTCGGCGTGAACGGCGCCTCCTCTAGCTCGGCCGCCATGACGCGGGTCCCGGCGGAAGGGAGGAACGGGGGCAGCTACCTTCTGCTTCCTGCCAGGGGCAATGGCCGCGACGCGCGGCTCGGGAGAGAAGCGGCTGCGGTGGGAGTCGGAGAGCGCGAGGGGGCGGGGTTAGCAGGGGCGCGAGGGGCGAGAGACGGAGCTTGCTGTGGATCAGGAGGAGGTTGTCGGTGGGGAGCTGGGCGACGCAGATCTGAGGAGAAGAGATGGAGGCAGAGGAGCGGCGGCCGATGGAGGTAGAGGAGAGGGAAATAGAGGGGTAAGGTTTTGCGTCGGCCTGTCTTTTATTAAGATCGATCCGAATCGTTGGTCGGAGATAGACGGTCAGGAGAAATTGGGCCTTAGGGGAAAACGACCCTAGCCAGGTTTCTTGGTCTGTTAATCTTTTTCATTTTTATTTTTAATTTTGTGGCACCATTGTAAAGTAATATAATAAAATAATTATCTTATATGCACCAATATATATTTTTTAATGCAGTAGACTACATATTAGTTTTTGAGTAGGAGTTTCGTAAATTTTTAAATTAATTCACTATTTTCTATAGTTTAAATAAATTTCTTTGTGTTTATTGAAAGTAATACAAAATTAACTATGTGTATCTCAAATAAGATACGAGATTTTTTTATAAAATCATATTTAGCCTCACGTGTTCCGTCATAACCCATATCTTTGAGATAGATGAATAATTTAATTGTTTTGCATATATAATTAATACTTCTATCTCCAAGATACCATAGAATAATTATAATAATATCTAAATTTGGTTATAAAATTCAAAAAATTAGAATGACAACATATTTTTGGTCCTTTGGCATTCCATAAAAAAATCAAGTGGTTCTAATAGAATATCACTATACATTGTTCACAAATGGATACCTCTCTCACATAGTTTCATCTATCTCAAGTAAAACTTTAAGATTTAAATACCTTTTAATAATTTTGAACTTGTATGGACTTAATATTTGGACACAACCTTATGTTCACCACAATATTAAAAAATATGAAGTTATGTTTTTTCTGTACTCTATTTGGTAGAAGCAAATAAGCCATAGAAAAAAAAGATCTAATAATAGCAATTGTCATGCAAACAAATGACACTAAATGAAAGTTCATGATTTTAGAAAATTCAGGAGAAAAAACCATCAAATTTGGAGTTCATATAAAAATTTGGAGTTCATATTTGGCGGAGTAATACTACTTACAAATTTTAGTTCCGGATTAAAAAGAGGAAGATAAACTATAAAGGGAGTTTCTTGTAGTGGTTAAGCATGCACGTGTGGGTTGGTGATGCATGTTCGAACCCCATATGCTCGCCAAGGATAGGCAACGGGATTTGGCTGTTATCCAGGTTTTGGCGTGTATTATGCAACAAGATAAGTAGAAAAACCAAACGTCTTCAATATTGTCACAAACCAGCAAGCAAGTAGCCTAGTGGTGAGGCTGCGTCTTCACTGCTCGGGATCCTGGGTATGATCCCCCCGCCTCCCCGTGCGCAGCATTTTTTTTTGATTAATGGTTGCGGTGGGTGCGGGGCTGCTAACTGGGCTTTTTTTATTAATGGTTGCGGCGGGTGCGGGGGCTTTGGGGGCTCATGTGCATCCTGAGGAAGGTGGATAAATTATTCATTTTTAAAGTCTATTTGACCTAATTAGCTACTGTAAATTGTTCAATATTTTTTTAAATACGTTCAACATTTTTTTAAACACATTCAACAATTGACGTTCGAAATGTTGAAATTCTAGATCTCAAATGTTCAAATGGTAAATTTAAAATGTTGAACCCTTCTTCTCCGGCGACCAAACGGCGGCGCGCGCGGCCTAGTCAGGGCGCGGCGGTGGCCCGATGGCGGCGCGGAGTGGCGCCCATGGGGTGGAGGCGGCCGGGGGCGGCGTCGCGCGGTGGCCATGGCGCGGCCGCGGCGGGGGGCGGCATCGTGCGGGGGGCCACGGTGCGGCCGCGGCGGGGGGCGGTGGCCGCGGCCGGGGGGCGGCCATGGCGCGGCGGTGCGGCCCAGTAGGGGTGCCGGGGGCGGCGTCGCGCGGGGGCCATGGCGGTGGCCGGGGCCGGGGGCGGCAGCCGGGGGCAGCCACGGTGCGGCCGCGGCAGCAGCGCGCGGTAGCGGCCGGAGGCGGCCAGGGGCGCCGTGGAAGGCGGCGGCCGGGGGGCGGCCATGGCGCGGCGGCGCAGCCCAGTAGGGGCGCCGGCGCGCGGGCACGGTGAAGAATGGACAAAGAAGGGTTAGGTTTGAGTGTGTAGATCCAATGGTTGGTAATAGTTGCACGAATCTCAAACACTGGAAGTTATGTTGGGAAAAAACTTTCGGAAGATGGATATGTTTTCAGGGGCTTTTGATTAATGGTTGCGGTGGGTGCGGCCGTGCGGGGGCTGCTAACTGGGCTTTGCGGCGGGTGCGGGGGATGCTAACTGGGCTTTTTTTGATTAATTGATTAATGGTTGCGCGGGGGGGGGGGGGGGGGGGGGGGGGCGCTGCTAACTGGGCTGATGCGGTGGGTGATGAGGTGGCCTGGCGACTTGCCTTGCTGAAGACTGGGCTGATGCGGTGGGTGATGAGGTGGCCTGGTGACTTGCCTTGCTGAAGACTGGGCTGCTGACTGAGGCCTTGCTGAAGACTGGGCTGTATCGAATCAAGAGAAGTTTGTATAAAAATGCTTAGTACTAAAAGATATTTGTCAAATGTGTAGCTCAATGGTAATTGCACAAGCATCTTGTTCTGATGGTTGCTAGTTCAATTCTTGCTATCTCCCTTTTTTTATATTTTCTAGTATATAAAAATTGTATTCCATAATTCATAAATCTAAGCTAAAAGGGATTATGACGATTTTTGTGACATATACGTTGAAACATCATTGTTTTGTGGGCCGGATTATGACGAAATCAATAAATTGTCACTAAGTTTTGGGCCTAGAATCCATAACGTCAAACCCATGACGAAAATTAGAAAATCATCATAAATTAAGTGCGATTGTGACGCTATTTAAAAATATCATGGAAAAATCGTCAGAGATCACCACATTTCTTGTAGTGAAGCGACAATTATTTTATTTAACTACGCTAACTAGGATTTGAACTTGAGACCTCTGGCTTTAATATCATATTGAGTTGCATGCACCAATTAATTGAACCCACATGCTTCTCTCACATGTTCTTAGACTACGTGAAATAGATACTCTATTTGCTCGTCGTTAGTGACTACTCTCTCCTACTTTTTTGTTGCCACATCAGATCTAGCTAGCTAAATAACTAACCATTGCGGACGCCCTTAGCAGCTAGCTCTTAACAGACAACCCTTGCAATAATCTAACTTTTAACACCAAACTCATAACATAAACGATCCCACATGTCATTCTTCTATAATCTCAGTTTACATATGAGACTATCTCTTAAACAAATAGCTCTTCACTTCTGACATTGTTCATCGATTAAAAAATTCTATAAACTAGGTAAGAGTCGGTCTTTGGAGGAGGCCTATCCATGATTGCACACATCAAGTCAACATGCATGCATGATGCCAATTCTCGATCTGTTCTCCGTCGCGACATTTGCCCGGAAAACACGGAAAGCTTGGGTTGTATAGCCAGTACCACATCCCTGCAGCCAGCTGCCTATAAATGCATACCATCTTATACTGGTCACTGGTCAAGTTGCAACACAAAGAGGACAGGTAACAGATACTGCCTATAAATGGCACCTGAGGCGGCCACATCCTGGAAGGCAGCGCCTGAGGTTCAACCCAGTGTGTGGGGGGGTTTCTTTATCAATTACATCCCAGAGCCACTGCAGGCATGTGTTTTCATACATCAATTAGCTAGTATCATCTCTCTTTTTTTTTCAAACTGCAAATACACTTGCTTCCTGCTAGCTTCCCTAGCTAAGCTAAATTCCATTATCCCCAGGGATATATGAGTACACTTGCAAGTTGCATGTTCGGTTATAAAATTTCACCAGTTCACTATGAAATTTTATAAAAATTTGTTTGGCGTGGAATCCAGTTCTACAACGTTAAATCTCCTACATTTGTTTTATATAAGTAACTTGATATTGCAATTGTTAACAATATTCCACTACGATTAATAATGGACCATACTCATATGTGGTCAGCCCATTTCTAAATGCACAAAAAACACCTTAATTTGTGCGATTATATATGTACCAAACCGATCAGCGATCTCACTTCTCCTTTCACAATGGCAGGTTTCAGATGAAAAGATGATCGAGAGAGTCAACAAATTGAAAGGGGAAGTGTGTGGTCTATTTGAGGCTTGCAAGAATGTTGTGGAAAAACTGGACCTGGTAGATGTTCTGCAACGTTTGGGAATTGATCACCATTTTCAAGAACAAATAGCCACCACCTTAAGCAGCATCCACAGGGATGAATTCAATAGCTCAAACCTTCATGAGGTTGCCCTTCGTTTTCGCTTGCTTAGGCAGCACGGGTTTTGGGTACCTGCAGGTAAGATCTAAAAGAAGATATACCCTAAAGGTGCACTGAAATGCTTGAAAATAGCTTCATTACATGTGCTTAATTAATCTGCAGATGAATTTGACAAGTTCAAGCTTGAAGATGGGAGCTTTATCTATAGTATAGCTAATGACCCAAAGGGCCTGTTTAGTTTATACAACGCAGCTAACCTTCTAACTCACAACGAGGGTGCACTTGAAGAAGCCCTGATATTTGCAAGGAAACATCTAGAATTGATACAAAGTAGTCTCGAGTCCCCCTTAGCGGACCAAGTTGCGCGTGCCCTGAAAATACCACTACCAAGGACCTTAAAGAGGGTAGAAGCAGTATCGTATATGCAAGAATACAGTGTAGACCAGAGGTAGAACCCTGCCATATTGGAGCTTGCCAAGCTAGATTTTAACCTCCTTCAGCTTCTTCACCAAAAGGAACTCAATACAATTTCTCAGTGAGTATTTTAGACATGCATGGTATAAACGTCATCTTGGACATGATTCATACCATTACTATACCTTACATACCTTACATGCACTACTACAAAACGATTTGTAGGAACGCCTCAAATTTTTTTAGGGGCGGGTCAAAATTTGACCCGTTGTTACAAATGGAGCAGAGTTATTGTAGCAACCAATCCGCACATGAAAATGCATCTTTAGGGGGGGGGGTCACCCCCTCACCCGCCACTGAAAATGGATCCATTTCTATGGGCGGGTGAGGGGTGACCCAGTCATAAAATACTATTTGTAGGGGCAAATGATTTTCAATTTTATTCTAAAAATTTATTTAATTCAAAAAATAGCATAGCAGATGATCCGGCCACATGGGGCTGACAGTCTGCTGGTTTGGACGTCTGAACTTCACTACAAATAATTTTCAATTTTATTTCAAAAATTTATTTATTTAAAAAAATAGCACCACAGACGGACGGACAGTCCGCTGGTTCGGACGTCCAAACTTCATTACAAATGATTTTTAGTTTTATTCTAGAAACTTATTTAATTCAAAGAAATAGCACCGCGGACGGACCACATTTAGGGGGCAGCTAGTCAAGTTCGGACGTCCGAACTTCACTGCAGAAGGTTTGGATGTCGGAACGTCAATGCAGGTGGACGGTCCGCCCAGATGGGGCGGACGGTAAGCCACCACTACAAATAATTTTCAAATTTATTTTAGAAATTTGTTTAATTAAAAAATAGCAAAACACATAAAAAAGTGAAATTGGTACCTTAGGCCTATTTTGATCTATCTATAGAACAAGAAAAAATATAAAAAGCATATTTCAATGTATATAATGATTATGAGTGTGGAAAGCACAAAGTAAATCTTGAATTGTATAAGGGAGTAGAGTGAGTGACTTATACATTATGGTTTCACACTCTTAATCATTACATACGCTGAAATATAAATTTGATACTTTTTAAATTTCTACATAGCACAATAGACTTATGGTAAAAAATTCACCTTTTTTGGATATGTTAACTATATGTTTTCATTTTTAAAAAATATTTTTTTTAAAAAAAAATTAATTTTAGGTGCGAGTGAAGGGGTGGCCCGTCCCTAAAAATGGTATTTTTAGGGACAGGCCACCCTCTCACCTGCCCCTACAACTAATTTTCAAATATATTTTAGAAATCTGTTTAATTCAGAAAAATAGCAAAGCACATAAAAAAGTGAAATTTGTAGCATAGGCCTATTTTGAACTATAGAACAAGAAAAAAATATCAAAAGCATATTTCAATATATATAATAATTATGAGTGTGGAAAGTACAGAGTAAGTCTTGAATTGTACGAGTGAGTAGAGTGAGTGAGTTATATATTATGATTTCACACTCTTAATCATTACATGCGTTGAAATATAGATTTGATATTTTTTTTACAATTTCTACATATCACAATAGGCTTATGGTAAAAATTTCACCCTTTTTGGATATGTTTTGCTATAGGTTTTTATTTAAACAAAAATTCATAATTTTATAAAATCCTTTTTAGGAGTGGGTCACCCCTCACCTGCCCCTAGAAGAGCTAGGAATCCGCATGATAGGCAGACCTACAATCTATTGGCTGAATCAATTGACCCAGGATCAACGAGCCCACCAACTCTCCCCATCATCTCTCCGACCCCCTCTTATTCCTTATCTCTTTCCGTGTCCCCCATCTCTCCTCACCACTCTATCTATCTGTCACTTTCTCTCTCTCCCCGTCATCCCCTTCGTTTCCCTCCTCTTTCTCTCCCCGGCGGCGGTGGCACGAGCGCGCGGCGGCGGTGCGAGCCCCCGGCGGCGGCGAAGCCTGCGGCCGTAGGGTGGGGTGGCGACGCGAGCTCCCGATGGCGTTGGAGCGCGCGGCCACGGGGCGTAGCGACGCCTGCGAGCATGGGGCCGTGGTGCGAGCAGGGCCGCGACTGCGTGGAGCTGGGCTGCGTGGGGGCAGCCGCTTGGAACAGCAATGGCGGCACGGCGACGGAGAACACGGCGGCGGCGGCAACGCCGGCACATGGGTCTTTTCTTATTTTTTATCCATATTTAGGGGCGAGTCGCGGTGTGACCCACCTCTAAAAATTCATTTATATGCACGGGTCATGCCTTCACCCGCCCCTACAAATCTATTTGTAGATGTGGGTTTGGGCATGACCCGTTCTTAGAAATGGATTTGTAGAGGCAGGTGAAGGCATGGCTCGCTCCTAAAAATAGATTTTTAGAGACAGCCCGTTACTCGCGCCTACAAATACGATTTTTAGCAGTGAAACTAAGAACAGGTGTCGCGTCTGCTCCTAAAAATACGTTTTTACCCACTCCTATAAATACTTTCTATAGTAATACATATGTACAGAGTATCGTAAAAATCATGATAACATGAAATAAACTTGCAAGACAAATATTCACGTTCCAGTTTGATAAGTATAATACCTTTCACGTTCTTTTAGATATGAATAAGATTGATAAATATGCCTACTTTACCAGGTGGTGGAAGGATCTTTCTGAAGACATTGGTCTAGAATACATGAGGGATCGAATTGTTGAGTGTTACTTTTGGGCTTACAGCATGTACTACGAGCAAGAGTATGCACGTGCACGGATGATCCTCGTCAGGATATTCATGCTAACATCTTTGCTAGATGATACTTATGATGAGCATGCTACTTTGGGAGAGAGCCGGGACCTCACCTTGGCTATAGAAAGGTTGTTTAGTCTTTGCTTAACCTTCACCTGTAGAAAAGAAACGTCCATGCATATATAAGATCCAATAATAAGACGGTGTGAACTAATCAATTTGATAATGATAAATATGACCATAAATGTGGCCTAAATGCTTGGTATTCATACATGCAGATGGGATGAGAATGATATTTCTTTTCTACCTGAGTACATGAAGAAATTCTTTCTCAAGGTGTTAAGAAACTTCGAGGAATTGAGGACGAGTTGGAACCACATGAGAAGTTCCGCATTGCTTATGCTAGGAAAGGGGTATGGATCAACTATATATCACCCTCAACTACCCCCCCCCCCCCCCCCCCCATCCGGCAGGGCAGCCCCCCCTGGCAGCCAATGGCTCTTTTACTGTTTGCATTCCTTTTTAAAAAATCTTAATGGTGATGGAAATATCCTTGCGTAGCTAATATGTATATCATAAAAAGTTTTGTGTAAACCTATCTTGAAAGGTAAATTTCTTAGTTTATAGCATCTAACATGGGTCTGTGTTTAGGAGATCAAAATAGATGTAGCACCTTTTGTTTGCCAAAATAAGGAAAGAAAGCCGCTCAAAAAAAATAAGGAAAGAAAGTAAAAGACGTACCTCGTTTAATTTGTTCACTAAGATTCAAGTTTCTCAGACCTCTATGATCCTTCTTCATTAAATACTAACACTATATACTTTTTCGCACATCCAGTTCCAGCTTATATCCAAAAGTTATCTCCAAGAAGCAGAATGGTCTCATCACGAGTACATACCAAGCTTCAATGATCATGTGAATGTACTGGTCAAGTGATGTGTGTTGGGTCGCTTGTGGGCATGGGTGATGTTGCAACCAAGGAGGCATTCGAATGGGCCATTGGTAGCACTGATGCGATAAGAGCAAGTGGAGAGGTGTCACGCTTCATGGATGACATGGCAGATTTTAAGGTACTTTACTAAAAAGCTGTTTTAAAGTTTTAAAGTTACTAAAAGGAAAAACTGTTTTGAAGTTACTAAAAGGAAGGCTCAATCTAGTGGGAATAAACCAAAACTTGAAATTAGGGTGAAAGGGCCCTGGTATCTTATACAACATGTAACAAATAGAGAAGTACGTGGCTTCTCTCTTTCAAAATCAGGAAATAAAATAATATATCTGTTGAGACATTACGAATAGCTTAAAAAATTCAACGGGGAAAGGCCATGAATTTTTATGTTTGTTTAACCAACATTTGGTTTCTTTAAAGTGAAAGTGCCATGCAACCGTTATAATAAAAAAGACTGTAACTGGCTTATATCCACAAGTAGAATTACTGCCATTTTCAACTAAGTAGGTACATGTTGTTCACAGAGAGGAAGGAACAAAATGGATGTAGCCACATCTGTGGAGTGCTACATGAAGGAACACAATGTCACTGGCGAGGTTGCCCTGGCCAAGATCGGCTCCTTTGTTGACGAGGCATGGAAAACACTAAACCAAGCACTCTTTGACCATCGTTCTCTGCCACTTCCGGTTCTGCAACGAGTCACAAACTTTGCAATGAGCATCATGCTAATCTTCCTCGACCAGAGAGATGGTTATACAAACAGCAAGGAATTTAAAGACTCTGGAGAGCCAATTCGTCAAGCATATTCCCCTCTAATACTAGAGCAACAATTATGAACATTTAAGAGTGAGGCAAGCATCGTCATCAGATTTGTTTTTTTATGAAATCATCATCAGATAAGCTATCAGGGCTTCATGTATGCACTAGGTATTGTTCCAGGCTGCACTGGCGCAGGCCTTCAGCGCCATGGGGCTGACACCGCTGGTTAGCACCGAGTGGATCGCCGACTCGGGGGCCTCCTTCCACACCACCCCAGATGCCGGTATCCTCTCTTTTGTCCGGCCCCCACACCCCTCTTGTCCTTCTTCCATCATGGTTGGTGATGGGTGTTGCCTTTCTGTCACTGCCGTGAGTTCTGCTCCTGGTTCTTTTCGTTTTCCCAATGTCATTATTGCTCCTCAGATGGTTCATAACCTTCTTTCCATTCGTCAGTCTACAGCTGACAATTCTTGTTCCATCGAATTTGACTCTTCTGGCCTCATTGTAAATGATTCGGCCTCCCGGCGTCCGCTTCTCCGGTATGACAGCACGGGGCCCCTTTATATCCTTCGCCTTCCGTCTTCCGCTGCACCACTTTCGCCTTCTTCTTCGTCTGCCGCTTTTGCCGCAACGCCGTCTTCCACCACCTGGCACCGCCGTCTTGGTCACCCTGGCCGCGACGTTCTGGCTCAGCTCAGTCGTAGTACCGATGTTCCTTGTACTAGGGCTCCTACTGAGCACCTCTACCATGCGTGCCAGCTTGGTCGCCATGTTCGACTTCCCTTTTCTTCTTCTTCTTCTCATGCGACGCATGCCTTTGATCTTGTTCACTGCGACCTGTGGACATCTCCTGTACTCAACATGTCTGGTTATAAATACTATCTGGTCGTGGTCGATGATTTCTCACACTACTCTTGGACTTTTCCTTTTTGCGCCAAGTCTGAGACCTTCCACACCCTCCTCCACTTCTTTGCCTAGGTGTCCACTCAGTTCGGCCTCACAGTTAAGGCCGTCTAGTGTGACAACGGGCCTGAGTTCGATAACTCCACCTCCCGTTCCTTCTTCCTCTCTCTCGGGGTGTTCAGCTGCGTATGTCTTGTCCGTATACCTCTCCTCAGAACGGCAAGGCTGAGCAGATGATTCGCACGACGAACGATGTCGTGCGCACCCTTCTGATCCAGGCCTCTCTACCACCGCGCTTCTGGGCTGAGAGCCTCCACACCGCCACCTACTTGCTCAATCGCCTTCCGTCCACTGGTTCTCCTGCTCCCACTCCACACCACGCTCTCTTCGGTACCCCTCCTCGCTACGACCACCTTCGGGTCTTCGGGTGTGCGTGTTACCCTAACACCTCCGCCACTGCTCCTTACAAGCTGGCGCCCCGCTCGACTCATTGTGTGTTCCTTGGTTACTCCCCCGACCACAAGAGGTACCGAAGCTTTGACCTCACCTCTCGTCGCGTCCTGATCTCCCGACACGTCGTTTTTGACGAGTCAGACTTCCCCTACTCCACCTCCTCCACACCTTCTCCTGACCCCGAGCTGGAGTCTCTGTTTCCGACTGACCCGGTGGTTCAACCATCTTTTCCTGTCTTTCCTTTCCCTGCAGGTTATCCCGGCGCACCGACGCCGCTTCCGGTGATCCCTGCTGCGCCACGCGCGGCCCCCAGTGCCTGCGGTCGAACCACGTGCGGCCCCCGAACCTCCGATTGTACCGCGCGGGGATCCGGTGTCTCCTGCTGCGCCATGCGCGCCCCCGGCGCCTCTCCCTACACCTACGTGATACGCTCAGCCGGTGCAGGTGTACCAGCGTCGCTCGGCGCCGACACCGGTGCCGCCGCGGTACGCTCAGCCGGTGCAGGTGTACCGGCGTCGTTCGGCACCGACACCGGTGCCGCCTCCGGCTCCGGAGGCTCCTGCGGCGCCTACACCGGAGTCGTCGCCGCCGCCGCCGCTGACTCGCTCTCGAGCCGAGCCGGCGGTGTACCACCCGCCAGTTATCCATCGGGATCCTCGGCATATCCATCCCATGGTGACTCGGCGGATGGCGTCTTTGGCCGCGACTCTCTTCGCCACCGAGAGAGCCGCGGGTCTCTCCGGTACCTTCCTCTGTCCGCGACGCCTTGGCGGATCCTCACTGGCGTCGCGCGATGGAAGAGGAGTACGCGGCTCTTCTTGCCAACCAGACGTGGGATCTCGTGCCGCGTCCGTCTGGTTGCAATGTGGTGACTGGCAAGTAGATCTGGACGCATAAGCATTGGGCTGATGGCATACTGGAGCGCTACAAGGCTCGCTGGGTTCTCCGGGGGTTCACTCAGCGGCCTGGTGTGGACTATGATGAGACCTTCAGTCCAGTGGTGAAGCCTGCTACTGTGCGCACGGTCCTCTCGCTTGCGCTCTCGCGTTCTTGGCCTGTGCACCAGCTGGACGTGAAAAATGTGTTTCTTCATGGCACTCTGTCAGAGACTGTCTACTGCTCTCAGCCAGCGGGATTTGTGGACTCGAGTCGTCCGGATATGGTCTGCCGGCTCAACAAGTCTCTCTATGGTCTAAAGCAGGCTCCTCGGGCTTGGTACTCTCGGTTCGCCACGTTCTTGCTGACATTGGGGTTCACCGAGGCCAAGTATGATACGTCTCTCTTCATCTACCGCCGTGGGGATGAGACTGCATATCTGCTGCTCTATGTCGATGACATTGTGCTCACAACCTCCAGTCAGCAGTTGCTTCAGAGTGTCATCTCCTCTCTGCAGCAGGAGTTTGCTATGAAGGATCTGGGTCAGCTCCACCATTTCTTGGGCGTCACTGTTGAGCCTCGCCCGTCTGGTCTTCTCCTTCACCAGCGGTAGTACGCCCTTGATATTCTAGAGCGGGCTGGGATAACTGATTGCAAGCCCTGCTCCACTACTGTCAACACTAAGGCAAAGCTATCTGCTGATCTTGGTGATCCGGTGGCTGATACTACTGCCTACCGGAGTCTAGCCGGCGCTTTGTAGTACCTCACCTTCACAAGGCCGGACCTCACCTACGCTGTTCAGCAGGTATGTCTCCATATGCATGATCCCCGGGAGTCACATCTTGCTGCGCTGAAGCATCTCCTCCGCTACGTCCGTGGCACTGTGGACCTCGGCTTGGTGCTTCACAGCTCATCCTCTGCTGAGCTGGTGGTCTACACCGACGCTGACTGGGCTGGCTGCCCGGACACTCGTCACTCCACTTCCGGCTATGCCGTCTTTCTGGGCGGCAACCTGGTCTCCTGGTCGTCCAAGTGGCAACCGGTTGTCTCCCGCTCCAGTGCCGAGGCGAAGTACCGGGCTGTCGCTAACGGCATGGCGGAGGCGTCCTGGCTACGACAGCTCTTGGCGGAGCTCCACAGCCCGCTCGCCAAGAGCACGCTCGTCTACTGCGACAACATCAGCGCCGTGTATCTCTCCACTAACCCCGTCCAGCATCAGCGGACGAAGCATGTGGAGATCGACCTACACTTCGTGCGCGATAGGGTCGCCATCGGCGATGTTCGGGTACTCCATGTCCCGACTAACTCCCAGTTTACTGACATCTTCACCAAGGGACTACCCTCCTCGACCTTCTCGGAGTTTCGCTCCAACCTCAACGTAGCATGTGGCTAGTTGTGACTGCAGGGGGATATTTGGCCTTTGTACTTTCTTCTTGTCCAGTCTTGAACACCGCTGCGCCGGTTGTTCAGACTGCCGGGAGGGGGGTGTTTGCTTTCTTGTTGTCCAGTCTTGAACACCGCTGTGCTGGTAGTTCAGACTGGGGGGTGTTGGTGTATATGTGAGCCCATGTATAGAGGCCCATCTAGAGGCCTATGTATAGGATCTATATATCCCACCCTTCTACGATTTGAAGGAATACATCTCATTATTCTCTCCTACAGCTAGCCGTGTAGTCATTATATTGCTGCATGGGATAATTTAAGATATTGATCTTGCATTGATAAGTATGATTATCCGTCGTCATGTTTGTACATGTATGTGAATCTGGTTGTAATTTTCCTCACAAGTGAAAATAGATGGAATATCTATTGTCCAAGCATCTCTGCTAGTGGAAAATATGCCCCCCAACGTTTTATATTTAGAAGGTTCACATTCCACTGGTACCCATGGCAAACCAAAGTAACTAGAACTTAAGCGCGCTTTGCGCGCCCTAGCATGACTACCATAAATTTTAATAATATAAATGAATTAAAGAGCATCTACTTCTTCAAAAAGTATGTAAAAAATTATATCTGGTATCCCTAATATAGTGTGCGTTGCTAAGCCTATGCTTCCTTTTTCTTATTCTCAATAATCAATTTATTACAATTACTTTAAATAGCATCTGGTAAAAACTTTGATGGAGTTATGATGATGAATAGAAGCTCAGACGATCAGCTATTAATTCTACAAAATAAAGTTGCATGTTCCCAATTAACATCTACTCCCTCCGTTTTGAAATATAAATCATTCTGGCATTTTACCAGATTCATTGAATATTCTCTAAATCTAGACAAACTGTATGTCCAGATTCATTGAATATTCTATAAATCTAGACACAATAAAACACTCTAAGAATGATTTATATTTCAGGACGGAGGGAGTACACTATATTAGTGATAAGAATGTAACAAATCTTGTTCTTTTCTATTTATTGTCTTCCTTCGCTTATTTCTCTTGCTCTTTTCTTCTCTTTTCTATTTCTTTCCTTCTATGTCTATTTCCCTTCTTTTTCCCAATCCTTTGTATCTATTTATTTATCTATTCTCTCTCTCTCTTTCTTTCTTTCCTCATTATAAATCTCATGTACATAATCTTTGTTTGAGTATATAATTTATCTTTGTTATAATTTTTATCAACCTTGTTTGTTTCGTTTATAAGATATTAGTAGATCTATACTTACTTACCTTTTACTATGATCTAAAAAAACTTTTACTATAGTATCAAACTATTTGATCACAATTGAGAATGAGCCATACTTATTTATATTAATTTATTTGTGTTGTGGACTCATAAGTTGGGGTGTGAAATAATTTATTTCGTTTTATGAGTTAAGTTGTTCATCATATGTATATATACTTATAGAATATATTTTTTCAATGTAGATGTATTTGTTCTTCACATAAATTTATTTATCTATGTGTAACTAATGTGTTTACAAATGCACAATCATCTGTTCACTTTGTACCTAAATTTTTTGGACTATTTTCTATTATTTATTATATACAATTAAATGTTCGTGATATTTAATATTTTCTTCATAATATGTTATTATTTATTCGATATGTTTAATTTTTTAACAAAATATTTATTCCCAATAGCTGAAATTAATTATTTAGTGTAAAAAATGTTTTTTTCAAAATGTCATGCAAACAAAGGTAACTGAGGTCTTGTTTGAAATATTTTGCCATAAGAAAAACAATGGTGCAATCCAAATTTAATTTGGATGCTTGGTTTAATAGTTATAGTTTTTTAATTTTGAATTTACATGCATGTGGGTCACGCCAGCTAAAATTATCATCCCGCAGTACGCGTGGAAACAATTCCACAGGTGGGCTGATGACGGCCCATTATAGAATGGAAACAGTTTTGCAGTTGGGCTGATGATTGTCCATCTAATATATCTTTTTTTATGGGTATCTAATATATCCTCCATATAATGGTAGGTGGAAATGTCATCTGAAGTGATATATAACCGCAGCCTGAGCCCCATCTATTGCTTTTGCCCATCGCTTCAGGTGGGGTAGTCACAGCTCAGGACCCATCAATTTGTGTGGGTGGAACTTGGGCATACGACACGGATGAATGCTGCCGTATTTTTTCCTCCATGTCCGCTCTCGTCTACCAAGCTGAACCTGTTCCGCGCTGACTGTGTGGTCCATCCTTCCGTTCTAGCACGTTATGGTCCTGATGTCCGGAGCCTCGAAGCTTGTCTAGGCCTCCGCCTGGGGTGTCTACTCATAGCATATGCGACTACCGTCATACCATCGCACAAATCCGTCGGAGTTAAAAATATTCCAGAAATGCAAATTGTTCCAGAACCAAATAAAATATTCCAAAACAGGATAAAATTATCCCAAAATAGAAAATGTTCCAGAACAAATAAAAATATTTTTTTTAAAAAAAATATCATCTAAATATAATCTAGTGTGGTCTAGTTTTGAAGATCTTGTCGTAAGAAACATAACGGTGTAATCGAAATTTAATTTGGATAACTGGTTTGTAAAGTAGAGTATTTTTAGTTTAGGATGCACGGAAATCAAAACATATGTGCACATCTACTCTTTCCCTCCACCAGCACGAGCTCAACTTGAGGACGTGGCGTGATGCGGAGAGCAGCGGCGGGCGTGAAACGCGGAGAACGCCGGAGGGGGCACCGGTCTTTAAGAAACCCGATGTGCTACCGCAGCAACAGCATCCCTCTTGTTTAAAAAAAAAAAGCAACACAATCAACCAAGTATGTCAGGCACACCCGCAGCTCAATAGGGTATGCAATAGGCGGATACAAGATAGCAGGTTACAAGATTAACAGGTTTCGCAAGGCTGTAACAAGAACTGGAGACTAGATCACCATGCGCATATTCATTGTTGGCCTTCAGCATCAAGGTTGCAGATGGAGCAGGGCTGTCACTTTGAACTTGAAACTGCTGTGACTACTGACTAGCTCGTATGCTTGAGCTGCTGACCAGGATTTCAGAACTGCCAACTCTCCATGAGCCATCTCTTCATGAGCCATGACCCTGACCAATAGAAATGAGCAAGCATAATATATATGATGTCCCTTGATCAGTTCCTTTTTTTACCAGGACGTGCTTTATTTGCGCAACTTCTACGTGGCACACAAGCAAAGCAACCAGACAAAAACAGTGCAAGAAAATCATACTTGACAAATATAGATTGGTCCAATGTCCACACCAAATGTTATTACGGAAATATTATGATTTCCCCAACATGAACAAAACTAGTTCAAGGCATTGTATGGCTAAGTGTTGACTCCTCAAAAGATGCTTCCTTCTCACTAAATCAGAAGCTTTGACCTTGAATCATCAACTTCCAGTTCAACATCGACAACTGCCGAGTCAACTGAAATTTACCATAGAGAAACATCAAAAACTCCATATCCAGCACCGAAGAGATGTATCCTGCAGAGGATATCAGGGAGAACACTTGGGTGTACTAGATTCTCAGACCAGCCATCGAACCGAGGTACTGGGAGAGCATGAGGGGCATCAAGAGGTGTGCTGAAAGACCAGCTCACTAGATAAGCAGAGTCTAGTCATTTTTAGTCTTGAAGATCATGTGATCTCAGATGCTTATACTTCTGATCTGTGTTTGACAATCTTGCTGCCTCTGCCAAACCCTTGGTGGCCACCATCTTCAGAATATCGACTCCCTCTTTTATGGCTAAATCAATCTAGGATGGAATAAAACGTAGCACCGTAAGCTTTTGGTTGTTGTAGGATAGCGAAAAAAGATGATATATTATCTACTGCACTTTTACCAGTATCGGACTTAAACGGTGGTCCTTCAAAGTTAAATCTAAATATTTTTGTGCAATAACATACAATATAGATTGTCACAACACAACGATAAACTCAGATCTGATGTGTTTGACATAATGCCACTAGTATAAATGTATAACGAGTCCATAACCATCACTCCTCAAACCTCTACAATACGAGATTGTCCTTCCCATCCTTTCGTCTGATAACACTGGCAAGGAATGTGTAACTTCAAATTAATCTAGCAGATTAATTTCAGTGCATGGTAGCATTAGCTAGGATGCTAAAGAAGCTCAAGGCCCACCATCGTCAAGAGGTTGGTTCAGATCTAGCTCAATCATACATAATTCACTAAAGTGTCCATCCCAACCTGAACCTTAACCTTGACACCAAAGTCAAGCTGACTACAAGGTTAAGTCAATCTTCTCAGCACACACATTGAACAAGCATCACCATATTCCCTATGCTGGGTTGCTTCCATTAAAACTGTTCGGGAATGTGCAGTCAGACTGCTGGCAAGTAACAACGCCCACCAAATTAGAAAGTTTTCCAGTGTCAATAAGGTGCTCATATTTGCAGATAGTATAGGGGAGATTTACCAATATTATGTTGAATTTTAGACTAAATCTAAAACTTTCTAACATATCATACAAGTTTTCTGGAACAGTGGGATCAATATTATATGGTCATATCTGTCCAAGAAAAATCAAAATATTCTATTAATGGGACAAGATGACAAAATTATCCCATACAACTAATGTGCTAATGTGAATCTTTCGTAGTTCTTTGATAGCTACAGCAAAGTTCAAATAGTATGAAAAGAAGTAGCATAACATGAAAACAACTACAGGTTGAAAAAAATAGTTACTAGTGAGGAGATGATTACCCGTTCACGACTAGTCCTATTAAACTTCTGAAGAACAAAAGCTTTAGGATCCATCTGGCCAGGTGGCCGTCCAATTCCTAAATAAGTTAAGATGAATTCTTTGTCAAGAAAAAATAAACTAATTATAAGTGCCAAAAGTGTAGAAAGTACCAATTCTTAATCGGCAAAATTCTTGGTTCCTGCGAAAGTGGTATATCACACTCCTCAACCTGGTAAACTAACGGTAAATATTTATTGTCAAGATCAGATAAACGTCTTATCTGCAACATATATCATATAGCTAATGGTTTTTTTTTTTTACACCAAGTTGCGAACCCAAAAATAAATCCAATATTTGACATAAGGGAGTATGGTGTCACACAGATTAAGGTTGTTGTAAAGTCCAGACAACTTTTTTCAGAGAACTAATTAGATGCCTCAAGTTGTGCAAAATGGAAAGTGCAAGCAAGAAAAGGAAACATAGACAGGAAAAGAAAAATAAATAGCAAAGGCAGATACGTGAATACCACACCAAAGAAAAATTAACTAATCAGCCTGTCCTAAGCGTCAACATTTAAAAATGGAGGGAGTAGCTACAAAACTTCAGAAGATAAATACTGTCATCTCTGCTTACTGAAGGTTATTACTTATTAGCATCTTGTTTATGAAGTTCATGAGACAAGTTTCTACTAAAAGCTTGCCAATAAACTAGATTTGAGGACAAAGACGATGGCACTTTTTTTGAACTGATAAAGTAGTTACGGCTCTGCTGATTTGTGCAATTAAACATAGCAAAGGTAGTTTTCCTTTCGAAAGACAAACTACTTTTGTCAGAAAGAAGATTCTATCACAAAACAAATAAAAGTAAAGTCTACAAACCCATTGTGCCGTCCAAAACCTCCTTTTGGCTGTAAACGGAGAACTCCACATGGTAAGTCCATGTCATCAAATGCCTAAAACTCACACGTCAGAAGTCAGATTACCACATATGTGTGCTAGCAAAGTTTAGAAACAAACACTTACCACCAAGACACGATTAAGTGGCAGTTTATAATAGGCAGCAAGTGGACCAACCTGCAATAAGCAACAACTGTTACTGATCATTAGTAGTCATCAAACATAATTACGTTAAAAATTGTGTATGCACAGTTAGAGAAACCTATAAATAATAAAAGAACCATATTACATCAATAATATTATCACTGAACAGAACTGGCATGATTATGTTTGCATGCTATGTGACTGTACTTCAAATTCAAGGGGTAGCAGTTAAAATTTCAGATAGAACTTTAGTTGCGTCAACCAAAATAAAGCCCCAGAAGTTCGAAAATCAGTGGAAGAAACAAATCGTGCAACAATAGGAAAGTAAAGAGCAGGAGAACTAGGAAAGACTCTCAGAAGTGCTGCTTACAGATTCTCCACTGAGATTCATATAAGTCTGAGGCTTGGCAAGAAGAACAGGTACCCCATCAACCATACCTGCATCAGTGGTGAGAACAACAAATTCACTTAACCCTTGAACTAAGGATCAAGAACATGCATCACAAAATACAAGAAGTTGCATTTCGTGCAAAAATGGAGCCAAACCTTCACCAAATAGTGCTTTGAAGTAATGTGTAGTCAGCGGTATACCCTGAGACTGTGCAAATGCATCTATCATATCAAACCCCACCTAGAAGAAAACAAATTGCAATAAAACCTCAGAATCAATGACGAGACCCTGAGAAATTTTGAAATACAAGATGAGGTGCATAACGTACATTGTGCCTGGTGGATTGGTACTTCTCTCCAGGGTTGCCAAGACCGATAAATAACCATGGTTGTATTGGGGGCAGTGAGGAGAAGAATGAAGACGGTGAGGATGTCCGAAGGCTAGAAATACAACACTTGGAAATGAATGGAGCGAGTCTATTTGAGAGCATCTCCTTCATAATCTATTCAATCACAGCCATCCAAAAAGTCCACTAAGTCCAAACGCAGATGCCAAAGTCTGCAAAGCAAGGCCAAATTGTTTTTAAAATACATTACAATCAACCAGGCAGAAACATACATATATAAAATTATAAATAACAGGCATAGGAGTAGTAGCTAAGGGGCTGATTGGTTCGTTGTGGCCAGCAGCCTGGCTCATGCTAGCCATCCAGCCCCGCGCTGGCCAGGCTATTGAGCTGCATCCTACCTTTGTTTGGTTCACGTTTCCACGCATCCAGGCCAACTAAGGAAGTTGATTGGTTAGCTGCTCCACTAGCATCTCCATCTTCTTTGGTTTCTGTGCACACGGGTCCCAAAGTTTGCCACTGCATCGTTTCAGCCAGGCTCGCCAGATACGCTCGATTTCTTCGTTTCTTCGGGACCAGGCTCACGAACGCTTTTTGCATCGCTGGAGCCGGGTCCGCTACCTCATGCAGGTAACCGAACAAGCTGAAACTGCATCCCACGGGCCTGGCCGGGTCTGATGCGGGAAACCAATCAGACCCTAATGCATCCAGCACCGTCCTATATTACTGGCAAAATTGCCTCCATAATGAGTTGTCTAAGCTAGCTTAGGCATTTCATCGAACAGCTGCAGAGCACATGCAACAGGGCACAGGGCAGAGCAATGGTACCACCGTCAACCGCGGAATGCCGCAATGTGAACCATGCCAAAGGATAGAAAGCGCAAGCCTCATCTCGCCAGAACGAGACCGTGATACCAGTTACGCAGCTTGGCCCCGTGCTCCAAGACAAGACAAAGAAAGAAAACAGGGTACAGATCGGTTGAAGCAAGTGCTTAGCCTCTAATCACCTGACCTGCCCAAACCGCCGAGGGAAGTCGTCAGCGCTGCGCTGCGCACCGGCTGTAGCGTATAGACTCTGCTCGCACGAGGGATCAAACCCGCGGCGGCGGCTCCGGGAGGTGACAGAGACGGGAAGGGGTTATGTATGGTGGCTCGATGGCACGATGCAGGTACAGGGGCGGGCCCAGGATTTAGGTGGTGGGTATTAAAAAATTTCAAGTAGTGCAAAAAAAATTTTAACAGCCCAAAGTAGATATTAGTGTTAAGACTCTTTATATTCCTAAATGGCTCTATATAATACATGGCCTTCTCTACTGATGATAATCATCTTCTCAGTCCTCCAAGGTTAGTAACATGGAATCAGAGCAAGGATTAGGGTTGGGATTAGACTAATCAATCCACCCAAGATCCTTTTTTTTCCACCTTGGATTTCTACCTCTGCAGCCGCACGTCTGCGGCTCGTGCCCATCTTTGGGCTGTGCGGGTGCAGCCCGTCGCCGCCCCGTTTCTTCTTCCGGCGGCCGTCGCCGCCTCGTCGTTTCTTCTTCCGGCGGCCATCGCCGCCCCGTCGTCGCACGAGCGCCCAGGAGCTCCGCGGCCCCTATCGTCGCGGCCTTCCTCCGCCGCCGTTCGTCGCGGATCCGCCGTCTCGGAGCTGTCCGCGGCCGCCACGGCCCTCTGCTGCGTCCGCCGCCCGTTGTCCTCAGGCCTGCTGCAGATCAAGCGTCGTCCGCCTCCTCCCGCACTGGACCACGGCTGCTGCGACTCCTCTGTTTCTGGCGACCGTCCGTCCACCTGCAGATTGAGCGCCGCCTGGTCACCGTGCGCCTCCTCCCGCGCTGGACCACGGGCTGCTGCAACTCCTCTGTTTCTGGCGCCTGTTGCTGATTGCCTGAAGGAAACAGAGGAAGCACGAGTTGCTGTCCCCATCTGCCATCTACTGCTGCTGGTCTGCAATTTCTGTCAAGGCATCCCCTGTCGCTGCTGCTCCACTACATCCTCACGGTGATATCTGCTATCTGTTCCTGTTTTCGCTGCTGTTGGTCATATTCTGGTAGTCTCAACCATGGCACAGATTAATGCAATTGTCATCAATATCACTCTAGATGGCCAGAATTATCCAGAGTGGGCTTTTTGTGTTGAGACTGCATTGAGGGGTCATGGTCTGTACTTCCATTTAACTGATGATCCTCCTACTATAGTGGCTGATCCTAGCAATGCTAATGCAGCCCAAACTTGGGAAATCAATAATGGGAAAGTCATGGCTGCTATGGTTAATAGTGTTAAGCAATCTATGATTATAAGCCTTAGGAAGTTTAGAACAGCCAAGGCTATTTGGTCTCATTTGAAGGAATGGTATGTTCAAGATAGTGGTGCCCTTTTGCATACCCTCATGTAGCAAACACATGCAATTGAGCAAAATGACATGACCATCGATGAGTATTACTCTGCTTTTGATTGTCTTGTGGGCTCTTTGACTTCTATGATAGGTGATTGTACAGCAGATAACTGTCCAGCACATCAATTTATCGAGAAGTTTTTGTGTATCGTTTTGTCATGGGAGTCAGGGAAGAGTTTGATTCTATTCGTAAACGGCTACTTCATGATTCATCAGATTTGACCATGACTCGTGCTTTGTCCGATCTTCTTGCTGAGGAGACTCGTCTTCGGTCCATGTCTGCACCACCTATGTCTATGTCTCACACGGTATTGGCAGCTTCTCAGAGGTACAATGCACCACCTAAAGGAGCATCTTCAGAACCATGTAAGCATTGTGGCAAGAAAAATCATAGTTCAGAGAACTGCTTCTCTCAGCATCTAGAGAAATTGGCTGATTTTCGTGCACGTCGGGCTGCTCGTGCCACTGGAGGTCGTGGTACTGGTTCTACTCCTAGAGGCTCAGTGTCTTGCTGCCACTTCACCTATCAGTGCTCCTCAGTCTTCTTGGGTTCTTGATTCAGGGGCTTCTTTTCATGTGACCTCTGACCAATCCCAGCTTGTTGCTAGCAAGCCCGTTGCTGATGGTGCTTCTATTCAGACAGCATATGGTACATCTTGCTATATCACTCATCAGGGTTCTCTTTGTACTTCTAATTTTTCTGTGCCTAATGTCTCTTTTGTACCTCATCTGTCCATGAGTCTTCTTTCAGTTGGACAAATAATAGATCAAAATTGTTTTGTTGGATTTGATGACTCATCTTGTTTTGTTCAGGATCGTCGAACCAGGGCTGTGATTGGGACTGGCCATCGCCATAGACGTTCCCCTTGCCTCTATGTTCTCGACACCCTGCATCTTCCACAGTCATCTGCTCATGTGTCATCCACCGCTTCGTCGTCCACCTCGTCCTTCGCCAAGTGGCATCATCGTCTTGGTCATCTTTGTGGAACTCGGTTGTCTACTTTAATAAATAAAGGATGTTTATGTCACACATCTGTCTAGTCCAGTTTTCATTGTAAGGGTTGTAAACTTGGAAAACAAATACAACTCCCATATTCATCTAGTGTTTCTCATTCTGCTAGACCTTTTGATCTTATTCATTCCGATGTATGGGGCCCTGCACCCTTTGCTACAAAGGGTGGTCACAAATATTATGTCATTTTTATTAATGATCATTCCCGTTATACTTGGATTTATTTTATGAAACATTGTTCTCAACTGTGTTCCATTTACCAGTCTTTTGTTCGCATGGTTCACACACAGTTTTCTACTCCTATTAAAGTTTTTCGTTCCGACTCTAGTGGTGAGTATCTTTCTGATGTTTTTCGCCGGTTTTTGTCCTCTGAGGGTACTCTTGCTCAGGTCTCTTGTCCTGGCGCTCATGCTCAAAATGGAGTTGCTGAACGCAAACATCGCCATATTATAGAGACAGCTCGCACACTTTTGATTTCATCTTTTGTTCCTTCACATTTTTGGGGTGAAGCCGTCTCTACTACTGTATATCTCATAAATAGGCAACCCTTATCCAAGTTGTCTGATAAATATCCTGGTGAGGTCCTTTTTGGCACTCCTCCTCACTATGACCATCTCCGAGTTTTTGGATGTACATGCTATGTTTTGCTTGCTCCTCGTGAACGTACCAAGTTGTCTGCACAATCTGTTGAATATGTTTTTCTGGGTTATAGTCCTGAGCATAAAGGTTATCACTGCTATGATCCTTCTCGTCGCATCCGTATCTCTCGTGATGTGACCTTCGTTAAGGATCGTCCTTCTTTTATAACCCTCTACACAGTCCTCATCTTCACCCACAGAGTCCACATCTTTTATGTGTCTTCCTCCTATTTCCATCACACCTCCTATACCACCACCTGCACATACGCCGCCGACACCTCCTCCATCACCTTCATATGCGCCACCTACACCTCCACCACATGCACATGCACCGCCTCCTCCACCACCCCCACCTCATCCTTTTTCAAAACCACCTATCACACGTGTTTTCAGTCGTCGTCCGAAAACCTCCACTGAACTTCCTTCTAGTTCTACCACCTCGGCTAGTCCTGATGCGCCTGTTGTAGATGATTCCAATAATATTGATGAGTCACATATTGTTTCTGATGAGACACAGGCTGGTACAAGATACAATCTACGAGATCGCAGTACTCTTCATCCTGAAGACAAATATGGTTTTCCCCGTGTGAATGCTGTTGCTGGTGAACCAGTTACTTATCAGAAAGCTGCACGCATTCCAGAATGGCAGCTTGCTATGACTGAGGAACTTGCTGCCCTTGATCGTATAGGAACTTGGGATCTTGTTCCATTACCATCACATGTTGTGTCTATCACATCTAAGTGGGTATTCAAAATTAAGACCAAGTCAGATGGTTCCATTGAGAAATATAAAGCTCGTCTTGTTGCAAGAGGTTTTCAGCAGACTCAGGGACGAGACTATGATGAGACATTTGCTCCAGTTGCTCATATGACTACTGTACGGACTTTGATTGCAGTGGCTGCCACTTCTTCATGGACTATCTCGCAAATGGATGTTAAGAATGTTTTTCTTCATGGTGATTTGCATGAGAAAGTTTATATGCAACCACCCCCAGGTGTTGATGCTCCTCCAGGATATGTCTGTCATCTTCGACGTGCTTTATATGGTCTTAAACAAGCTCCTCGTGCCTGGTTTGAGCGTTTCGCCTCTGTAATACAGGCTGCTGGTTTTACACCTAGTGATCATGATCCTGCCTTATTTATTCATCTCTCTCCACGTGGTCGTACTTTGCTGCTTCTATACGTGGATGATATGTTGATTACGGGTGATGACGTGGAACACATTTCTGTTTTGAAGAAGCAACTTGGTGAGCAATTTCAGATGTCAGATTTGGGTCCTCTGAGTTATTTCTTAGGGATTGAGGTTCAACATTCTCCAAATGGATACTTTCTCTCTCAGTCTAAATACATAGAGGATCTTATTGGTCGTTCACGGACGGCTGCTACGCCTATGGATTTACACCTGCAACTTCGTCCCACTGATGGTACACCTCTTGAGGATCCATCTCAATATCGTCATATTGTGGGCAGTCTTGTTTATCTTACTGTCACCAGACCTGATATTGCTCATGATGCCCATATTTTGAGTCAGTTTGTGAGTGCTCCTACATCCGTTCATTTTGGACATTTACTTCGTGTGCTGAAATACTTAAGGGGGACCTCATCTCAGTGTTTGTTCTATGCTTGTGATAGTCCGCTTCAGCTTCATGCTTACTCAGACTCCACTTGGGCGAGTGACCCAACGGATCGTCGTTCCATCACAGGATACTGCATTCTTCTTGGTTCATCTCCTCTTGCATGGAAGTCTAAGAAGCAAGCAGCTGTATCTCGATCTAGTACAAAGGCAGAACTTCGAGCATTGGCTACTACTACTTCAGAAATTGTATGGCTTCGATGTTTGTTGGCTGGTTTTGGTATTCCATGTGATGCCCCCACACCTCTTCTCTGTGATAATACAGGAGCCATACAAATTGCCAATGATCCAGTGAAGCATGAACTTACAAAGCATATTGGAGTTGATGCATTCTTTACTCATTGTCATCAGAAAATTATTGCTCTGCAGTATGTGCCCTCTGAGTTGCAGTTAGCAGATTTCTTTACTAAAGTACAAACTCGAGAGCAGCATCGGCTTCACCTACTCAAACTCAATGCTTCAGATCCTCCACTTCCACCTTGAGTTTGAAGGGGGTGTTAAGACTCTTTATATTCCTAAATGGCTCTATATAATACATGGCCTTCGCTACTGATGATAATCATCTTCTCAGTCCTCCAAGGTTAGTAACAATTAGTAGCACATAATTGAGTACCGACAATACATATTGTCTATAATTTGAAAATTGTTCAACATATAGATAATAGACATACTAAATGATCAATATATCAAAGTGGGGGCATTTGAAATATATAGCAGATAAAACAATATATATGCACATCTTTAAGCACGCTATACTCTAGCCACTTGAATTCATCGAACAATTTAGGTCCACAATAATGTTGGGGGAAATGCATCTCTTTCGAATACACAATCTGCATGTAACTTCTACTGGAAGACGGAGTAACAACCTGACAGGAGGTTTTTTGTTTGCATCAGCTCTTTGCAAGACAGATTTCAAATCAGTAGTGGCACCGCCACTCTTCTTCAGAAAAAAATCCTCAGTATGTCCGCATTGCTACTAATTTTTCACAAACAAATTCAAATCAGTGCGTGTGCCCCTAGGCGGCCTGACTGCGCTGCCGCGTAGCGCGGCGGCGGCGGCGCTCCCCGGTCTGGGCGCGGGGCGCCCTTGCTGCCGGGGCAGCTGTGCCTGCGCGGCAGGCGGCCGGAGCCTAGGCACCTACCCCTGCCGCCCTACGCGAGACGCTGGACGCAGGCTGCTGGGGATCGGCCGGCCGGGCGCTGGGCGCTGGGGACGACGAGCGAGATGGGCAGCACGGCCGGGCAGCGGCGAGGCAGCACAAGGCGGCGGCCGATGGGGGAGACGGTAGGACGGGCGGCCAGGGCACGGCAGCAGGACGGCACGGCGCTGTGGGAATCGGCAGGGGGGGACCGAGATGGGGGGACTGTGACGATAGATTTTGGGCCGTGTGGGCTGGCGGTGGGGGCATTGGAATGGGCTAGCCCAGGTTTTCTGGGCTAAATGTGAGATTTTGGACTTTAGAAGTCTGTTTTTTGTGTTATTTTCATTTTTTGAATTATACATACATGATACTCCCTCCATCCCACAAAGAGTGTAGTTTTAGCATTCAAATTTTGTCCCATAAAGATTGTAGTTTTAGCTTGTAAGGAGATCCATTTAATTAAAGTAATACAAAGTACCAAGAAAGCAATGTATAGGAAAACGCATAGAGCCAATCAAATATTTAGTAGATATTACTTTTTCTAGTTCCAATGCATATGCATTAATTGAGGATCTATAAAACTAAATAAATAATATGGTTTTCAATCATAATTGGTAGAAATAATTAGGGGCAACAAAGCCATTTTTTTGGATGAGTAATGTGTCTGAAATTTTCTAAAACTACAGTCTTTGCGGGACGGAGGGAGTACATCGTATATGAAAACTTTTTGACGACAAATAATAGGTATTCAACTGAATAACTTTGAATTCAATAGGGTCGCCCCTTAGCGCGCAACTACTATTGCCCGCGGTGCGCAGCTGCAGCGCCGTGTAAGTGGAGAGTTCCCTAGTCTACAGCCGCGCCCCCGTACGCCTGCGGATGCAGCAGCGTACACGGCGGGCGGTCGGGCAATGCGGCTTGGGATGTTTAATAATGTGTCTTAATTTAATAAATTTCATAAGTTTTTATGCTCTAGAGTTGTTTTACTAGACATTTTAAAAATAAATATGCATAAAAAGATAATATATGTAGCATTTATAAATTAGAAAATGTTTAATTTAAATCTTTATCATTATAAAATAGCTTGAAATGATAAAATGAAGTTCACCATTGCAAAGAGCTCATCGAGATAATCAAATGGACATATTATTTGCCTAATTTTGAGCTCATATTAAAAACAGCTCGGTTCAATTGAAACCGGGCGGTTCACCGGTTCCATAAAAAAACGGCCGATCCAACCAGTTTTTACCAGTTCGATTGTATGGACGGTCCGTGAAGCGAATCAAACCGCTATAATCTCTGATTCGGCCTTTTACCGATCAAACAGCCCGATCCAGCCCGATCCTAATAACTATGGACAGATGGGGAAGGCAGTCGAGTCAAACCAGAACCAGAGTTGTCATGTGGGTCATTTCTTCATCCTGGGTCATAAAAACTGACTAGCAAAAAAAATATTGGGCCAAAATCCAGGGTAGTCAAGCCTATGGATTACCTTTGGGCTCGCCAAATGTTAGGAGTCATGCATGATTGGCAGTCAAATCATATAAGATGGAATTTTTTTTTTGTTGCGGAACATTTTTTTATTGCGGAATATTTTTTATTGCTAGAACAATTGAAAAATTATTTTGAATAAAAATTTATTCCAACAATAAATTCAACTGAATCACACATGTAGACTGATTTGTTGGGCCGGTTTTAGACAAAAAATGAATCCTGGAAGGATGGACTAGTGGGGCAGGTCCAAAGGATCACACGCATGACCCCGAGCATCACCCCAGCGGCCATGGTCGATCTGCAGACTTGTTTTGGTGATAGTGATGCTTCCGGGCTGTAGCATCGAGTGAAAAAGCCTTTGTGGCATTGTGCTGGTGTTGGCCACCAAGACATTGTGCGCGTGTGATCCTAGCTAGTCAAGCTAGCACACAAGCGACATGTCCGTCGTGCACACGGAGACGCAGGGAGAGGGAGCTAGCATTCCATGGGGCAGTCGGAGTCGCGTACGCAAGGCCGCCGGCCGGCCGTGCCCGCACACCGGACCTTTTCAGAGATAGCCACCTCGATCTCCTCCTCCGATACCCCAGGGACGGAGCGCGCGGCAGCCAAAAGGTGAAATGATTCATGTGCGCAGCACAGCGGAGCACGGCCGCGGCGGCGATGATTAGCTTAGCTCAAAAGCCCAAAGCGTCTCGCGCAGACCACGTTCTCGGTTCTCCCCTCAAATAAAAACTTAAGCGAAGCGCCTTCCTTCCTTCCTTCCTTCCTCCTTTTGCTCCGCCAAGCAACGCAAGCAGCCAACGACGCGCCCCTCGGCCGGCTACCTCGCTTTTTCCCAGCAACGAAATGTAGTAGTATAAGCCAATTATCATCGCCATCGCCTATGATGATGAGCTTCGAAAGCTGGAGATCATGTAGAATAAACTCTTGGGACAAAGGCGAGAAAACCTCAACCACCGTCTTTCTACCTTCCTGAAAACGGGACCTGCTGCAAACTGCAAATCCCAAAGATCGATATGTGCATTAGGATTTGATTTGAATCCCAGTGGATGGATATGTAAAGAATGATGATGCATGTAGCCTCATCAGAGAAAATGATCGATCGTCACGTTGAGTTCAGAGAAGATGATTGCATCGCATCGATGATCGATCGGATTGGAGATGGGGCTGCGAGTCCAAGCAAGGATGATGGGCTGCTGCTGTCTTTTATTTGGTCCGCCATGACCATGACGGCGCCGGCCGGGCCAGCGCCACCACCACTTGGTCTCGCCCTACGCCGCCTAATGATTCCAAGCGCCGGGCTCCCATCGGCGAGCAGTGGAAAGACAAGAAACCTTGGCTCGTCTGTCATGTGCGCTCGGCTAGGCGCGGCGCGGCTCTTCCGGGGTGTCGTCCAGTCGTTTCGGCGGCGGCTTCGTCTCTCTTCTCCCAAAATTCAGGTACCTGCCGGGCGTTCGTCGCCTGCGGCGGCACTCCGGCCAGCAGTTGAACCTGTCTGCTTGTCTCCGTTCTGCAAACGCGTTGGACAGGCCGACGAAATGTTAGTCGCTGTCCTCATCTCGCTCGGATGCAATGGCGCCGCACTTTTGATCCGACGGCGGCGATGTCGCGTGGCGTTGTCCGTGCCCGTTTCGTCAGGCGTCGCAGATATTTCGTTCGGTACTGCAGGAACGGGTTATTAAGAGGTTTCAGTGTGTCAGGGAAGGTTTGCAGCAATCAGCTGGCTAGTGTCACGAAGTGACAAGTCACCTCTGGTTAGTGTACTTACTGATCACCTAGCTAGCATCTATATCATGCATTATGCATTGCTTAGCCAGTTTGGTAACTAATAAAGTAATAAGCAAGTAGTCCTAGTTCTATATATGTGCACCATAGAATAGGATTAGCTAATAGCTAGGACATACTAAATGGACACGAGCGAATAGGAGGGTTAAAGCAAGCATCTTTCTGTTGCCCATGTCCTTTGTCAAAAAACACCAAGATGCTTCCGCACTTTGCCATCTCCCAATGATTTCCTGTCTGACTCCGGCAGGCACTACTTTCCAGTCACACACTGTGAAACAGAATCACCAATAGCTAGGCACATACTCTTAGTATTTAGGCAGTTAATAAATCACTAACTGGTAGGTGAGGGACGTACTGTGTGGCAGGGCCAATACAGAGCGTGCTGGCATGCTAAGCTTTCCAGGCAATTTGCCTCCAAACAATACCTAATCTCTCTTGTTAATGTGCTTGTGTTATAACTAAGTCTGCCTCTGCTTTCTCTTTTGCCTTAAGCCTTCCTTTTGATCCCTCCTTGCCCTTAATAAAATCCACGGTTTAGCACTCCCCATCATGGAGAGAGCTCTTCACTTTTCTCTAATCTAAAAAAAAAGAGCTCTTCACTTTTCTCGCGAATGCATGCAATTGCCGATGCTGCTGGTCCATGGGAATCCAGCTAGTCATTGCATGCAACAACTAAGATATCAACCTTATTTTACAAACCATTAAATAAGATGCCAATAATCTCTAGCTCGTCGCAAAAGAAAACTAGCTAAGATCAATTACCAGCATACTATTATTATTCTTTTCCTTGATTTTTTAATTTGGTGATAGGCCATCTCTATCTCTCCCAAAGTGGAGTCTAGATTCTCTGTGACAGGGATGGAAATTGCATTGGATCACCATTGTGTGGCCTTCTTTAACATTTTATAAAAATCGATATATAATTTATCTTCTGCATGGACCATTCGGTTGATTGAATCGTCTAGTTTAGTATACACGCTTTGCCTTTCCTGTACACTTTTGTACATCCCTTGAACTCTTACGTCCTATAAATGTACATGCTTCAAGGATGTTAGCTTGGATACATTTTAGGACTAAGTAGCACTAGCACATTATGATGTACTTGAAAAAACGCCGATTTGGGGCATACAAGTTTTCTTTGCATGCATAAGTTGAATTATATTGTTTCCATTATGAAGCCAGGCGTACTTTTTTCTCATATGATTCAGCTGGATAAAGCAATATATATTAGAAGAGAGCATTTTGAAATCTGAATAATCTAGTTGCCTAACTTTTTTACACTAAAAATATACATAAACAGACCAAGTGTTGACCAAGTAAATAAATACTTCTTTCCACAATGAAATAGATTTACACTTGCGGATTTTTACCGATTATCTTGTAATAATACGGCATGAGTCATAAATTAAAATGTCGCTAATATAACTCAAGTAACAGAAAAGGGCACATCTCAATGAGGACCTTCACAAGGCACCCATTCAGCCAGACAAAGCTTTTAGAGACGAAAACAAATGGCAGAACGCACAACTCGTCAATATTATTATTACTAGGTGATACCCCGCGCGTTGCTGCGGGATTTCTTAAATAAAATTTTTTGGTGAAATTCGAAAGTAGATATACTAAGGTGATTGCATGGCAACATTCACAAAAAAAGTTGGTGGCAGACATAAATAGATGGTCCTATCCGTGGATAGTGCTGTGACTTCTGATATAATAAATTCCTATATGATTTGGATATATAGCTGGCATGTTGAAAGAAATAGATGAAATGAATTTTACTTTCATGTTATTTTTTATCGGATTTGATAAAAATCGATAAGCTAATAGAAGAAACACCAATAGAATATTTGATCATATTATAGAAGAATAGGTGATGACAAAAAATAGCGTATGTATATGACTTTACCTTAATAGATAAAAAATAAAAAGTATTGCACATAGTAGAGATGTTTTTTGTTTATTGAATCAGGTAAAAATCTATACGATAATAGAAGAGCTCCAATAAAATATTTGATCATATTATAGAAGAATAGGTGATGAAAAATTAACGTATGTATATGACTTAGATAAAAAGATTAAAAGTATTGCATATCGTAGAGATCACATGGATATTTTTTGTAATTAATAGGAAAACATGAATAGGATTAAAAGTATTGCAAAAATAGAGTATGTCTATGACTTTACGTTAATAGATTAAAGATTAAAAGTATTGCACATAGTAGAGATGATATGGACATTTTTTTGTTTATTGAATCTCGTAAAAATCGATAAGCTAATAGAAGAAACACCAATAGAATATTTGATCACGTTATAGAAGAATATGTGATGAAAAATAGCGTATGTATATGACTTTACTTTAGTTAATTAAAGATTAAAAGTATTGCATATTATAGAGATGACATGGATATTTTTTGTAATTAATAAGGTAGTTGAAAGTTAGTGGGACACTTAGTGGAGAATGATGTGGACACCTTGCATGAAGAGAGAAATAGTTAGTGGGTGCCATCTATATAGAATATATAGATATCCAAAAGGTGGTCGTTTGCATAGGGATCCCCACAGAGGTTTAAAATCAGGGAGGTCGAGTATTACAGATTAGCAGTGATCTGATAGCATACAGCTTGCGGATCAATATATACTAGTGGGATTTAGCCATATCAGGACTAGGCCCGGCGTGTGCATCTATCATAGCTTCATCACGATTCACAAGGATATGGTCCTAGCAGCAGTACTGTGAATTTGTAGGCCATATGAGTGTTCACAAGCATAGTAAAAGTTGCCATTGTCAAAATAACGCTAGACCAGTTCTTCAAAAAAAAAACGCGCTAGACCTTCATAGACAGTTAGACACTATGGCAGGCATAGCACAATCTCTTATAAAGTGGCGAATAAAAAACTGGCCACTTGTTCGGCACATAACGATTCTCTAAAATCTTTAGGATTGAAATATTTATTTTTCAGAAAAAACTTCATTACAAATAAACCCCAAAACACTTGATGTGGCTGATGAGATATTGTAGTTAAATTGGTGTAGTCATTGATATTAATCTTTTGCATTTCCAATTGACCAATAGATGAAACTAACACAATACCGCACATTGCGGAACATTTTTGCGCCTACCAGATAAAAAGAATAGTAGGGGGTTTTCAAGGATTTTTTGAGAACTTAAAGTGATATATAGTATAACCTTTTAGACAACTACTCCATCCGTTCCAAATTATAAGTCATTCCAAGAATGTTGGAGAGTCAAACCATCCCAAAGTTTGACCAAAATTATAGAGATAAACACAAAGATTTATAACATCAAATATGTATACTATAAAAATATAACTAATAAAAAATCTAATGATACTTAATTGGTATCGTAAATGTTATTATCTTGTTGTATAAATTTGGTCAAATTTAGAAAATTTTGATTCTCCAACATTTTTAGAATGACTTATAATTTGGAACGGAGGGAGTACTATTGTGCATAGAGCATTACATCTTCTCTTACTCACAAGCACTTCTCCAACTTGCCTCCGCCACTCATATACCCCCACGGACACACTAGTGCCACCATGGCTAAACAGTGAACCCCGGTTGTGTTGTGCCACCCCTAACCTCCATGGCATCCCATCCCCTCGCTCCCCTAAACCCTAACCTCACCAACCACCAACGATATAGCCATCTCTCCAACACTCATAACCGTGTCGTAAAGGAGATCGTGCTACCACTCACACTGAAGAATCCTATTTCTAAGTTAAACTCTACTTGCATAATCTCATGCACAACTATACACGGGTTACGGTATGGGTTACGGTGCCCCTGTGTAAGGATGGGGCAGGGGTTCGAAGGGTTTTCTCGATCTGCGTGAGAGATCTTCTTACATTAATGCCCAGGGGATGCAAGTCGAGTTTTTTTTTCAAGCACAACTATTGGTGTATTCCTCGGTTTTGTTCTCCGACAGTATCACCTTGCTTAGTGCATATATGTCTCCACTCTTATCCCAAACACATCGGCACGAACCACATGATTGCAGCTCCCCCATTTTTCTCGCGGCAGCTCGCCCCAGCATCATAAGAAATCGGCCGTTACGAGAATATAAAAGCCTAGCTATAAGCATGATAACATCTCAAGGGGCCAAAAGCCTAAATGATGCTCACTGTCCCCCCTTCCACATTTCCTAATAACAGTGCGACTCATGGCTCATCCCTGCCGAGATGGCTTTGCAGTCGGCACCGTCATCATCAGACCTCCATCCCCCTTGTGCAATGGCTAGCAGTAGTTTTCTTTCTTTCTTTCTTTTTCTTTTTGCTAGCATAGCAGGAAGCTTTTGAACTGCCTGCCCATGGCCATGGCCCTGGGCATCAGATTTCATTCACCTCAAGCTTTCTGCACGCACTCCCACACCACACACTCGCCACTGTCTTGAAAAGCGCTCGCTGCAGTGTTCTCTGTCCTGACGCCCACGTAAACATATTTAGGCGTGCATCCCTTTGCAGTGCTTGCTTACTTCATTAGAGAGAGAGAGAGGGAGGGAGAAGGGAGAGGAGAGAGAAAGAGAGATGGGCGTGGCGACGGTGACAGAGCTGAAGCAGAGCATCTCCGGGAAGAGGACGTTCCGGCCGAGTCTCATCAGCCGCCACGCCAATGAGTGGTAACTCATTCTGCTCCTCCTCAGATCCCGTAATCCGAGCTGTTTGCCAACTCAACTCTCTGAACATTTCATCCACTGCCAGTAGTATGATCAGACCAACATTTGAGCCTGATGCATGAGCCCTTCTTCGATCTTGCACTTGCAGGCCTCCGACCGACGTCTCCAGCGACCTCACCGTTGAGGTCGGCACGTCCAGCTTCGCCCTCCACAAGGTGAGAGCTCCTGACCAAGAAAATTTGCTTCGCAGCGCAGGGGCAGCAGATGATAAAGCGGTGTCCAGTGTCCTAACGCCGGCGGCATAGCTGTTCGCGCAGTTCCCGCTGGTCTCCCGGAGCGGCAAGATCCGGCGGCTCGTGGCGGAGGCCAAGGACGCCAAGCTGGCGCGGCACAGCCTGCACGGCACGCCCGGCGGCGCGCCGGCGTTCGAGCTCGCCGCCAAGTTCTGCTACGGCGTCCACGTCGACGTCACGGTCGCCAACGTCGCCATGCTCCGCTGCGCCGCGCACTACCTGCAGATGACCGAGGACTTCTCCGACAAGAACCTCGAGGCCCGCGCCGAGGCCTTCCTCCGCGACGCCGTGCTCCCCAGCATCGCCAGCTCCGTCGCCGTGCTCCGCAGCTGCGAGGCGCTGCTCCCGGCCGCCGAGGACGTCAACCTCCCCGCGCGCCTCATCGCCGCCATCGCCAGCAACGTGTGCAAGGAGCAGCTCACCTCGGGCCTGTCCAAGCTGGACCAGTGCGCGCAGCTCAAGCCGCCCGCGGCGTTCGTCGCCGAGCTCGACTCGCCGGGCGACTGGTGGGGCAAGTCGGTGGCCGGCCTCGGGCTCGACCTGTTCCAGCGCCTGCTCTCCGCCGTGAAGGCCAAGGGGCTCAAGCAGGAGACGGTGACGCGGATCCTCATCAACTACGCGCAGAACTCGCTGCACGGGCTCATGGCGAGGGACGTGCACGGCGCCGCCAAGTGCGGCGGCGGCGCGGACGCCGACGCCGTTAAGAAGCAGCGCGCCGTCGTCGAGACCATCGTGAGCCTGCTCCCGGCGCAGTCGAAGAGGAGCCCCGTGCCGATGGCCTTCCTCTCGGGGCTCCTCAAGACGGCGATGGCGGTGTCCGCGTCCAGCATCTGCAGGGCCGACCTCGAGAAGCGGATCGGCATGCAGCTGGACCAGGCCATCCTGGAGGACATACTCATCGCCGCCGGCGCGGGCGCGGGCGCGGGCACGGGCACGCCGGCCGGGCAGCAGCACGGGCTGTACGACACGGACGTGGTGGCGCGCATCTTCTCGGTGTTCCTCAACCTCGACGACGACAACGAGGAGGACGGCGGGTTCGACTACGACAGCCCGCGGTCCCCGAAGCAGAGCCTCCTGGTGAAGGCCGCCAAGCTGCTGGACAGCTACCTCGCGGAGGTGGCGCTCGACTCCAACATCCTGCCGTCCAAGTTCATCTCCCTCGCCGAGCTGCTCCCCGACCACGCCCGCCTCGTCACCGACGGCCTCTACCGCGCCGTCGACATCTTCCTCAAGGCAAGGATACCTACCGATTCATTCATTGATCGGATTTCCTTCCTTCCCCCCGCCGCTAGCGAGGCAGCTTAATTAGCTTTGATCGAGCTGCTGAGCGCAGGTGCACCCGAACATCAAGGAGGCGGAGCGGTACCGGCTGTGCAAGGCGATTGACTGCCAGCGGCTGACGCCGGACGCGTGCAGCCACGCGGCGCAGAACGAGCGGCTGCCGGTGCAGATGGCGGTGCAGGTGCTCTACTTCGAGCAGCTGCGGCTGCGGAGCGCGATCCAGGCCGGCGGCGGCGGCGGCAGCATGGGCGGCGGGCACGATGCGGCGCTCTTCTTCGGGTGCGCGGCGGCGGCGCAGGGCGGCGTGAACATGCGGTCCGGCAGCGGCGTGGGCAGCGGCGCCATGTCGCCGCGGGACAACTACGCGTCGGTGCGGCGCGAGAATCGGGAGCTGAAGCTGGAGGTGGCGCGCATGCGGATGCGGCTGACGGACCTGGAGAAGGACCACGTGAGCATGAAGCGGGAGCTGGTTCGCGTGGGCCCTGCCAACCGCCTGCTCCGGGGCTTCGCGCGCAGCCTCGGCAGGCTCTTCCGGATGCGCCCGGCCGCCGAGCCCGGCCTGCAGCAGCTCGGCGCCAAGGCCACCGCCGACGCCAAGGTGCTCTTCCAGCGCCGCCGCCGCCACTCCATCTCGTGATCGAGCTCGCTCGCTCGCCCGCGAATGATGAGAGCGATCAAGCTCCTGTACTTAGTTAAAAGTTCGCGTGTGCATAGCATACAAGAAAGATGAATGGTTGGAGTGATGCTTTATTGGTTCCCGATTTTTGTGCGGGAATTGCATGGTCTTTGATCTGTTGGCGAAAAATCATGGCGCACGACAGCATGCGATGCAGTTCATGTATATGGATTATGGAGTGGTTTTTGAGTGTTGTATCTTGTATGTGTATGTATCAATCAGCGGGCAATGAAAATAATAGGGAATCGGCCGTGCCGAGAGCATTGGCGCTTGGGATTGTATGGTTGCATTTAGTTTGATTTTCAAATTTTAGGAAAGACACGGTTGGGCAAGCACAGATTGAATGGTTGCATTTAGTTTGATTTTCAAATTTTATGAAAGACACGGTTGGGCAAAAAGATAGTGAAATTATACAAAAAGCACAGTTTGGAAAAATAATACTAAAAACACGCTGATAGTGAAATTATACAAAAAGCACAGTTTTTAAAAATAATACTAAAAACACGCTAGAGGAAGGGCTTGAACCTTCGACCTTGTGGTTAACAGCCACACGCTCTAACCAACTGAGCTACTCCAGCCATGCGAGGGGCTGACACAATGAAATTTTTAATTCTGTATACAGAGATCTGTATAGGTCGGGCCTAGGCCCAGAAGGTCACATTGGCACAGCTCGAATTCTGATCCAGCCCAGCAAACCGTCAATCCATCCTTTGGTTCCAAATTGTTTCGTTACCAAATTTCCCCGGTGGGCTGCACGTTTGTTTTCCGGACATCACTGTATATGTTCTCTCTCTTCCAGAATTCTCCAGCCTCGTACAAGTCCAATAGTGAAGAGTAGTCTATGTGAGAAGCTGCATATTTTGAAAAAAAACATTCTCTAGACATAAATAATCTATTAACATCTCAGACCTCGACACGGTTTGAGCAATTTTTGTATTTTGGGCAATTTTTGAGCAATTTTTGTATTTTGGGAGAAAATTGAACAATTTTCGTTTCAGTTATTATATATTTAAGTTGTTTACTGGCAATAAGTACTGTGAGCTTAGCCATCATCGTCTTCGTTCGATCAATTACGTCATCTGCACACCTCGGAGCTTCTAGAGAGCAAATTTTAATTTGGACGCCGCAGCAGGCCGGCAGGCGTCCCTCCTTTACTTCCCAGCGCGCGGCGGCGTCCGACCGCCCGCTGGCCGCCGGTCGCCGGCCGGCGCGCGCGGTCAAACCCCCCGTACGTGGAGGGCGCCATGGCCAGGACCAGGATGGATGCGAGATCACCCGAAAGGCGAAAACCCATGGGGCATTTTGACCTGCCATCTATCACATCACTGCATCAGTATCGCGCGACCGCAGCGGAGCACACGCAGACACCTTGCAGGCTGCCGGCCGTCGCGGCGCCGTCGACGGCGATCCAGGATCGGAGCGAGCCGACGACCATCGCTGCTGGTCTCCGATCCGCAGGGGCACACCACCTTCTAGTGAATTTGTAACCGACCGATCAAAAGAGAAGCGCAGCATGGATGCACGTTGCACGACGAGCGAACCTTCGAGAACCAGAGTCAAGTAGACACGGTGAGATCACCTCGACTGACCGATGGCTCTTAAGATATGGACTAGTAGCAGTTCGGTACACGTATAGGCGCACCGCGCACCCCACACACACACAAACGGGCAGGGGCAGGCACCCAACGAGCGACATGTAGCAGCTTCCTAGCCAGAGGATTTAGGAAAGGCATGCTATCTTGAGTAATACTATCTCTGCTGCATGCGCCGCGAGCCGCCTAGGCTTTTGGGAAAGGTCTGCATCAATCATACCGTTTCGGTCGAGGAATGCATGTCGAGTGTTGATTAGGGTAAACCCAACCTACGGTGTCTACGGACACTGTTGGAGAACGGCACATTAGTGCCAGTCACAGGACGGCTTAGTGCCGGTCCCTGTGGCCGGCACTAAATGGCCGGCACTAACGTGCGTATGTTAGTGCCGGTCCGTAATACCAGCCGGCACTAACGTGCCCGCCCCCGCCCGAGTCCTGACAGCAAGGTTAGTGCCGGCTGATATTACTAGCCGGCACTAAATGTTTTTTCTTCTTTTTGTTTCTTTTCTTTTCGTTTTTATACGTATGGCTATGCGTATTTCTAGCGTATGTGACTACATAGTCGTACTCTTTGCATTGCATAGTATTATTAGAACAGAATATTACACTAACATTATATATTTATATTTATATATATATTTGTCATGTATGGAACATTTAGGAATTCAAAAGTACATGAGATATTACAAATTATTGCGCACATCAACTATAATAACGTATCAGCTTCCTCGTCGTCGGATCTTCTTGGGCAACGCTTAGACGGAGATCGCCATGAAATTCGCCCTTAGGATTTATGACTTCATCGAGTAGAAATCCGCATATAGCTTCTTGAATTGCCCTGATCCGAGCGATTTCAATGAGTTCTTCTTTCATCCGCCAACGCTGTCACATTTTTCGATAAAAACATGAGAATAAAAAATAATGAATTAAAATAATGAGCAGATGTGATTGTGCTCACGTACATTGAATGCCTCCACTGTCATTTGCCCTTTTTCACTTGCAAAAGAGTTGATCCACTCGCATACGTAGTATCCACATAAGTTGTTTCCTTGGCCCTGTCTCCAACACTATGGACAAACGTGGGTTACGATATAGAATTTTTCTGATGTTTATTGCGAATGACATTAGTAGCGAGAGTATATTCATACCGGAAAATCAGTCACCCAATGAAGAGGCTCGATTTCACCTATGGGCAAGCCTATGTGTTTGTGGAGGTAGCGACCCCATGCAGTATTTACCACCTCGATGATATCTTGGTACTTTGATTTATCTTGCCTTAACGAGTCGTACACCAAGACCTTGTGCTCCTCAATCCGAATACAAAGCAATATCCAATGAAAGCTGTGCATATACATACGCATAACCAATTAATGTTGATTATAATAGTTATTAAATAGTATTATTAATACGAAGGGATTGAAAAAAAAAGTCTAACAAAGAACGACTCACTGATGGTTGTATGGCAAGAGAATGAAGGGACACATGCTATTTTTACGCAACCCCCTGTATATAACATTGACTATGTCTCCAGGATTTAGCGCTAGCGATTTATCGTGTATAATATCGGGGTCGAAGAACCCGACGTTATGGAAGTTCTTCTTTCGGCAAATTTGAATTTTTGACCTACGGGACACAAGAAAAACGGGGATCAGTCAACACACAAGGCTAAAATAATGAAACGAGAGACAATACTTACATGCACCATACACTGACGAGGGACTTGTGAAGGGCATCTTGATGGTATAAATCGTAGAGTGATGCAAACTCGATATATACATCATCTGCCCCCCGCCAGAAATGCTCATCTTTAATCCGAGTTGGGAACATCTCTAATTTACTAGCTTTAGATTGCACGGCATACCATTTGTGTAACTCGGCCATTCTCGTTGGTAGGAATGGTAGCAACTCTGGCCATATCAAAGGTTCACCAAGTACAAATTTTTTCCTGCCGCGGGCATTCTGTAGGGCATCCCCAAGCAATTGAGCCCTTATTAGATCAGTTTGCAATATCATCCCAGCCATGGTCAACGGATCTCTTGATTCATCGGGACAGTTTTCATGCGGCACTATCAACGGAGGGATCGATTGTTTGGACTGCTCTCCGAGCTGGGGAACGGTCTTTGCATTAATCAGGCGATTCTTGGGGTTGCTGTAGCACTTTCTGATCTGCCGATCATAATCCGACTCTCTTTCTTTCTCCTTGGTGGGATCTTTGATGAAGTGTTTAACAAAGTGTGCCTTTGCAACCGGATCTATTTCTGGCTTCTTGTTCGCAGCCTCCCTCAGTAGCTTGCGCTTCAGCAAGAAGGTTTGAAACGATTCTTCTGCCTCTTCCTCTTCTGGAGCCTTCTTTTTCTTCTTTCTTTGCTGCTTTTGAGATGGCTGGACCGAAGGTACCGTGTATGCCTTATGTCGCTGACTCTGATTCTGTTGTGCGGCCTGTGATGATGCCGGAATTGGCTCACTTTGTGCGGCTGGTGATGGCGGATCCATGCTGGGGTCCCGTGCAGGCGGTGGAGAAGGTGGGCCAACACTAGGATTCCTGTCAGCTGGCGTTGGTGATCTTTGCCTTGAGCACCGAGCGGAATCTGTGTCTGCTTGCACCAATCTTATGTCGCGCTTTGGCCACGCGATCCATGTGTGTACGGCATGTTGTAGTTCTGTTTCTTCAGGACTTATAGGGATCGGGAGGTCCATGTCTTCCCAGCGTTCTTCAGTAATTCGGTCAACAAAGACTCTGGCGAATCCTTCAGGAATCGGCTGGCAATGTATTGTCCCGCCCTGTTCTTGGACTTCCGCATAACCCTCAGCACAAACTTTAAGCTTTTTCCCATAAAGAACCAGAAGCTCACATTGGGTCCTAACGGTGATGTCGTCAATGGGGTCCCTCGGCCTGTCGGCACCCAAATTAGGGTGCTCCGTGGAAGCAACACTGCTACGACGCTGAGAAGAGGGGCTGATCTCCACATTGGCAGCTGGTTGGTCCGAGCGTTGCCCAACTGCTGCCTCAAGTGACATTATCCGGTTTTCTAGGCTATGAATCTTCTCAGCCACTACTGCCTTGCTTCTGCATCGGCTTCGGTAGGTTTCGAGATCTCCGAAAAAGCCATATTTCCATGGAACTACGCTCACGCCTCGGGTCCGTCCAGTGTGTTCCGCATTCCCAAGAGCGTAAGTCAGCTCGTCATTCTCTCTGTTGGGCTGGAAGGTTCCTTCTTCGGTACGCCTCATTGCGTCCTCGAGTCTTTGGGCAGCCTCTCTTAGTACGTCGCTAGTCACAAACATTCCAGTGTCGGGGTCTAGTGTGCCTCCATGAGCATAGAAGTAATACCTTGCTCATTTGGGCCAACTCAAGGTTTGCGGTACGATTCCTTTTACAATTAAATTATTTTCCATCTTTTCCCATTTCGGAATGGCAACCTTATAACCTCCGGGCCCAAGTCTATGGAAGTTTTTCTTTTTGCTAGCATTCATTTTGTCTTGAATCGAGGCTGCCATGCTGTCAGCACTGTGCTTATAATTCACGAATTCATTCCACCACTCTCGTTGCTTCTTCCAGACTTTATCAAAATCTGGTGTGAGGCCCTTGTTGACAAAGTTTGCCACCAATTTTTTCTTGAACGAGGCGAACTGAATTGCCATCTTCTTAAATGCCCATCCCTTTATTTTGTCAGCTTTGCCTGGGGGAAAGTTGAAGTGCAACGACACCTCTTTCCATAACAAATCTTTCTCTGAATCTGGCACGATATCTTCAGGTCGATCAGAGACTTTATTTCTCTTCCAAAGCTTATACTTTATGGGGACGGATTCCCTAACAAGATATCCCAATTGATTTACAAATGTTGTCTTAATTTGACCAGGAGCTAGTGGCTCGCCGGTTGCTTCGTTGATCTCCGTGATGGTCGTACATCCTACCATCTTCCTCTTGGAGCCACGTTTCCGTTTAGGCTTCGTCGATCCTGATGCCTGAAAGAATCGCAAATTTATCAAGCGGGTTGCTAGCAACTAGTGGACGTCGCGGCAGGTATGCGTAACCTTCATAACCCGCAAGCAAGGGTTCCAGATCAAAAATTATCATGATATTAGGTAACTTATTGACTGAAACATTCATAAGAATTTTTAGCTGGAGCACGACTCCTTACACAAGGACTGAAATCATCAATAAAGCTAGCAACATAACACAAATAGTTCGTAGCTGGGCCGCATGTGTCACAAACAATATATATTGAGAAAACGTTTATCCTGATGCCTGAAAGAATCACTGAACTTTTATACCTCGGCTTCCTCGACATTTTCTTCTTCCTCCCCACTAATATCTTGGTCCTCGTCGCCATGATAATGCAAGTTTAAAAATTGGCTGCCATCGTTCTCGTCCTCATCAAACTCTGGAGCTACGTACTGAGTACTATCACGAATGAGGTCGTGCATTAACTCGTCTTGGTTGTCCGTAGGATCCATTTCCACTACCTGAAACAATAAAAAAGCAGCAAGCCACATACTTTGTTTGAATCATGGCTGAATTAAGGAGAAATTTGTACCAAGAATTGAGCATAAACAGTACTATAATACCTTCTGTTGACTGCGGTTCAAATCCGTGGGGGCAGAGAGGATGAACACACCAAGCTTTGGATTAGCACATCAGCACAAGGATGGGCATCTCAGCAACAGCAAGCATGCAGTGAAGACAAAATTCCTAGTACAGGGAGTGCAAATGCATCCATGTAAACACACATGCATACAGACGCTGGAGGCATCACGCAATTTCATCAACTTTTTTTTGTTTACAATTCAGTCGTATTTCAGCTGGTTTATGATTAGTTTTAACTTTGAAGAAAATGGCAGATAAAACACATTAGGACCAGCTGAACATTCTCATGGAGCCAGCTTGAGGCCAAACAAAATCCCATTTAGGAATACTACTACTCAAATATTCAGTTATCATTTTAGTTTTCTTGGCGGGAGACATGCATGTCTAAAAAGCTCACAATCAAACAGGGGAGCGAAGTGCATAGCACTGAATTAGCAAAAACAATAGCAGCTGTTTTGTATGCATCATTATGCTAGAAACATGGTCATGTATCAGAAAGGCTAGGTGTAGTTGTTTACGTGCTGAAAAACAATGAAGGTAACCCACATATGATAAATGTACTATTAATTTGAAGTAAACTGGAAATTATTTGCATTAAGGGGCAGCTGAACATTTTGATAGAACCAGGAGGCCAAATATAATCTAATTTTAGCCATTCAGTTGCTATTGATGTAAAAAGTTTAGTTGAATCTCTACAGAAAAATGAAAGTGATTGATGTAGAGTATTGATGTAGTCTGTAAGTGCTGATTGTCATTTTGGCTCCAAGTTAACTTCACTCTGTATACACTATACACAGCTCAATAGCTTGCATATATCCTTAGTGATCTAGATTATAGTGGTTGGAATTGAATTTAACATCGATTTTCCTTATTTGGTTCAGAAGTAATTTTCATGTAGCATGTAGCACTTTCAGTCTTTCAGATGGGCATGAATCCTCATTGCAGGAAGCATGAATCAATTTAAGTCTATGGGTACGCATGCATCCGAGGCCTCATGTACAAACTGCCCATATCATGTCAAATTACAGTCGCTAATCAGGATCTTCCTATTTTGCTGAGAAGTAATTTTCAGGTGGCTTAGCACTTTCAGATGGCCATGAAACCTTATTATTACCACAAATTAAAAAGCTATAATGGCCATGTGCTCATCATCTCGTCCCTTACGCCAGATGCTATTATATTGGTGAATAAATCCATTATATTAGTCATGCTCTAATACAATATAGCCATGATGTTTGGCTATCAAATAATGTTTGCTTTCATTGAAACATGACACAATTTACATGGAAATCAAAAAAGAAACGTGTTACCATGTCCATGTTTAGGTAAATGGGTGCACAATTCTAAACCTACACAGGGGAGGACGACGAGGCGCAGGGGAGGACCTCGAGGCGGCAGGGGCAGCCGGGCGGCCGGGCTGCGCGGAACGGGCCGCGCGCGAGGACGTCGACGAGGCGTGCGGCGGCGGGGGCAGGGACAACGTGGTCGGGGCGGCGGGGGCAGCCGGGCTGCGCGAAACGGGCCGCGCGTGAGGACGACGAGGCGCGCGGCGGCGGAGGCAGGGGCGGCGTGGTCTGGGGGGCGGTGGGGGCAGCCGCGACGGCGGGGGATGACCTTGAGGGGCGGCTGCACGGACCGGGGCGGCGAGGTGCGCGGCGGCGCGGGCGAGGAAGAAGGCGGCCGGGGAAGAAGGCGGCGGCGCACGCGGGCGGGTTTGTTGGGCGATCTGAAAAATATGGCGAAGGGGGTAATTTGTTGGGCGGGGGATGGCTCGGTTAGTGCCGGCTAGCCTAACCAGCCGGCACTAACGTGCCCTCGTGACGTCAGATTGGCACGTTAGTGCCGGCTAGTAATCCTAGCCGGCACTAACTTTCGCAGTTTAGTGCCGGCTAGGTTTACTAGCCGGCACTAACGTGCCAATCTGACGTCACGAGGGCACGTTAGTGCCGGCTGGTAAGGCTAGCCGGCACTAACGTGTTCCATGAAAAATGGCCAGTCAGTTCCCATTTACACTAAATTTTATAATATTTTTAAATTTATTCATAACAAACTTAATAATTAGAATAATATAACAAAAATTTATATCTTAATTTTTTAAGCTGAACAATAATTATAGTAATTATATCTACACAATAATACTAGCAATTGAAGTAAATTAACAAATATGCTACCATTATCAATTATGTGTAGCTTATAGAGTTTATATGTTAGTATGCTTCTATTATTCGTAATAAATCAAAAAAAATTCAGTTTGATCCATGCAAATTCAGTTCGTAATAATTCAGTTTGAGGAGTACCCAGACGGGACCTTGATACTGTTCAAGCAATCGAACATACTTTCCTTCTCCTCTTTGCTCAGATTATAGCTGGCAGGTTTTAAATAGTGGCATCCTTTGTCTCTCTTTTCGGGTTGCAAGCCTTGTCGTCCAGCTAGCTGCTGCATGTCGCGCCTTGCTTCCAATGTATCTTTTGACTTACCATACACTCCCAGAAAGCCTAGTAGGTTCACGCAAAGATTCTTCGACAGATGCATCACATCAATTGCGTTGCGAACCTGTAAGACTTGCCAATAAGGTAGGTTCCACATTATAGACTTCTTCTTCCACATTGAAACATGTCCCTGGTCATCCTTCGGAACAGGTTGGCTACCGGGACCCTTTCCAAATACTACCTTCACATCCTTGATCATCGAGAACACACGCTTTCCATTACGGAACAGAGGCTTAGGACGAGTTTCGGGCTCTCCTTTGAAATGCTTCCCTTCGGTTCTTAGGGGGTGATTGGTAGGAAGGAATCGGCGATGGCCCATGTATACGCACTTCTTACAGTGTTTCAAATAAATGCCATCGGTTTCATCATAACAGTGGGTGCAAGCCATGTATCCCATGTTCGACTGTCCAGAAAGTTTTGCAAGTGCAGGCCAATCATTGATGCATACAAAAAGCAAAGCTCGGAGGTTGAAAGACTCCTGTTTATACTCATCCCACACATGTACTCCTTCTTCTTTCCAGAGCAGTAAGAGATCATCCATCAAGGGTTGCAGGAACACATCAATATCGTTGCCAGGTTCTTTTGGCCCTTCTATAAGCACTGGCATCATGATGAACTTTCGCTTCAGGCACAACCAAGGAGGAAGGTTGAACATACATAGGGTCACGGGCCATGTACTATGAGCACTGCCAAACTCACCGTACGGATTCATTCCATCCGCACTTAGAGCAAATCTTATATTCCTTGGGTCGTTGTCAAATTGAGGATACTCTCGGTTAAGGTTTCTCCACTGGGACCCATCTGCTGGGTGTCTGATCATGTGATCCTCCTTACGGTCTTCTTTGTGCCACCGTATCAACTTAGCGTTATCCTTGTTTTTGAAAAAGCGCTTCAGACGTGGTATTATAGGGAAGTACCACACCAACTTTGCAGGAACTCTCTTCTTTACCGGCTGCCCATCAACATCACCTGGATCATCTCGCCTGATCTTATACCGCAATGCGCTACAAACAGGACAAGCTTCCAAGTTCTCGTATTCGCCGCGATACAGGATGCAGTCGTTAGGACATGCGTGAATCTTCTGCACGTCCAATCCAAGAGGGCAAACCATCTTTTTAGCTTCGTATGTTGTTGACGGCAGTTCATTACCCTCAGGAAGCATGTTCTTTACAATCTTTAATAGCTCACCAAATCCCTTATCGGTGACACCATTAGTTGCCTTCCATTTCAGCATCTCTAGCGTGGTACCCAACTTCTTCTGCTCCGGTTTGTAACTAGGGAACAACGGCCTTTTGTGATCCTCCAACATCTTCTTCAACTTTAATGCCTCCTTCACAGTTTCACTGTCTTTCTGTGCATCAAGCAACGCCTGACCTAGCTCGTCAGGTGACTCCTCTTGTGCAACATTTGCTTCACCCTCGTCCATTGGTTCATCTTGAAAGCCACCTGCTTCATGAACCCATGCCCAATCTGGAAGATTGTTATCACCATCGTCATCTTCTTCATTATCTTCCATCATAACTCCAACTTCGCCGTGCTTAGTCCAAAGGCTATAGTTACTCATGAAACCATTCAAGGCCAGGTGATTCCATAGAGTATCTCTTTTTCGGAATTCCTTTTTATTTTTGCAAACACTGCATGGACAATACATTAAACCCTTTGGCGACATATTTGCCATTGCCGCCTTGAGAAAAGAATCTAAACCCTGAATCCACGCTGAGGTGCTCCGGCTTCCGTGCATCCATTGCCGGTCCATCTGTACAAATTAAAAAAAATCATGCTCATTATCCCTAAAAAGTAAAAACAGGTTACTATGAAGTAATTCAAAAAAAATGTAAATGTGTCATAGGCCACCTATTTAGTAAATTTAAACTAAATAGCAAAATAAATTGGCACAATAACATATACACATGTCACCATGAAATAATTCAAAAAAATCATTCTAAATGTGTGATAGTCAAACTATATAGCAATCATTCTCTAAAAAGCAACAAATCAATTCTACCTTGCTCAAATTAATGAACAAATTAATAAACCATGCCCATTTTCCCTCATCCTTAAAATCCTTAAAATTTTGCATAATAACATATACACATGTCCCCGTGAAATAATTCAAAAAAATCATTCTAAATGTGTCATAGTCAAATTATCTAGAAAACCTTCTCTAAAAAGTAACAAATTGATTCTATTTTGCTCAAATTAATGAACAAATCGGAAAATTATGCTCATTTTTCCTCAACCTTAAAATCACTATTTTCTTTATCTAGAAAGCATGAAACAAAGAATAAACACCGTGAAAAGAAGAGTGAAAGAAGCTACTAACCTTTGGTGCACTTGGATGGGTGAAATCCTCACAAATTTGGAGGGAAATGGGCAGCACCTCCCCTCTAACACGCCATGAGAGAGAGGAGGAGCTCGGCCAAATGAAATGGTCGGGCTGGGGAAGAAGGAGTGCCTGGCTTATGCGGGGCAAGTTAGTGCCGGTTGGTGGATTTAGCCGGCACTAAGTGTGTACATTTAGTGCCGGCTAGAACTACCAGCCGGCACTAACATGCAATTGACCAAGTTAGTGCCGGCTAGATTTCCCAGCCGGCACTAACGTGTCTCTTGACCGTTGTGGCAGACGGGCTGACCGTTGGGGGATGGCACGTTAGTGCCGGCTGGAGTGTCTAGCCGGCACTAACGTGCCCGCTTTGTACGGTTCATGCACGTTAGTGCCGGCTCCAATTGGACCGGCACTAACGTGCTGGTACCAATGTACCATTCTCCAACAGTGGGATGATACCTATAATGCCACGTAAGCAAATACATCTCCATTAGAAACTACACTCTACTCCCTCCGATCCAGCTTACAAAGATTGATCATTTAAAAAATTTCAAACGCATTACTACTACTACTAAGAAACGATCTTATTACCTCTAATTAGTTATAGCACTTGTGAATGAAAATTGCGCTATTTATTTGTTACAAGATCGTCCTCAATAGATTGAGGGGTTCTTTTTATATGCTCGCCAATGTAGCATGCCATGTCAGCTTGTGAAGCTTGCGTGGTGTGTTTTGAATTTGAGATAGACTCTTTAAAAAGCTTGGGAATCCAAATATGCATTTTAGAAGTTTAGGGATCTAGTTGACACAGCAGGACAAGTTCAGGAACCCGTGATACAATATCCGCAACTCTAAATGCCGCCATTCACACCTGGCGACGCCGTAGACCGTAGTTTCAGCAGGTTAGCAAAATTTGTACAAAGTTCCCACCTAGCTAGCTAGGGCCGCCGTTTACAATGTTTCTCTCGATCAAACTTTGGCACACCCAACCCCGTAGCTCGCTAGTGGCTGCACAGTGCCCATCAAAGCTTAAGTTCTCTCCATCGCCAGGGTGGCCGTACATTCCCAGTGGGGAAGCGTCGAAGCGATAAAAAGCGTTAGGCATGCGCGCACATGATCACATCGCAACAATATTCGCCTGGCGTCTAACATCTCCTACCTGTCCACAGACTATCGACAAGTCCATAAAAGAGTCAACGTGCATGCATGCGCAGTTCTCTTCTACAAACATTATTAGGCACGTCTGTCGTCCGCTCTGCGCGCTACGACTGAAATAATTTCTCCGGGCCGGTTTTGGAACATCAGGCCTTTATGAAATTCCATGTAAAATTTGGCATCCGTGTAGCAATTTTGGTACCGATATGTTTTTGGTTGAATTATATCTCTTACATTGGTATGTCAAATCGAATATTGCGACACCTGCGAGAATTAAATATAAATAAAATAAAAAATTAATTGCACAGTTTATTTGTAAATTGCAAGACGAATCTAATAAGGCTAATTAGATCACGATTAGATACTAAACTGCTATAGTAACACATGCTCGAAGGACATATTAATTAGGCTTAATAAATTCGTCTCGTAATTTATAGACGGATTATGTAATTTATTTTATAATTAGTTCAAGTTTAATACTTTAAATGTGTGCCGGAATATCCGATGTGATACTTAAGGTACCGGTTGGTTATATCCGGTGCCTATGTGGTACATAAGGTACCGGGTGGATCACCACCGGGTGCCTTAGGCCGTCTTAGGTACCGGGTGATCTTTTCACCCGGTACCAAAGGGCCTTGTGTATATAACACAGTGCCCTGTTCCTCCTCTTCACTTGTTCCCCCTCCATTGCCGATCGTCGAGCTCCGCCGCCGCACCCGCCCGATTCTTGACATCCGCCGCCGGCCGCTCCGCGCCCGGTCATCACCGGCGCGCCGCCTCGACGCCACGCCGGTCGGCCTCCACAGCGCCGCCACCAGGCTCCTCCTCGACGCCACGCCGGTCGGCCTCCACAGCGCCGCCACCAGGCTCCTCCTCGACGCCTCGCGACACCAGTCGCCACGAGGCCACTAGTATTCGCCGCCGCCGCCGCCCCGTCGTCCGCGCGCCGCCGCCGCCCCGTCGTCCGCGCGCCGCCGCCGCCCCGTCGTCCGCGCGCCGCCGCCGCCCCGTCTTCTCCGCCCCAGCCGCCTTCGACGACGACACCGCCACACCGATCACCGGGGCGCCGCCGCCCTTCCCCGCGCCGCCTTTTGCCGCCTCGTCTTCGCCGCACCCGGCCTCCACTGCGCGCAGCCGCGCTGCGCCGTCTCCGCCAACACGCCGCCGCCCTCTCTGTTGCGCGCCGCCAGGTCCGCCTCATCCAGGGCCGCCGCGCGCCCTTCCCCCGCCGTGTATGTGTGGCCGCCGGCCAACATTTTTTTCTTTTAATATTTTAAGGTTAAGTAATTCTGTTTTATATTAACTATAATTCAATTATGCATATTGATATTTTTATAATTATATAGTTATGTTTAGATTTATATAGATATTTTTTTATAATTATGGATATAGTGTTTTGTTTATTATATATGAAGTAGAATTGATTTATAGAGATATTATTAGAATTCAATTATGGTTATAGTGTTTTCTTTATTATATATTAAGTAGAATTGATTTATATAGATATTATTAGAATTCAATTATGGATATAGTGTTTTTATTATATATTAAGTAGAATTGATTTATAGAGATATTATTAGAATTCAATTATGGGTATAGTGTTTTCTTTATTATATATTAAGTAGAATTGATTTATATATATATTATTAGAATTCAATTATGGATATAGTGTTTTGTTTATTATATATTAAGTAGAATTGATTTATAGAGATATTATTAGAATTCAATTATGGATATAGTGTTTTGTTTATTATATATTAAGTAGAATTGATTTATAGAGATATAGTGAGAACTAGAGAGAAATAGAGAAGGGAATAGAGAATTAAGGAGAATTTCTATTATCATGTATTAATTATTTAATTATGTCATTCAAAGACTTTAATTACATGTATTCTTCGTTCTTAATTCAAAGGTGTTATTTATATTACTTCTCGAGCTCGCAAACTCACACTAACACGCAAACACACACTCACTCACTAACTCTCGCTCGGTCTCTCACTCACTCACCAACGCTCTCTCCTTCTCACCGACGCTCGATCTCTCGCTCACTCACTCACCGACGCTCTCTCCTTCTCACCGACGCTCTGTCTCTTGCTAACTCTCGCTGTCTCCTTCTCACCGACGCTCGGTCTCTCGCTCACACCCACTGACACTTGTCCACACACTCACTCACACCCACACCCACTCTCTCTCTCTCTCCCTCTAACACACAAACACACACAAACACACACACACACACACACTCACTCACTCACACTCACACACACACTCTCTCTCCCTCTCCCTCTAACACACAAACACACACTCACTCTCTCTCTCTCCCTCCCTCTAACACACACACACACACTCACTCTTTCTCCCTCTAACACACAAACACACAAACACTCACTCTCTCCCTCACTCACACTCGCTAACACACACACACACTCTCTCTCTCTCTCTCTCTCTCACACACACACACACTCTCTCTCTCTCTCTCTCTCTCACACACACACACTCACTCACACACAGACTCACACTCTCTAACACACACACACACACTCTATCTCTCTCTCTCTCTCACACACACACACACACACACATTCGTTTAAAGAATTGAATTCTCATGCTTTAGTTAAGGATGGTCACAGACTATAACACATTTTTACGGTTTCAGTTAAGGATGGACCCCTTCGATGATGACGAGGCCGCTAGGCAATACATGTTGAACGCAATAAATGAAGATATCAGGGCCAACACCACCATCAGCCAATCGATGAAGAAGAGGCTAGGACAGCTGATTCCTTCCTGAATATGTCTGGAGATGCCGAAGAAGAAGATGATGATTTTGCGCCGCCGCCCAGTCATCAGCAGCACGTTCCAGTACGTATCTTAATTATATATGCATGGTGACTTCGGTAGATTAGTTTTGCAATTAACATATCTTTTCTGTAATTTAGTCGACCTCCGCATCGACTTCGTTGAGCCAATCAAAAGGGAGACGCTGGCCAACCAAGAAAATGGAGGGAAGACAGGTCGTCACAGAAGTGGACGCAGAGGGCTGTCCAAGTGATCCAGAGGCTGCTAGCACGAAATTTGTCAACCAATGTGGGGTTATTGTTCGGGTAAGAATTCCGATCACCACAAGACTATGGAAATCGAGCAAACCAGAAGAACAACAATACGCCGTGCCTCCATTTGAGTTCTGTAAGTATCACTTACCTCTACATTAATACTTTTTGTTAACAAGAACGTAATTATCTGTGTGCATTACATAATTTCTATTTGTAAGGATCGCCGGGGTGTCCGACCCTAGAGGGGGAGGGGGTGAATAGGGTCGCTAATTTGCTTTCTAACCTAGGGCTCAATCTACTTGCATAAGATAAACCTAACACGTCCTACACATGCTAGTTATGACTAAAGTTTATCTATGCTACTCTCTACTTACCCCAAAAGACTTGCAACCTATAGCCAATCCTAATCAAACTAACTAGGAAAGCAAAAGCACGCAAGATAGAGTAAGTACAGAAACGTAATGCGGTAAGTAAAGAGGTAAGTGCAAGAGGGATGCAAACTCCCGAGTAGACACGGTCATGTAAAGTGGTTCGGCTCAAACGCCTACGTCCACGGGACACCGAGGCTCTTCCGATCACCGTCTTGCACTAGGCCACCAAGGCGTACCGGCAAGCAAAGGCAAGTGCCCACAAGACACCGAGTCTCGTGCACCGTCACCGTCTCGGTCACCCGGCCGAAATCCACTACGGAGCTTCTCCACCAAGGAGGGGGTCTCCTCTTCCCTCGTACAAAGTGTCAGCACCGCTCCACACCAAGTCGGAGGGTCGTCGACGGGAATGCTTTGCTTGCCTCGGCAAGACTTCTCTTAAGCTAGCTCTCTCAAGAACTAAGCCTATACAAGTGCACAAAACACTCTCTCAAAGCTTCTCACAAGCTAGATATGACACTAAGCACTTCTAGGATGATTGGTGATGGATCTTTGCTTGGGCAGCACTTTCTTCAGCTCTTGAGGCTTCCAACCATTTGTGACAACCGGCCATGGGGGTATATATAGGCAGCACAAGCAAATATAGCCATTGGAGAAAAGCTGCCTAAAAAACCCCTAACGCCAGTTAATCCGACGCTCCTCCAATAGCCATCATCGGTTCAACCGGTGATACTAAACTGCCCGCCTCAAAAACTAGCCATTACGTGTACGGGCAATCAACCGATGCTGCGTAGGTTTAACCGAGTGTAGTTGTCCTGTGAACTCTGAAAAACCAACTCTTTGGACAACTGCACCGACGTTCACCAAGATCCAATCGTCGGTTCATCCGGTGTATAGACCTTGCCTTAGCTTCTGGATCCATTGCACCGACGTATTCAACTTTCTTCAGCGTCGGTTCAATCGGTGCACTCTACTAACTGAGTCTTCTCTGAGCCCATTGCACCGGTGAGTGTAATTTGCCTCACGCCGATTTAACCGGTGAGTGCAAATTACCTCTGTCTTGGTCCTTTCGACCTGATTTCTTTGGGGTTTTGTATCTTTTCATCTCTTGGACCTATAAGCCTGATAATGATCATCTTAACATATATATTAGTCTAAGTGTTGTGTGTGTCATCAATCGCCAAAATATTATATTAAAATATGGCATGAGAGGCCATTTTCGCCACAATCTCCCCCCTTTTTGGTGATTGATGACAACACAACCAAAGCAAGCAAGTTGAATTGCAAGAATATGAAATTAATACCAATTTGAAAAGTTAGAAACTACTTAGCTTGCTCGGATGACATTTCAATGCTCATTTTAAAAGCTACCGGCATTTGATTAGTCCATAGGACGAAATACTTCCGGCTTGATAACAATTGTGAAACAATGGCTTGTGGCCAATGTAAGACAATTGTGTGGTTTGAACCATATGAGCAATGAAATTTTTTTTGTACCTTAGTCCATGGGATCATCAAATTGCACTTCTCCCCCATATTGACTAAGTACCTCCCCCTATCACCATGCATCCTTTTGCATTGCATTTTCCATTCCTCCCCCTTGCTAATGGCATCATTTACTCCAGACTATTTGCTTGCTTTTAGGGTACATTTCTCCCCCTTTGTCATCAAACACCTAAAAGCTTCATAACCACTAGCAACAAGGAGCATTAGTAGCAAAAGAAATTTACTAGTGATAGAGTGTTACACCAACTAGATTTGGCATATCTCCCTTTGTTTGAACAAGCTCCCCCTTTTTCAAAGCTTGTGGCACATCCTATCTTGACACCAATTGTGATGCCAATTGTGACTTGTAGGGGTAGTGTTCAAAAGAAATTTGAACTCATGGAGATAGCTCTAGGTGACTACAACAAATAGTACTTGTAAAGCATATTAGTCACACAAATACAAGCTATAGAGTTAGCTCCCTCTAAATGTGTGCATTAGTGTTTGAATCACTCACAAATGTATGCACTTGTATTACACATAGTGGGGATTTAACTTTATAACTTACTAATCATGGCACCATAAGTAAGCAATTGATATCAAAAGCATTTTTGCCACGAATATGAGAGATATCAAATTGCAAGATATGCTATGAAAGACATATGCCATGTGAGAGAAACAATTAAGCTCATGTAGTTTACAACAATATATGATAAAGTATAGACAACCTACCATATGAAATTTCTAGGAAAGCATATCAAATGAAAGATATCAATAGTAAAGATAAGATCATGCATTTCTAGAGAGGCATTGAGCTACAATGATGCATGACGGATATCAAATGAAATTGAGACCATCCTTTTACCTTGCTCATTACCTCATATGTAGGGGAGGGGAATTTGGGTCATAATCTTTAATCCACAACTTGGCTTTAATTCAACTTTGCATAATGCATCCCTACTCATGCATCCCAAACCTTGCCAAGCCTCCAAATTCCCCGTGGTGCTTGTTTGACGCCTAAGTTTTAGGGATCCAAACCTTTTGAGAGCCATCCATGGTATGAATAATATCCTTGGGCACCCAAATAGGCCGGTTCCATCCATATGTTCTCCACCCCATGACATGAGCTACCACCTTGCCATTCTTCTTCTTTTCAAGTATGTAGTGGTTGCTCTTTTGCTTGTTCTTGTGGGTGGGCTTGGTGTACATGTATGACGCCTTCAAGTTTGGAGATGTGTTTTTCTTGATCTCCTTAGTCTTCTTGTGTCCCTTCTTGCTCTTGTTCAAGTTCTTGGGCTTGCCATTTTTTGCCCTTTACTTTGCCCTCTTTCTCCTTGCATTGGTAGGACTTGTGGCCTTCTTTGCAACACTTGAAGCAAGTCACGGTTTCTCCCTTCTCAAGCTTCTTCACGCCCGCGGAGGTGTTATCTTGAGAAGGTTGGGCTTGCTCTTGAGTTTACTTTCCTTTGAGCCGCCTCAAGTCCGCCATTAGCTTTTCTACCTCTTGTTTGAGCTTATCATTTTCCTTAGCAATGAGATCATCACATGTTTCTACAATCACATTCTCATTGCAAGGGGTTAGATCACAAGAGGTAGACGTATCTACCTTGACAATGAGAATAGCACAAGGAATATTGCAAGGAAATGATTTATCCGATGATGATTCACTTTTAGATTCAAAATTCTCATATTTTATTTTAAGTTCTTTATGCTCATTGTCTAATAAATTGAATTTGTTTAGCAAGTTCTCATATCTTGAGACAAATGAAGCATGAAGTTTTTCTTTAGCCTTGAGAGCTTTGATTTCTTTATTTTGTTTAGTGAGATGTTCTTGTTGATTATGAAGAAGTGTCATCATCTCACTAATTTCATCAGTTTCAACATCGGATTCATCATTGGAGGAGGATTCATCATTTACATCGTTATTACCTTGTATCATGAGACACATGGGAGGTGGTGATGATCTCCGAGGGCGATGAGTAGTGGAGCTCTTGGAATTTTTCTTGTGACTTGAGTTTTCACCACTTTTCTTGGGCTTGTAGATGGCGGAGAGAGCTTGAGATCTTGATTTGTTCTTTTTCTTCACCATCTTCTCCATCCCCACCGCACTCCTTCTAATGAGAGTTTTGTACCCAAACTCATAGAGCTCATGTATATGCTCGGCAATCTTGCGGTGATGGTATAGCACGGCCCTTGGATATTCTTCATCACTTGAACTTGATTCATCATCACTATCTTCCTCATCCTCTTCTTCTTGTTCACTTGAGCTTGATGAGTCTTGCCGCCTTGGTTGGTGCTTGCATGAGTGCTTGACGGCGAGACTCTCGTGGCTTGAAGAAAAGGTGGATTCTTGCTCCTTCTTCTTTGTCATCCCCATACTATACTCATGGGCGATGATTTGATTGATGACTTGGTTGGGTGTAATCTTGACCAAGTCTTCTTTTTGCAAGAGAGCGTTGATGATGTCATAATCGGGCTTGCGAAGGCTTCGGAGGATCTTGCGGTTAATTTCTTCATCTTTAACTTGATTGAGACCTAAGGCATTAATTTCATTGACAAGAGTATTTAATCGTGAATACATGTCATGGGCATTTTCATTGGGAAGTTGCTTAAACCTACTTAGCTCCTCGCCGAGAACATGATATTTTTGATTGGCAACATCCTTTGTGCCCTCATGATTCTCGACAATTTGCTTCCATAGCTTATGAGCATTTTCATTAGCAAATACATAATTAAACACACTATCACATAGAGAAGACAATAGAATTGATTTTGCAATGGCATCATATTGTCTCTCGGCCTTAGTCCCATTTTCTTCCCTAATTCGGTGACATGCCAAACATCAAGTCCACGGGCTTGGAGATGTGCTTCCATAAGCACTTTCCATCGAGGAAATCTCATGCCATCGAAAAACGGAGCCCTATCGGTACTCATCCCTTCCCCGGACATGATACTCACTCGACGGTGTAGCGAAAATGGCCTCTCATGCCATATTTCAATATAATGTTTTGGCGATTGATGACACACATAACACTTGGACTAATGTGATTGTTAAGATGACTATTCTCAGGCTTTTAGGTTCAAGTGATGACAAAGAGAAGAGAGGCGTAGCAAGGCCCGAAGGGCCACCCCTACGGGTTGAACCGACGTTAAGGAAAAGACACACGCCGGTGTAATTGTCCAGAAGCTGGAAACTGAAGATACACTCACCGGATTAACCGACGTTGAAGAAAATGCATACGTCGGTGCATTGCCAAACGAAGACCGATGAAAATACATACACCGGTTGAACCGACGATGCATCGGTCAATTGCATCGGTTCAGTTGTCCAGAGAGGTGGTTTTTGGAGGAACGTGAAGAAGTTACAATCACCGGTTAAACCGACGCTAATTTTACATACACCGGTTGATTGCATCGATTAAACCGGCGATACACCGGTTAATTGCTAACGGCTAGTTTTTCAAGTAATAGTTTACATACACCGGTTGAACCGATGATGGCTTTTGGGGTACGTCGGATTAACCGGCGTTAAGCACATTTCTGGCAGCTTTTCTCCAACGGCTATATTTGCTTGTGCTGCCTATATATACCCCCAAGGCCGGGTCATTTGAAAGTGCTGGAGTTCAAGGAAGTATACAAGAGCTAAAGATCATCTCCAACCACCATAGAGCTTCATTGTACATCATATAGGCTTAAGCACACTTGTGAGAGTACTTAGTGCTTGTTTAGGCTTAGTTCTTGAGAGAACTAGCTTGAGAGAAAGCCTTGCTGCGGCAAGCACCTTGTGTACTCGTCGTGTGACCCTCCGACTTGGTGTGGAGTGGCAACGACACTTTGTGCGGGGAAGGAGGCCCCTACTTGGTGTTAAAACTCCAAGATAGTGAAGACGGTGCCGTGGTGACGCTTCGAGATAGACGATGGCGGTGACCTCGTCTTTGTGACTTGGCGTCACTTAGCCTTTGCTTGTCGGGAGCCTTGGAGGCGTGGCAAGACGGTGATCAAGCGAAGAGACTCGGCATCATACTTGTTCTTTGTGAGCAAGTGGCCGTGGACGTAGGAAGGGACTTTGGTGTCCTAACCGAACCACGTTAAATCGTGTGTCTTGGTGTCTTCACGGGAGTTTGCATATCCTCTCCCTTACCACTTTACTTACCGCATTACATTTCCGCATTTACTCTTTCTTGCTTACCGTTACTTTCCTAGTTAGTTTGATTAGGATTGGCTATAGGTTGCAAGTCTTTTGGGGTAAGTTGAGGGCAGCATAAATAAACCTTAGTCATAACTAGCATGTGTAGGACGTGTTAGGTTTATCTTATGCAATTAGATTGAGCCCTAGGATAGAAAAGCGATTAGCGACCCTATTCACCCCCTCCCCCTCTAGGGTCGGACACCCCGGTGATCCTTACAGACGGTGAAGTCGAAAATTCACCAATTGTAAGGATCACCGGGGTGTCCGACCCTAGAGGGGGAGGGGGTGAATAGGGTCGCTAATTCGCTTTCTAACCAAGGGCTCAATCTACCTGCATAAGATAAACCTAACACATCCTACACATGCTAGTTATGACTAAGGTTTGCCTATGCTACTCTCTACTTACCCCAAAAGACTTGCAACCTATAGCCAATCCTAATCAAACTAACTAGGAAAGGAAAGGCACGCAAGATAGAGTAAGTTCGAAAACGTAATGCGGTAAGTAAAGAGGTAAGTGCAAGAGGGATGCAAACTCCCGAGTAGACACGGTCATGTAACGTGGTTCGGCTCAAACGCCTACGTCCACGGGACACCGAGGCTCTTCCGATCACCGTCTTGCACTAGTCCACCAAGGCGCACCGGCAAGCAAAGGCAAGTGCCCACAAGACACCGAGTCTCGTGCACCGCCACCGTCTCTCTCGGTCACCCGGTCGAAATCCACTACAGAGCTTCTCCACCAAGGAGGGGTTCTCCTCTTCCCCCGTACAAAGTGTCGGCACCGCTCCACACCAAGTCGGAGGGTCGTCGATGAGAATGCTTTGCTTGCCTCGGCAAGACTTCTCTTAAGCTAGCTCTCTCAAGAACTAAGCCTATACAAGTGCACAAAGCACTCTCTCAAAGCTTCTCACAAGCTAGATATGACACTAAGCACTTCTAGGATGGTTGGTGATGGATCTTTGCTTGGGCAACACTTTCTTCAGCTCTTGAGGCTTCCAACCATTTGTGACAACCGGTTATGGGGGTATATATAGGCAGCACAAGCAAATATAGCCGTTGGAGAAAAGCTGCCTGAAAAATCCCTAACGCCAGTTAATCCGACGCTCCTCCAATAGCCATCGTCGGTTCAACCGGTGATACTAAACTGCCCACCTCAAAAACTAGCCGTTACGTGTACGGGCAATCAACCGATGCTGTGTCGGTTTAACCGGTGAGTGTAGTTGTCCTGTGAACTCTGAAAAACCAACTCTTTGGACAACTGCACCGACGTTCACCAAGATCCAATCGTCGGTTCATCCGGTGTATAGACCTTGCCTTAGCTTCTGGATCCATTGCACCGACGTATTCAACTTTCTTCAGCGTCGGTTCAACCGGTGCACTATGCTAACTGAGTCTTCTCCGAGCCCATTGCACCGGTGAGTGTAATTTGCCTCACGCCGGTTTAACCGGTGAGTGCAAATTACCTCTGTCTTGGTCCTTTCGACCTGATTTCTTTGGGGTTTTGTATCTTTTCACCCCTTGGACCTATAAGCCTGATAATGATCATCTTAACACATATATTAGTCCAAGTGTTTTGTGTGTCATCAATCGCTAAAACATTATATTGAAATATGGCATGAGAGGCCATTTTCGCTACACTATTGTATCATTTAGACAGGAGATTCAAAGAAGCCGAAAAGAAGGATGGCACCATCAGATCGGCTTCATGTCTCCGTTGCTAGTCAACCAAAAAATGCCCAACGAAAATTACAAGGACACGTGCCAAAACATGTACGATTCATTGACTAGGCAAAATTACAATTTCTATATATACATACCGTACAACTATGGGTAAGTCTTGGTCGACTCAATCCTCTGTTATATTTATAAATAAATACTAAGTCGTCTAATGCATGTATGTATATATTCTATCTATATCTGCAGTTATCATTGGGTTTTACTCATACTTTCCATAGAGACCGGCAATCTTGTAATCTTTGACTCAATGAGAAAACCAAAGTCCGCAATCCAACATTTCATAGACCCCTTGAATAGATAAGGTCAGTTTGCACAATCAAATCTTTTTTCTGTTAATAACAATTCTTGAATATCAAACTTAACTTTGAGCGAAGGGTTTGGAAAAAATTTGTGAAAACAAACAAAGGACGTGGTCAATGGAGGCCCGAACTGAGCATTAAAATGAATTATCCGGTATGTTGATTCACAAAGATTTGTCTAGTTAAGTAATCCCAAATTATTCTAAATTGAGTAATTTATTTGTTTCTCCTTAAGTGTGCGAGACAAAAGCAAGGAACTGATTGGTGCGGGTACTACGTATGTGACTTCTTGCACATCATGACTCCATGCGGGAAGCCTACTACGGAGGACATAAGAGTACGCACATACCATTCACTAGTACATTTTCATAATTATACTAACGCACATGATGTTAATATATCAGTCTTTTTTTTCCTAAATGATAGATGTCTCGAATGGGGGGATGAATGTTACTCTACCGATCGGATCAACGCCATGTGCGAGCAGCTCGCCGGGTTCATTTTGAACGAGATCCTAGATCCTAGAGGCGAGTTCTACCACGACAGTCACATCCATAGAGGACTTTCATCGACGTCCTGAGGGGCCCAGTAGTTGGACTACAAACATGACTTGTACATTTGTAAATATTTCTAAATGTGATGCCTTGATGTTTGTATATTTGTAAATATATTAGTTTATCTAATTAGCTTAATTATATGCTCGCATTTGACTTTTAGTTAGTTTCAAATATTCTGTGAAATCGAACACATACGACCAATAAACGTATAGTACTGTAGAGCTCGAGTGCGCTTAGAAATTATAAAAGAATAAACAGTAATAAATAAAACTGGATTTGGGAAAAATAGGGGGAAACCTCAGTGGTACCGGTTGGAAAGACCAACCGGTACCAAAGGGGCTGCCAGCTTGCGTCAGCATGGCAGCCTCTGTGGTACCGGTTGGTATTTCCAACCGGTACCAATGGATGCCTAAGACATCGGGTGAAAAACTTGGGGTCTTAGGTTGATGCCAATGGTTTCGGTTTGGGGGAACCGGTTGGAAAACCGGTGCCTAAGGCCGTTTCCAACCAGTTCTCATGGGCTGTTTTCTAGTAGTGGTATATATCTTTAGAGATTATGAGGTGACATAGGCTGGTTAAATAGAGTGTTACATCATATTTGTTAGGGGTGTCAATTGGTGACCCTTAGGTGCATCTCCAACCTTCTTTAGTTCAAAATTTTGTACTACTTCTCCAAAATAAAATCTTATTTTAGAAAATTAGTACAAAATTTTAAACTGGGTTGGAGGAGCACATAATGGTCACTAATTGACACCCCTAATATTTGTGTTGAGTTAGTTGGAGAAGAGAGGAGAGAAAAGACGTGGGCTGCAAGTTTAATTTACAGCCTACTAGCTCTTAGCCTGCAAGACTGACTCCAATAAACTTGGTGAGAGAATTAAGAAATAAGATGAATCAAGTGTTAACGGTGCAGTCCATCTATACACCCAACTATTATATGAATTGGCTATTATATTGACTTGATGTGGCAATATATAGCCAATAGCTAGCTAAATTATTAATTAGCCTTGCTCTTACGAAGAAAGCAGAAAGCTCCAACCCGATCGACAACTCATGTAGCCACAGTTCTTTTTTTTAAAGGAGATTACTCTGCTTCTATTGAAAGCAATACAAAGTTCGATACAAACTGGGAGCACCAATTTCACATAAAGCAGAAAATGAAAGCTAGAAGATAACTAGATTTCAACAATATCCGAAGACACCAAAAATGTTTGGAGAGTAGCTGTTCAGCCAACTCCGCACAGCATTCATCCTCCTGGTGAGCTTCTCTTGGTCAACCGGCTTCAATAGTCTCCACCATTTCTGTAGATAGGATACACCTGTGAATATGACATCAATAGGGTTGTTAGGAAAAATCTTTTCAATTGCCATCTTATTTCGCACTCTCCAGATTGACCAGGCAACACCTGGAAAAAGGAAGAGGCCTAGCCTCAAATCAGTTTTAAACATACCCATGAGCTTGTCCCCCATCAACTCATCCCAAGAGCTGGGCAAAACACCCCCAAACACCTCTCTGAGGCAGGCCCAAACAAATCTAGCTAGCGAACAGTTGAATAAGATGTGAGAAATTGTTTCCGGCTTCCCACATAACGAACAGAGAGCACTTCCTTTCCAACCTCTCCGTTTTAAGGCCATTGCTGACTGAAGCTTATCATGAGCGAGCTGCCACATGAACACTTTGATCTTCATTGGTAACTTTGTCTTCCAAATATTCTCTACATCTTTCACCCGCACACCTCTGTGCGAAATGAATCTGTAAAGACTCTTGGTAGAAAAATTCATAATACTCTCTAATGCCCATTTAACATCATCCTTTCGGTTCCTCTCCAACTGAACATTTTGTAGGGATAGGAGTAACCGGACTAGATCTTCTGCTTCCAAGGAATTCAGATTACGTCTAAAATCTATATCCCAATCACCATGATTCTAACAGTCCGTAACTAAAGCTTCTTTGTGTCTACACATGTTATAAAGGGTGGGAAATTGCACTCTAAGTGGGGAATCACCCACCCAAGTGTCATGCCAAAAAGCTATTTTGTTACCATCACCCACCGTGTAAATAGCCCCCCATTTAAAAACATGTTTCACCTTATGCAAACTCTGACAGAACTGAGAAGTCCCTTTAGTTCTAGAGTTAAAAAAAAGTTCCCATTCTGTAGATACTTAGCTTCTAAAAGTTTATACCAAATCTCAGAGGAGCCCTTTGTAATTTTCCAAATCCATTTTACCATCAAGCAGTCGTTCATAAGATTAGTTTTGATGACACCTAGCCCCCCTAGGTCAGTCGGCCTACTGATGGAATCCCAACTAGCCATATGGTACTTAAACTCTTCCTTGGCTCCTTGCCAAAAGAATTTGCTCCTCAGGGAGTCCATCCACTTATGTAACCCTTTAGGGAGGAGGTAAAAACCCATTAAGAACATTGGCAAGCTAGAGAGACATGAATTTAAAAGCACCAGTTTCCCACCCGAGGACAGGTGCTTACCCCTCCATGGATCAAGTCTTTTACTCATTTTTTGCTTCAACCCTACAAAATCTGATGCACCCAGTTTGGAGTCTGAGATTGGTATCCCCAGATACCTCATTGGCCAATTGCCCAGCTTACAATTAAGCATATTGGCCAACCTCTCCTGCTGCGCCTGCTCCATTCCAAACACAAAGACATCACTATTATGGAAGTTTATTTTCAGTCCCAAGAGCCATTCAAAGCAGTATAAGATGAGTTTGAGATTCAGCACAGATTGCTCGGACCCATCAATCATGATAACCGTATCATCAGCATACTGAATATGAGAGATCCCACCAGGGATCAAGTCTGCCAGAATGCTTGTAATATGGCCCTTCATCACCGCCTTGTCTAATAGAGCACTAAGAGCGTCAACTACCAGATTGAACAAAAGGGGGATAGAGGATCCCCCTGATGCAACCCTTGATAAGTTCTGAAGTAGCCACCTCTCTGACCATTCACATTCACACAGACTCTCCCCCCTTTAACAGTCTGCATTACCCAATCTATCCATAAACTGGGAAGCCCTTTCCCTTTCATTACCTTTTCAAGGAAGTCCCATCTTACCTTGTCATAAGCTTTATCAAAATCAATTTTCAAAATGAGACCCTTTTTCCTTTTAGTTTTCAATTCATGAACCACTTCATAAAGAATTAGAACCCCTTCTAAAATATTCCTCCCCTTGAGGAAGCCCGTTTGATTTCCCCCAATCAATTTGGAGGCCACTGGAGAAAATTTGTTGGTTAACACCTTAGTAATGCCCTTCTTGTAATCCACATTCAACTGGCAAATTGGCCTATATTGACTAATGTTGTTAGCCTCCTGAGTCTTGGGGATAAGGGATATATCCCCATAGTTTAACCTTTTTATGTCCATGTGACCATTAAAAAAATCTTTGAATAAAGACATATAATCACCCTTGATTAAAGTCCAGCAATTTTTGAAAAAATGCGCTCCAAATCCATTTGGTCCTAGTGCAGAAACAGATTTCATTTTAAAGATAGCTGCTTTGACCTCCTCTTCACTAAATGGTTTCACTAAGACCAACTTCTCATCTTCAAAAAGACCACCCCTGCCTTGCCAAAAGGTTTCAGCTAACTTCAATGAACTCTCCCCAGAAGAACGAAACAAGGTTTTGTAAAAGGAAGTAGCATGAGCCAAAAGCTCCTCCTGGGTTTTAATCTCCCCTTGATTTGTTTCCAGTGAGGTAATAGTGTTTTTGCGTCTCCTCCCATTAGCAATTTGGTGAAAAAACTGAGTATTGGAATCCCCTTCCAGAACCCAAGTCAAATCACACCTTTGCTTCCAGTGAGATTCCTCCACTTGATAAATGTATTCCAATGAATTTTCTAACTGGTATCTTTTTTGCCAAGTCTTAGCAGGCAACTCAACTGTGTCAGCTAGAGAATCAATCACCTCCAATTGATATAGTATCTCAGATCTCAAATGCTTAACCTCCCCAGCTTTCTGAATGCCCCATCCTTTCAAAAATTGTCGTAGGAAAGCCAGGCTACCATGCCAAGCATCTACATAATAGCAATCCAGAGGTCGTCGTCGCTCAGAATCTTGCCATTTTTGGATAACTAGATCCATCAACTCTGGGTCTAGAAGCCATTTGTTCTCAAAATAAAAGTATTTCGGCCTAGACAACCCTTGTTCTCCAGAGTCAAGTACAATAGGGGAGTGATCAGATCCCACCCTCATTTAGCTCCATGCTGAACAGAGGGGAAATTTCTCCTCCCAATCAGTAGAAACTAAGAATCTATCCAGAACTACCAAAACAAGATGATCTTGTTTATTGGACCAGGTAAACTTCGGTCTAGATCTCGTGATCTCCTTTAACTGAAAGTTACCAATGAAGGCATGAAACAAATCCATAAGGGACTGGTCACCCAGATTAGAATTTTTTTCATCAACAGTTCTGATAAGATTGAAATCTCCCCTAAAACCATTGGTAGAGGGCAGCTGAGGCACAGGTTTGAGAGTTCATCAATGAAATCTCTGGATTTGTTATGCTGAGCAGGCCCATAGACACTGACCACAACCCATCTGAAATTGGAGAGTCTATCCCTTACAGACATCTGGATGTGGAAATCGCTCATTGAACAATCCTCCATTTCAAGAGAGTCTACCTTGACCCCCAGAAGAATACCTCCTGATCTCCCTTTAGCAGGTAGCCATTGCCAGAAAAAAGTTAACCCCCCACAAATTTCTTGAAGTAACTATGAGGAAAAGTCCTCTTTTACTGTTTCTTGTAGACCCACAATGTCAATCCTCTCCCTAAGGATATATTCTCTAATCTGTCTCCTTCTAGCAGACTTGCCCAAACCCCTAACATTCCACATTAAAAGCCTCATTTCTTAACACTTTTAGAATTAATTCTTTTAGACCCTTTCTTTACTTGTGCAGCCCCGTCCCTAGTTTTATCAACAGACTCTCTCGCCACAAAATTAACCCCCCTATTAGTATTATCAATAGCCTTCATGGCTAGATCCTACAAATCCCCTTCATTATGAGGTTCGCTCAGTTTATTACACCTATCTAAATGTAACTTATACTTAGCCTGGGCTATGTCAGTCCTGACTAATTCTTCTGCTTTGAAAGCATCAATATGTTTATCCAAATCTTCTACCTCTGTCTAAATCAGTGAGGACTTTTTTAAGTTCATCATTAGGAATGGAATTTAAGACAGTAAAAAGATTGGTTGGAGTCAAACCTGAGATGAGATTATCCCTGTCCTGCTTCCTCTTGGTTGCTTTATCAGCAATTGGCACCCCATCCCTTGGTACCCTCGAACTTGTTCTTGTTGCCACCACCACTTTCTTTCTCTGCACAGTTTTGTGACTATGTGTCTTCTTTTTTGAGGCTGAAGTAACCCATCCTTGGGATACTTCATCTTCAGTAGGAATCTCCATGGAAAGGTTGTCAGTCATATTCTCTTCTTGAGACTGCCGTGAGTGCCTTTTAACCCTATTGTCTTCGCCTTCGAGGAGTGTCGGCCATTTAGTAGCATCCAGCAAATAGGGGCCTTGTGCATTATGAACCAAAATCTTGCCAGGAGGGATTTCAATGGAGTCATCCCTTTGAGAGTACCCATCCTGTGGCACAATTTCTGTTTCAGCAGGTGATAGTGAAAGCCTACCCTCATCCAGTTCGAAAATTTGAGATTGTTGGCTGTCTGGCAAAATTCCTGTACCTACCACTTTTTCAACCTGCCCCATAGTTACATTCACCACCGACTCAAATTGTACTTCCATAGTGTCTAACTTCCCAATTGGCTCATTTGCAGTATGCATAGGTGATACATTAGCCAACATCAAACCAGGAGATTCCAAATTTTCGTGAGTACCTTCTGGAGTATCATCTCTATTCAAATCCTCCATACTATCCTCCTGGGAATCACCTTGGCTCTCAAAACTCCTTTCATTATGTTTACCTTCTCCACTATAATTACCCCCTCCCTTGAAATTGTCTTTTGCATGTGAACTTGTCCTTACTAGCTCCATCTCCACCTTGTTTGTCATTCTGATTACCCTTCCCTGGTGGATCATCCCCTTTACTCTAACTTCTACCTGCAGCAACTTCAGCTATGAATTTGATCTCATAACCAATGGCATTGAAAAAAAAATCTCTACAAAACCTTTCAGTTTAGCTGGGTCCCTACAATTAACCCTAACTCTCACAGGCTCATCCCTAACCAAGCTGAAAGTATCCACCTTAATTGGCTCAGCAACTAGTGAGGCAATTTCCTTGATTATGTCTTCATCCTTGGCAAAAGTAGGCACACCAATCATTTTCATCCACATTGTTTGCAATATCGAAGATGCCGCTGGATCGACATTAGATTTAGAGATTTTCACTTTCAGACCATATATAGCTAGCACAAATCCTGGCAACTTGGAGAAGGTCTCTAAAGTAGCCTGATTGGGGAAAGCTGCATGAAAATCCATTCCAGAAATCTGTCTGACCTGAAAATCCCAATTAGCATCTACCAAGTTTTTGAGTTCCTCCTCCAGCATCTCCTCTGTAGCAACCCCTTCCTGAATGGTGATGACACCACTGAACTTGGACTGATTCCCTTTGTCCGGTACCTCAATAGAATAGAAACCCTATCCAGGTATAGCAAAACCAAACATCTTCACTTGCTTCCTATCATGCTAGCACACTCCACTGCCATAGGTCCTGGTTGCTTGCATTTGTAGCAAATTGGATCATTAGTACAATCCAATTGATGATGACCTACTTCTGTACAATGAAAGCATTTGACTGAGTCGCTCGATTTGTTCCCTCCTTGACTTGAACTAGACTTGTTCTTAGTTTTCTCTGCTTCCTTTCGCAGTTCAAGATGAGGATTGTACTCACCTCCAGGACCCTGCCTTTCACCATGTGCCGCTCGAGCATCTCTGTTGTCATGAGGGATAAAAGCACCCTTGCTTCCTCCCTCTCTGTACTGATTTAGCCGCTCCCTGTGGTCAAAATCCTGAGTCTGCTGCTCCTCACGATGAAAATCCCTAAATCCCACTATGTAGTCCTCACCTGATCTGCTTGCCCCTCCCCTTTGAAGCTTGCGGCGCAAATCCTTCTCCTGGAAACCTGGATCGAGGAGATCATCCTCATCCATCCAATCCTCATAAGGTCGCCGCTTCATAGGCCGCTGCAATGGCAGGGGCGGATGGCGGGCCATCTCCTTTCCTCCCCGTACAGCTTGAGCAAACGACTGCACCAGCGGCTGAAAGCATCTAGGCCACTAATTCTAGTTTTGGTAATTAATGGCAATAATTTGTGGATTAACGATTTTATTTGAGATAATGAGCATAGGTTGATCCACGGATGAAAAGGATTTGATTGTGATCGGATGACGTTTTGGAGATGATGTGCAAAGCTCGGGCTCAAGGCAAAGGTATATCATAGGGCTTTTGTATTTTACCGGTCACAAAGTGTTTAGGGGATGAAAAGTGACCAGATTTGATGGATAGATAGCCGTACTATCAAGAGGGGTCATGTACTCGTGCTTGATAAGCCTTTAGTGCCATTTTACTAAAAATGTCTAGATGCATGCATGAGGGCTAACGACGCTTTGAAAAGTTAGAAAAAGATCTAAAGTTTGAGAGCTTACTGACTAAGTGCGGACAGTCCGCCCATGGGGTGCGGACGGTCCGCAATACTTTTTGAAATTTGTACTAGAGAGGATGTTTCTCTGGTTGGGCTGATGGTCTGAACGGCGGACGGTCTGCCCCTGGGGAGCGGACGGTCCGCCGGCTATTTGACAAATTGTACTAGAGACGTTTTGGTCTCTGGTCGATTTCAAGGTTGAACGGCGGACGGTCCACCGGTCTTTTTCAATTTGTACCAGAGACGATGTTTGTATCTGGTCGTGTGGAACTTTGAACCGCGGACGGTTCGCCCCTAGGGCGCGGACGGTCCGCCAAGGCTGTAACGGCTAGCTCTAACACACAATGATTGCACTCTGACTCACTGGTTTATAATGGCGGACAGTCCGGTTTTTGAACCGCGGACGGTCCGCAATTTCACAGAAAAGAGTGTAACGGCTAGTTTTTGAGGGGATACCTATATATACCCAATGCCCGGCCATTGGGAGGCTCTCTTGGCCATTTGGATCACTTTCTTGACACATTAGAGCTGAGCCACCCTTCTCTCACACACTATTGCTTAGAGATTGCACATTAGAGAGTGTGAGAGCATCCTAGTGCATTGCATCAAGAGATTGAGCTTTGTGGCACTAGGGAGACTTCAAGCAAGTGTCATCGACTTGTTACTCTCGGGAGTTGCCACTCCCTAGACGGCTTGGAGAAGAGGATTTCGTGGAGCTCCTCCAAGGAGATTGTTGAGGAGCCCCAATTTCGGTTGTGAGAGGTCTTGTGCTCACCTCACCGGAGTGGTGAAGAGCAACTCTAGTGGAATCGAGGTGTGGAGTGGTTCCTTGATTCAAGCCGGCTCAAGATCAAGAGGTTCTTGATAGTGGAGCGGTTGATTCTTGGAATCCACCTCAACGTGGATTAGGGGTGACCGGCAAGTCATCGATACCACGGGATAAATTTTTGTGTCAAGCTCGGTTACTTCTCTTTCTCACTTTAATTCTTGCATTTACTTTGAGCATTTTACTTTACTAGAGCTTGTGTTGTGCCTTGTCACCCTAGGTTGCAAACCCAAACTAGAGATATTGTAGTATGACATAGGGCTTTCCTTTGTTACTAATTAAATTTCTCTAGTGTTTGTGGTTTTAGTTTTTAAACCGCCTATTCACCCCCCTCTAGTCGGTGTTCTTGATCCTACAAGTGGTATCAGAGCTAAGTACTCCTTTAATTGTGGATTTAATCATCTTTGGGTAGAACAATGACTAGTGATAATGGTATTCATATTGGGAAGCCACCTTTCTTTGATGAGAATAATTATGATTATTGGAAAACTAGAATGTCAGCTCATCTCAAGGCTATGAGTAGGAAGTTATAGAGAGTTGTGAATGATGGATATATCATTTTAGATGCAAAGAACTTGACCCCGGTAGATGAGGAAAATGAAGAGCTAAATGATCAAGAGATTAATGTACTCTTTAGTGCTCTTGATATGAGTGAGTTTAATAGAGTCAAGAGCCTCACAAATGCAAATGACATATGAAAGAAGCTCATGGAAATTCATGAGAACACATCAAGTGTGAAGGAGGCTAAGTTATATGTGCTCAAGGGCAAGTTTAGTGAATTTGCCATGAAGAAGGATGAAAGGGTAGCCGAGATTTTCAACCGGCTAAATGATATTGTGAATGAGCTCAAGGGGCTCGGATTTGAAGTGCCGGATGCGGATTTTAATCACAAATTTCTTAGAGTTCTTCCGAAAAGATATGACACCATTGTGACCTTGCTTGTGAGGTCAAATGTGAAGACCGCTACTCCCACACAAATATTGGGAGAAGTGCTTACCCATGACATGTTCAAGAAATCACAAGATGAAGCTCATGGGGGAGAAATTGATGAGAAAAAAAAGTGTGGCTTTCAAAGCTCAAGATAGCAAAAATGAAGAAGAAAGTGGGTGCCAAGAAGAAGAATCGGATGAGGAGATGACTCTCTTTGTCAAGAGGTTCAATAGAATGATGAGCAAGAAGAACTTTGGCAAGAGAGGACAATCATCAAGGAAAAATCCTTTTGTTGACAAGACTTGCTTCCAATGCGGTGAAGTTGATCATATCATCATCAATTGTCCAAACAAGAAAAGTGAAAAGAACAAGAAGGATAAGAAAAATGATGAGAAGAAGAAGAAGAAGTTCATCAAGAAGAAGAAAAATGGCCAAGCCTATTTTGTTGAGTGGGATTCCGATGCAAGCTCCGATGATGATGATGAGGATGACAAGCCATCCAAAGGAGTTGCCAGGATCGCCATCAAGGAGGCTCCATCAGTCTTCTCCACACCACATTGTCTTATGGCAAAAGGTGGTGCAAAAGCATTACAAGATGATGAACTTGAAGAATTTTCATATGATGATCTTGTAGACATGCTCACCGATGCCAGTGATCTTGTGATCAAGGAAAAGGAAAAGTTGAAGGACTTAGAGTTGAAGTATGGTTCACTCCAAGTTTCCTATGAGGAGCTAAAGACCTCTCATGAGAGTCTTAAAGAAACTCATGAGAAGTTTAAAGAAACTCACAACACCTTGCTTGATCACAAGGACAAGGCTAAGTTGAGCATGGGGGCTAGTAGTGGAACTTGCAAATCATGTTGTGTATCTAGCTCTACTAACCCCTCTTGTAGCAGAAGTGATAAATCTTATTGTGATGAATCACTTGTCTTGGAAAATGAGAAATTGAAGAAGGAGGTGATTTATTTGACCAATGATTTGAGCAAGTGCTATGATAGTAGAGCTAAATTCAACCATTGTTGGTCAAGTCAAAAGTTCACCTTGAATAGGCAAAGTCTTGGATATATTCCAAAGAAAGGCAAGAATGCCTTTTATGAAACCAAGACTGTATTTGTGAAGAAAGATGGAAGGCCATTTTGTGAAAAGTGCAAAAAGTTGGGCCATAATGAGAAGAATTGCACCAACAACAAAGTTGTATCCTTTGATTCTAACTATATTCTCATGAAAGATTCTAAGGATTGTGTTAGTGCAAAATATGTTGGGTTACCTATATATGGTGCTAAAAAATGCCATTTGGGTGCCTAAAACCTTGGTCACTAACATCCAAGGACCCAAGAAAATTTGGGTACCTAAAAGAGTTACTTCTCTTTTCTAGGTGAATTATAAGGCCGGAGGAAGATATTGGGTGCTTGATAGTGGTTGCGCTCAACACATGACCAGAGATCCAAAGATGTTCTCTTCTCTTGATGATAATGTGGTTGGTTATAGTGATATCATCTTTGGTGACAATAGCCGAGGCAAAGTCAAATGAATTGGTACAATTATTATCTCAAGTGATCATTCTCTTTCAAAAGTATTGTTGGTTGATTCTCTCAAGTTCAATATCTTAGCAGTCACTCAACTTTGTGATCTTGGCTATAAGTGTAGTTTTACTAAAGATGATGTTGTAGTGACTAGCTTGGATGGAAAGGATCACATATTTACGGGATTTAGACATGAGGATGTATATCTTATGGATTTTTACTAAAGAGGCAAACTTATCTACTTGTTTGTTCTCTCAATCATCTTTGGGTTGGTTATGGCATAGAAAACTTGGTCATATTGGCATGAAACAACTTAACCGACTCTTGAAGCATGATTTAGTAGTTGGCTTGAAGAATGTGAAATTTAAAAAGGACAAATTATGTAGTGCATGTCAAGCCGGAAAGCAAGTTGCAAATGCTCATCCCACTAAGAGTGTCATGTCAACCGAGAGACCATTGGAATTATTGCATATTGATTTATTTGGTCCTACAACATATAGAAGTATTGATGGTAATTGCTATTGTCTTGTGTTAGTAGATGATTATTCAAGATATACATGGGTTTTTTTTCTTCATGACAAGGCTGATACATATGACACATTCAAGAAATTCATAACAAGGGCCGAAAATGAATTTGAGCTCAAGGTGAAGAAAATAAGAAGTGACAATGGAAGTGAATTTAGAAACACAAGAGTTGAGGAATGGTGTGATGAGAAAGGAATCAAGTATGAATTCTCAACCAAGTACACTCCGGAACAAAATGGTCTTGTTGAGAGGAAAAATAGAACTTTGATTGATATGACAAGATCAATGCTCTCCGAGTACAATATTTCGGATAGCTTTTGGGCCGAAGCAATCAACACGGCTTGTCATGCTTCTAATAGATTATATTGCCATAGATTTCATAACAAGACCCCATATGAGTTGCTTATTGGAAGGAAGCCAAATATCTTATATTTTAGAGTATTTGGTTGCAAATGCTATATTCTTAAGAAGGGAACTCGGTTATCAAAGTTTCAAAGTAAATGTGATGAGTGTTTTCTTCTTGGGTATTCATCATGTAGCAAGGCTTATCGGGTCTACAACAAAACTCATGGCATTGTTGAAGAAGCTTATGATGTGGAGTTTGATGAAACCAATGTGTCTCGTAATGAATAAGAAAATCTTGATGATGTGAGAAGTGATGGCTTGAGAAATGCTATGAAAAATATGTCAATTGGTGATGTTAGACCAAGAGAAGAAGATGAGGATGAGTCCTTCTATTTTTTATTAGAGTCAATCCTTCAACCTCTGTCTCAAATGATCAAGCACAACCAATTGTACAAGATTCAAGCAATGATGATTCTCAAGTATAAGATCAAGTGGGTTCATCTAGTTCACCCTCTACATCAACTCAAGAGCCCATTGTTCCTTAAAGGATTCATCATGTTCTTGCAAAGGATCACCCCGTGGATCAAATCATGGGTGATATTAGTAAGGGTGTCCAAACTCGATCTCGCATTGCTTCATTTTGTGAATATTATTCTTTTATATTTTTTCTTGAACCTAACCGTGTAGATGAAGCTTTGAGAGATCCGGATTGGGTGAATGCTATGCATGAAGAATTGAATAATTTCATCCGGAATCATGTTTGGGATCTAGTGGAGAGGCCCAAGAGTTATAATGTCATTCGGACTAAATGGGTCTTTAGAAACAAGCAAAATGAAAATGGAATGGTTGTGAGAAACAAGGCAAGGTTGGTGGCTCAAGGCTTCACTCAAGTCGAAGATTTGGATTTCGGTGAAACTTTTGCTCCTGTTGCTAGATTAGAAGTTATTAGAATTTTATTAGCTTATGCTTGCTCTCACAACATAAAACTATTTCAAATGGATGCGAAAAGTGCTTTCTTGAATGGTAAGATTAGTGAACTTGTTTTTGTTGAGCAACCTCCCGGTTTTGAAGATCCCAAGAAGCCAAATCATGTATACAAGCTCTCTAAAGCTCTCTATGGTCTTAAGCAAGCTCCACGAACTTGGTATGAAAGATTGAGGGACTTTCTTATTTCTAAGGGCTTCAAAATTGGTAAGGTTGACACTATTTTGTTCACTAAAGTAATTGGTAAGGATTTGTTTGTTTGTCAAATTTATATTGATGATATTATCTTTGGTTCAACTAACCCAAGTTTTTGTGAGGAATTTGGTGAAATGATGTCTAGGGAATTTGAGATGTCCATGATTGGTGAATTGAGTTTCTTTCTTAGACTTCAAATCAAGCAACTCAAGGACGGCACCTTTGTGTGTCAATCTAAATATGTGAAGGATATCTTGAAGAAATTTGGTATGAAAGATGCAAAACCAATCAAGACTCCTATGGCCACCAATGGGTATTTCGACCTAGATGAGGGAGGTAACCCGGTTGACCAAAAGCTTTACCATTCTATGATTGGTAGTTTGCTTTATTTGACCGCATCTAGACCCGACATCATGTTTAGTGTTTGCATGTGTGCATGATTTCAAGCCGCACATAGAGAATGTCATTTAACCGCCGTCAAAAGGATATTGAGATACTTGAAATATACTCCTAATATTTGCTTTTATATCCCAAGGGTGCTCAATTTGACTTGGTTGGATTTTCGGATTTGGATTATGCAGAGTGCAAGGTTGATAGGAAAAGCATTTCCGGTGGTTGTCAATTTCTTGGAAGATCTCTTGTTTCTTGGTCTTCAAAGAAGTAAAATTTCGTGGCTCTTTCAACCGCCGAAGCGGAATATATTTCGGCCGAAAGTTGTTGTGCACAATTGTTATGGATGAAGTAAACTCTTCTTGATTTTAGTGTGAAGTTTGATGAGATTCTCTTATTGTGTGATAATGAAAGCACTGTGAAAATTGCAACTAATCCGGTGCAACATTCAAGAACCAAGCATATTGATATCCGTCATCATTTTCTTAGAGATCATGTGAACAAGGGTGATATCAAGATAGATGGAATTGGCATGGATGATCAATTAGCCGATATATTTACCAAGCCATTGGATGAATCTCGGTTTTGCAAGTTGAGAAATGAGCTCAATATCATTGACTTCTCAAATATGGCTTGAAAACTAGTACATGTGGCATATGGTTCTTCTATGCATCACTTGTTTCAATTTTCTGAAATTTTAGGGTATTTTTGAGCCATTTATGAGTTTTCTTGATTTTGTTCGATTTATTTTTGATTTCTAGTTGTTACTTGCTCTTATGAGTATTTGGAAGGTTTTAATGCAAGTTTTGAGATTTTTGGATTTTTCATATGAGCAATGATCCCAAATTAAAGTTGAAATTGTGAAAATTGGCAAAATTCTGGACAGTCTGAAATTTGGTAGCGCGGACGGTACGCGGGTAAGAGGCGAATGGTCCGCCGTTCATGGGATTTGTTCACCAGAGGCTCTGCTGAGAAGTTCCAGCTGCAAAAATTGTGTAGCGGACGGTCCGCCAAAGGACCGCGGACGGTCCGCGGGTCACCGATGCAACCGGTTAGCATCGGATACACCGACAGTTTGTTCTCTGAGCAAGGCGCGAACAGTCCGCATTGGACCACGGGCAGTCCGCCACTCGACTGTTTCACAGGGTTTTTTGAGTGCACCGGCGGACGGTCCGCCCAAGACCGCGGACGGTCCGCCCGTGCGCCGAGTTGTGGGGTCGGCCAGTCTTGACCTATAATGGGGTATCTCTTTCACCTCCCCCACCAAACCGCACACATATCACCAAAAGCTCTCTCCCTTTCTCTCTCAAGCACGTGGGGGAGACTTCAAGGTGAAGGATTTTTGGCGTGGTTCCCGGACGGTCCGATCACATCCCCGGACTCTTCTCAAGATTCTCCATCATGTCCTCTCAGTATTCTATTGATTCCTCTCATTATATTTATGGATTTCATCATGAAAAAGGCTAGGGTTTGGGGTGCTCCGATCTATTTTTTAGTCATGGATTTGTGAAACCAATTGGGGAAACTTGTTTCTAGTGATGAGTAGATGCTATGGTTAAAATTTGGTTGGTTGATTTGAATCAAAACTCAAATTGTGGGTGAATCAAGTTTTAGGGCGATTTTGTGCTTTCTGCACATGAACAGATCCAATGCGGACAGTCCGCGCTAGGCTGGCGGACGGTCTGTGGTTATGCAGATTCAGCACAAAGGACACGAACAGTCCGCGGTATTCTTGCGGACGATCTGTCAGTACACAGAGTTGCTGAATTTTGTTATCTTGTGATGATTTGATGTGACAATATTCTTATACTTGAACAATTGTGTCTTATGGTTAATTCTTGATATCAGGACACTTCGAAAGATACAGAAGGTCACTGCTTCTAAAATCAAGAAGGCCGTGTCATCCAAAAGGCAAAGGAATAGTGATGATTCTGATGATGTGGACTACGCTCCAAATCCCAGTGACTTAGCTGCAGCATCTTCAGTGGGTGGTGTTAGTGATGAATCTTCAGAGGAAGATGCTGAGGGAGTTGAGGATAATGTTACAGATCTGATGGGGCTAGATCTTCCTAGCAGACAGTGGACAGCTGAGAGTTATGCAAATGCAAGATCAGTGAATCAGCTCAATATGCTTCGGGACATCAACATTCTCCACTTCAAAACTGAGGTCACTATACGCCTATACGGACACCTTAGCTAGTCTTAGCATGTTCCCAAATATCTCATATACTAATATACATGTACACTACTTTATTTTTTTCAAAGACGAACGAAGCCTATCTGGCTAGCCTTCCGCAACCGTGACAGTGCCTGTCACTACTCACTACTGCAGTAAAATTTGACGAGAAAATGAGCCATTGATATTAATAATGTTGAAGACAAAGTACAGTAGGTAAGTAATCAACTCAAGATCTCAGCTAATTCCTAGCTAACACTCTCCCTAGCGAGCTAGCAACTACTTCCTCCGTCCCAAATTATTAGGCATTTTAACTTTTCTACGTGTATAAATTTTACAGTGCACCTAGACATAATATATATCTAAATGCATAGTAAAGTTTATATATTTAGAAAAGTCAAAATGTTTAATTAATAATTTAAGATGGAGAAAGTGTATATATACATCTCCGGTCCACCTAGTTGATTCCAGCCAACTGATAGCTTTAACTAATGGTAATAATAAGCTCTAAATTCTGTTTGACTGCTACTAGGGGTGTTTATTGGTGAGTCTTAGGTGCACCTCCAATTTTTTTTAATTCAAAATTTTGTACTACAACTGATATCTTAATTTGAAAAAAAATAGTACAAAAATTTAAACTAAAGAGGATTGGAGGTACACTAAGGGTCATCAATTAACACCTACTAAGGGTCATCAATTAACACCTCTAGCTGCTACTACTGATCGGTATGTTACTGCTTGCTCGGCGCGAGCACGATGCATGTCAACATAATTACCCTGGAAAGCGGGGATTAGAGCTGGCCAGCCACCTCGCAGGTCACGCATGCACGTCTACGGCGCAGATGGCCCCAAGCCTGGCATAGGCTGCGCAAGTGGACGGCTCCGATCGCGCCGCAGCCTAACGACGTGCGTAGTAACCGCTGGGTGGTGCTCGCTTGCTTACCGCGCTTAAGTTTGCTTTTGACTCGGCCGCCCGCGTAGCATCCTTGCATCCCTGTGGCGTGGTGGTCCAAAGTAACCGTGCCACTACTTGGGGTAGTTGCTGGTACATATTTTTTTTTTCACTGCTCTTTATCAACTTGGTAAAAACTAAAAAGAGAGATTTATTATTTTACGTGCATGATTACAATTTTAATTTGCCAGATTCTGCATGCCCCCAAGCAACTATTTGTCTAGAACTTTCACCTGCTTTATAAGCTGATTAATCGCCAATGAGAACTTCAAAGTTCAGATAATAAACGATGGGATCCGATCCATATGCATGCCGGCCTGCCAGACACTATATGGCGTTGATGGTTAAAGATAAAAAGCTGCTCTTTTCTGTAACCATCAGTAAAATGATGGAGAATTGGAATTCCAGCTCTGTGCCCTTTTACTTTTGTGTAAAATAAATTTTAACACTCTACTAGGGATCTTTTTACCTTAAGTATTATAATACAATTGGCTCTTTTTACCTTATTAAGTATTATAATACAATTGGCTTCTGTATCGAAACCCATCTTTCCCTAGCTACGGTTGATTTAATTTCACTTGGTGCAGTGTCCTTAAACCTAAGCTGATTTAATTGCTGTTTTGGAAAAAAAGAGTCGTCAGAGACCAGCATCCCCGTACGTGTTATCAAATTCTGAGAAATTTGGAAAATTTACAGTGGAGACTCCCATGAAGAGAGTTGTTTTTTTCCCTAACATAAGTGCTGATGCTACCTTGCTTCTCGTCCATGCATCTCCATACAAATATTAAGCATATCGGAGCAGGTTTACTTACACCATTATGTTTCCGAAGCGCAAGTAAAACTGATCATCTACATGTTGATCGATCATCAAGGAGCTAGAGATCGATCGATCAGCATGCAATTGTTATTGAGAAGTGCGAGGGGGCGCGTCGTCGAAGATGGACACATGTAGTCTATGCAGGCATGTAAATGACCAAGAAAATACCCATGTGTCAACCGAGACGCCTCCTTAGCGCGACATGTCGCGGATTAGCGACACATAAGACGGACCGGGGATGTGATTAGGATCGGGGATGTCAAGTGCGCCCGGACACACGTATGCCGCCGGCCAAAGGCAAAGCTCAACAGATAGTTAGCTAGTACAGCGACGATCATCCAGACTCTCCGCTCTCGCAAGATTTATCGGAGTATTCAAGTGACGGGAGGCTCCTTTATCCGGGCTCTATAAATACCAAGGGGTGGCCCGGAAGGGAACTTGCATTGTGTCATGTGGTAAGAGACCAGAAGAAGAAGAAGAAGAAGAAGCTAGCCACCAGCCAGCCTCCCGAGAGGGATCTCCTTGTTCCTCTCTCTGAGCTAGGCAGCGCTAGCTGTGTAGTATAAGCTAGCTAGCTTAGCCTTTGTCTATAAGCAGGGGGTATTAGTGTTGTTGAGCAAGCCTTTCAAGATGATTACCGTTGGGCACTCGTTGGTCTTTGCTGTGGGGATCCTAGGTACATGCATGCTGCACCTTGCATCCTACTGTGTGTAGTTTCAATTAGGAGATGATGAATTCATGCAAGCTCGAAACCGTGTGCGTGCTAACGATATGCCAATCACTAGCAAGAACATGCATGAACTAACATTTTCTTGTCTGTTTTGCAGGCAACATCTTGTCTTTCCTGGTCACCCTTGCACCAGTGTGAGTATATTATAGCACAGTGCTGTGTAAACTTCTCTCATCTCTCTCTCTCGTTAAGCCCTTTAGGATCTCTAGGAATAGATTGAGTTGGTACTTTCTTTTCTATTGGATAAAACAGGGGTTGTTGAATACATGAACTAGTGAGAGAAGAAGGAGAGAGCAGAGACACTAACCATTGGCTGTGGAAGTAGAGGATGAAAGTCGTCGGTGTAGGTGAAGATCGTCGCTGCAGTGCAGTGCAGTGGCGACCGGCGATGAGGCGCAGTGACGGTGGTGATAGGGGTCATCCCTCAGTACAGCGCCCTTCGTGATCGGACCGATACCCGCGTAGATGAGGTCTCAGCAAAACCTTAATTTGCGTGCCCTCCTCAACAGGGTTTTTATAGTTGTGGCGCTGACAGAAGGGGCCCACTACCTTAATGATGATTAGTGCCCCCGATCAGGGCGTGATTAGGGGAAGTTGGACTTGGTCCCTTGACCAAGTCTTGGAGATCAATCCAACATTCTCCCCCTTGATCTCAACTTTGTACTTTAAACTATTCAACTTGGACTTAACTTCTTTTCTTTTCTTTACTTGCTTTGCTTTCGGTCCTCATCTCATTGCAGATTGGTACGTAGGGCGTGCTTCGTCATGACAGTTATCACTTACCATCAGATTAACAGCCACAATGCACCTTTCTGTATTGAAACAAGACCTTAACCTTTCTTTGGGCCCTTTAGTAATCCAGAAATCATAGGCCTCCCGTAAAACCCATATCAACTTGGGCGGTAGGCCTTTTGGTAAGCGGATCCGCAAACACTTGTTTGATACTTTGGTGCTCCATGTTTTCATATGATTCTGGATTTTCTCCTTTGCAACATATAAGCCATTGTCAATGTGTTTGGCAGCACACTTAACATGTTGCCATAGGAGTGAAAACATTCGAATGGTATATCGCTGTTGTCTACCATTATCAATTCCGGGTAATGGTTTTCTTAACCATTTTGCCTGTTCTGTAGCCTCATATAATGCTAGACTTTGGGTACATGACCCACAATATCACAACTATTTTGCTTTGGAGCTTTTCCACAATAAAACTCCAAACTCGAGTGTTATCTACTACTGTGGGCTTCACTAAACTCGCCAAAACTTGATTCTTTTTACTCACAACCTTTTGAGAGTAAATGTTTCTTTCTTACTTAGCATGAGGCTGACAATATTTTGCAAAATTGCAAAACATTCTATAACTCCATTCCAGTGATCTATTGCTGGACTGGACTTCTGCCAAAATGTCCCGGATACTTGCACTATGTCAGGGTAAATTCTTTTGAGCACTAATTTTGCTTCCAACAGCTGAAGCACATGGAACCACTTTATTTTGATCGATCATATAACAGTTCCTGGAATCCTGAAAATTCCAAAACTATTACCCTTGACAATAGGACAGGCGTAGGCTTACTCGCATGCATACTATATATCTTTAGAACTCTTTTCTAAGTATGCTCTCTGCGAATGTCCTGATACCCTTTTTTTCTTTTATCCCGGTGAATTTCCTTTCCTAGAGCGAATGACTCTTCACCAAGATTATTCCTATCAAAACTAGAGATCATAATAATCTTCTTTGGACTTTGCGGGAAAAGGAATTTCCCATCTTTGAACTTTGCATATTTGCAATTTGTCATCTTGAGTTTTACTTAAAACCCAAAACTTTCTTTGCACTCATAAAATTTTAGATATCACTATTTAGTGATCTGATTTCATCAGATGGTATTCCGATGTTCTTTTCTTTCCACATCAAAAGGAACCATTTGGTTATGCCATGTATATACTTTCTTGAGCAAATCTCCATCGGGAGGTATTGCTCCAACATCCATCTGATGCAATTCTAAAAGCAGTATGCCATCAATTACATTATGATTCTAAAAGAATCCTTTCATGAGACTGAATAAAATGTCTCATTATAACCTTTTTTTTCTTTTTCTTTGCACAATACTTTTTGCCATAAGTCGAGCTTAGCAACTTTTCATGTTCCCTCCGGAGTCACGTTTCAATCTTGTAGACCCATTATAGCCTACTGTCTTGGCTCCATTAGAAACTTATTCCATGTTCCAAAATAAATTTAGAACTTTTAGATCTCATTATATCTTCCATGGCTTCTCGCCACGTCGATGAATGAGACAACTCAATTTATGACATTCATACAACGTCAAAACATATGTTGAGACAATTTCAGTGCTTGAATCATAGGAGTGAATATACAGTCCCACTTCTCTTCAAGCCTTAGTTCTCGGCATACTTTACTCCACCAGATTATCTTCAAACTTTTGTTTGGGTTTGTTCTTTACAAGCCTCAAAGGGTGCTTTTAAGTACCACCTTGCTTTAAGCACCACCTTTTCTTTCGGATGTTTTGAGGCTCAACTTTCTTTTCTTCCTATTTAGAGCTAAAAAACTCCAAGAATCTTGCTTATTTTTATGGTTAGGGTATCAACATTATGACCGTTGTACTCCCTTTTCGGTCATATTCACTTTAATAGATCATCCTTACTTTTTAAAAAATGCATCGCATTTAACTTTACGGGGAAAATTCTTTCTAAATTTTAATCTTTCTTGTCTTTCAAAACTTTCTCCCCCTCGAAATATGGCACAAACTTTGCTGCCATAATTTCGAAAATATCTTTACACTTGTGAATGAGGATCCTTTCATTACTAGAAGTTTATTCATATGACCAAGTCATACAAAATAATTGGAGTACCATTTCCTCGTTCCTTTTTAAGAGCTCCTCAGAGTTCTTGATTTGTTGCACTTTCAAGAACTCATCAAGTTCTTCATTTTGATATACTTTTGCAAGTCATGCTTGCAATCTTGGTTCACATACAACTTTCCTTTTGTCCTTCGATTCTTTTCAAGTCACTATCCAACATGCCACTATAGTAGTGCATGAGAATTGTTGGGATAACTTTAAAAGCTCCCCCAGACTTCTTTACTTTTATGTGATACTCAAGTAGCACATGATCCATCACAACTTTTCCTGTCATAAGTGACACAAGTGCCAAAAACTTTTCTGACATGCGGTATAAAACTTGAAAGGCATTTGCAATGCATGTTTAATTCAACATTGGTCAAATTTAACGTGCGTCAAACTCATTTCAACCATTATCTTTACTGTTGAAGGACAAGGAAAAAACATAATATAGTGATAAAACTTTGGTCACAATGACTAAAACATGCACATATACTTTCTTTTCTGATTAAATCTTCCCGTTGGTTCCAATTTAATCAGAAAATTTAACGAATTACAATATTCGCAAAACTTTAGTGAGAAAAACCAAAAACTTTTCGAAAACAGTTGCATCTCTTTTCCATATCAACTAAAAGTTAGAATGGAACAAACACTTTTCTTTCTTAACCTCAACTATACAGCTGAATAACCTCTAAACTTTATCTGTAGCGTTGATCAGAATCAACTTTTGTCTGTTAATTTCTCTCTACTTGGGAAGAATTGTATGTCTTAATTTAACGTTGGTCAAAATTAAAACATACAACTTTCCTTTACTTTCAATTCTATATCACCGTTGGACAGAAATAGAACACATGACTGGAATAAAAATTATAATATTGACATCATCAACTTTGGTCAGAAAATGACAACATCATAATAAACTTTAAATTTCTTTTCTTTTAAGAGCAAGCTAATGCTCAACTTGATACTTACAATGGCAAAATGGTGCCAAAACATTCTTTCTTTGACATACAACAGCGGAAGCTTTTCTTAACCTTAAACATAGAGACTCCTTTTTCCCACAGGGAAAAACTCATCTGAGTCTATCTTTTTTTTTATTGCAGCGGAAAACTTTTCTTTCTTTTCAGAAACAATTCTTTGTCTTTCTCTTTTCTCTGAAAAAATGATTATTCTGATGCAAAAATGTCAGAGAATTACATTGAACTTGAAATCACAATGAAATTATAATATTGTTATAATCAACATTGGTCAGAAAATAACAATATCATAATCAACTTTAAACTAATATCTTTCTTCTCCTCTATTTAAATTATGCCGTTGGTTCTAATTTAAATAGAGGTTGAGACTTTTACTTTACAGCGGAAACATATAAAATTCTGTGTCCAAAGACATTGCTGTACTCTTTTATTCTCCTAAGCAATATACACGTTGGTGCAAAATTGAATGGAGAACAAACTGTGAACAAAACCATCTAAATATCATTCAAAATGCCTCTGGAAAAAAAAGTTGAAAATCTGTTGAACTTTGTTACTGTGCTGGGAGGCTGTAACGAACATGGCACCATTGATGCCATTTCGAGTGATTTTGGTGATCGAATGACAACACAACACTTGGACTAATATGATTGTTAAGATGATCATTCTCAGGCTTTTAGGTTCAAGTGATGACAAAGAGAAAGAGAAGATAGGCGTAGCAAGGCCCGATGGACTGCCCCTACGGGGGTTCCGCTGGTAGTCGGAAGAACCGACGCCTTGATACTTTGGTGCAGAAGGGAATCGAAGCCAAGTCAGCCTATAGGCACCGGTTGAACCGACGGTCCAAAATAGGGCATCGGTGCAATGGCCGTCCTTTGTACCAGAGACGATGTCAAGTGCCCAGAAGAAGTTTCTTCAGCACCGGTTCAACCGACGGTGCATCGGTGCATACCACCGGTGTAATGACGTCAGCATCCAGGAGAAGATTCTTTCAGCACCGGTTGAACCGGTGAGGCATCGGTGCATTGCATCGGTTCAACCGGTGGTCTCTGCGTCAGCTGTCAGGACTTCAACGGCTACTTCATGTTGTGAGTGACCGGATGAACCGACGCTACCCTGCCAAGAGGCATCGGTTCTTCCGGTGGTAGCAGATTTTCAGCTGACCGTTGGAGCAACGGCTACAAGACTTGGTGGCCTATATATACGCCTCACCCCGGCCATTTGAAGTGTGCTGGAGTTGCTGAACATCCCAAACACACCCAAGAACATCTCCAACCACCATAGAGCTTCATTGTACATCATATAGGCTTAAGCACACTTGTGAGAGTGCTTAGTGCTTGTTTAGGGATTAGTTCTTGCGAGAGCTCCCTTGAGAGAAGTCTTGCTGCGGCAAGCAACTTGTGATCCGTCGTGTGACCCTCTGTCTTGGTGTGGAGTGGCAACGACACTTTGTGCGGGGGAAGAGGAGGCCCCCTCCTTGGTGGAGAAGCTCCGTAGTGGATTTCGGCCGGGTGACCGAGAGAGACGGTGGCGGTGCACGAGACTCGGTGTCTTGTGGGCACTTGCCTTTGCTTGCCGGCATCGCCATTGGTGGCGTAGTGCAAGACGGTGATCGGAAGAGCCTCGGTGTCCCGTGGACGTAGGCGTTTATGCCGAACCACGTTACATGACCGTGTCTACTCAGGAGTTTGCATCTCTCTTGCACTTACCTCTTTACTTACCGCATTACGTTTCCGCACTTACTCTACCTTGCATTCCTTTACTTTCCTAGTTAGTTTGATTAGGATTAGCTAGGTTGCAAGTCTTTTTAGGGGTAAGTAGAGAGTAGCATAGATAAACCTTAGTCATAACTAGCATGCGTATGACGTGTTAGGTTTATCTTATGCAAGTAGCTTGAGCCCTAGGTTAAAAAGCAATTAGCGACCCTATTCACCCCCTCCCCCTCTAGGGTCGGACACCCCGGTGATCCTTACAGAGGCCCAGCGAGCCAGCCAGCGGCCCACAGCGGAGCGTGGCCCACGGCCCGCGAGTGCGCGGCGCGCTCCCCCGCGCCCAGGCCGCAACCTGGGCCTGGGCCGGAAATTCGGCCCGGTTGTGGACACCCCCCTGGGCCTCATATGGCCCAAAACCTCGCGCGTCGCTCAGGGCCGTCGGATTAAATCCGACGGTCCTCCGTCGATTCCGGCCGGGTAAAACCGGCGTCGCCGGTCAGCTGCCCCAAACCCTAAACCATTTCTCCTCTCCTTGCTTTCTGCGCACCGAGCGGCGGTGGCCAAAGCGGCCGAAGGGGCGCCGCGCCACCGCAGCCCTCCCCCTCCTTTGCCGGCGCGCCGCCAGGGTTGGTCGACGCGCCATGGCCGTGCCATGGCTGCGCGCAGACCTGGGCCTTGCTTGTTTTTTCCCTTCTCTCCTTTCTCTCTCCCGAACGGAGGTGGCGGCCCGAGCGGCGATCTGCGCTGTGTTCGACGGAGGAGGTGATCGGCGCCGACGGCGGCGCCGCCTGGCGATGCGCGGCGGCACCGAGCTGTTCTATCTTCCTCTCCTCCTCTTTCTTTTTCCTCCACCGAGCGGCGGTGGCCATTGGCGGCCGGAGAAGAGGCATGGTAACGGCGCCGCCGCAGGCCCACTCGCCGGCGTGCGCATTCACCCTCGCGCGAGCGCGCCGCCATCGAGCGGCCTTGCTGCGGTGCCCAAGCCCGCATGCCGAGCGGCGGCTCGGGTCTTCATCCCGCGCGACGGCGGTGGTCCACCGGCAAAACGGCGGCTCTGGTGTCTTTCCAGTGCGGCGGCGGCCGACGGTGGTGCGTGCAGGTACGTCCCGCCGCCTCTTTTCTTTGTTCTATTCCCCATCCAATCGGTTAGGGTTAGGGTTACATTTCTGTTTTTCGATTTGCATCGAAAACCTATCTTTTCTTTTGATTCCTTTCGATTCATGACGAATCCAAACTTCTCCCGTCTTGATCTACCCACTAGATCGGCTCTGATACCATTGTTAAGCCCTTTAGGATCTCTAGGAATAGATTGAGTTGGTACTTTCTTTTCTATTGGATAAAACAGGGGTTGTTGAATACATGAACTAGAGAGAGAAGGAGAGAGCAGAGACACTAACCATTGGCTGTGGAAGTAGAGGATGAAAGTCGTCGGTGTAGGTGAAGATCGTCGCTGCAGTGCAGTGCAGTGGCGACCGGCGATGAGGCGCAGTGACGGTGGTGATAGGGGTCATCCCTCGGTACAGCGCCCTTCGTGATCGGACCGATACCCGCGTAGATGAGGTCTCAGCAAAACCTTAATTTGCGTGCCCTCCTCAACAGGGTTCTTATAGTTGTGGCGCTGACAGAAGGGGCCCACTACCTTAATGATGATTAGTGCCCCCGATCAGGGCGTGATTAGGGGAAGTTGGACTTGGTCCCTTGACCAAGTCTTGGAGATCAATCCAACATCTCTCTCTCACACACACACATGGAGGCTAGCATTAGCTACTAGCTCGCTGATCTTCTCCCCTAATCGCCTCACATGTGTGGATTACATTACAGGCCGACGTTCTACCGCGTGTACAAGAAGAAGTCGACGGAGTCGTTCCTGTCGGTGCCGTACGTGGTGGCGCTGCTGAGCGCAATGCTGTGGCTCTACTACGCGCTGCTGAGCATGGACGTCCTCCTCTCCATCAACGCCATCGCCTGCGTCGTCGAGTCCGTCTACCTCGCCATCTACCTCGTCTACGCGCCCAAGGATGCAATGGTGCACATACATACATTTTTTGGCTGGTTCAGCTCTAGCAGTATACTGATCGATCGGTCGCAACGAACGCAGGTTTTCAACATGAAATTGCTGTGCATCATGAACATGGGGCTCTTCGGGGCCATGGTCGCCTTCCTGCAGTTCTACGTCGAGGGCCAGCGCCGCGTCTCCATCGCCGCCGGCATCGGCGTCGCCTTCGCCCTCGCCGTCTTCGTAGCGCCTCTCGCCATCATCGTAAGCTCTGCTACCAGCAGCACTCGGTTTATATTACTAATAATTACTTGGATCAACTATGAACTTGCTGTCAATAATTTTGCAACAACGACAGCGTCAAGTGATCCGGACCAAGAGCGTCGAGTTCATGCCCTTCTGGCTCTCCTTCTTCCTGACCATCAGCGCCGTCGCCTGGTTCTTCTACGGCCTCCTCTTGAAAGATTTATTCGTCGCGGTAATTACAGTGCATACTCATCTTCAACTTTTTTTTCTTTTCGCTTTTAATCATCTCGCTCGTGCTAGCTTTATAAGCAGGCTGGCAAAGGTAGTATAGATAGCCAGGTTAAGGTGCTGCTAAATGGTTTAATACACATTGTTTTATGTAATCACGCGTAGTGAAGTACAGGTGTTTGCGTTTGTGTCACGACCCACGAGCCAGCTGTTTTCTGTCGACAGAACCTAACAAAAATGATAAAACAGTACACATAGTAGCTAGTGGCACCATCTTTTTGCAAATTAAAGCAAAGCAAAACGTACTTGCAAGCGTGAAAGGGCAGCTAAAGTAGTAGTGTTTAAATCAGATACTATAGGCTAAACTCCTAACTCCTGTACATGTTCTTGAAAAGCCAGCAAACACAGAACGAAGACTAAAGCAGCTAGATATATAGAGAACTAACAGCTATCCAAAACTAATTAAGATGCATTTAATTAACTGATCTCGTGAAGGGGGGAAATTGTGATTGATGACTGATGAAACAAATTGACGTACGTGTATATTGCTTGTGTGCAGATGCCCAACGTGCTGGGCTTGCTGTTCGGCCTGGCCCAGATGTGGCTCTACTTTGTGTACCGGAACCCCAAGAAGAACGGCGCCGTGTCGCAGATGCAGGTGGTCGCGCTCGCGCAGGCCGCCGCCGACGCCGAGAAGGAGCCGCAGCAGCAGGTGCGCCAGCAGGTCCACGTCGCGGCGACCCTCGACGCTGACGGGGAGGCCAGGATGAGCGCCGACGACGGCGCCAACAAGGACGATGTCGTCGTCGTCGACATCATGCCGCCGCCGCCGCCGCCACTGGCGCCTCCGGCCGTGATCATCCCGCAGCCGAGGACCGTGGAGGTGGTCTGATCGATGGACCGAGGTCGACGGCATCTGGAGCGCACACCTAACTATCATTGCTACTCATCATCGTTCGATTATTATTGTTTAGTTTGTGCGGAGCACTATGCATGTACGATCTATTAGTGAAAGTAGGAGTGTGTACGAATGAATGTCTCCTGTGGTGCACGCGTGCACGTAGGTACGTGTTATAAGTTCGTTTCGATTCGTGTATGTATGTGATGATCATCATCAGTAGCCGTAGGTTTATCGATCAGCTTGTACGTGGGCTACTAGCTACTAACTGACGGACGGTCCATGATTGGAAGTCGTCAGGATCGGATGCACACGTGTACTGGTACCATTTGTTCAGCCTACTAGCAGCTAGCTCTCCGATCATCAGCTGATCAATAAATAAGCTACATGTATTGCTTCCGTCTCCATCTTGATCTGCGTCGTCGATCGATCAGCTAGCACACTGCTTTTGCTGGGGATGAGATTGCATTGAGCACTGATTGAGTGATGGAGTACCAGTAAACTATTGCTCAGTTATTGGTGGATGGATCGGGTGTTGATATCCATCGAGGCGCATGCTGCTTTTGCGTTGCGGCAACGGCGCGTGCCTGTGTGTGATCAGCGCACCCGCCCAAACAGACACATCCGGCCGGAAGCGTGTCCTTCCGTGCCCCGACCTCTCACTGAAAGGCAAAGTATGCCGATCCTTAATTAGTAATAAGATCGATCGACCAGCAGTATATATATCATAGAGCAAGATCATGTACGTATTAGCACACCTAACTTTTTTTTTTTGAACGAACGGCACTCAACGAGTGCGTTATTATTGATATAGCAGAGAATACAAGGTTATGTCCATGAGAGGTCATAACCAGGCAACAAAAAGGAAAAGAAAAACCACAGAAACAAACAACACCGGTGGGATAGATTGGGGCATCAACACGCGCCGAACTCAGCACTCCTCAAACAACTCAGGCCAGTCGGATTGTGACATCGACACAAGCCGCTCCACTCGCCACCAAAGGCAAACTCTATCCAGACGGAAGAAAAAAAAACTCTACACAGCAGACGTAGCTGAACAAGAATCCGCGGCACCCCCCAAAACCTCCACACCTATGTAGTCGCCGAGAACCTCCAGATGTCCACCTGCGTCGATAGGGAACCGAAGGATGCAGACCGCACCGCACCGGGAAGACCGCCGCCATGTGAGACCCTCCTCCGACGTGCCGCTGCAACACCACCCTCCACTTGACGGAGTGATACCACCAAAACCGGACCTCTCGTAGGCTGCCTCGCAGTCGCCACCACGAAAACACAACGCGCAGGGGTCTCGCCACATCCACCGTTGGACCTCGCTCTCGTCGCCTCGAAGAAACACCACATGCGGGGACCTCGCTACGCCCGCCTCAGAACTCCACGCCGCAGTTCCGTTTCCTTAGTCGCCGCCGAGGTGGTGAGCAAAGTTGCCCCACTTCTCCAGATCACCATCAATGTCGAGGTACCGCCGCAGGCCGACCTCACCTACTTTGCTCCACTGCCGCGCATGACCTCCACTGTCATGCCAGCAAGCCGAAGAAGTTGCTTGCGCCATCTTTCGACGATGTACCACACCGGACAGTCCAGCCAAGATGACCAGTCCGCCGCGGGCCGCTGCAAGCCAAGTTGTCCCATGCTGCCGATGCCGCAAGCGCCGTCCTTCGACGCGGAAGAACGCAGTCCCACGCCACACTGACAGTTGCCATGCAACACCAGCCGCCGCAGTCCGCTGCAAGCAGCCGCATCGACAGACATGTGACAACCTCCGACTCCCACCATAGTTGCGAATGCCACCACAAGAGCTCGGCAAAACCCGTACAACTTGCCACACGGCGGAGAACCAACACCGTTCGTTGCCACTCATAACCAATGGACCAGAAATACCACAAGCATAGACGGGTCTCTAAAGACGACGCCTCCAAGAAGGATACGACGCCAAAAAGGTGCCGTCGTCGCTCGTCCAGGATCTGGACAGGGTTTTCACCCAGAGAGCCCCGTGCAACAAGAAAGTAGATCCAAGATGACGCCCCCAACAGGGAAACGACGCCGGCGCCGTCGTCATCTCTACCAGCAAGAATGCCGGCAAAAGCTTTCGCCCGGAGCAATCCAATCCCAGGTTGCACGCAAACAGCTTGGCACTCATGGACCACAGGCATGGCAGCCCATCGGGAGCGGCTCCACCGCCGCGACTCCACGATCCATGCCGCTGACTTCCACCTCCACTGCGCTCGTCGCCCAGAAGCGTGCACGATGCACGCCCCCAGCGGCAAAACCATGGTGCAGCAACCAGCGCACCTCCGCGCGCATGGCCCAAGCAGCACCACACGGCGGCCCTGACACAGAAGGGCCCAGCGAGCCGTTCGGCGAAAGCAGCCTCGTTGCGTGCGTCGCGTGCTGCCTGCCGTGCCGGCCTCACTCTACTGCAGCCAAGCCTCGCCACCGCTGGACGAAGCCACCACCGCCGCCGTCATGCCAGGCGATGAATCTGGCACCGCGGACGCCGGATCCACAGCGGAGGTCCCGGATCAGGCCACATCGTTGCCGCCATGCCAGCCCGCTCCGGCGACCAGGCCCAAGCGTGGCCTTTCCACCGCCGGCCGCCCGAGCCCACGCCCGCCTTCACCATGGCCGCATCCGCCTCAGCTCCGCTGCAACACACCACTGCCATGGCATCACCTTGCACCGCCACAGCCTGTAGATCCACCCCCAAGCCTGCCGGATCCGGGCACAGAGACCCCGGATCCCGGCTCGCCGGACCGCCGCGGCACCACCACGGCCGGATTCACCTGCGCCCCGTGGCCGAGCCCGCCAGACGTCGCCAACCGCGTCGTCGCCGCCGGCACCATGCCGGACTCCGCCCCCGCGTGGCCAGCACACCGTAGGGGCGCGGACGCCGACGAGCTGCCGAGCACCTCCACCACCGGTCATGGTCCCCCGCCAAATCCGTGAGCACGGCTCGGAGAGTCCCTGCCGCCGCCCTCCTAGGGAGCCGCGCGGACTTCCGGCAGCCCCCTCCGGTGACGGCGAGGAGGAGAGGAGGGAGTAGTGGGGTAGCGGCGGCCGGGGACAGGGTCGCCGCCCGAGTCGCCCAAGCGGGGGCGACGCTGGGGCCAAGGGTGTCGCAATATGAATATAATGATTGGGAAGGGAAACGAAACATTAGCACACCTAACTGAATGAACAAAAGATGATCACAACATGATGTGGTGAAAAGTAAATTCCATCATGCTTTGTACATATAGGCACCCTTTTGCTCTAGGCTCTGTCAAACGATAGCTAGTGTAGCATATATAGAGCATACATAGGAATTGAATAAAGAAAAAAAAAAGAAGAGATAGAAGGTCTCAAAACAAAAAATGAGATAGTAATAAAACAACGACCAAAACCAATTGTTGATCTTGGAACCTGTGAGTTACGGGCCCACCATGCTTCTGCTACAGCGCCACTATGATTTTTTATTTGTGAAAGTTAATAATTTCACATTAAATTTTTGCAACAGGAGCACACAAGAGGCGCGTGTCCCGGAAAATATCAGCAACCCAACATGCAAAGTGATGTACTACGTTCGTCAGGCGCCAAGGCCTAAGTGGGATCAAACGCTGACGTACATCTTTGAAACGCCTATCAACAAGAACATCATAATTATGCTTTACATGATCTGCATGTAGCAAATAAGAGCAGCAAGATGATAAAGCAAGCTAGGCGCGCGCATTGGTCACTTAAAGAACCCAATTTGCTTAGTTCACCACCAACTCAACATAGCAAGAGACATTGGGCATCGTTGATATAGATGTTCATTCGGGCCGCCCGACCCTATATATGTCTCACCGTGCCGGGTTGGGCTGGCCCATGGGCTGCACCGACGGCCTTAGGCACGGGCCCACGGGCCCATTTCTGTGCCGGGCCAGCTCGAAAAGCACAGGGCCTCCATCACGCCCGTGCCGCCCGCCGCCCGCTAGCCACCGCGCATCCACCGGCCGTGCGCTGGTGGCTTGTTGCACGCCTGCACCGTCCACTGCCCGTCACCGCATCCACCGGCTGCGCCTGCTGGCCGCCACCGCAGTGCCGCACGCCCGCACCCATCGGCCGCGCCTGCTGCACAGCGTGCTGGCCGTGCGGCCGTGCTTCCGCGCCCGCTGGCCGTCGCACCACGCCCACCGCTGCCGCACCACCCACTGGCCACGGCTGCTGTGTCGCTCGCCCGAGCTCAGAGGAGAGGGGAGGACCGGGCCTGTGACTGTGAGCAAGGATAGGGAGCAGGGTGGGGAGCGGCCGAGCGGCGCGGGAGGTGGAGAAGAGGAGGGGGAGCAGCACCGGTGGTGGAGATCTGGGGGAGCAGTGCCGGAGGGGAGCAGCGCCGGAGGGAGTTGGGGGAGCGGGCGACAGGGCAAGCGGCGTTGGTGGTTGAGGTCTCGAGGAAATGAGGAAAGGGGTGGGGGCGTGGGGCGGTGGGGGCGGAAGACTGGAAGGGGCGGAGGGACCGGGTGAGGGAGGCGGGTGGTTTGCTGGGCCGCGGGATGGGGGATTACACTATGGGTTGTTGGGGTAAGTAGGCCGCCATCGGGACGGCCTGCTAACTCCGTGCCGGGACTTGCCAGCCCACGGGCTGGCGTGACGGCCCAAACCTAGACATGGTTGACGGGTTGGGCTAGCCCGGGCAAGGTGGGGAGCGGGTCGGGCCGTGCTTATACTGGGCCAAATTGGCCGTGCTTCGGGTGGGCCAACGTGCTGCGGGCTGCATGATATCTATAGTCGTTGATGCCTCCTGTCATGTGTGCGTAGTTACCAAGGAATTTTGAAGAAAAGGAAAAAGGATACAATTTTTTCATGTTTCCAGTACAAAAACTGGTCTATTATAAATATCTTGGTTATGAATTGATCATGTAGCCTAATATGTATGTTGCGTACTTACATAATAATAGTACCAAGGCAAATTTACGGGTGCACTCCCTATGATCTCTACCACACACAATGCAAGAAATGGTTAGCATTTCCATTAAAGCAGAGTTATATCATTCTGATACCCATATATTGTTTTTACCTTATAGAGAAAAATTATTCAAATTAACAAAATTGGCACGGAATCCTAAACTTATGTATACCTAAATAATAATATACATGAAATGGTAAAAAGGCATAATACTGAAAATATTCATTTTATAGAAAATATTCTAATGAATTGAAACTGACTATTTAAGGTCAAAGTCTAAACTACTATACTGGATTTGGTTTTAATGCATGAAGTAATTTATTTCAGAGGGTTCCAGAAGGGCTATGAAATTTTAAAGTGAGAAAATACGATATGTGGAATTTTTAGTTATTTTATAGGAAAAAAATCCTAATCAACCCTTACCAAGTGGGGGGGTAGTATAATTGAACAAAAAATATCACAAATGTTGCAAAAATATCCTACACACACTTTTACCTCTTAATATCAAAAAGTATTTCATATGTATATATATTGAACTACTAGGATTGACAATGCAATGAGCTACCTAAGAAAGAACATATGGATGTTTAGTGTGGGGTTGTTCAATAGAAACTCAGTTCAAGACATCCTCGGTCCCATGCATGAAGTTTGTTTTATATATTGAGTACTCAATGTAAAGCAAATTTGATAGTCATTCCAGTGATAATGAGTTACAAGCCTCTTTTCTCTTCGAGGCTTTGGCAAACTATAAGTAACTAGGCAGGTTGACGCGCGATGTGCGTCTATTTGAAAGATATTAACTTGAAAAGAATGATAAAACATAAATTTATATTTTGTTGTACTCAATCCAATATTAAATTTAAATATTTTATGCTATCATAATGGTCATCTAAGCACAGTATAACTTTTTTTTTCGAAATCTGTTGACTTTTAGGTGTGAGCAAAAATAGCTGACAGAGTAACGTATAAAATTAGTGATGAAAGAATAATTGATCCTATTTTTTGAATTTATGTACGGAAAACAAAATATAAAAAGTATTAGAGCTATTGTATATTTTCTATACAAAATCATCATCGATGTTTTTTTTTTCAAATGATAGAGACACCTAATAGTACCGTGAGTCCATTAAGTGGGGCACACTAAATGTGCATGGGTCGCAAATGGTGTGGGCCCCACTTTGTAGTATACAAACAGTAAAGCTACTATATGTGAACACAGTTTATAAAATCATATTATTTTTTATATAAAAAATAATTAAATATATTTTATATGCGGGACCCGCTTGAATAATATGCGGGCCCCACTTAAGCAGTACATGTGTGTACGGAAAACAAAATATAAAAAGTATTAGAGCTATTGTAGATGAACGTGGTGTACAAAATTATTATTTTCATATATATATATATAGGAAAAGTTAAATTTATTTTATATTTTCTATACGAAATCATCATCGATGTTTTTTTTCAAATGATAGAGACACATAATAGTACCGTGAGTCCATTAAGTGGGGCACACTAAATGTGCATGGGTCGCAAATGGTGTGGGCCCCCACTTTGTAGTATACAAACAGTAAAGCTACTACATGTGAATGCAGTATATAAAATCATATTATTTTTTATATAAAAAATAATTAAATATATTTTATATGCGGGACCCGCTTGAATAGTATGCGGGACCCACTTAGGAGTACATGCGGGCCCATGAACAGTACCGGGGGGGCCACGTGAACAGTACCCGGGCCACGTGGGCCCCACTTAAACAGTAAGTGGGCTCATGAACAGTGCCCCCCGGACCCATGAACAGTACCCCGGGCCCACGTGGGCCAATCCAATATTAAATTTAAATATTTTATGCTATCATAATGGTCATCTAAGCACAGTATAACTTTTTTTCGAAATCTGTTGACTTTTAGGTGTGAGCAAAAATAGCTGACAGAGTAACGTATAAAATTAGTGATGAAAGAATAATTGATCCTATTTTTTGAATTTATGTACGGAAAACAAAATATAAAAAGTATTAGAACTATTGTATATTTTCTATACAAAATCATCATCGATGTTTTTTTTTCAAATGATAGAGACACCTAATAGTACCGTGAGTCCATTAAGTGGGGCACACTAAATGTGCATGGGTCGCAAATGGTGTGGGCCCCCACTTTGTAGTATACAAACAGTAAAGCTACTATATGTGAACACAGTTTATAAAATCATATTATTTTTTATTTAAAAAATAATTAAATATATTTTATATGCGGGACCCGCTTGAATAGTATGCGGGCCCCACTTAAGCAGTACATGTGTGTACGGAAAACAAACTATAAAAAGTATTAGAGCTATTGTAGATGAACGTGGTGTACAAAATTATTATTTTCATATATATATATATAGGAAAAGTTAAATTTATTTTATATTTTCTATACGAAATCATCATCGATGTTTTTTTCAAATGATAGAGACACCTAATAGTACCGTGAGTCCATTAAGTGGGGCACACTAAATGTGCATGGGTCGCAAATGGTGTGGGCCCCCACTTTGTAGTATACAAACAGTAAAGCTACTACATGTGAACGCAGTATATAAAATCATATTATTTTTTATATAAAAAATAATTAAATATATTTTATATGCGGGACCCGCTTGAATAGTATGCGGGACCCACTTAGGAGTACATGCGGGGGCCCATGAACAGTACCCCGGGGGGCCATGTGAACAGTACCCAGGGCCACGTGGGCCCCACTAAACAGTAAGTGTGATCATGAACAGTGCCCCCCGGACCCCATGAACAGTACCCCGGGCCCACGTGGGCCAGAACTCACGGGAGGCCAGCAATTCTTGGCCCGATAGTATAGTACTCAATATAGCATGTGTAGTATACAGTATATAGCATATAAAGGAACAAATAAAACAAAGAAGAAAAGTTCGTAAAAACCATAAGAAGATAATGAGTAAAAAATAAAAAGAAGTGAAACAAAACAACTAACTTTATTTTTTCAAAACAAATGATGTTATAGAGCTAAGTTTTGATCTTGGGACATGTGGGTTATAGGGGTCGTACTAGGGGTAACGCACGATAGCGATGGTACCTGATACTGATTACTAAGTACATGATATTGAGTTGTTTTTATTACCTGATATTCTGGAGGAATTTTCCGGCCATAGAAGCCATCAATGACACTTGCTGTTGAGATATAGTTGTCGCGCAGGCCAGCTTCAAGGTCAACCGGGTTGAGATTCCTCAAAATCTGAACCCCACGTAGTGTCAAAGTACCAATAGAGAAGAGACGTTGTAGTACGATCAGCTAAGCAAGCTTCTTCAGCTTCAAGCTGCCTGATGTGCATTATTAGCTGGCAACTAGTAAATTGTGGTATCAATTTCTGCTGGTAACATCCTTGTTAAGTTCTTACTAGTGTTGCCGTTGGCATTGGTGATCATGATATTAATGGTCACAAACTCAGAAACGGTTAGTCCACCATGGCAGAAGAGTTCAACATCTCGATTATTGTGTTGGTAATGATACTGGTTGTAAGATATAAAGATGGGGCTGCATAAAAGGAAACACTATTTAATCACAGATCCAAATAACAGTTACCGATAATATTGCAAAATATGCTTACGAAATTTATTATTAATATTATTTGATAGACTTGGACAGAAGGACGACAGAGCAAGTTAAACAAATTTTCAAACTGGATACATCGCAACCAGTTGCCAATAAAATAAGTAATAATATTGACCAACAGTAATGAAAATAGCCCAATATCAGGTACTTAGTACTCAGTATTAGATACCATCATTTAGCATGAGGCTCTCAGTTGCTATTAAATTCTAATAATATGCACAATAATTTGCTAGTATCCACAATCAGACTACTAATAGCACACAAAAAAAGATAAAACATGATGTTCCTTCTATCAAATATCAACTACGATTAGATTCTAAGACATGGATAAAAAATAACCAGTTTACACCATGCAGAGCATCATAATAGTAAGTAGAGAAACCATAGGATTGTAGAAATGTGTCATAGTTTCTGGTATAGTAACATGAACATTAAAACTACCAGCTACCAACTGTAGATTAGATACTAGCTTGCATTGACTTGCCATCCAACATACGGAATTTCATCACTCATAGAACTGAATACAACCACCTACATCAGGATGCACTATAATAAAGTCCGTTATATTATCAGAGTTGTCAAATACAGATTTGAAGCATGTCAAGTCAAATATAGACTTGGGAACATATTTAGGAATTTATAGTGATAAAATTTCAAACATGTGTTCAAATAACCTAAACAATCATTTCTCCGGTACGGGAAAAACATTATGTATTTCCTTTACAGCATATAAGACTAGCTGAGAGATGCTGAATCTGTATAACACAATAAAAGTCACCAGCCCGATGCCACCTATGAGTAACAGAACCTCACAAAGCGAAACTTACCTGGATCGAGGTTCTGCACTAGATTCATCACCGCTGACTACCTCGCTGCCCGTCGCGCGCGCTGCCGAGACCCGCCGTCGACTCGCCGCCACTAGCGCCGCCCGATGCACGTCCACTTGATGCTTGGGTAACCAGCTTCCTGCGAGGCCTGGGAGTAATTCTGAAACGAACCGGGTTCCCGTGAGGTGAACCCGTCTCCCTGTATCGTCGTGATAGTCCCGGGATCAGATGCTATCAAATATAGATTCATTATTTCAGGCAATATCATAGTCATACCTCTTAAATAGTTTCAATTGGGACATGCTGATTTTATTTGTTGGGTCAATGATCACTTGTCTAATATGGGTCGTTGCTGCTACTCGCTACCCACCGGCCCGACGGGACTTCTGATTTTGTCTACGACGTATCGGCTCTTTATGTTATCGTGCATAATCTTTAAAAGTTTTTTGTCTGTTCTCTCAATTTTCTTAGAAAAATGGAATCATGTTTAAATGTCCAACATAATGATTCAAATTCTAGTACAAGATTAGAAAATTCTTAGTAGAAAAGCATAATTCACAAGGACATAATATAGTCTTTCAACCTTCTATGCTATTCTGTTCTTAAACTTCAAGTTTGAACAAACATTAATCCTTGATGGTACTACTTCAACCTTGTAGGCTATTTCTCTTCTTCCAGTTTTACCTTCTTCCAATAGAATTCCTTATACGGAGCAGTAGAATTTGGAAGAGACATTACTGAAGAACTACATGGCTCCAAGATTCTGAATATAAACAAAGACAGTTTGATGGAATGATAAAAAAAATTGCATGTGATAAAAGGAATGAATTGAAAACCAACAAGATGTTACAGTAACTCACATATTTGTTTCTAAAGGAAGAATTAACTTCAGATCTTGCTTTGTTATGATTGTTACAGCATAAATCATTTGGCCTGAAGGCACAAATAAAAAAAATATAGCAAAGGAACACTTAAAATATATTAGTTTTTGGAAACTCGAATATTTTGTTCCATATGAACAAATGCAAATATATATGTTTCCAGGGAACGATTAAGGAAATAATATTCGAAAGGAACAAATTATTTGGAACGAAGTATATCGGGAACGTAAACATAAATCAATTGTTTCGAAGGAACTGAATAAAAAAATGTGGAAACTTAAAAGATTTGTTCCATATGAACAAAAGTAAATATGTTGCCAGGAAACGATTAAGGAAATAATATTCCAAAGAAATAAATTATTTGGAACAAAATATATCGTAAACATAAACATAAGTCATTATTCCGAAGGAACGAAATAAAAAAATAAGAAAGGAACGCTTAAAATATATCGGTTTTGGAACCTTAAATGCAAAAATGTTGACAAGGAATGATTAAAAAGAAAGTAATGTTTCGAGGGAACAAATTGTTTGGAACAAAACATATCAAGAACATGAACAAAATCATTTGTTCCGAAGGAACAAAATCAAAAAATGTAGCAAAGGAACAACATAAATATATCAGTTTTTGGGAACTTAAGTAATTTGTTCCATAGGAACAAATGCAAAATATGTTGCCTGGGAATGATTAAGGAAATAATGTTCGATGCTAGGGAACAATATGGTTTGGTTTAAATGCATCCATCTGATGCATCACTGATTTTCTATCAAATAACACTAATTCTTATCCGAAATTACCATAGCCGAGAAGAGGAGATATTCTATCAAATAAAAACAGTATTGTTTCATTGGCATGGAAACGAACCCAACAAAGAACTAGAGCTCAAATTATGGTTCAATTGATGGGGAGGTCAGAAAGTATACTGGTTAAGGCGCTAACGTCCTACGTCCAGTCTCGGTAGAGTCGTGTTTCTGGACTCGAAGACTCGGTGTTTGCAGTGGGTTTACAACTAGAGCTTGATCGAGATTGAAGACGACCCCAACCACTATGTGGGTTCAGAAAGTATCTAGCATAGTGTTGTTGCGGAGGAAGGTGGCCAAAGGGCCCTCATCTCGGACGTTGACTGGTTGGAATGGTAAGTGGGTCCTACTCATCGGGCCACGTAGGTCTTCTCATGCTGCTTCCCGTTGCCTGCAAAGGGCGTATGAGTCCTGATACGGTGATGATAATGGTCTTCCGCGGTCAGTCCGCGTTCACATGGGTTGATCTGGACGCGGTCTCTTTAAGGGGCGAGCCCCTTCATCCCTCGATCGGGGAGGTCGGACGTTCGTAATTAGGATTTACACCATAGAAAAGTTCATGCACTACTACTGCCCACACCCAGTCTGAACACCACCGGTCAGACCGGTCAGACTGGCCTGCACGGCCCAACCCTAGACTACCGGTCAGACCGGTCCCCCGGCAAAACAGAGGAGCTGCACGCTCAGCCCACAAAGGTGCAACCCACCAACTCTCGAGTCTAGGGGTCTCGCTCCACCACCTCCCACCCATCTGCATCCTAGCGGATGAACTTGATACAACAGGGGCATATGTCGATGTCTGAGTGCCCTGAAATACATTTTTGAGTGGCAACAACCCTGAGCAACTAATACTCCGCAAGACTTACCCGACCAGTGGGTATACTTAGCTCACATATCTAGACATGTAAGGCATTTAGCTGGTGGTTCTTTTGCAGAAAAAGCTTCTACAGTGAATCCTTATTTTTTTCCACTTTTAGCTCCAAATTCTATATATTTAAATCATCAACTAGTGTTTGCATTCTCTAAGCAACCATAGCAATATTGAATATTAATTCAAGATAAAAATTTCCAACCATCGCTTAAATTCCGTAAAACATTTCTACGATGTGGTGCTGCGATCAAGGTGCTCATAACCGAGAGCGACTGACGGCGAATCGATCCGATTTAACCTTGCAAGGTGGACCTAACCAACACGGCACGCATTTGCCCCGTCGGACTATACATGCCAACCATTCCCCTCCCCGCCTCGAACTACAGAACCGCCCCACCTGCATATAGTCAGCCGAGCCCTACGAGAGACCACCAAAAGTAAACTCATGCATCCCAATTCTCCGCGGCTACTCGACTCGCCCTAAGGGGTGGGTAGAAGTTCTGTGCTTTCGAAGCAAAGCAGTACTCGGCTTACAGGTTTCGACTACCTCCTACTCCCGGCATGCGGTTAGTACAGTTCAAACATGATCAGCAGGGCCAGACAACGGACGGTCCTTAACCGACACAGACGGAGCTACACTTTCCTCGCCCGGTCTCACATTCCACTTCCTTTCATCTTAAAAATAGCAACTCATATAATGTAATATAAATACATCATATATCTCGCGAGTGACAGAATTGTCACCCGACTTCTATCGAGCCCAATTAAGCATAGCAGTGCTAACGACCTGTCCATACTAGTACAAGGCCCGGAAAAACCTAGGGATCATGCAACTAAGGTTTCAAACAATTCCTGAAACGTAATGCACAAGTAATAACCATATATATAGTGCTTTATAATTTAAAATAGTAGGACATGCACCGGGGCTTGCCTTGAGTCTGCTGCTCAGTGCTAGGGTGAGACGGGCCTTGGGCCGACTCCCCACGGACCTTCTGCTGCGGGGCTTGCCCCTGCGGCTCCTGTGGCTCCGCAACCACCTCGTATACAATCTCCTCCGCCGCGGCTACTATACGTGTGCATATGCATATGATATGAGAGAATGAATGCATGATTTATAAAAATTATAAGTAATCAATAACCCAATTAATTTCTAACTATTTACATTAGCAACCCCTTATTAACCTCTCTCAGCCACTGCCACACCGGTCATACCGATGCCCCATACCGGTCAGACCGATCACTCTCAACCCAATCACGATACCGGTCAGACCGGTCCCTCCGACCGGTCAGACCGGTCCTGCCCAGACCTAGCTCCAAGAACTGAAATCTTTGCTACGCCACAACCGACCCACCAAAATTGAAACCCTTCAGGGACTAGTTCAGGGATACATTTGGACATTTTTGACAAGGGGAAATCACCTAAGATCATCTAGAAAAGGAGATCGATCCAAACCAAGCAAAAATACCTTGAGTGAGTCTTTCCCCCTTGGAGAGCTTGAATCCACTGCACACTAGTGAAGGATTCGAGGAGATGAAGCTTCTCGACGCCGATTTGATCCGTTCTAGGCCTTGGAATCAAATGGAGAGGAAGGATTTGGGGATTAGGGATTGGGAAAGAAAAATGAGAGGGAGAGAGCTTAGCAGGTGAGCTGAGCACGGGAAATGAGGGAGTTGGTGAGGGAGAGAGTGAGAGAGTAGATTAAATGCTGCGGGGCCCCAAAAACGGTTAACCCAGGTTCAACCGGTCAGACCGGTTGCTCCTACCTGTCAGACCGGTCGCGCCTAGGCACACAGGAGTAGTTTTGATTTGTTGCTTGGTCGCGTAAGTTTGAACTAATGGCCGTGGTTAATTTTTAACTACAATGGATTAACACCTGAGTGTTACAATCCTACCCCCTAAAAGATATCTCGTCCCGAGATTTAGGATGATGGTGCCAAATTAGAAAGGAAGTTGAAAATTAGATACCTTGGTATATTTGGAGTAACTCAGGATATTTGGACTGAACAAATTCCTCCGTTTCCCAAGGAGCTTCCCGTTCGGAGTGATTACTCCATTGCACTTTATAGAATTTGCTAACTTGGTTCCGGGTAACCCGAGTGTTGTAATCCACTAATTTCACTGGATGCTCCGGATAGACAAGATCGGGTTCCAGTTGCACATTCTCCATATCAACAATCTTAGTTGGAACACGAAGGCATTTCCTGAGCTGAGAGACATGGAATATGTTATGCACCAAGGATAATTGTGCAGGAAGTTCCAGGCGATATGCCACTGGCTCACACCGCTCAGTGATGGGAAAAGGCCCAACATAGCAAGGTGCGAGCTTTCCTTTTACCCCGAACCGTTGTACCCCCTTCATTGGAGATACCTGCAAATAGACATGATCTCCCACTTGGAATGAGATAATTTGTCGTTTCTTATCCGCATAACTCTTTTGGCGGGATTGTGCAGTTTTCAATTTTTTCTGTATGATCTGGACTTGTTCTTCAGCTTCATGAACTATATCAGGGCCAAAGAAATTTCTCTCCCCAGCTTCCGACCAATTCAATGGTATTCTACACCTCCGTCCATATAATGCCTCAAAAGGAGCCATCTTAATACTCTCTTGATAGCTGTTGTTGTAAAAAAATTCTACGAGTGGCAAACATTCATACCACTTTTTACTATAAGAGAGTACACAGGCTCGCAGCATATCTTCCAGAATTTGATTAATTCTCTCTGTTTGACCGTCAGTCTGAGGATGATAGACTGAACTGCAAATGAGTTGAGTACCGAGAGCTGAGTGTAACTGCTCCCAGAAGCGTGCAACAAACTGGGCACCACGGTAAGAAATAATAGTCCGGGGTACCCCATGCAAGCTAAGGATTCGACTGATATACAACTCAGCATAATGTTGTGCCCTATAAATGGTCTTCACGAGTAAGAAATGGGCTGACTTTGTGAGACGGTCCACAATAACCCAAATAGAGTCAAACCCCTTTGAGGTCTTGGGAAGTCCAACAATGAAATTCATACTAATATCTTCCCACTTTCACGATGGTATACTCAGGGGCTGCAAGGGACCGGCTGGTCTCAAGTGGCTCGCCTTCACCCTTTTGCAAATATCACACTCATATACATATTTGGCTATTTCCCGCTTCATCCTCGTCCACCAAAAACGCTGTTTCAGATATTGATATATTTTATTACTGCCCGGGTGAATAGAATATCGGGAAAGATGAGCCTCATCAAGAATTTGTTTCCTAAGCTCAAAGTCCTTAGGCACCACCAACCGATCTTTAAACCAAAGAACCCCCTCACTATCTTGATGGAAATATTGAACCTGAGGATCATTCTCACCGAACCGTTGTCTGATCTTATCCATACCCACGTCATTTTTCTGAGCAGCAACAATTTGATCCCGAAGTATTGGAGTAAGGGTAATATTGGTAAGTGTACCCTCATCTACAATGGCCAAATTCAATTTCTCCATTTCCTGGCATAGAGTTGCATGCATTGGTGTTGCTGAGGTGCAGTTGCAATTTGTCTTACAGCTCAGTGCATCCGCAATGACATTAGCCTTGCCCGGGTGATAATGAATCTCCAGATCATAATCTTTGATCAATTCTAACCATCGTCTCTGGCGCAAATTCAACTCGCTCTGGCTGAAGATGTACTTAAGACTCTTGTGGTCTGAGTATATATGAACAGGATTGCCCAGAAGATAATGGCGCTAGATCTTTAATGCATGTACCACTGCTGCTAGCTCTAAATCATGAGTGGCATAATTTTCCTCATGCCGGCGGAGTGCTCGGGAGGTATAAGCAATCACTCGCTGATCCTGCATAAGGATGCAGCCTACAATCACTCGCTGATCCTGCATAAGGATGCAGCCTAGTCCCATACCTGATGCATCACAACAAGTATTAAAGGCCGAATAATATCCGGCGAAGACAAACAATGATGAGAATGTAGCCAAGACCCGTACCTGATGCATCACAATACACATCAAAAGGCCGGGTTATATCTTCCTGAGCGAGGACAGGGGCAGACGTCAATAACTTTCTTAAAGTCTGGAAAGCTTGTTCACATTTGTCGTCCCAAATAAACTTCACCTCTTTCTTAAGCAATTCCGCCATGGGCCTAGCAATTTTGGAGAAATCCAGTACAAACCGGCGATAATAACCTACTAGCCCAAGAAAAATCCGGATCTCTGGAACGGAGGTAGGAGCCTTCCAATTCAAGACATCCTGAATCTTGCCAGGATCAACAGAAATTCTATCTTTTGAAATGATATGGCCCAAAAATTGAACCTCCGTGAGCCAGAAATCACATTTACTGAATTTGGCATACAGCTTGTGTTCCCGCAATCGCTGAAGCACAATGCGAAGATACTCTGCATGCTCCTCTTCATTCTTGGAATATATAAGAATGTCGTCAATGAAAACCATGACAAACTTATCAAGCTCAGGCATTAATACCGAGTTCATGAGATACATAAAATGAGCAGGGGCATTTGTTAACCCAAACGACATGACCAGATATTCATAAAGCCCGTATCTGGTGGAGAAAGCCGTCTTGGGAATATCCTCAGCTCTAATCTTTATTTGATGATAACCAGAGCGGAGATCAATTTTTGAAAATATCTTGGCCCCGAATAGCTGATCAAACATAATATCAATTCTGGGAAGGGGATGTTTGTTCTTGATTGTGACGGCATTCGGAAGTCTATAGTCCACACACAATCTGAGGCTTTGATCTTTCTTCTTAACAAAGAGTGCAGGACAACCCCAGGGGGAAGTGCTAGGGCGGATATACCCTTTGTCAAGCAGTTCTTGCAATTGCTTCTTTAGCTCTGCTAGCTCATTGGGTGGCATCCGATAAGGTCTCCTAGAGATGGGCGCCGTGCCCGGTTGCAACTCAATAGCAAACTCCACACTGCGGTCAGGTGATATCCCAGGCAAATCATCTAGAAAGACATCCGGATATTTGCATACCACTGGTATGTCTGCTAGCTTCTTGCCCTCGGCGTGGTTCACCGTATGGACCAATGGGGTGGAGCTCATAAGACACAAGGTCATCGAACCATGGATAGGAGAATTGATGTGCACAGATTGAGAAATAGTGTCAAGAACGACTCCATGAACTCCCATCCAATTCATGCCAAGAATAATATCCATCTTCTGGGATGGCAACACTATAAGTTGTGTGGCAAAAACTTTCCCCTGTAACTGTAAGGGCAATTGTCTAACAAGTTGGTTAGTAATTAAGTGCCCCCGGATGAATGAATATTATACTGCCTAGATATGCTCTCCATTTCCAACCCCAGCCTATTCACACATTCTTTGCTAATAAATGTGTGAGATGCCCCAGAATCAAATAACACAGTAGCGGGGTACCCATTAATGGAGAATGTACACGTCATCACTTGTGCTCCCTCAGGGATGGCCTCAAAGGTGGTGTAGTGCATCTGTCCTGGCTTGAAATGAGCCACTTTTTGCTTCTAGTTCTGCTGACTTAATTGCTGGCCCTGCTTTGGCGGCATCGGACAGTTCCGTGCAAAGTGTCCCAGCTGTCCACAATTGTAGCGCGGGAATAAATTGGGGCGCATCCCCGGCTGCTGCACCCATACCTTCTGCTCACCCTGCTAAGGAACAGGAGGCCTGACTGTCCCCTGTGACGATGTGTACTGAGGGGGCCTGTATCCCCACTGCTGCTGTGGCTGGTGGTGAAAAGGGGCTCTCTGTAGGCCCGATTGTACCAGACGGAACCTCTGGGGAGCGCTGCTCGAAGATCCCACTGCCGGCGCCTTTCTTTTCTTCTCTGCCTTGTGAGTTAGGTGGGCGTCCTCCTGAATGATAGCCCCATTGACTAGCTCACTGAAAGTGTCAAACTTAATCATCGCCAGGCGATCTTGGAGCTTGCTGCTAAGCCCCTGCCTGAAACATGCATGTTTCTTCTCATCAGTGTCTACGTGATATCCCGCATACTGCGATAAATTGTTGAAGGCCTGGGAATACTGTAGAACACTGTTGTTACCCTGTTTAAGGGCCAAGAACTCAGTGAGCTTCCTTGTGATCACTCCTGCTGGAATGTGGTGTGCCCTGAATGCTTCTTTAAACTGGGCCCAGATGAACCGAGTGCCCTCGGGAAACATGGCCACGTGATTGTCCCACCAAGTGCGTGCGTGACCCCTGAGCTGATGGGCTGCAAATATTGCCTTGTCCCCATCATTGTACGGGTGCAGGGTGAATTTGGACTCTATGGTCCGGAGCCAGCTATCTGCTTTCAGTGGCTCATCTGCTTTGTGAAACAACGGCGGTTGGGTGCTCAGAAATTGCTCATATCCAGGGATAGGTGGCTGGTGGTGATGCTCAGACTGCGGCGCTCTGCCCTACGCTATGAGCTCACGGAGGAGTGTCGTCTGCTCATCGCGTCCGGTGAGCATGACTACAATGGCCTGGGCCAAATCAGGAGGGTTCGGGGGTGCTGCCATTCTGCATTCAACCATGATTGGATTAGTTACATTTTTTTATTATATAAAAATAATCATGACCGCAACTAATATCCGAATCATGGAAGAAATCGCAGGAAACAAATCATTTGAACACAACTGAGAGGCCTCTGTCTACGCTCAACCGGTCAGACCGGTGGCCAAAACCGGTCAGACCGGTCTGCATGGCCTGCATGGCACTGTAACCGGCCCAACGTACAGCAACCGGTCAGACCGGTGTCAAGGACCGGTCAGACCGGTCGCCACCCAGAAACTAAACTTCACTTCTAAACTTGGGTGACAACCCTTAAACTAATTCTATACATGCAAACAAAAATAATGGATGCCATGATGCATAATTTGCAACAGAAGTTTTCAAATGCAAAAGAAAAATATACAATAACATGATGCATGAGCGCCTTACGTTAATCTCTCACCAACACTGAACACTTACTCACAACTCTAGCAAAAACTATATTGGGCTATTACAAGTAATCTCACCCACACTATAAAATTACTTTCATTCTCGAGAATTCATTTTTAATTTGTAATATCTATAAATTAGTCGTGCTCGTACCACCCCCAGTGTGTTTCGGCTCTGATACCAGCTGTGACGGAACCGCCAAATTAAAACTCTAAATTAAGCGTAATGGCCGTCATTTGAACACATCGGACGCATTAGCTTAATGGTTTAATTTGACGGTCCTTTCTCAATCCACGGCCCCATCGAAACAACACCGGTAGTCCCGCACGAAGGCGGGCGCAGATGGTACAAGCACAATGGATACTTGAAAATATAACAGCGCAACAGAAAAGGATAAAACATAACTTTTACAAACTGAGTTCAAATACAATAGTTTTACAAACCTAGTTCAAGTACATACAATACTTACAAGTCTTACAACGATTGAAACTAGGATTTACACCATAGAAAAGTTCATACACTACTACTGCCCACACCCAGTCTGAACACCACCGGTCAGACCGGTTACCCTAACCGGTCAGACCGGCCTGCACGGCCCAACCCTAGACTACCGGTCAGACCAGTCCATTAGACTGGTCAGACCGGTCCCGGCAAAACAGAGAGGCTGCACGCTCAGCCCACAAAGGTGCAACCCACCAACTCTCGAGTCTAGGGGTCTCGCTCCACCGCCTCCCACCCCTCTGCATCCCGGCGGATGAACTTATACAGCAGGGGCAGATGTCGACGTCTGGGTGCCCTGAAATACATTTTTGGGTGGCAACAACCCTAAGCAACTAATACTCCGCAAGACTTACCCGACTAGTGGGTATACTTAGCTCACATACCTAGACATGCAAGGCATTTAGCTGGTGGTTCTTTTGCAGAAAAAGCTTGTACAGTGAATCTTTTTTTTCACTTTTAGCTCCAAATTCTATATATTTAAATCATCAACTAGTGTTTGCATTCTCTAAGCAACCATAGCAATATTGAATATTATTCAAGATAATCAGTTCCAACCATCGCTTAAATTCCATAAAACATTACTACGATGCGGTGCTGCAATCAAGGTGCTCATAACCGAGAGCGACTGACGGCGAATAGATCCGATTTAACCTTGCAAGGTGGACCTAACCAACACGGCACGCATTTGCCCCGTCGGACTATACATGCCAACCATTCCCCTCCCCGCCTCGAACTACAGAACCGCCCCACCTGCATATAGTCAGCCGAGCCCTACGAGAGACCACCAAAAGTAAACTCATGCATCCCAAGTCTCCGCGGCCACTCGACTCGCCCTAAGGGGTGGGTAGAAGTTATGTACTTTCGAAGCAAAGCAGTACTCGGCTTACCAGTTTCGACTACCTCCTACTCCCGGCATGCGGTTAGTACAGTTCAAACATGATCAGCAGGGCCAGACAACGGGCGGTCCTTAATCGACACAGACGGAGCTACACATTCCTCGCCCGGTCTCACATTCCACTTCCTTTCATCTTAAAAATAGCAACTCATATAATGTAATATAAATACATCCTATATCTCGCGAGTGACAGAATTGTCACCCGACTTCTATCGAGGCCTATTAAGCATAGCAGTGCTAACGACATGTCCATACTAGTATAAGGCACGGGAAAACCTAGGGATCATGCAACTAGGGTTTCAAACAATTCCTGAAACGTAATGCACAAGTAATAACCATATATATATAGTGCTTTACAATTTAAAATAGTAGGACATGCACCGGGGCTTGCCTTGAGTCTGCTGCTCAGTGCTAGGGTGAGACGGGCCTTGGGCTGACTCCCCACGGACCTCCTGCTGCGGGGCTTGCCCCTGCGGCTCCTGTGGCTCCGCAACCACCTCGTATACAATCTCCTCCGCCGCGACTGCTACACGTGTACATATGCATATGATATGAGAGAATGAATGCATGATTTGTAAAAATTATAAGTAATCAATAACCCAATTAATTTCTAACTATTTACATTAGCAACCCCTTATTAACCTCTCTCAGCCACTGCCACACCGGTCAGACCGGTGCCCCATACCGGTCAGACCGGTCACTCTCAACCCAATCACGAAACCGGTCAGACCGGTCCCTCCGATCGGTCAGACCGGTCCTGCCCAGACCTAGCTCCAAGAACTGAAATCTGTGCTACGCCACAACCGTCCCACCAAAGTTGAAACCCTTCTAGGGACTAGTTCAGGGATACATTTGGACATTTTTGACAAGAGGAAATCACCTAAGATCATCTAGAAAAGGAGATCGATCCAAACCAAGCAAAAATACCTTGAGTGAGTCTTTTCCCCGTGGAGAGCTTGAATCCACTGCGCACTAGGGAAGGAATCGAGGAGATGAAGCTTCCCGACGCCGATTTGATCCGTTCTAGGCCTTGAAATCAAATGCAGAGGAAGGATTTGGGGATTAGGGTTTGGGAAAGAAAAATGAGAGGGTGAGAGCTCAGTAGGTGAGCTGAGCATGGGAATGAGGGAGTTGGTGAGGGAGGGAGTAAGAGAGTAGTTTAAATGCTATGGGGCCCCAAAAACGGTTAACTCATGTTCAACTGGTCAGACCGGTCCCGTCTAGGCTGACAGGAGTAGTTTTGATTTGTTGCTTTGTCGCGTAAGTTTGAACTAATAGCCGTGATTAATTTTTAACTACAATGGATTAACACCTGAGTGTTACATGTGGCTGGTGGTCGCCGTTGGCCTCGCGCTCCTGCTCCCATCGTCGCTCTGCGCCGCCGAGCCGAAAGACCACGCCCGCGCATTTTAGCTTCCGCCTCCCGCTCCCCGATGGCGTCAGCGGCGCCGAAAGCCTCGCGTTCGACCGGCGGGGCCAGGGCCCTTACGCCGGCATCTCGGACCGCCGCGTCCTGAAGTGGGGTGGCAACGCGGTCGGCTGGACCACGTTCGCGCACAGCGCCAACTACCAGAAGATCCCACTGTGCACGGCCTCCGTGGTGCCGTCGGAGGAGACGGAGAGCATGTGCGGCCGCCCGTTAGTGCTGCAGTTCTTCGCCAAGACCGGCGACCTCTACATCGCCAACGCGTACCTGGGGCTGATGAAGGTGGGGCTGGATGGCGGCGAGGCAGAGGTGCTGGCAACCCAGGCCGACGGTGTGCCGTTCCACTTCGTCAACGGGCTGGACGTCGACCAGGCAGGGGCGGAGCCAATTGAGGTGCATGGCTGTACACCCAATAATTTGGACAAAAAAATTTTAGCATATATATAGAGAGATATATATAGAGAGAGAGCTCATTTTCTGTAGCCGGCCACAGAATAAGTAATTAACGATAATTAGCTGTCATTATGGTAACGCGTCCTTTGGGAATATGATCAATCATGAAGAGTCTGTCTCGTACAAAAACATAGAAGAAATTACTATTCATCATGTTGCACATTCATACAGCATATCTATTTAGCTTCTCGTACATAATAGGAGTAGGACTATCAAATCATAATTTTTTTAGTAAATGCTAATGCAAATGGCCTGTCCGAACAAGATAGACAAAGAGTCCAGTATCGCATTAGCAATTTAGCATGCACGCTTTGTCAAAAAGCTTGGAAATAAAGCCCTACATGCTAAACGTTGAGATTTACATGTTACAAGAAACAATAATGCATGATTGCCACCATCGTCCCCGGCAGAGATGTCAAGTTGTTCCCCACGGCCTTCAGCGTCATCGCGTCACCATCAGTGTTGATGATCAGACGCGTGTGGTCGACGGGGGCAACACGGAAGGCCGCCGGAGTTACGACATCCATGTAAGCCCAAATTAGATCATGTTTATTTGAGCCCAAATTAGAGAACTAGGCCCGTGGGCTGGCTTGCTATCTCAGCCACACTGCCTCACCCTTACGTCAATCCCCTTAAGGAGCTCAATGATAGGTTTGAGGAGGTAAACACTGATTTGCTTATCTATATGTCATCATTCAATCCCAAGGATTCATTTGCTGCATTTGACAAAGAGAACTTGATGAAACTTGCTAAATTTTATCCCAAAGATTTCTCAGTCACCGAGTTGAGGCGTCTATCCTATCAACTTGGTAAATTCATTATTGATGTGTGTGGTGATGTAAGATTTAGGAAGGTGAAGAATATTGCTGAGCTTTCAGTCTTACTTGTTGAAACAGATAAACATGCCATACACTCATATGTATACAAACTTTTGAAATTAGTGTTGTTGCTACCAGTTGTAACAGCAAGTGTTGAAAGGGCATTTTCAGCTTTGAATTTTGTGAAGAACAAGCTAAGAAATAGCATGGGGTCAATACTTAAATGATTGCTTGGTTCCATTTATTGAGAAGGAATCTTTTCTATGTATTGCTGACGAAGACATCATCTCCCGTTTCCAAAAACCACCTCGTCGAGTTAATTTGTAATTTTTTTATTGTATGGATAATAGATTAAGGAACCATTTGTATTGTATCATGTAACTTTAACCTTATTTTTATGAACCTCTATCTTTTATGTACGATGATTGTTCGGTTTCGATAATATACATCTACACCCATCTTGAATTCCAGCCTCCGCCACTGCGACCAGGCCACCGGCGACGCATACTTCATCGACAGAAGCACGACCTACCCCGCAGGTTCAACACGGAGATCGTGATGAACGCCGACGCGACGGGGCGGCTGGTGGTGGCGCACACGGTGCCGGCACAGGCGTTTAGGTACTGGCTGAGGGGGGGCCAAGGCCGGGCAGTACGAGCTCCTGGCGGACCTGCCGGGGTACCCAGACAATGTAAGGCGCAACGCCAGGGGAGGGTACTGGGTGGCACTCAACCACTAGAACGCGCGGCTCGACAGTGGAGCTCGACTACGTCGGGCTAGTTTATTAGTACAGTAGCTAATACATTAGTTGGAGTGTCGTCATTAGCAGATAGGTGGGTATAGGTAGATAGGTTTATAAGGTTTTACATATCTGAATCGTTTATTGTTCAAATTAAGTCATATATAAACATTCTATATTTTTTATGATTTTATTGTTATCAATGTGTGTTTGGTTTCTCTCTTTTTTGCAAAATGGTTATGTTTGCTTTTGTGCTATACTGTGCCCATGGCTTCTTGTCGTTGGCTCTAGTCCATCTATACCAACTAACGACGACGGTCTCTGCTCCGGTTAACAGACAATTAACCAGAATACATGATATCTATTTTTCAACATTGGTTTGAGAAAATGAAAACACCACTTGACTTTAAAATGCCAACAATGCATGATATCTATTTGCCAAATTAATTAAGGGACATAGTTCCAAATTTCTATTCGTTCAACCGTGGAAATCAGTTTTTTTTTATTACAACCGTGGAAATCAGTTAACGGGCCTAAACTCGATGCCCTCGACAATGAGCCCACGTTTTGGGTACCACCCAGTACCTCGAAGCTCACCATCTCCTCGCCCGCAACTAGCTACTTTAGCTCATCATCTCCTCGCCCGCAACTAGCTACTTTATAGTATGTCGGAGGTCGCCATTAGCACGTTTTTTTAGAGAAATGTCGTCATTAGCACTATATAGCAGATATAAGTAGATTAAGGCAGTAGCCAGTAGGTTTATTGCATTTCTGACTCGTTTGATGTACAAATTAAGTCGTTTATTATTGTTTTTAAACATATTACAGTCCAGCAGACGCCAGCAGTGCCTTGTCACCGCTCCCGACCGAAGCGAACCCAGATGCAACAAGAACGGGTTTCCGATAAGAAAACACGTGGAGGGCTGCGCACAACGTGAAGAACGAGGACAGCGTGCCTGGCCTGAGGTTCCAGAAAAATAAAGTTGCTGGCGATGGCATCGCCGTCAGGCGGATCTCCAAGTGACAGGCTGCACGGTCACGTGGTGGAACGTGAAGCCCGCAGGGCGAACCAACCACTAATCAGGAAGAACCATTTCCGAACCAGCAGATTCAAAACCATGGTTTTCAGCACAAACTGGAACTCCATGGATCATAAATAGAACCTGAAGCACAACAGTTACTCTCTATTTCATCTTGGATGATGACTACTCTATTAATGTATCGGCCATTCAGTAACACTAACATCAAACCACCTGCATATTCAGACGCGACTTTTGTAAACCTACCAATAATTTAATTATCTAATAAGCACTCTAATTTTTTAGATCTCCCATAATTTTCCTCGATAATGATAAGCAAACTGAAAAAATGGGGGAGAAAACATGATGAACCAAAACCATAGCTCAAATGCTTTTGAGGGTGGGCGGATTAGTGAAACAAGCCTAAAACATGTCTGCTGTGTCATACAGGTTAACTACACTCCATTTTCGAAAGGTGCGGTCAAAAATTAAAGTTGAGAACCTTCATTGGTAAATCTGCACAAACCAGAGAAAGCAGCTTTCCGGATAAGAGGGTGAATGTCCCCAACGAAGACCTCCTCATCCAACATTGCTATGTGAGACCAAATCTGCGCAGGATGTCAAATGATCAGTGCTACCATCGAACGTTTGTCAAACCAATGGAATAATTTGCGTAAGTAATCCTTCTGTAATGTGCAACTATTACATTTGGCTCTACTACACCTCATCCTTGCTATTTGAGGAAAGAAACTGGACACTAGTGTTCCAACATTTTTTACAACAATTTGGTACAACTTCATATCCATACAAAAGTATGAAAACTTCAGCAAAGGCATAGCAATACTAACCTCAGTTGCATATTGGCGAGAAAATGACTTGAGATAACCCAGTGTACAAAGACACCATTGCTCGAGCTCTCCAACATTGTAGTCATTTTTTGTGTTTTGCCCATTTGGTTCACTGTGCAGATGGAAAATAAGTTAGTGGTCCAGAACAATATAATGGCAAACATTAGCTCCTAGAACGCCCAGTCTGAACAATGTCACTGCATGCTTTGGGCCATGATATTCTAAGTGGCATTAATGCAATCAATATTACTGGGTTATTAACACAAGTTCATGGCGCAAACCATTCCATGCGATCAAAATGACAGGCAAATTATAGTTTCAAGTTTCAAAACTACTGATTGGCAGGAATACTTTATCTTGGAATCTGCTGGTTTTGACTGATTTAGAGATAACTACTCAAAATCAAAATATTCCCCATTAACTGAGAGAATGTTAACTGAAAATTGTGTCTATGACTCTATGAGCAAGATACCAAAGCGACATAGGCGAGATGAAAGTACCAAGACAGTAAAAGCAGACAAGCAGTTATGCTGATAACAGTGATTCAGGCTTAATATGAGACTGACCTATTTTTATCTGCTCCATTTTCATTGTCTATCTCCATTGTTGCTGTTTCAAGATCTTGGGACGCAAAATTTACATTTTGATATCCAGCGCGAAGATTAGGGATCTCTCCATCAGCAGAGACAGCTGGCAAACGTTCAGTAAGCACATCAACAAACCTCTTAAATAGTAATTTAAGCAATTCCTGTCAAACCAAATGATCAGACAACAGTGAGTTAGTGAAATAGTCAAGTCTGTGACCATAAATACTGCAAAATATAGAAAGATTATGCAATAACAATAGAAAACTGCACATCATGGACGCATAGAGAGAGAGAAATGAAACAATAAAAATAAAAAGCAAACAATGCACCTTGTTTTCTTCGAGAGCCCGAGCAAGGAGAGCTCCCTTTGCTTCTAAAGATTCTTCCGTAGTTACTTCCTCTTCCTTTGCCTTGTCAGCATGTACTTGGAGCCGCCTTAGCCTACCTGGTCTTTCAGCTGGTGCAGGTTGCCCCTCTACAATCTCAAGTACTGATTTAGCCTCCTCAAGCTCCTTTATGGCTTTTGCACTGACCTCCTTAGCAACTTGAAGACCTTTCTTGAGTGACTGAATTTCCTTCCGGAGGTCACTGATCCGATTGTATGTTTTACTAACGGCATTTCTGAGAATCTGTTGGAGGAAACTTCGATGAGATATATGAAATTTGAAATAGAACATGGGGAGCAAGTTATAACTTATTCTAGGGTAAATTTGCCAAAAACGAATGCACCAAAAATGCATATTACGTAGGGGTGTAAATTGGTGACCCTTAGGTGCACCTTGAATCCTCTTTAGTTCAAATGTTTGTACTACTTCTCCAAAATGAGGTCCTATTTAGAAAAATAGTACAAATATTTGAACTAAAGAGGATTGGAGGTGCACCTAAGTATCACCAATTTGCACCCCTAATATTATGATAAAATATGCATCCACAGAAAACAGAACTTCCATTGAGTATACACAAGGTCACAATTTGTTGACTTCTGTATTCGAGGAAAAAATTTGAAGATCCACAAACATTGTTTTCATGTGGTTGATACATAAACTACTTTTTGGACACAGATGCAAGGACAGAGGTTTCACCTCCCATGGGCGATCAGAAACATGGAATTGCTCAACATTGGCTGGAGAAAAACCCCATTTAACAATAGCCAAATTTGATATCAGACGATAACCCATCATTCTGTCAATAGCTATAGCAGTCATCTGAGTACTGTTCTTCCAATAAGCACTGACTTCATCCATCAACAATAACTGCATTTCCTCATTTGGACATAGCTTAGAGATTATTTGACCATATCTCTCCAAAACAGTGATTAGATGGGTGAAACTTTTTGATCCAATGTCAAGAAGTGTCTGGCTAACAACATCGAGGGCAAATTCAGCACCATTTGTTGGAATTACATGTTCCTCCACCCATAAAATAATATCACGAACATTCTTCTTTCCTCTAACCATGGCAACAAGTTCCTTTGATAGCTTATGGCCATCCGTGTTTTCAGTGCTTTCATCACTAAGGAATTTGAAATTAGGGCCAGCTTTTGGGGGTAACAGTTCTTCTAACTCAGCAGCATCCTCGATACTCTGTAAAGGAAGTGATGCAAGATGGCCAATTAAAAATCAGCATAAAAAGTAGAAGTATGGAATGTATGCACTCATGCACGTTCAAGAAAACAAGAAGTATGAAATGCAAACAAGTGCTAATAGAAAATCCTCCTTACTTAAGAAAGAATGACCAAGACTAACCTGTTTGATTTTTTCAAAGTAGGACAAGCGGATTTCCCTTTCCAACACTTCTTGGACAAAAACCCGTTGTGGAGCCCACTTTGGGAGGTCCTTGACATAAGACCACTCTTGCCAAGGCCAAATGAATTGAAAGTTTGACCTGTGGTAGAGAAATATCATTAAAATTATATTACAACATAACCAATTGTTTGATAGAAAACACTGATCCTCTGTTGCCATTTCTCACAGAATTGTTCTGCAATGCAATGATTACATGAAGCTGTAGAGGTGATTATGGCAGATTCAGGCTTTGAACATGTAAGAAGGATGTACTAAACAAAGACTACATGAAGAATATATGGCAATATATTAGGCCAAATAGCAAAAATAATAATACACAACGCAAAGCAGATATCCTGAACAAGAAAACAAATCAAGCTGGCAATCAACTTACAGGTGGTGTGAAAACCATAGGATAAGCCTGGTGCGACACTCCATGTCCATGTTACTAATTCTGTCAAAAAGAGCATGCACAGCTCCAACCACAACTGAAGGGAATGCACCTGGCAAAGCCTGAAAGAAACCTTCAGATCATGAGCCTCATTTCAAAACGATCCTTTAAAGATGGGAAACTGACTCTAGGATAAGAAAAGCAATGGTGGATAAAAAGCATTGGTGGATAAAAGGCGGGTGCCGAGTTAATTTCACATTTAGGCACTTAACCAATAGTTTGCTAAAAGCATAGAGGCATCTAATAATATTTACTTGTAGATTACCCTTTAGAGTACCACCTAGTCACATATTCACATTCATATTTGGCCCATACAATTTAGACATGTAGAGCACATTGACATTCAAACCTTTTCATCTCTACTATTTCTAAAGCAAGCAATGATTCCTTGGTTCGTCAATCGAAATCTTAATCTGAACCTGGAAAAATCAATCAAAATCCTAATCGGAACCCAGATAAATCAATCGGAATCCTAATCGGAACCCGGAAAAATCAATCGGAACCCAGATAATTAACACCTCGCGCGGTCAAGGCACAATCTGTGCACGAAGTGAAAGACCACAAAGTTGGCGGTCTCATATAGGTCCGGGTAAAATTTATATTATCCATAGCAACGCACGGGCACCATACTAGTGACATACAAAAGGTGAATCTTATTTACTGGAATTATAAAATGCCTCTCAAGATGTGTAAGTGTAAGCAATCATGAAATGGAAACCTTATATGAAGAGGGCGATCAAGAGTTTACAAAGAAAGGTAGTGTGATATCATTGATAAAAATGCTTAGTTTCCCGGTCGAAGCAGATCTTGTAACCTTGTGTAATGAGGCAGTAAAATTAAGGGGATGTTTGGTTGGTAGCCATTGAATGCCACAGGCACAGTATTTTCACCATGCTACAGTGATTTCTGAGGTGGTGAAAAGGGCCGCCGCAGGTCTGTGGCGAGCCACGCCGTGGCATGGCGTGTTGTGGCTGGGAGCCAAACACGCCCTGAATAATTAATTGCAGTATCAAACTGCAACCAGTCAAACTTGGCTGCAAATTAATTCCGAATCTAACAAGCAAACACACAACTGCATTTGTATAAGAGAATTGAAGCATCGAAAGATTACCTTGCAAAGATCAATGATAACCAATGTATAATAAATTGGCCTGAAAGGTGGATTCGGCAACAATAGTAGCTGCAAAAGGTATCAATAGGAGACCAGATATCATAATTCAAATTGGACATATACCTCCCAAGACATAATCTGCTAAGTGCTTATTGAACCATCCACTTTGTGGCTACTAAGGTTTCAAAATCAAAACTGGTAACCTAAGTTGATCCAGGTCAAAAAGTGGCCTAGGACCACACCTATTTTTTGCGGTGATGCCTTCTCTGTACAACGAACAAATTACTCCACAGTAATATCTTTTACTAAGGATTAATCTGTACAGAGCACATACTTCACAGTAATAATTGGCGTGGTTGTCCTTGGCTCCCATCCACACGCGGGGAACCAATTCCTTATGATTTAAACAAAATGATCTTGCACTGATTGCAAGAAGGTAGGATATTCATTCTCTACTAAGTAGCTCCAGTCTAAAATGGATGTTTTAATTCAGGGGTATGGTACATGTGATTGCATGTCAACCTAGGTTGTCAATGCCACAAATCCTGTCAAATATCCTAATACTCCCTCCGTGTTGGTAAAGGAAGTCGTTTTGAGTTTGTCTGAAGTCAAACATTTTAAACTTTGACTATAAATAATTTTTTTTGGGTTGAGTTTGAAAATATGAAAGCAAAGTAAATAGATTCATCTTGAAATGTAGTTTCGTAAAAGTATATATTGACTATATTTTATAAATTTTTTGTAGCAAAAATATAGTGATCAAAGTTGTTTTTGGAGACCGTGTCGATGTCCTAAACAACTTCTTTTACCAACCTGGAGGGAGTAAATGTTTATTGGAAGTATGGTACAAATATAGGTAATCAGATCAAACACTTCAGGATTAATTATTTTACTGTTCTACGTGCATGCAAATAAAAACAAGTAATTCAGACAAAAGAGTAAAAACTAAACGATACGGTTTGCGTCAAAATAAGGTACAAAGAAACTGATATTTAATTTTAACCCCCCACAACAAGTTAATATTAAAATGAGAAAGTAGTACCTGTGAGAATATGGTTTCAGCCATCAGGTACTCATATCTAAAAGAGACAGGAAGACTGACCAGATAAAACGCACATTCTTTCCGACTATCCTTCAAAGAAAAACATAACCAAGATGGAATCAGTAAGCAAGCTGAAGCTCTTTAATTCAATTGGGGAGCATAAACATAAAGTTCAATGAATGTTCCTGGAACCTCATACTAGAATACAGGTTAGTCAACTTACTTTCAAATTAAAGAATACTACTATTTTCTTTAGCTACAGCCATAAGCCAATTTATAACAAACCATTCAGCAAACAAATAGATAGTATACTGCACTGGAAATATAAGAAAATGTAATAGAGTTCCTATACAAAAACTTCTTTGCTGGTTCCGTCTCATTCGAACCATGGAAGCAGCTTTGGAAATCATGGGCACCAAGCAAGTGCAAGACATTTGTATGGCTGGCAATTAGAAACCGCTGTTGGACAGCAGACCGGCTGCACAAAAGGGGACTCCCTCACCCGGAACGCTGCCCCCTTTGTGACCAAGCCGATGAGACAGTTCAACACATCCTTACTTTGTGTGTGTTTGCGAAAGGGTGCCTAGCCGGATTGGTTAGGTGGCCTCAGCAGAACTCCTCAGGTCCTGGGTTCGACTCCCGGTGGGAGCGAATTTCAGGCTGAGGTTAAAAAAATCCCCTCGTCTGCCTACACGCCAAAGCACATGGAAATAGGTCCCGGCTCACCCCGGCCCGCTCTCACACGGGTTACGGTATGGGTTACGGCGCCCCTGTGTAAGGGTGGGGTGGGGGTTCGGGGGTTTTCTCGGCCTACATGAGAGGTCTTCTTCTTACATTAATGCCCGGGGAGCGGCTTGCCCCTCGCAGGTCGAGTTTTTTTTTTTTACTTTGTGTGTGTTTGCAAGACAGTTTTGGTTCTCGGTCCTACAGCCATTGAATTTAGCCCATGTGATGCCAAGCCGCAGTATTAGCTCGTTTGCAGAGTGGTGGCGAAGGTCGTGGAAGAAGATTCCAAAACAGCTTAGAAAAGGATTCAACTCACTGTACATCCTTGGTGCTTGGATGTTGTGGAAACACAGGAACGCTTGTGTGTTTGATGGGGGGTCTCCAAGTCTGCAGCAAGCACTCCAGGCTTTCAAGGATGATTCTCAGCTTTGGCATATTTCTGGGGCTAAGGGGCTTGCTGCCTTGGACTCAAGAAGGGTGCTAGCTCAGACTTACGTGTAGTTTTTGCGTTGTGGTCAGGTCTTTTTTCTGTTTTGTTCTGTAATAGTTTTCTTGTGAGTACCTTAACAGCCCGAGCTCTGGTCCAGGCACAGCGCCGTTGTTTTTTGGACCAATTCTCTCTCTTAATACAAAGATACGCAGCTCTCCTGCGTGTTCGAGAAAAAATAGAGTTCCTATAGATAAAGCTTCTGAACATTGAGTATTAGTATAGCCAAAATGATACAGTAATCACATGAAAAATATTATTGCTACTCCCACACCCTCTCTTTTGGCAAACACCATTGGCAGATGTCGCGGTTTATTCCTCTTGTTTCAGGTTGCAATCCACCTACCCCCCCCCCCCCCACCCCCCACGCATCTTCTCAGGCTTTACCTGTTCATGTGCATTGGGGTTCATCGCATGTCCCGAATAGTACTGTGAACCACAGGCAGTTGGGTGTGGGACATCCGAGGCTCTCCCTTTGTTGCAAAACACTCCTTATAATTCCAGATACGGGCATTACAGCATTACAGCTGATCAACACATTTAGCGGCATTCTCCATCAGGCCTGTACTCTACCAGTTCGAGTTATCGGCTCTTCTTCTATGGTAGCACTTTCTTTGAACCTTATAGGCGTCTTTGAAATCTTGGGCTCAAGTTGCTGAAAATTCTTTCTTTGGCTGGCAGTCCAGACTCCAGAACCGCTATTGGACTGCTAATCCTTTGACTCATGGAGGCCTTCCTCACATTGCTAGGTGCCCTCCTTGTGGGGAAACAGTACAGCACACCTGCTCTTGTGTTTTTGCTCGTGATCTGCGCACCTCCTCAGCCGGGTTGGACTGCAACATTTTGCACCTTCTCCTAACATAAGGTTTCCGCGGCTGATGGCCCCGTGCACAGGCAGGGGGCGCACAAAGGTCTTAATTCAGTGATCATCCTGGGCGCATGGTGCGTATGGAAACATAACAGCGATTGTGTGTTTAATGGTGCCACGCCTTGGGTCAAGGTGGTTCCACAATAGATCTGAGATGAAGCTCAACTATAAACTATTGTTTGTTGCCAGAGCCAGGAGCCTTGCTGGCATTTGGTCTTAGGCTGCTCTTTGGCTTTGGTGTGTAGCCTCTGCTACTTTTGGTGGTTTTTGTACACTCAATGTGTTTTGCTCTGGTGTTCTTTCTCTGTGTTGCGTTATCTAGTGGTGTTGTTAGTGCATTTGTTGTTTTAGCCTTTGAGGCTTTGTTTGGACTGTCTTTTCCCTACCTTAATACAAAAACACGCAGCTCTCCAGCGTAGTCCAAGAAAAAAAAAACTCCAATGATGGATAGAAGGAAGGGTAATGTAACCATCTTCAATTGAAGAACGAAATGATGTACCCAAGTATTGAAACCAATAAGGCATATTTACACAGAGCCTGTCAAATAAAATCTAACTACTACTTGATATCAGGCATATCTTCCAGGTACAATATATCCTCTGAAATCACGTGTTTTTTACTAATAGCATAATAGGTATGGCGGTATTAACACTGATATAATAAAGTAAGTTCTAATTTGGAAAATACAAGTTGCACGAACTTACCAGCCATTGAAGAAAAGTAGCACATCCAATATGCATTCTTCAACAACAAAACGATCTACAGGCTGCATATTCTGTGAACCAACAATAGCTGATTAGATATGCAAAACACAACGAACAGTTTCCATAAGCAGTTGTATAGTTACAATATCTTATTGCATTATTGGTACAATATAGCTACACAAATGAACAGTAAGATCGATACCGAAAGAAGTTTCTGTTTTTATTGATGTAAAGCTGGAGCCAATAAGCATAGACTGGTTCTCAGTGAAAGAGCCAGCACATAGTGTACATGCAACAATACTAGTACACACAAACAAAAGCACAAACTTTGAAATTGCAAACATATGATGTCCAAAGTATGGGACTGAACTCCAGGATGCAAAAGTAGTTTTGGAGTTGTGTTTCAATATTAAGATGTTATGTATCGGGAGAGAATAGTTTCATCAGCCAAGAGCTAATGTTACTCATAAAAAAGATGGCAATAGTTTCAGGTTCCAAAGGAAGAGAAAGGGATTATCCTATTTTCTTTAACTTATTTCCGCATGTGTGTCACTTGAATTAAAATATAAATTCAACTTATAACTCAATATGGAATGGATGGCAACTAGTACCAAAGTACGAGATTAGCTTGAATCCATAGCCAGCCATCTGGCAAGCAATAGAAGCAGCACTCACGGCAAAATATCACCACATATGCTTTATTGAAGTGCATGTATAACTGAGACTTGCAATGCAAACAAATAAATTTGCAAACTACCTCAGCTTGATTTGTTGGAAAGATATGGAGTCTACGAAGCCTTTGAGGATACTTCAGATCAGCTTCATGTTTTTCCTGTCCTCTTAATATTTCAGAAGAAGTCAGCGTGAGATTAGGCGGAGGGCAACTAATCAGAGAAAGACGATGTGACTTTCCAGCCACCAGCTGAGCTTCAAATGGCAAGTGGGGCTTCGGAACTGCCAGGGAAGTAATTAGATTTCCATTCAGTAGTCATAACAGGAAAGCATATGCAAAGTGGGCACAAACGTGTTTAAGATTTTGGATAGAATGCAACCTGTTTTGACAAAAGAATAAATATTTCAAATCCAATAATCATGTTGTTATGGGTGGTCAACTAGGCTTATTGGGCCATATGGGCCCAAGTACTGTAGCGTCGCGGTACTGTAGCGCCGCCAGTACTTTAGGGTTTGTTAGGGATAAGATTAGAAGTCTTAGGGGTCAAGTAAGTCACTCTATATAAAGAGAGGAGATGTATCAATCTAATCAATCAAGGAAGAAGAATCAATCCTAAATCCTCCAATTCTCCAAGCCGCCGGAGCAGCAGGGCCTACCCTGTCCTCTGTCGTGTCCAAGCCGCCGGAGCAGTAGGGCTAGACCCTGCCCTCTAGCGTGTCTCTACCCTAATGATCCAATACCCATGACATCTGGTATCATAAGTCAGGGATCCTTTCCCATGGCTTTTGCTGCCAATCCATCTACAACACAGTCACCTTCTTGGTCTGAATTAACAGATCAGCTAAGAAGGCTGATCCAAGCCAAAGAAGAGCTCAAGGCGGAGGGTTTACGTCAACGCCAGGCGGCGCTGCGGCTCCAAGCAGCGGCGCGTGGATTCTTGGCAAGGCGTCATGCGCAGGCGGCGCGAGCGTGCGCATCTCCCTCAGCGGTGGCGGGACAGCAGCTGCAAAGCGATGTCTATGAGGCTGATACCGCAGTCCCTTCGCGATTTTGCGGCCGACTGATCCCCTTGTTGCAGCCGCTGCCATCTAGCAGCCCACATCGCTTCTCTATGAATTGCCCAATACGTGATGATGCCCCTTTTCTCATGTTGCTGGCGTGCATTACTTGCACACATGCGGCTTGGAGCTTTTCTTCTTCAGGAGAAGAAAGGGGAAATCAAGTCCCGTACATGGCAGGTTCGTTTCCTTGGGAGCCAGGAGGACAGGTTGCTGCATCTCGAATAAAAGGTTGTAATTTCATTAGCGTCCTAGTCATAGTCAACAGTAAAATCAGCCGAGATGTAAAAGGCTTGTTTTTAGGTGATAGGTTTGTGTTGGATCGAGTCAAGTTGTTGACTGGCGAGGGGTATGCTGCAGCTCGAGGACGAGCTGCTCCGAAAGGGGGGAGTAGTGTTATGGGCGGTCAACTAGGCTTATTGGGCCATATGGGCCCAAGTACTGTAGCGTCGCGGTACTGTAGCGCCGCCAGCACTTTAGGGTTTGTTAGGGATAAGATTAGAAGTCTTAGGGGTCAAGTAAGTCACTCTATATAAAGAGAGGAGATGTATCAATCTAATCAATCAAGGAAGAAGAATCAATCCTAAATCCCCCAATTCTCCAAGCCGCCGGAGCAGCAAGGCCTACCCTGTCCTCTGTCGTGTCCAAGCCGCCGGAGCAGTAGGGCTAGATCCTGCCCTCTAGCATGTCTCTACCCTAATGATCCAATACCCATGACACATGTACATAAGGGGGTTTATTCACAGCTTAAATGGATTATGAAATAGTGACTAAATATTAGCTTGCAGCTGACAGCCTGACATATTAAATGCTACTGAAACAACAGGGCAAAGGTTATCTTTTGCATACCACTTTTAGCTTTCCATCCACTGCGGGAAAGAATTTGAATGCGCTCCCATAGATCTTCCATGAAATCCTGCAAGGACAGTACTGAACTAAATATCGCATAAAAATTTAAGTGGATCAAGAAATGAACAAGCTTCAAGTTCATTCATTCAAGATCAGCAGTACCTTTTTGTTAGGAGAGTGGCCTTCATCTGTCTCAAAGACAGAGAAAGCAATATCATCAAAATGCCTTCTGATACTTATGTAAGACTGTATACCAACCAAAACTCTCTCAAACTCATCTGGAACTTGCTGCATGGAACAGTATAAGCACATGCTATCAAAGACTTTCAAGCTGCTAAATCTTCTTGTCATAATTACAAACAACTTCCTCAATTCTCTTCTCCCCACGACCGGGCCTCCAAGTATATTGCTCTACGGGGCTATCTGTCTTTCCCTATATCGATTGCTCTACAGACAGTGTGCCAGCAGCAACTAGAGCGGGCTAGCCGCAGCAAGTCTTGATTGATAGAGATTAATTGACAAGTCAATTCAAGGTCCCCAATCATGCTTCGGCACCGACTTGTGGACTAGTCGCACAACTTGATAATACTAAAAGGGTTTATATTCTTACAAAAAATAACATACAATGAGGCTACTTCATAAACATTCAAGACTCGAGTTCCAAAAGTGCATGATAAACAGCTCTAAAAGTTCCCAGATCCAGGGGGGCTGTTAACGACATACATTACATGTAATGCTAGACAGTCATTCAAGATCAATTTCGCCATGTTATTGAAACCTTGCGCATGTGCAAACATTCTCTTTTTGGGGGGTGATTATGCAACAGTACCACACAGAAATATGATATTTTTCTCCTTTGTGTGTGTGAGGCAAACACAGCGCAAAGGATGACAGTGGCTAAATTACTCATATTAGGCATCACACGTGAAGTTAATGGTAGAAGACGATCAAGCTTACCTCAAACAATTCCGGACCACCCCATGGAAGGGAAGCCAAAATACAATAAACATAAAAGTCAGCACGTGGTTGCCATGAAGGATTTCCAGTCTCCTCATCTAATATTGTTGCAGCAGATGATAATAGAGTCTCAAATGTCTCAATGATTGAATTTGGAACTACAACTTTGCTGCACATCTACATAGCAAATATAAGATCTAAAGTTAGTAAACAAACAAGAAAAATGCTACATTGTGGCCACAATAAATGAATAAGGTGTTCAGTATAAGAAAACATTTCTACATGCAACAAAAAGGGTCAGAAAGGCACTCCATTATTTTGGAGAGAGGTGGTATCACATCATATTTCACAAATTTCATATAAACTCAAACAAAAGTAGGAACAAGAGATAGTATCATTCAAAATTTTATTTAAAATAGCACTACCCTAATTCCTAAACAACCCGCTAACCAAACTAATATTATAGGATAGTAAATTAAACAATGTCCAACCACAGACAGGTCAATTCAAAGTGTGTAATGCAGAATATATGCAAACGGTTCTCAATATAAGAAACAATTTCTACCATGCAATTAAAAAAATCAGAAACAAATCCCTCCATTGTGTCGAAGCATTCATTGTTTTCCATATTTAATTGAACAAGAGAAGCAATAGGACACTTCAAATTCAAAATCTAATGTGAAGACAGCATCATCCAAGTTCAAAATCTAATGTGAAGACACCATGATCAGGACGGGCATGGTTCATAGTCGCACTATGCAACTGACCAGATTTTTTAGCTCATTTCATTCCCAAGTTCGTTGAGTATCAAGAAAACTAGCAACAACTAACAAAATTAAGAGATACATGGGTTCAGTTATTCATGCAGATTCATTGTCCATTCAAAACGAAACCGCATGCCAGCTGTAGAATTACAAGCATTGCAACTAAGGACATATAGAAAAGCAGTATTAAGGATTTAGACAACAATATCAAATAAAGGCAAACAAAACCATTACTTACCAGGCCACTGAGAAATCGCAGCAATATCCTAATTCTATCACGATTTTCGTTGTGCAAGGCATCCTGCAATTAGACATCAGTCAATTGTAAAGCTATGGTGATTTCAAAAGGGGGAAGAACCAAAGAGTGTTTTCTTTTTCACATTAACTGGCAAGTATCCAGTTTAAAACCGTATCTGGTGGAACAGGAAGGAAGGACAAAGGGGTGGGGACCTGGGGGGCTCAAAAATACTGTTCTCTATTATATATGCACAAATAAGGGTGCATACCTGTAGTTTGGCCTGTGTGGTATCTACAATATCCTTGGCAAAATCTTCATTTTCTAAGTTGATCAGACCAATCTGACATTAAACAAGATACAATCAGAAAAGAGTTACCTCGATTGAATATGAATCATGTGGTTAGATCCTGTTCCTACAACGAATCATCATGCATCAAAAAATAGACTCCGATGGTACTGAAGTAGGAATTTTTTTTTGCGAAGTACTGAACTGCTGGTATAGGATATTGATAGTACCATGCCCAATAGTGGTACGAAAACCTAACCATAACTATGGACCAACTTGGTCAGGGAACAGAAAAAGCTTAAATGCAAGAATCCATTTCGCTTAGATGAAAAATGAAGGAATCATTTTTTCTTGTCCGTATTCAATCCAAGTAAACAAAAATTGGTCCCTCATGAAAACATGCAAGCAATATGCTATAAGGTTTAGAGTAAACATGCAAGAATCCATTTCGCTTAGAACATAAAATGATACAGAAAGCAATATGCTATAAGGTTTAGAGTAAATATTTGCGTACCAAAACTCCAAAGAAAGGAATCTTGTGAGGCAGTTGTTCTGCACACTGAAGGAGGAACTGCTTGCGCAAAAATAATATTTCAGTTAGCAACTTCAGGTACTTCATAAAATGAAATGTCTCCCAGCCATAGCAAAAGTAAACAAGTATATAAGGTGCAGCATATAAGATATAACATGCCGCACTTCATTTTTTTCTTCATCAACTCACTGGCAAAAAAGAATAATCTGAACTCACTCGGGATGCTATCAGGATCAAGATACAGATTGGTCTTAGAATCCCACAAAGCTGACATGAAATTGGTCGATTCCAGACCAGAATGGATCTCATATTATTTATGTCAGTTTAAGCTTTATTAGTCTAATATTACTTATTGTATTGAACAGTTAAGGTGTTTCTTTCATAAATTTAAATTGAGTTTTTTGCACCCAACTTGAACTAAAATAAGTATATGTTGTTGGTTAAATTGAATTATTTTAAAAGAAGTACTATCAAATTTAAAATGATTAAATAAGTTGCACAATGTGCCAGATACAGTATGTTGATATCATTCGCAAAACATCAAGTTTAAGAAATGTATTGATTGCATTAACATTTGTTTTTTGCAATTCAATTTGATTTTGCACCATGATTAGGACCTCTCACAACAAAATAATATGCAATTTGTTGGCACAACAGAACAGACCGATCTGCAGGCAACATGCTGTGTTGCTATGGAATAGTGGTGCAAAGAGTGATGGTATGGCTTACAAATGTGGCAAAAAGGCTTGTTCTGTATCTATGGATGTGTGAGCTTGATATTAGTTACACTAAGGATTCTTAAATCGAATTAGCTAATGTACTACATCTGGTAGCACAACAGTTTAATACTCGATTTCCTCATAGCATTATACATTATAGTACTACAGCAATTCCTAAATTAGAAAATACAAACAATATGGGGACAAGCAGGACTGCTGCATACTGACCTCAAATATAGCCTCTCTGGAATGTTCATATTCTCGACTTATCATGCCATAACAAGTTTCCTATGAAGCCATCAGAAGAAGTGTTTTAAAAAAAATTACACATGAAAGCATCATTCTCTTACGACCATGGTACATGAGTTGCAACAACCACGTGATGGGGTGAACATGAAACGAAACAAACATGGAACAAACTTCTAACTATGTGCCATGCATAAATTTGATATACCCCTCTATTTTGCACCCAAGTTGCATCTTGATAATTTGTTCATGGTTAAATCACTTAATTCGGGAAAAAATCTCTAAACAAAAATGATATCAGAAGCTCCAGTTGTAGCACTAGTTAAAAGTAACATGATGGACCAATGGATCGATAACTTAACATTAAATTTACCATATCATCATCAACTACTGCCACAGATTCACTATAACAAAAATAGTATATAACAGAAGCAAAGGAAACCATGAAGCTGTAGTCATTCCACATATACAACCTGTGACTTCAACAAACAATCAAAACGCCGATTTGTAATTCTAAAACATAGACTGCTCCAGCAGCAAATTTTTATGTATGCATTGTGCTATGTACAAAACTTTCAGCTGGAAAGCTCAAAATATACTAGTGTGCATACAATTGTATTCTCCACTCATAATGTTCTCACTAAAATGTGCTACTCTGCCTACATGGCAGAATCTAAACAGATCAAATTACAATATTACATACTACAACATATCCAACTAGGGAGAACCAAAATACAGAAGTTAGGATACTTAGAAAAAGAAATTAGCATAGCCCATGGTAAGGTATGGAAGTACAAACGCACAAACATTCAGTTAAGTTATTGCATTGCAACTCCAGTCTAATTCCTACCGCAAAGGGAAAGTAATCTGGTTTTTTTGTTCCAACTAATCACCATTCAGTACAATCGTACTGATAGTTTTAATCAGCTCAAACTGCAGCGGTCCAGTAGACCCTAAATCCTAGGTCCCAGGCGCTCCTGCGAGTAAATGGAACCGGAGAGTAGGGTTTTGAACTCCCCAACCCGCTCCGACCAACAGCACTGACAACCAAACACAGCACGCCTCAAGCTAAACCAGCACATTCACAACCAAATCGGCGCTCCGATAATCTAGGGTTTTGAGACCAACAGCGAGCAGGGAATAAACAGCGGGTTGGGGAGTGGGAGGGGCGCTCACGATGTGCTCCTTGTGGTCTGCGGATCCCCCGTACTCGGGGCACCTGTCGCCGATGCGCAGCAGCAGTGTCCTCCAGCCCGCGCTCATGGCGTCCGCCTCGGCGAAGTGGGCGTGGCGAGAGGTGTCGGGTGCGGGGTGTCGGAGGGGCGGCTCGAGAGGGGGTTTTTGGTGGGGTCGCGGGGTTTTTTGGTTTCGGACGCGGCCGCCGCCCTCCCGAGAGTGGGCACGTATTTAGCTGCGCGGACGGTGAACCAGCAGTTCGCTCAGGCCTCAGGCGGTCGGGCGTTGATTTTGAGCCAACGAGCTCATCTATCATCACGTACTGATGATGATGATGACCGGCAGAAGCGAATTTAGGGTTGAATTAATTTCAAAAAAAATTAGGGTTGAAAGTTACGGGTCTAACAGAAATTTTATTTTAAATTGAGTAAATTGCATCCCAGGTCCCTAAACTTGTAGTGGCATTCCGCTTAGGTCCCCACACTCTCAAATTGTTTAATTGGGTCCATAAAGTCCTTTAAGTGGTTCTTCTCAGGTCCCAAATGTGCCACGTGTGCATCCGAAACCGACGTGGCATGCCACATGGCGCCACGGTGGCGAATATTTACAAAAAAATCCCTAAATTTTTTTTATCTTCTCACATTTACTCCTCTCTCCCTTTCTTCCCCTCTACCTCTCCAATCTGGGCGCTGGAGGAGCGGACGGCGGCGGCGGCCGTGCTTGGGACCGGAGGACCGAAGGACTCCCCTGCTTCCTCTGCCTGGGCGCCGCCCCTCCCCTGCTCCCTCTGCCGGAGGCCAGCACGGGGCGCATGCCGGCACGCCGAGGCAGGGGCCGCCACCCACGCCGGCGAATAGCAGAGGGCGGAGCAGAGCGCGGGCAGGGCGGCCACCCACGCCGGATCCAGGAATGCGCGGGCGGCGGGCCTCACGGCGGTCATGAGCAGGGGAGGAGCAGGGGCCTCCCTCCTCGGCGGCCTCCCTCCCCGGCGCGGTGGGCGAGCGCGGCGCCGAGGCCCGGCGACCATGGGCGGCACGGCCCTCCCTTGCTCCCTCGGCCGGTGGCCCGCGCTGTGGCCATGGGTGGCGCGGCTCTCCCCTGCTGCCCTCGGCCGGTGGCCCGCGCGGTGGCCATGGCGCGTGCACGGCGGCAGGAACGGCGGCGCGGCCGTGGGCGCGTGGCGTGCATGAGGCGAAGCAGGGGCGTGCACGGGACGGAGCAGTGCGGCATCGCGGCGGAGTAGGGGCCCCGCGGCCGGCGGCGGGCCTCGCGGCGGAGCAACACGGCGTCACGGCAGGCTCCGTCCGGACGGAGAGATCCACCCTGGACGATGGCGGACTAGGCACGGCCAGCCGCGATTTGGAGACGGGATTCGGCGTCGGCGTTGCGCTTCCCCAACCTTGTTCCTCTGCTCCCTCCATCGCCGAGAAGCCATGGGCAAGCGCTGCCCCCGTTTGGCCCCATGCACTAGCTCTCCGCTCTGCTCCCGCGGCTCCCTGCGCTGCCCCTGCGGCCAGCTACCTGAGGGTCTGCACACCGCTCCCGCTGCTCTCCCCCTCCACGAACTCGCCCACCACCACGCCACCCCCTCCCCGGCTCTCTAGCGCCGCTACCAGAGCCGCCGCCGGCCACCTCCGCCCGCCGCCGTGGAGCCGCCTCCTCGCACCGCCCTAGCTCATGGTGAGGAGGGGAATCGATTCCCCGCTGCCTCCTCTCCCTTTTCCCCCTAGTTCCGGCCGCCATCGCGCCCCAGGGCTGCCGGTGCCCCTTGCCGTGCGCCTGACCAGAACAGAGGAGGCAGGGGTTTAGTTGAAGAAGGAAAAAAAGAGGAGGGGGTTAAGTGAGAAAGAGAGGGGAGGGTGGGGGAAGAAAAAAAATTAGGGTTTTTTTTTGCAAATATTTGCCATCGTGGCGCCACGTGGCATGCCACGTCGATTTCGGATGCACGCGTGGCACATTTGGGACCTGGGATGAACCACTTAAAGAACTTTAGGGACCCAATTAGACGATTTGAGGGTTTAGGGACCTAAGTGGAACGCCGCTACAAGTTTGGGGACCTGGGGTTCAATTTACTCTTTTAAATTTAACAGAAACTTTTTAATATCACAACAACTTAAGTGTTTTATAGAAATCTTCAAATCCACAAAGTAAAAAAAATACCATAAAATCAGGAAGCTTGCACGTTAATTCGTTACCAGGTGTTCAAAATTAAAGGGTTTTGCTCTTTTAGTCTTATCATTGTGAGAGAAAAGCACTGCTGGCTAGTGGGTGGTTGGCTAACAAGCTAGCCAAACAGAGTCTTTGATATTGAATACCATCCATTTGTACTTAGAAAGACAGCACCATTAAAATCTACATCTAGGATCCATCCCGTGAGGCTTCAACATACATAAACAACCTAAAATCTTTGGACCATCCCAGGCTCAATGCGTTCCCCACTCCCCCGCCTCCCTCCCGCGCATCGCCTGCCATCGACCACGGTTCATGTCCAAATCCTCTCACTTTTTCCTCCCCTCTCTTCTTTGTTTTTCCTTCCCTAAAAATCATGTGCCTCCCTCGTGCCTCTGTCTTCGTTGCGACGAGACGATCCCTCCTTCTTCCTCGCCAGGGGGCGCCTTGCATGTTGATCGCCCTGACAACCGAGGCGGCAGCTTCCCCGACCACCATGCGATCCTACACGCGCCGGGGCCCAGGAGAGGCACCGGCGGTGGGATAGCAGCTTGCATCCATTGGAGAGGAGGCGGTGTAGGAGGGTGGCGTTGTGCGGGCACATGGCATGTGGCTCGTATGACGCGAAGGCGGTGAGCAGGTCGAGCGTGGGCGGGGAGCAAAAGCAGGCATGCGTGACGGAGGCCAGCATGTGAGTGAGCCTCGTGCGCGTGTAGCAGCCCAGCAGGAACGCGTGCAGGAAAAAGGTAGAGGAGCATCTCCGAGGGCAAGGCGGCACGGTGTGGGATGAGGCGAGCAGCGTCGATCTCCCGCACGATGGCGGCCACCTGAGCGAAGATGGCGGAGGAGGAGGCAGAGCGGTCGGCAGCGGAGGGGATAGGGCCGCTGGCGCGGGTGAGAGGAAGGCGAGGTGCGTGAGGAGTTTGGTGGAAAGGAGGGAGAGGAGCACGAGCTAGGGAGGTTGAGCAGCACAAGTGAGCAGAGGCACGTCAGGTCGCGTCGGCAGCCGTGCCGGGAGGACGCTACGTTCAGCGACACTAATGCCCTGGGCGTAGTGCCCCACACCATGCCGTGCAGTCCGAGCAGGCAGGGAGGCAGAGAGAGAAAGGAAATGGAATGGTGCGGCGGCGCTGGAGCAGCGCAGGGACCACGCCGCAACGGTGCAGCAGGGGCCCAACCGGCTGCGGGTTGCCTTCACCGGCACGGCGTGGTGGTGTAGGCGGCCCGGCCGGCGACATGCGGCGTTGGAGCCCATCACGGTGTCGAAGGCAGCATGCTAGGGACCCAATGCGAGTAGGCCGACGGCTCGCGGTGTGGGTGTCCAGCGTGGGTGGACCCGCGCCGTGGTGCAAGCGGCCCCAACCATCATCGCGCGCGGGCCTGGGTGGCCCCAAACATCGGTGCACGATGTGGGGTCCCGGTGCGGGCAGCACCGTACCAGCCGGTGGCGGCGCAAGCGATGTAGGCTCAGTTGGTAGGCAGAGGTGGAACGAGGAGCTGACAGGCGGGCCTAAGGTGTCACAGAGAGAGAAAGGAGGAGCCGGATCGGGCCAGGGTGGCGAGCTGGACCGAGCGGGGAAGGGAGGGAGGGAAAGAGAGAGAGGGGATTTGGGCTAGTGGGGTCGGGCTGCGCAGGAGGAAAGAGAGAAGAAGAGAGGAAAAAATGGAGGCAACACGGGCCGGACAAAAAGAGGGATGTCAGTTTGGGCTGCTTGGTTTGGGAGAGGAAGAGATATCTGGGTGGGCCAAAGAGATAGAGAAGAGAGAGAAAAAGAAAAGGTTTTGGGTGGGTTTTACTATTTTGTTTTCAATTAAGCACACGAGCAAAAAAAACAATGCAACGATATAAATTTCATAGGAAGAAAATAATACTAAATTTCATAGGAAGAAAATAAATATTGAAACAATTTAAACTTATGAGAAAATCATTTGTTATAAAATTTTAAATTGAATTTTATCTATGGATGCGGTTTTCTAATTAACATAATAACTCTATACTACATCTCTTGTAAAAAACATATTTTTCTCATTTTAGACTATGGATCACGTGTTGTTTTGTGCACTTATGAAATGCACTCGTAGCGTTAGCACGAGACCCTTACTAGTATCCATAGTGAAGCGATGTTTGAAACAACTTTTTTCTATTATCAAAACTCTATGCATGCAGTCCTTGACTGGCATAATCATGTTTGATATACGTTAGCGGCTCACACACTTGTCTTCAGGGGTGGAGCCAGAATTTAAGTTGGGCCCGAGCTGGAACAATACAACTTATTCTGATTGGAGATACATGGAGCTAATTTCAAACTAACTAGGCTGATTTATACAATATAACATATGAGAATACATGCACTTTTATTAGCCAAGCTCGGGCTGTATCACCCCTAGCCCGGGGCAGGGGCGGACCTGGTATTGATGCCCCCGTATTCCCAGGAATACCCTGCTGAATTAAATATATGTATATATGTATAGGTAATATGGTATGTATACTCAATATGCTTGAACCAAAATACTTCATTTAGGCCAATGCAGCTGGCTATTTTTTTGGGGAATACCCTACTTGGAAATTCTAGATCCGCCACTGGCCCGGGGCCTGGATCCGCCACTGTTTTTTCCTTTCTCCTATGTGGTTCCTAGATGACTCAACTGTGCGAAATTTCCGCTAGCATGGCTCAGCCTCCTGCTAGGTATGTAGTCCCTAGGCAGTACAGCTCTACGGGATTTTCGGCAGATTCTATTCATCGCGCGCGCGAAATTCGGTCGCCGCATCGCAGAAGCGTTCGCCCCTCCCCTGTTCATCTTCTACCTCGCGACAGGGGAGGGGGCGCTGCCCCAGCGAGCAAGGGGGGAGGGGGAGGGGGCGGGAATGGGTGGTAGGTGGGCGGAGCGGCAGCCGGCGAGGTCGCCTGAGGCCGGGGTGGTGGCGGGAGGCGGCAGAGCTTATGGATCCGGGTTGCTGGGGATGGGGGGCCCACCGGACCTAGAGGAGGGCTCGGCGGCGGCGGCGACCCGGCGGCGGAGGCAGTTTGGCCGGCGGAGGGTGCGGCGGCTGAAAGAGCATCTAGGCCCCTAGTGGGTTTTGGAGTATTGATTGACAACACGATTAAAGGACTAACTTGTTTGCATGAGATCATGAGCAGATATTTAATTAAGTAATAGGTATTAAATGAGATGGCTCATGTGTTGCAAGCAAGTGTGTTTATCCCATTGGTAAAATGTGTATGTGACAAGCAAAACAAGAAAAGAAAAATAGAGCAAGGTATTCATGGTTGATATAAAAGCTCCAATATGAGAATGCTTGTTTCGGTTTAAAATGGGATTTAAAGTGACAAGTAAAGGTTTTGTGAATAAGATGTGATATGCTTATGCATAATCTCAAATATGGAAGATCTTGTCACATGTGATAAATGGTTATTAACTAAAGAAGCAAGCAAGGCAAAAGAGAATGAGACATGAGTTGATGCATATATGATGTCTCAAATTGGAAAGCTTGCATATAAGATTGAATTGAGAATTCAAACTGACAATGAAGATTTCATGCATGACACAAATCAATATGAGTTCAAGATGGACGGCTAGGATAAAGGTAGAGGACCGAGAGGCGTGTTTCAAGAGGCTACGCAAGCGACGGCTTGGGGGAGCAAAGAAACCGATACGGGTCAAAGGCCGGAGATCCTAGAGTCATGGAGAGCTCTATGTTGAATAGTGTCATTATTCAAGTAAAGAAAGTGACTTGTGAATCAAGTTCGATTTCACTCCTATGCAAATCAAAGATTCAAAGTCACTAGCTCAAAGCGGGTATGCTCAAAGAATGAAGATGTTGATGCCCACAAAGTACTGGAGAAAGGATGGCATGATCAAAATGGATTTCATTGTAAGTTAAATGTGATACAAGCCTACATGAAGCTATATGTGATGCAAGGATGAAGAGTTGGAATTCGGGAATGAGTTTCTAGGTACTAAGCTTGGAGAAGGGCAATTGTGGTTGTGCCGAGGAACCAATGCTAGGGTGACGAAACGTTCTTTGGGTTCAACTTGAAGAATCTTGGTCATGTGTGGTGTTCATGTTGGCAAGTATCAATCTTTCTAGAATTTTGTTGTGAAGACGTGACTTGAACTAGAAGTGGATTTCATTCAAGGATAAAGGTTCAAGGTCACTAGCTCAAGGAAGATGTGCTCAAAGTAAAGAGGCCAAGTTTGATGCACACCTCAGATTGTGATTGATCAACACACGACATAGGATGAAAAAGAGAAGCTCAAGAAGTTAAAATGTAATTTATCTTTGATCTTGAGTTTAGGTATGCCGTACTATCAAGAGGGATGCATCACAATGGTCTTTGGTTTAGTCTCAGTGCTCAAGTAACTCATGTGAGTTGAGAGAGACACAAAAGCCTCACGTACACATTTTAACTTTGCTGCTGGAATCCGAAAGTTCCGGATTTGGCACACATGGCACTAACGGCTAGTTGGTTTGAAAACCCGGAGGTTCCGGGTTGTAGAATCCGGAAGTTCCGGGTTCTAACTGTCATATAACGGCTAGTTTTGTTGGGACCAGCTATTTATACCCCTTAGCCCCCTTCTTGGTGGGCTGCTGTTCCAGGCTCTATTCTGTTGATTGCTGGTCGTCCCAAGAAGCTTGGTAGACATAGTTGAGCTCTCCCCAACCTCTCTTTGTGAGATTGTGTGATTAGTGTATATCCTTGAGTTGGGTTGAGAGAGTGAATGTTTGAGAGCACTAGAGAGCACATCAAACCTTGAGCACTTGAGATTAGCCGTGATTTGTGTGATTCACATTTGTTACTCTTGGAGGTAAAGCCTCCTAGACGGCTAGGCGTCGCCGGCTAGCTTCCAAGGATTGTGGTGAGCAGCGGCAAGTTTGTTGCAGCACCGATCTTGTGCCACGAGGGCGCATGATCATATAGTGGAAGGAGGAGATAGCTTGACCTTCGGGTCGATAGAAGTTTCCTCAACGGAGACTAGGATTCACACGTGGGTGCACGGGGTGAATCTGAACTTCGGTAAAACAATTCCTTGTGTTCATTGCATTTACACTTACTCGTGGATTTGAGGAGCTCTCCATTAGATACTTGTGTCTTGGAGAGATTATTGTTTTGTGTGTGCAGGATCTGTGTGAACCTGCTAAAGGAACTTAACTGGGCAGACTCTACAATTGGGGTTTGAATTTACATTCATTTTTAGCTCTACTCTTATTGTGTTCACTCTGTTCTGAGTGAACTCGGAAGTTCCGGATTGAAAAACCCGGAAGTTCCGGATTGAAAAACCCGGAAGTTCCGAGTTCACCTACTGTCTAGCCCAAATCCGGAAGTTCCGGATTTTAAACCCGGAAGTTTCGGGTTTGGCAGACAGACAATTTTATCCGCTGCATTTGAGTGAAAATTTGTAGGTGCGCCTATTCACCCCCCCTCTAGGCGACATCACGGTCCTTTCAGCGGCGCGGGAGCGCCACCGGCCGGTTGGGGCCGGACCGCCGGTGGGCGGTGCCGGCGGCGGGGGCGAGAAGAGGCAGCGCGGTGGCGGCTGGACGGCGCAACGGCGAGCTCGGTTGGCGTTGGTGGTGCCGGAGCCCGGGAGGCGGGAGAGCAAGGGCGGGGCGGCGGCCAGCCATGCCTTCTGCGACGCGATGCTCCCCCCCCCCCCTCGCATATGCGGGGAATAGATCCCCCGGATTTTCCCTAGCATGCCCTCACACACTTCATCCTCCTGCTATGTAGTGCCTAGGTGGTACAACCATGTGGCACACCTCATGCACAATGCTCAACGTATAGGCACATATCAGGATCCAATCAGATAGGACTCCCACTAGTGCGTGGCTCACACACTTCACGTTGTTGTCTGCTCTTCATTTTATCTTTCAATTCTCAACATGCTGGCAAAGACCAGGGTCCAAATGTGCAATTCTCACTTGAGCGAATCAAGAACTTTGTTGTGACATACAAGTATAGGGAGGATGTAACTATGTGGGATCCCCACTTGCACGGCTCACTTCAACCTACTTTGAGATTCTAGTTCTAATTTATGTTTCTTGCATTTTTATAGATTGAGATAACATGTGACCTATTTCACCATAGAAAAGTGTACAACTCTATTTTTATTAATTTCCCTAATAATTAATTTTGCTTTTCCTAATTTGGAGCAATAATATTGTTTTTCATATTCGAATTTTTCTCGCCAATTGTATACCTAGCGCATATACTTCTCTTAATCCAATGTTCTATAGCAAAGGGATAAATATCAGATTCATAGATGAACAATGATGTACGCAATACTAGTTCCTTATCGCCACAATAAATGTTCCATAGTGAACTTCATTTGTGCCATTGCGTTCATATGATAAGCTTAACACAATAAAAACCAGATTAAATATGTTTAGAAGATATTTATTTTGCAGCAACTTTGATAGATAATCTATAACAAATTATGTTGATACCACATACCAACTCGTAAAATTTCATCATAATTTTCCTAGTAGATTAGGTGGATGATGCAAACTTTAGCATTATACGTCACAACATATGTAAATAAGGTGTAACAATTTGTAGAAACTACAAATTCCAACTTTTAGCATAATCTTTTCTTGATATATGGTGTACAAAATTTCAATGTGTATTTGTTAGCAAATATGTGGACACTATCAAACTACTTGCACCAATATTAAATTTTAACATCTGATAGATAGAAGCTTGTATAAACATAAATGACTAGTTGGAAGTGGTACATGTTTCAATATATAAAAAAAGATAAATGTTGTACAACAACTTTCATAGGTAACTTTCAACGAAATATTTTGTTAGCAAATATGATGCATGAATTTAGTAGCAATGTACAAGGAGTATTATTCTAAAGTTTAGATATAAATTACTCATTTCATATTGGTATAACTTGGTACTACCCTATTTTCTAATATTTGATGTTATATTGAAGTATGAAAAATATAAAACATAAATGTTTAGAACACACGTATGATTTTATTTTACAGATCTTATATAGAAAATTTAGTGGGGAAAATAAATTAAAACTAGATTGGGTATGCACGTATTATGGTAATTTAGAGTAGCCTAATATGCCAGTACAAACAAAATTAGACCATCTTAGCATTAATCCAAATTAATTTATACACATGGTTCATCCTATTTTGTACATAATTTTGTTCACATAATAATGGATAGTATATCTTTTCAATCCACAAAAGGTATGTGTGCTCTAGCCAAATGACTTATATAAGCACAACCTATAGCTCGACCCGTAGCGCGTGATCATAGCCCGTAGCATGTGACCATAGCCCGTAGCGTGTGACAGGTGTGAGAGCGCAACCTATAGTGTTACTACTGCGTGATCACGACCCGTAGTGCGTGACCATAGCCCGTAGCGTGGCGGCTAGCGTGAGAGCAACTCATAGCGCGTGATCATAGCCTGTAGCGCGACGGCTAGCGTGACCGCAACCCATAGCCGCTGGCGAGTGATGATAGTCCGTAGCGCGTGACCATAGTCCGTCCGTTTTCCGTTTCACTTAACAAGAAGGCATGAAGATCTTGTGTCTAACAATTGATAGAAATTTGAAATTCCGACTTTTAGTATAATAATTTTTTTGATATGGGATACAAAACTTCAATGTGTATTTGTTAGCAAATATGTTATCTAACTATTTGCACCAATATTATATTTTAACATATGATAGATAGAATATTGTATAAACATAAATGACTAGTTGGAAGTAACTTTGATACATGTTTCAAAATAAAAGATAATTTAGATAAATGTTGCGCAACAACTTTCATTGATAATATTCAATGAAATATTTCGTTAGCAAACATGATGCATGAATTTAGTAGCAACTTATACGAAGTATTTATTCTAAAGGTTAGATATAAATTGCTTATATTATATTGGTAACTTGGTACTAACCTATTCTCTAATATTTGATGTTATATTAAAATATGTAGAAAATATTATACACAAATGTTTAGAACACACATGCGATTCTATTTTGCAAATCTTATGTAGAAAATTGAGAAAATAAATAAAAACTAGATCGGGTATGCACGAATTATGGTAATTTAGAGTAGCCTAATATGTGAGTACAAACAAAATTAGACCATCTTAGCATTAATCCAAAGTAATTTATACACATGGTTCATCCTATTTTGTCCATAATTTTGTTCACTTAATAACAAATAGTATATCTTTTCAATCCACAAAAGGTATGTGTGCTCTAGCCAAATGACTAATATAAGTGCAACCTATAGCGTGACCCGTAGCGCGTGCTCATAGCCCGTGTGACCATAGCCCGTAGTGCGCGACTGGCGTGAGCGCAACCTATAGTGTTACTACCGCGTTATCACGACCCGTAGCGCTTAATCATAGCCCGTAGTGTGACGGCTAGCGTGAGAGTAACTCATAGCGCGTGATCATAGCCCGTAGCGCGACGGCTAGCGTGACCGCAGCCCATAGCCGCTGGCGCGTGATGACAGTCCGTAGCGCATGACCATAGTACGTCCGTTTTCCGTTTCACTTAACAAGAAGGCACGAAGACCTTGTGTCTAACAATTTATAGAAATTTCAAATTCCAACTTTTAATATAATAATTTTCTTGATATGGGCTACAAAACTTCAATGTGTATTTGTTAGCAAATATGTTATCTAACTATTTGCACCAATATTAGATTTTAACATATGATAGACTAGTTGGAAGTAACTTTGATACATGTTTCAAAATAAAAGATAATTTAGATAAATGTTGCACAACAACTTTCATTGATAACATTCAATGAAATATTTCGTTAGCAAACATGATGCATGAATTTAGTAGCAACTTATACGGAGTATTTATTCTAAAGGTTAGATGTAAATTGCTCACATTATATTGGTAACTTGGTACTAACCTATTTGCTAATATTTGATGTTATATTAAAATATGAAGAAAATATTATACACAAATGTTTAGAACACACATACAATTTTATTTTGCAAATCTTATGTAGAAAATTTAGTGGGGAAAATAAATTAAAACTTGATTGAGTATGCACGAATTATGATAATTTAGAGTAGCCTAATATGTGAGTACAAACAAAATAAGACCATCTTAGCATTAATCCAAAGTAGTTTATACACATGGTTCATCCTATTTTGTCCATAATTTAGTTCGCCTAATAACGAATAGTATATCTTTTCAATCCACAAAAGGTATGTGTGCTCTAGCCAAATGACTAATGTAAGCGCAACTTATAGCGTGATCCGTAGCCCGTAGCGTGTGACCATAGCCCGTAGCGCACGACTGGCGTGAGCGCAACCAATAGTGTTACTACTGTGTGATCACGCCCTGTAGTGCGTGACCATAGCCTGTAGCGTGACGCCTAGCATGAGAACAATCTATAGCGCGTGATGCTAGCCCGTAGCGCGACGGCTAGCGTGAGCGCAGCCCATAGCCACTGGCGCGTGACGACGGAGGTCCGTAGCGCGTGACCATAGCCCGTCCGATCCCGTTTCACTTGACAAAAAAAAGGCACGGAGACCTTGTGTGTACCGGCCCAACAACAGCCCGGTCCATTTTCCGCCGGTCTACCGTGTGAGAAGACCGCACCATACCACCAATTTCTGTGTCTCGCTCTCCCTGCCTGTCACCGTTCTCTCTTCTCTTCTCTTGTCTTTAAAGCCCGAGCGCCGAGCCCCCCTCTCTCTCCACCTCCGTCTCCGCCTCCTCTCTCCCTCTACACTCCAACCCACCACCGCCCTGCGGCCGGGCCTCGCCCTCGCCGTACTCTCCCCTCACCCTCGACCGCCGCGCGTTGCTCCGTGCTCCTCCCTCCCGCAAACCGTCGCTGAATCTCGCCGCTCTTTCCCGTCCCGTTTGGATTCTCTCTCGCTCTCGGCCGGAGGCGCGTCCGTTTCTCGTCCGAGAGGCCGGAGGGCTCCGCGTGGCCGGAGCCCGGGGGAGGCGCCACCGTCCCGGCGTGCATGGAGCCGAAGGTTTGTCCGGCTGCCCTGCTCCCTCTAATCTCGCATTCGTTCGTGCTCTCGCTCGGGGGGACCGCGCTGCTCTCGTTTGGTGGCGCGTCGCGCGGTTCCTTGTTTTCCGATGGGGTGGTTGCGGCGGACGTGCTCCTTGGTTCGACTATGGGGATTTCGTCCGTGATCACGCGGCCCCGGGGTGTTTCGATAGGCTCGTATACCCGCGGGCGGGCGTTCTTGGGTTGGGTGCTGGCTCAGGTGCGGATTTGGTCGGCGTGGTCTCGCGCCTTTGCTTGCCTGTTCCGTTCGGGGTTTGGTCGTCGGTTGCTTGGTTTCCACGGTGCCTACGGGACGCGTGGTCGCGGGTTGGATTGGGCTAGTGCCTGACCTGAGATAGATTCGCAGGATACAATTGGTGGCTCGGAGTCTGTGGAATTACTTGATTTACTAGGTCTGATTGCTCTGGTTGGTGTCATGTAGGCTTGTGGCGACATGGCCAACGATCAAGAGTTGGGCAGCGTGTCGGTTGATACGTTCTGGATATGATGGTACAGTGCTTGATGCTGATAAATAATTTTGCACTGATTGTGTGAGTGGATTCAGTCCATCAAGACGAGAATCTGTTCTTTTGCGATGCATTTTATACTCACGAGTTATGCTCATCAATGGCCCCCCTCTTTGATGAAGCTTATACATGATAGGCATTGACTTCATTTCCTGCCAGCAAGTGCAAGTGTTGCCTGTATTTGTGTGTGATGCAATTTTTCTGTTGGAACCTGATCATCTCGATGACGCTAGTTGCCTTGGTAGTTGTTCCTCTACTATCATTTCTTGCATGGCACAAAATCTTATAGCATTGTGATGTTTATGTCACAGCAATATTTGCAGCTAATTCGTTTTATCCAGGAAAGTCAATTCCTTTCTGAAAACATTCCCCCCTTTAATCTTGCATTCGAGATATTCTCCAAGGCTCTAGTCATCACAAATACTTGAACAGGATTAGTTAGGCATAGTTGTATCAGTCATCCCATGTAGTAATGCTGGTATCTATTACATCTCTATTTCATCTGCTCACTGTCACTTCAAAGGTAGTAACCTACCACAGTTGGTTATTTTCTTGCTTCCTGTAGCATATTTCACATTCTACAGTTACTATGCACCATATGGATGCACGTTAGCTCATACGTATTCTGGAAAAGGAAGAAATTTCTCATTTGCACGTTTCTGGTTCATCCAAAATACATGGATGCATGTGAGCTCATACGAATTCTGGAAAAGGAAGAAATTTCTCATTTGCATGTTTCTGGTTCGTCCAAAATACATGGCTAACTTTCGTAATTTATACTGATGATCCACATGTTCTTGTATTGTTGTAATGAGTCTTGACAGTTGCATTTTTTGTTCCAATTGTGACAGATGGAGTCTGTGTCACTCAATCTCGAAGACAATGCTGACCACCAACCTTCTTCAGAAACTTCCATTGCTTCAGATGTGATATATGATGACTCGCCAGTACCTCCATGCATTGGAAGTGAGCACCAGGCAGAAATCCCCAATCTGGCTACAGAAGATGAGCGCCGTGAGCTCATGGCTGGTTCACTCAACAGCTCCACATCACATGGCTATGGTTACCCTATTTTGGTTGGGTTAGCTCTACCAATTATGTGGGCATCACCAAGCGATGTCAATAAGAAAGAAGAGGGATTGCAAATGCAAAACGATTCAGAATCTGAAACAAGAGGCAGCAGTGGAGATGTGCAAAGTCAGATGACCTCAACTTGTCCAATCAACAATAACACAAGCAAATGTGATACAACATGCCAGGATCAACATACAATGATGCCTGCAGTTCAGACTGAACGCGACAGTAATCAAGCACATGATGATAAAATGGCTCCTTGCCCCACTCAAGAATGCGTGCACGTCACCAATTATCCAATGATGCAGCAGATAGGAACCAAACAGTTAAATCCGCTGCCTTATTCACCCATTGCCCTATGGACTGATCTTGAGGCAGAGCTTTTTCTCCTTGGGCTCTACATTTTTGGCAAAAATCTCAACCTGCTGAGCACGTTTCTTGGTACTAAGACCGTTGGTGATGTGCTTTCATACTACTATGGGAAGTTCTACAAAAGGGATGCATATAAAAGATGGTCGGACTGTAGGAAGGCCAAAACTAGAAAATGCATTCTTGGGGAACGCATTTTTCAAGGATGGCGACAGCAGGAGCTAATATCACGCCTGAAATCTAAAATTCCTAAAGAAACTCATGATTCGTTGATTGAGGTATGTTACCTCAGTACTGGTAGAAAGAAGTTTGATTCTTTTCTCATTTCATTGTAGTTCACCTATTAATTTGACATTAAAATTGTTGAATATGAAATTATCTCATGATACTTCAAGATTAAAAATTTTCTCGATCCGGTCAGTCTGACCCTCAGCTTTAAATTTGTTTCTCATTGTAGTTTTTCTTGATATATATGACACCCTAAATATTCCTATTGTTCTATAAAAAACAAACACATGTATTTCTCAATTCTCCCAGCATCACTTTCACATTTGAGTTGGACACTTTTATATTTTTCAATTTCCGGTCACTTCCTCCCTTGCTTTACCTCTCGCCTGATGATGCGAGGGGGGACTGAGAATTGAAACTCACCCTTAATCTCATAGTGATCAACATACATAAGTTTTTTCAAGGATAGTTGGTTGTTCTAGTCCTCAATAGCAAACTTTAATGCCTTCAAATCTTCAATATACTTTCAAGACTTGACTATAAAGATCAGACTGGAAAGATGAAGCCATTGCAGGTATAAATTTGACCATTGTATTTCTCTATTTTGCTCATCTTTGTGAAAAAAAGTGTTTATTACTTGCCATCATTTAAACCATGGGACAACTGTCCTTTTGAAACTTAAAATTTTCTAGTGTCCAATAGTCACTAACTTTCATGCTTCAGATATTTGTCAACATTATACTGTTATGAATTGTCATCTGATTTGTATTGCTCTCACATGTTGCAGGTTTTCAAATCTTTCAGTGACAATCAAACATCTTTGAAGGAATTTGTCTTCGCTCTGAAATCCATTGTTGGAACAAAAATTTTTGTGGAGGCAGTCGGGGTTGGTAAAGGGAAGCATGATTTGACTGGATTTGTTACGGACCAATCTAAACCCAATCAAGCTCTCACTGTTCATAGCGACTTGCCTACAGGAAAAGACTGTTCGTCACTTGCTTCAGAAGATATAATTAAATTCTTAACTGGTGATTTCAGAAGAAGTAAGACAAGATCAAATGATATTTTCTGGGAAGCTGTCTGGCCCCGTTTGCTTGCAAAAGGGTGGCACTCAGAGCAGCCAAAGGATGTCAGCACAACTAAAAATTGCCTTGTATTTCTTGTGCCTGGTATAAAGAAGTTCTCGAGAAGTAAACTCACTAAAGGCACCCATTATTTTGATTCTGTGAGCGATGTCCTAAAAAAGGTGGCAGCTGATCCTGTTCTTCTTGAGTTTGAGACTGATGGGGTGGACCATGGTTTAACTGCTGAGAAAAATGGCAGTATAACAGAAATGAAACTGAACCAAGACAGTCTTTTAGATGGATATCAGGAGCTTCCTAAGTTCACAATAATTGATACTAGCTTAGTCGAAGGGGAAGAGCCCTTCAATGTGCGGGAGCTGAGAAACTTACCTGCAGATGCAAATATTAGTTTTGTCCTTTCACGCCATGCATCTAATATGGTGAGTGACAGTTCCTCCGAGGACGAAGATGCCAATGATAGATTATCAGATGACCAGGAAGATAGTGGACGAGCTACAGCTGAGGCTAAGGAAATTGAAATGGTTTCAGTGGGTTCATTGCAAAACATGGTGACTGCTAATGGTCATTCTTCTAATGGCAATGATGATAAAATTGATTTGACAGGCAGCTATGGCATCAAAACAAAACCTGAAAGGCGCAAGTATTTGTCCCCAGTGTCAAAGCGCAGAAGATTAACTAGCTGTAGTAATGAACAAAGCAGCCGCCGCAGCTTTTCTTTCTCAAAAGGTGGTGGTTTGGAGAAAGAGAAAAGCAAGCCACTGTTGACTTCAAAATCAGCTGCTGCTGATGTTGGCGACACTTTCCAGACTAAAACAATTGCAAGCTGTTCTACAAAGGAGAAGCCATCTGAGCAGAAAATGAATGCATCAAACTCTGTTACCAATGGTGGGCAAAATGAGAGAATGGTCATGGAGAACTTAATTAAGGACAAGTCGTTTGAGCATAAGGCTGATGCTGTGGCTGAAATTCACTCAAAGATCACTGCCGATGAGACAAAGTATGCCAAAGAAGGTCATGTTAGTGGTCCGATTAACTCAAATAAGCTGAAGACACCACACGATGATAGGGAAAGCGGCAGTATTTGTGTCACGTCATCAGAAAATGAAAATCAGAGTGGCATAAAGGCTGATGGAGCTCCCTCCAGTTCAAACAGCAACATGGCTCGTGATCCTTCCATGGCAACAGAAAAACTTGTTAGCCAGCAACCTGCTTTGGAGGCTAATCCTCGGAGGCATGGAACCAGAAACAGGCCTCCTACTGCAAGAGCTTTAGAAGCTCTTGCTTTTGGACTACTTGGAAGCGGGAAGCGGAAGGGTGACCCGAAGAACATGGCAACGAACCGGCGGCCTTCTCAGCGAGCTCGCAAAGCCACCAAAGATCCAGTTCCTACAGCTTCCAGGGGTGACGCAGAGTCCAGCATGGATGTGGAAGCGCATCCATGAGCGGATTTGTGTGCGTTCATTGGCATGCTGGCATGTGCTAGCAATCAAGGGTGCCAACTGCCAAGTTGATGTTGCGGGTGATGAACATCAAGCAACCAGGCGAGGCCTCCAAGTAAAGCTGTCTTCCGTTGCTGGCTACTTGTGCACCATAACATTTTCTAGTGTTTACCATACAGGAGGGCCCTGAAGACGAGAGTGCATGAATCACCTTTCGTGCGAGACCCATCCTTAGTTTTTTGTTTAGTTGATAGAGAGTCGTCTGCCTGTCAAGGTTTGCAAAACCAACTTGTACTGGAGAGGCGGAGGGGGGAATGCCATATTGGCGAATTCAGTTATGCACTTTACCGTGGTTAAACTTTTGGTACACCGTACACCGGTCTGTTAACGATCCATGGGGTGCGTTTCATCTGTGAGCTTTTTTTGGTTTGCAGGACGAGTGCGTTTGTGGGCTTCATGTCATTGCATGTCTGGCAAGGCTTGTTCCATGATCCATTCAAATTTCTCCTGAAGGGAAACTGGGAAAGAGCCTCTAGCTATTAGTAGAGTTTCCCTAGTCGCAAGATTAGACAAATTCATATCAGGGCTGGGGTGTGGGCGGTACCCTAGCATAGTAGCATTCTGGGGAATGCATTCATGATTCATCCGTGAGACTCTTTGTTTCCTTTGCATATCAAAGCTGAGCATGGGGGCAGCCCTTGGGATCGGAGCTGATGATCTATACTGGCTGAACCGTGGAACACCAGATGACTTGGGAGCTATGGTCATGGTCAGGTAGACCGATGAACCTTGGCTTGGAGCAACCGAAGTGCACATGGCTTTGCGTACATCAACTGGTTCTTATTCCTACCAATTTAGCTTTACCCGAGCTACCCATCTTGAAGACTTGGGATCGGAGCTGATGATCTATACTGGCTGACCGATGACTTGGGAGCTATGGTTATGATCAGGTGGACCGATGAGCCTTGGCTTGGAGCAACCAAAGTGCACATGGCTTTGCGTCATTGCATCAACTGGTTCTCACTCCTACCAATCAGCTTTACCCGAGCTACCATCCTGAAGACGACCCTGAACTGACAATTCTAAAGTTCACCAAATAAAAAAGCAAAGCTCTAGATGCGCACAAGGTGAAGACTTATTCGGTTTCCATATAACGCGAGTAGCCCAAGGAAATCACACCTCAACGAGCGAGGCACTTGTTGACTTGTATCATGCGGTTTACATTGTAGGTGGTAGCACATAGCCGACAACAAATATTTCCCAATAGCCATATCTCTCTGAGCAAGGCTGCTTTCCGTGCATTATTACAAACTCACCGGATATCTCTCAACACTACGATTACAATGTACACAGGCCGTCCTAGCCTATACTGCCTCAGTCGTAAAATGAAGCCATGCACGTTAGAAAAATCAGGAAAAAGATCACCCTAGCTGAATGGCAAAAGAACACTGATATTACTGTTTCCCTCCAGCATGTACATCGCTAGCGACATTATTGCTCGATGCCAGCTGAAGTTGCTTGATTTGTTGCCCCAATCTTAGCTGCATACTCACTTGGCTTATGTTGGCATCAGCCCTCAGTATCTCCTCTTCGGCTTGCTTTGCGACTTCCATTGCATCCCTTCCAAGTTTAGTAAAGTGGAGACACATATCAGATTAAAACCTAAAAGTTTGCAGCTTGTGTTTGGAAAGGAAGGGCCAATTACCGGATCAATATTTCTGGAGACATCGAAACTTGGACCTGGAGCAACACTCTTCCATGCACGTAATGCAGCATTAGATGTTCGAGCGACATTTTCTGCATCAAATATAGTTTGAGTTGTAGTTATACACACGAATTCCCATCCTGGCGCAACACTCAGGATAAAGGGGTTTGGATCCAAATTACATGGATTCAGCACATATTACTACTAATTCCTGATAATTTGTGGGGGCAACTCCGCTTATCTAGATTCCATGCAAATTCTTTTGTAGCTGCATTCTATCAGCTAGTCTGTTTGCAGGATATCACATGTCAAAGAATAATTTCCACATTCCTGATCATTTCACCAATTTTTTGCAGCTTCTACATCCCTATTAACTTCCACAGCACCTATTCCCCAATAGTAGAGTTGGAGACAGTCAAGATTATCTAGAATTCGTTACTTTACCTTTGAAAAATGAGAGGAAATAATATCAGACACAATTGCTTCTGCACTCTGTTGCCGTGGGATAGCTTCTGAATTTCTTATATCGGAGTTGTTAAGAGCCCTCTTCAGGTTCATGTTGAGGCCCATGGAGTATGAGGGATCTGCAATTCATGCACTTTAGAAGCATTCCAGCTGCAGGTTTAACACAGTTGTACAATAACTGGGGGTCTTAGATAATTAGATGACAACAAGAACAGGGAATATGGCACAGTGCTAGCTATTGAAATCTACTCCAGACTTCCAGTCAAATACATAACTGCTAACACATAAATTTTGAAATAATTCAAAAACTGTATAAGACGCTGCCTATGATGCATGCAAAAAAAGGATGGCAGAAGCAGTGTAGAGAGCAGGTTTAGTTGCTGCAGACTACCTATGTGTATGAAAACTTCAGCAACTTGATTGTGCTCCTTTTGAATTTGATGACGGACAGTTTCCCCGATATCATGTGCTGCACTGACACTCAAGAAAGGATATACCTACAATAAGGAAAATATCAGAATATACTCATGTAAGGCATAGAAAATTTATCTACTTCTACTGTGATTCGCTCTGCAAACTGCCATGATGCTACAGCAACAAATTAAACCACAAGTACCTCGATATGCACATCGAGATATAATGAGGTCCCAGCTTTTCTGCCCCTCAACCGATGGCACCCCTAGCAGTATGTCAAAAACTTCGATAATCATGGCACTGTAGGGCCAAAAAGATACAAAACTGACTGACAAAATGGATTTCAGGGAGTAACTGACATTCTACCTTCACACCATCAACCTTCAAAATAGTTTCCCTTATTGGTTCTAGGAGTGAAGGATCCACAGCAGCATCAACTAATTCAAGTACACTGCAAGTGAAAGAAGCGGAATCATTGCCATCAAACAACAGCATGCAAACCATAAAGGTGGAACATCATGTATACTGAACCATAAAAGGATATAATTTTGAATTTTTTTTGCATAGTTAATTAAACGTGACAAAAGTGATATCAGCTGAATGAGACAAGAAAGTGATGGTCCTTGCAATGCAGATAGATGAGCATGCGACATCTTCAATTTCATAATTCTTGCCATAGCACAGCAGAAAGCTACACCTTGTAGTGATATGTCTGGAGGTACAGACGAATAACGCACAATTGCACTTAATAAGAGAAAAATAGATGTAGTACCGACAACTCTCCTTGCATACAAATTGCACACATATCTGAAAAGTTTCTGGAAGGCAGGCAGATTTCCATAATAAGGAAGCAATTTCATCACAAGAGAATAAATCATGTTTGACTAGGGACTACAGTCTCATACTATTTTGATCGAGTTGAACTAAAAGATCCAGCTTCACACCCTAGCAATGTAGTTACCTCTCATATCCAGTTTGAATACCAGCTTTAAGAATCATGCCTGAAACAATAACTCCAGCTAGTGGATCAAGGAGAGGCAATCCAAGAATGGAACCACCTGTAGAAGTTCAACAGGAAAAAAATAAATTAGTAGAAACAAAAAAGACATTTTCTCCTCAGGCAAATTAGGACAACTGTTTCTCACTCATATTGTCCTTAGGTCATATTCACTGAACAAACTTTGTCATAACTACTAACAGAAAGAATGGACTAACAAAACAATGCACCTTGAGTCCTTGACATGTAATTAAAACATAGGAACCACTAACTTATTCCAATGATCGCACCATACACGGAAACATTAGTTCTTGCTTAAGGTTCATGAAAACAGAGCCTACCATTCATATTCTAAAAGCATGACATTAACTTGCCTTCTGGTGAAATGGAAGGACAATAATTCTTTAAAAACTCTTACCTACCCCTACTAGGGCAACGACAGATGAAATAGCATCTGCACGGTGGTGCCACGCATTAGCTTTCATCAGCCCACTCCCTTCCTTTTCCCCAGCTCTTTTTGTGATCCAATAGAGCCTGTAACTCCAAAAAAAAAGCCAAATACATATTCTCACTCGAGGATCTTATTATGAGATATATCGCATGAGAATTAACCATGCAAATAATCAGTAAATTAAATTAAAACAGCTAGAAAAAAGAAAATGCAAGAGGAAAATTAGCTGTCCCGTTAAGATGGGTACACAGACAAGCAAGTTAAAAGTTATACATCTGCTATCAATGAACTATGGAGTTAACAACACTTTTTGCAAGAAACTACAGGAAATATGATACATGATGTTCTCAATTCAATGAAAAAACAAAACCATATGGTCATATAATCATCTTTATAATTCTCAAATACAATTAGTTTGTATGCAAAGAAGTTAGTAAGAACACTTCTGACAGGAACATGACATTTCATACGGAAATGAGCTCAATAACATTATCATGGTAACCAAAGCTCGCACTCACCCTTCTTTGACAGATATTGCCAAAGTTGTCATGCTCAATGCAAGGACTGGGTGTTCCAAATCTATTCCATGATGATGGTCGCCGTTGCTATGGTCGTGATGGGCATGCAATGTGTTGGCAATTATATCAGGAGCTGAGGACAACACTCCCTGAAGAAGCATAACAAATGAATTCCATACATAGTCATGTACTGCAACTATAAAATTCATCACTATCAAACAAGAAATTGAACCAAACAAACAGCAATATCATGTAGATACATCATTACTGTATTGGTTGAACATACAAAGCTGCTTTAGTCCAATAGCAAATGATGTATAACGGGAAAACAGAATGGAATGCCTTTTGATTTCCTTAAAACTAAGATGTCATTGTATGAAGTATTGACTGACATGTACAACAAGGCCCAAATTATGTAAGCAATATCACATCTGTCTTTTCTTTCCAATGTACAATACATCTTATGAATATCAAAACTGAGTTTTGTCTACATTCACAATTTTAATGAAACAATAAGAATTGCAAGAACATTTAGAGCGCATAACTTATGTCACCTCACGAACAAAATTTAATTCAATTGTAACAAATTTTATCATGAGAAGTAATAGACCTGAAGAACTTCAAAAGCATGCCATGCAATCCCACCTGAAGTAACCAACAACATACTTGAAATTCCAAGAGCTCCTAAACTCTCGAACTTTCCATGCCCTAAAACAAAATGGAAGTAATAAATACATTTGTCAACATCTTATGGATGCGTGGGTAGAAGTATAGTACACATTACACAACAACCTAATCAAACTTGGATATTGCCCCCTCTAATTTCAGTTACAATGGCAGGACATTCTAATAGCGTGTCCAAGTATTTTGTGGCTTGTGGGAGTCACCCTGAGCACATGTTACATGGATTTATTTCATATTTTCCAGGATTTAGTCCCATGATATGTTGCTAAACCTTAAGGATGGCTATGATAATCAGTTGCACTGCACCTTTCAGAAAGGTAGTCAAAACATAAGACTAGCCATGATGAATACACTTTCCATATTTCTAGCATATCGTCGGTAGCATTTAGACATGAAACCTATAGCAACACACACGTTAAAACACACAAACAAGAAGCAGAACCTTCATGTGAAATCAATGTAAAACCAAATTCCTATCAAAATCAAGAGGTAGTGACCAAATGCCGTGGTTCACCGATCTTGTCAGTCAGCAATGGATGTCAGATTTCGTTTATATGCGAATCATCGCTTCTCACAATCTTTGTCATTTACCTTAACCAGTACTACCACCCTAATATAGCCAGATAACTGCATATGTACGAGGAACAGAACAGGGAGAGATTGAGACTGACCATAGGGATGCTCCCTGTCCTTGGGAGCCTTGGCTGCCCTGTACGACAAAAGAGCCACCCCACTAAGCACCTGCCCAACTCCCCAAAAAAGCTCCGCACCATTAGCACCACTGCACAAATCAAGCCGCATTGCGGACACCCATTTTCACACACGTACGATGTCGGAGAGGGAGTGGGCGGCGTCGGCCACGATCGCGGTGCTGCCGGAGAGGTATCCCGTGACGGCCTTCCCTGCGGTGAGGGCGACGTCGGCGGCGAGGCCCAGCCGGAAGATCCGCTCGGACGTCTCGCCCCCGCCGTCGCCCCCGTGGTGGTGCGAGTGGCCCGCGTGTCCGCGGGCGGGGACGAGCCAGTGAGGCCCGCAGCGTGGCTCCGCCGGCGAGGCGGACGGGGCGAGCGCGGGGCGGGCGGGGGCGGCGACGCGCGGCGGGGCCCGGCGGGAGGCCGCGGCGCGGGCGGCGAGGCGGGCGAAGCGGAAGCCCATTCGCGGCAGGGGAATGGGGAAGCCGTGCTTTGATTCGCTCTAGCTTTCCGGACCCTTCGGGGGTCCCACACTCCGGCTCCGCGAGGCTTGGCCTTGGCGGTTGGCAACTTGGCGCTCCTCTGGCGTCCTGATCCTATCTACACTCATATTCTAAAATCATGCTTTATAAAGAATATTCCTAAATTCTTTACTTTATATCCGCACCCATCCATATTCTATATCATTCTTTATCCTAACTACCCAGGAGTGGAGCCCACATGTCATACACGCCTGCCCCTCCCCATCTCTCTCTCTCCGCACCCCCACCCCACCGCCCACACCCCGACCGCCGCCTCCCACTCCCAGCGCGCCACTCGGCCCTCCTCCCTGCATGCGGCTCTCCACCCCTCCCCTGCTCGGCCGGCTCGTGGCGGCAGCGGCGGTGGGCGCGCGCGGGCGGGGCCGAGCAGTGGCGACGACGCGCGTCGCGCGGGCAGCGCGTGGCCGCGGCGGCGGCCGGCCCGCGCGGGCGGAACGGTGAGGTGGAGCTGGAGCGGCCGGCGCGCACGGACGGAGCGGCGAGGCGGAGCGGGAGTGGCGGCGTGCATGCGAGGCGGTGGCTCCTCTACTCCGGGGAAGAGGAAGCGGCGGGCGGAGCTCCATAGCAGCGCGCGCGAGGCGCAGCTCTTGGCGTGGGCGGAATCGAGCAGCGGCAGCGCAGGTGCGGTGCCACCGTGCTGTCCGAGCACGGGTACGAGGGCGGGCTGGAGCACGTCCATGGCGGCCAGCGAGCCCGCGCCCTCTCCCCTCCCCGCCGGCGAACGCGCGGCACGGCGGCGCTCACGCGCCGCGGCGGCGGCCCCCGGCCCTCCCTCCCCGCTGGCGGACACACAGCACGGCGGCGGCGCACAACCCTCCCTCCCCGCCGGCAGACCCCAAGCTGGCAAGCGGCCTCCTCCCTCCCCCGGCAAGGTGCGCGAGGCGCTCCTCCGGCCTCCCTCCACCTCCTCCTCCCTCGATTTGTGGTGGGCCGGCGCCGACCCCAAACCCCCGGCGGCAGTCCCCCACGTACGCGGAGGCGGCCGGCGAGCACAGAGGACGGACGGCCGGCGGGCTGGACGGCAGGTGTGACATCTCTGGTGTCAGTTTAACCAAAGCCAGGCAATTAACATAATTTCCCACACAAATGAGCTAAGAAAAGTTAAATATGAATCCTATGGCTAGTTCTTGCAAACTTGTGTGTAAATGTATGTGTGCATGTGTTTGAGTGCAATGTGTTTAAAAAAACAATAATTGGTACCCTTTTAAACATGACTTGACATGTGTGGTAATAAGACAATAAAATAAACCTTTCATAATGAGCTATAAACTTTTATTGCAAATCAAATTCCAACTGGAAAACCATCACATGAAATGATTAATGGAACCATTCTTTGATTTGTGAAGAGCTACTAATTCAAACAAATTAAATCAACAAGAGTTCAATTTCTAGCTAGTAATAAGGAAGTTAAAAATAACTTTCAAACCAATGCACTTATGCATAGGAAAATGAATCTACATATTCACCATGTCATTTCAAACAAAAACCTAGTTGAAGCCTAGGAGTAAAAGTGCCAAAATTCACATGAAATGATAAGTACCTTAAAATGGCGGTTTTTGAAATAATTAAATAACTCTCAAACCATTGCTCGAATGAAAAAGTGCATAACACGAAAGTTGTAGATCTCGAAAAACTGAGCAAAAGTGGTATTCAACACTTTTTCATTTGGAGCCAAGAAGAGGGAGAAAAATAGAAATTACAGAACTGGATTTTGGAACTTTGGTCTAATTACGAAATTGCCACTGACCGTTTCTTCAACCTCTCGCTTCCCTGAACCGTGCCTACGGCCGGAGCCGTACGCCGGCGCCGCCACCTGGCCGCCCCACGCGTCGCACCTCCGCCCAAAACCGCTCCTGCGCCCCTTTTTCCCTGGAACCGCTCCTCCCTGGCACCATTGCCACACGCCACGCGCCCTGCTTGCTCCTGCGCTCGCCACGCGACTGCCATGGCCGGCCGAGCTGCCACGGCCGTGCGCGCCTCCCCAGCACCCGTTCTCCCCAGCAAGCTCGCCCCCAGATCGACCTCCCCCTCCTCCCTTGCCTATAAAGGGCAGAGCCCAGCCTCTCGCGCGCCCAGGAAACTAGAGCCGCCGCCACCATTGCCGGATGCCGCCGGAGCTCAGTGGAGCCACCATCCCGGCCCGTTCCTCCTCAAATAGAACCCTCCACGAGCTTGGTCTCTCCCCACCGAAGCTCCTCGGTCCGAATTCGCCCTCCCAGCGTCGCCGGAGAAGCACCGCCGCCGCCCAGTCCCGCCGTCGTCCGCCCCTCGCCGTGGAGAGCCCAGCTCCGACCACCTCCGCTCCTCCCACGACCACCAAATGGTAGCTCTCGAGCCCCTCTCCATTTCCCCCCACTTTCCCCTAGCTGCCGGCCAACCTCATCGCCGGGAACAGCCACGCCAAACCCTCCTCTGTTCCTGACTTCCGCCAGGGACCTCCCTGGAGAAGAAACAAAAGTTCCAGGGGTCCAAATGAAAAGTTACAAATGAACTCAAAACAGCAAACTTTAAAAATGCCTAGAAAATCGTATAAAAATCATAAAAATGCAAACTAAAATATTCTGGAATCCTTAGAACAAGAACTACAACTTTTGTTACATTCACATGTTCATATTTTGCTTTTATTTTAATCTAGGGAAAAGAATAAGAAAACCACCTTATGCATGTTCATGAAGTTCTACTCAGCAAATGACCTTGATTTTTGGATATGCTATCACTAATGGAATATTAAGATCACAGTAAAAAGATGACACCCCAAAATAGTTATCATATTGGAACAATCAAGATTCTCTAATCTATTGCTAGCTTTCTCGAATTAATACTGGAAAATATGCACATGAACTTGCTCTGGAATTTTTACTGCATGCATGTGAAACTGAAACCCTGTTAATCCCTAAATTTCAGATTTATTAGAGTTCATTTACTATATACCATGTTTTATGCTTGTTTAATCAACTTAATTATCCATATATAATTCTTATGCTAAGAAAAATCTATATTTATTTCTGAAGTCTCTTTTTAGCTCTGTGTTCCTGTCTAAAAATTTTGAGGTGCAGTTACTGAGTTTTGCTTTGGTGAATAATCATGCTTAGCATCTTAGCGCTAGATTTACTATTTTTTTGTTCTGAGTAATCTACACCATAACTGATCTTGATTTTTGGATGTGATCTTTCTTAGAGTATGTTATATCTGTAATAAAAATTTCATATGCATTACTGGTTAAATGCACCTTGAGAAATTTATGCTAATTCATGTTAAGTTAAATGCATAGCCAATTTATCTGGTGGTTATAAAGCTCAATAATTTTTCTGGAGTATGTTTAGCTCATGAGTAGACTCGGGTAAAAATTTGAGAACCATATCCCTAGTAAAACTTTATGTAGAATTAATCCTTGTTAATGGCTTGCTGTTTTTATTCTTTTTGTCACCTCTGCTGTATAAGTGTATAAAATCTGGAAAAATTTCAGTGCTGAGTGGATGACTTGTAGATACTCCCATAAAATTTGTAGCACCAGAACCCATGTATAATGTTCTGTACAAAAAGGTGAAGCAACTAGAGTAATCCACTTGCATGAATAGTTATAATTTTTGCTTTATGATTAGATGCTGAAAACTATACCATAGATGCTAGAGTATCTGATCTGTGTTACATTAATTTTTCATCACTATCTCATGAGTAGATTTGTTGTTATGAAATAGTGAAAGCATGCTATATTTTAATGATAAAAATGAAACCCAAACCACAAAACTCTTTTATGAAGTAAAGTGAATTTAAGAACTACTCTATAAACGATTGCCTAGAAAATAAAGTTAACTAAGACCACCACAACAAACACATGCTATACTGGACTACAACTTTATAGTGAAGGAAAGAAATATGTTTATATCATGTTGTAACAATATCATTTCTGCATGCATATAGAAACGGTAAATCTACTCGACGGTGATTACGAATTGGTGCCCGCGAATACTACCACTCCGGAGAGTGTCTCTCTTAATTATACTGACTTGAATCAAGACCCGAACCAATGTTCGGAAGAGCCCAAGGCTACCTTTGAACAGTGCCCAAGAAGGCAAGCCCCGGTGCATAATCCCATTATTTTACGCATTATATTCATCTTACTATTTGTATATGTTGTAATAATTTTTATTGCGCATTTACGTTTTCTAGGAGTTGATCGAAAACCTTATATGCATGATCCCTAGGTACCTATGTTTGTTATCCGGATCTTTTTCTCGACTAGTTGCCCCGCTAACTAGGTACGGTAAAAGTCGAGAGGTTTCCTGCCTTTCGCGAGATTATAGGAGTTGACTGACTTTAATTCCTGCTGAAATATAAGGACAACGGCGGGGTTGTGTAGTTGTGATACCCCGCTGGTGTAGTCAAAAATGGCTAAGGTCGCAGGGTGTGGCTCATTTCGTTAAGCGTTTGAAAGTACTAGCCACATGCCGAGAAATATGGTAATCGATAAGCTGAAGTACCTGATTGGACCGGCGAGTGGAACGACTTTTCACCCTCTTGGTAGAAGTAGGGTTTATATTTTTGTCCGGACGTACGGGTGCAGAGACGTCAGGCTCTGTAGTCGGGGAGGGTGAACCGGATCCACGGACTGGAAAGAAAGGGGAAATGTTGTGTGGGTGACTTGGTTCCCATACGTGTGGTCTAGGTTTCTCTGGCCAGGTTGAAATTCGATTCAGAATCGTCCGCCTCTCACGGCATGAGACTGCTTAATGTTTTCGGTCACACAGAGTAACAAGTGGAACATGATGATGATAATACTGCTGGTTGATTAAATGATTGCTCTACCATGTTTGTATAGAATTAGATGCAAACTTAGAATGGTTAATCTAACTAGAAGATGGCTAGATAAAAATTGGAAATAAGGACCAACTCTTAGTGGCATTTTTGGCAAAACAAACCCCACCAACCAAAAAGCCTTGCATGTTTAGTTATCGGACTATGTTATATCCGGTGACGGGTCAGTCTTGCTGAGTATTAGTATACTCAGCCTTGCTTGTGGCACTGTTTTTCAGGTACTAACTTTGAAGATCTGCTCGCGAGACTTACTTGGCCGTGTACCTTGCCTCCGGGTTGGTCTGTTGAGTGGGATGGTCCTTCAGCTGGTGCTGACCACCCTCCCGCTGAGTGACGCTTTCGTAAGGGCTTTATCGATGCGTCACGTATTTCGCTAGTTATCTTTTAATGCTTCCGCTGAACCATGAGACTTGAATAATTTGAGTAGATGGAACTCTGTAGTACTTCGCCACTCTGAACAAGGTTTGTAATAAATTTCCTTTCCGCTGCAATCACTCTGAGGTGTATGAAATGTTCTGTGTTGTAATCTCTGGGCTCACCTTCGTGTGAGTGTTGTCTGCTGATCCTGGAATAGCGTGGCTTTTATCGAGGCTTCACTCGAGGAACTACCGGTGAGTGCCAAATTGGGTCAGAGTTGCTTAGCAACAAAGATCAGTGCACCCGGGCCCAGTAGTTTTGGGTGGTTCCGCCACAGCAGGGGCGCGGCGGCTCTTCTCCCCCACGTACGCGTGCGAGCTCCTTGCCGCCGCGGCGTCCGCGGGCGGGGGAGCAGCGCCACCGCGGCCGTCCCCCTCTCTCTCCAGGCTCGTGCCCCCTCGTCCTCCTCCAGTCCTCCCCCTCCCTGGCCGGCGGCCATGGCGGAGCCCGCGGAGGCTTCGGCCGCGGAGCCCACGACGCTCCACGCCGCCACGGCGGCACCGGTCGGGAGCTCCACGCAGGTTTTGGTGGCGATCGGATCCGCTCGGAGGAGGGCGACGGTGGCCGGATCCGCACGCGGTGGCCATGGCGGTGGCGGCGGCGGCAGCAGCAGCTTCGGGCGCCGGCGACCTCGAGCTCCGAGTGGTTAGGATGGCACGAGGTGCGCGGGCCCCGCGCCACGTCGGTGCTTTGCAGACGAGCGCTACTTGCGCTCGATTTGCTTGCGCTCGATTTGCCGAACCTCGCCTTGTCCGCAATGATACCGGACCAGTTACCGTTCCCGCTGCAGCCTTTTTTTCTCTAAATCGGTACTGGAGGCGACGGTGGCGTACCACTCCCAGTACCCAGTGCAGGTAGTCTGATGACAGACTGACATCATTTGAAAATGAGGCCCTTCTATTTTCAATCCAGGGTGTGTTTAGATCACTTTGTATTTTGTATTTTTACATTTTTTTGAAGGGAATCTTTAATATTTGAAGTATTAAATGTAGACTAATCACAAAACTAATTACAGATCTCGTCTGTAAACTACGAGATAAATCTAATGAGCCTAATTAATCTATCATTAGAGCATGTTTACTGTAGCATTAATGTAGCAATTTAGTGTCTAATCACGTCATAATTAGGCTCATTAGATTCGTCTCGCGATTTACAATCCATTTGTGTAATGCGATTTATTTTTTGACTACATTTAGTACACCATGCAAGCGATTTACAAAAATTTTGTATTTTGCGTTTTGGGATCTAAACAAGGCCCCAGTATATTTTACTGGGCAAAGAATGCGTTTATGGAAAAAATAAAAAATTGACTTAAGGTACATCGTAAATCTAATTGCTCATTAAGGGTGGTATGGATAAGCTAAATTTGAGTGCTTTAGCACTATATCTTTGCTAAGATTTTTAAGTCTTGGCTAAAGTTTATCCCACCCTACCGTTTGGATATGATAGTGCTAAACTTTAGAACTTTGGAACATTAGCACTTGGATCCATACCTCCCTTAGATACATCAACTAACCGAGAGAATATTCCTAGATACATAATCATATCTAATTATCAATTTGGATACAACAATTTATTTCGCTTTTGTAGGAATATTGATAAATCACATTTGAACATTATTATTTCTCTTTGTAGGAATGATTTATGTTGAGTTTTAAGTTCTTGAATGTATGGAACAAACAATTATGAACCACAACTGGATACTTATACAATTCTATTATTATTTATGATTCCATCCATCAGCATGCAAATTTTATATTAATTAGAATACGACTCGGGGAGAAAGCACCAAGAGTGATCGATCGGTTGTGGCTAGAAAGTGGCGGGGTTCGCCACAGCCAATTGGCTGGATGCATGGAAGCACCTGATATTATTGATACGCCAATTGAACATAGCAGGAACTGTGAGAAGATAATAGGGTGGTTTGCCACCGCCACTGAATGGAATAATTGTTTCCGCTACCAATAAACAGCAGGGTTTGCCATAGCCAATTGGTTAAACATGTTAACAACAATTGTTGTAGGGCCGCGATGGTCTGTACATGCAATGAGAACTGAGAACTGTTGTTGAGGAAAATCCCATAATTGTTCCACGATCAAATCTGACAAAGGGTAAGATGTCTGATGCAAATGTTTGTTGTTGCCTATATGATTGAACAAAATGCGCCTATCACTCCTTGTAAGTACCGCAGAATAGTGAATGCAAAGGTAGCGGCTCACTTTTTTTTTTAAAAAAAAGAACAAGTGTAAAAAACGTAAATATGAAACATCGTGGATGCTATTGTAGATGAGGATATCCTAGGATGTTTAGTTTCTAGGGTCAGTTGGATCCATGCCACTCCAATTTCTTGAAATTGGATCTCATGTTGAAAATCATGCCATTGACACCCAATTTCACGGAGTTGTTGTGGCATGAATCGAATTTTCCCTAGTTTCTAACACTTTGTTGGTTTCGATGATATATGTAACTAGGCATATTGGTGCACTCTGGGGGCGTTTTTTTTGCAACAGAGAAAGAACCGGGCACAGTGGAGCAAGGCAATGGAAAATTTTCGTACAGGTAACAACAACACGTTGAAGCCTTGGTGCGTTGTACTCAGGCGAATGTTTAGATTGGGCCCTTACTTTATTATTTGTGAGAGGAGAGTGAGAAAAGGCAGAGGCTATCTACAGGAAGAAAAAGCAGCCACGGTGAATGAAGGAAAGAAATATCTCACTAACAGTATAATATAGCTAGGCACTGAAGAATCTCACCCAGAGGAAACACCAATAGGAGGGTTAAAGGCCCTGGAACCACGGAGACCACAACATAGAGTTTTTTTTAATGATAGGAACCACAACATAGAGCCGAGCGGAACCGAGAGCCGGAGCCAGCTGGCCGTGTGACCGTCGGAGATGTCAGGGCAAGTAGAACAGTGCGGACAACTGTTATCTTTTTGACATAAACAGACATATTAAACAGACAGTTTGTACAATGAGATGTCTGTTTAGCTGTCTGCAGGATGTTTAATTCATCCTTTAATACACAAATTATGATGATCTAATGCATACTTGATCTTTATAGCTATTTTATTGTATACATGAAAGAATACATAATACATTCATATATATATATAATATTTATATGAAACGACTATCTTCAAGTCATCCGAGTCCTCCATGTCCCGTAGGTCGAGCCACATCTTGCTTATTTGCATCGTCTAAGAAGCAAAGGGTGATGCTCAGTAATTTCGATCTTTCTGAAAACAAAGAGAAGCGCATGCAGACAGCCCAAAAACTCCTCTTACCCTGCTGGCCGGCAGCAGTCTCATCTCCTCCTCCTAAAGCCACTCCATCTCCTTGCTCTTGTGCAGGTACGACGGGGCAAAACGAGAAGCAAGTCAGAGAAGGGAGCAAGCATAAACAGGCACTCCCACCAGCTACCGCGCGCAGCAAATCCTTTGGCGCCGCCGTCTCCACACATCAGGTCGTACAACAGGCGGCAGTCTCGTTGAAATGTCTGGGAGCACGAGCACAGGTCGTAGATGAACGAGTCGACGAGGCCACCTTGACTGCAGCTCGCAGGGATGAATTTTGCAAAATTGCGTTGCATGTCTACAACAATCAACAACCCGTTGTAGGTGCCCTCAGATGCATGCCGAGCATCTGAACCAGGGGTGCACGGAGTCAGGTGTGCGCCATGGATGCACCTGATTTTACCGACGGCAATGCCGCCAAGAAAAATAACGCATAGGTAGGTGGGGGCCAGAAGCAGGGAACTGCAGGTATATGCAGGTATATGGCGTAGGATGTACACAGTCTGGTAGTCCAACAGGCAACAGGACCAGTCAGAAATAATGAACAGGCAAGGACGACGCAGGGAGCGGCCCACAGAAGAAAGAAGGCCCAAAGAGAACCACAAAATGCAAGAATGGCGATGAGCAACAGAACAGGGCAAGCTCCTGTAGGGTCCACGGCAATTAAGCACAGTCGCACACACAGGAGCCACGAAGCAATGCTGGCCTTTGTTAAGAAAAAAATGAAGCAATACTAGACAGGCAGGAGACATGTGGGGAGACAGAATTGGCAGGATCACTGTTGGGGAGAAGACTCCGCCAAGCAGCAGAGACGGAGAAGGCACCGAAGGTGCACCAAACTAGAGCAAGTGAGCTCAACTCAAGAGCCAAAAAATGCTCATGGGGAGAGAGAGAGTCCCCTTGACCCCTAGGGTCATCTATATATAGGAGGAGAGGGAGGTGGTAATTTTCTCCCAACCTCCTGGCGAATACAAGATTTACAATCAGGTCTTTGGGCCGCCACACAAGGCCAGCATGGGCTGGGTCATTCCCCCAACAATCACGCCCAGGCATCCGGAGGCTCCTTTTGGTTCAGCGATATGGGTTGAAATGTCTGGGAGCACGAGCACAGGTCGTAGATGAACAAGTCGACGAGGCCACCTTGACTGCAGCTCGCAGGGATGAATTTTGCAAAATTGCGTTGCATGTCTATGACAATCAACAACCTGTTGTAGGTGCCCTCAGATGTGGCCGTAGGGAGGTGCCGAGCATCTGAACCAGCGGCACACGGAGTCAGGTGTGTGCCACGGATGCACTTGATTTTTCCGACGGCAATGCCGCCAAGAAAAATAAGGCATAGGTAGGTGGGGGCGAGAAGCAGGGACTGCAGGTATATGGCATAGGATGTACACAGTCCGGCAGTCCAACAAGCAACAGGACCAGTCAGAAAATAATGAATTGGCAAGGACGGCGCAGGGAGCGGCCCACGGAAGAAATAAGGTCCAAAGAGAACCACAAAACGCAAGAACGGCGATGAGCAACAGAACAGGGCAAGCTCCTGCAGGGTCCACGACAATTAAGCACAGGAAAAAGTCTATATCAACCCCTCAACTATGGGAGGTGGACTACACAACCCCCAATCTATGAAACGGTCTATATCACCCCTGAGCTTTCCAAAACCGATCAAATTACCCCCTAAAGCAGTTTTGAAAAATTATAGTAAATCACAGAAAAATCATAAAATAGAAAATCCAATTGTGTTAGACTCCAAATGAGTAGATATACACAGTGGACATATAATATGATATGCATTAGTATATTTTTTTACAGCTATGAAGAAAAGTATAGATCTAAAGCTACAGCAAAAAAATATACTAAAGCATACCATATTATATGTTCACTGTGTAGATCTACTCATTTGGAGTCTAACACAATTGGATTTTCTATTTTATGATTTTTCTGTGATTTACTATAATTTTTCAAAATTGTTTTAGGGGGTAATTTGACCGGTTTTGGAAAGTTCAGGGGGTGATATATACTGTTTTATAGGTTGGGGGGTTATATAGTCCACCCCCATAGGTGAGGGGTGATATAGATTTTTTCCTTAAGCACACGTCGCACACACAGGAGCCACGAAGCAATGCTGGGCTTTTTAAAGAAAAAAATGAAGCAATACTGGACAGGCAGGAGACACGTGGGGAGACAGAATTGGCAGGATTATGCCGAGGCATCCGGAGGCTCCTTTTGGTTCAGCGATATTGACGTATCCAGTGCAAACCAAGTTTTGGTGCAAACCCCGTGTAAACCTACTAAAAAATATTTCAAAAAATTCTGAAAAAAATCATGAATGTGCTTCTCAGCTTACCTCATATATATATATATATAATTTAATGGTCAAATTCATCTTACCTAAAAGTTACAAAAAAGACAAATTTTCTGACAAATAGTAATGGTTCAAATGCACCCCAAATTTGTCTTTTTTGTAAATTTTAGGGTAAGATGAATTTGACCATGAAATTTTATATATAGGTGAGGTAAACTGAGAATCACATTCATGATTTTTTCAGAATTTTTTGAAATATTTTTTAGTAGGTTTGCACCCAAAACTTGGTTTGCACTGGATATGTTCCCTTTACATATACCCCTACCCAACATCTCGTAGTAGTGACCGCCTCACTTTTCCTCGCCGTCTAGGGCTCCCCTAGGCGACTCGAGGCGAACGTCACCGTTGCCGTCGTTTTCCTCCTCCTTCCCTCCTCCCATCCCCGGGATCTACACCTCCTTGTGTTTGAATCCGCCCAGCCTCGTGTGCCATCGTGTCCACCCAAATTCTGCGTTCTGCAGCCGTAAGACCCCCTGCTAACCTTAGGGTTTAGTGGTGACGGTGGCAGTTGTGTTTTCTTCTGTGGAATCGTGGTGATCTGGTGATCTTTGGTGGAGGTGCTGATGGAAGGCGTGGAGGGAATGATGAGAAACTTGCAGCTCTCGGTGGCAGAAAGGAAGGGGTTGAAGATTAGGGCCACAGAGAGGAATAGTTCGGTTGTTGGTGTGACGACGCAAGCCCTGAGAAAGGTTTTATTTGAGAAGTTAATCCATGCTAAAACGGTGGAGCAGGCGTTGGGGAGGGTTTGGTGCCCTATCAAAGGGATCGAGTGTAAACCACTGGGAGACAACAAGTTCTTGATATCTTTCTTATAGGAATCAGGGAAAAATAAGGCGTTGGAGGAAGGCCCCTGGATGATCTCGAAGGAACTTCTGGTGGTGGCTGATGTCGATCGGAGGGAAACCCTAGATGAGATTGAGTTTGTCTCTGTACCAATTTGGGTGAGGATCATGAACCTGCCCATTGGCCTGATGAACAAGGACGCGGGGTTGACTATTGGGCGTGAGATAGGATCCTTTGTGATGGTTGATCTAGAAGATGGTGTCATGCCGATCCGGCGTTTCCTGAGAGTGCGTGTTCGGATTGATATCTGCAAACCGCTGATGCGTAGCGTGACAGTGACAGAAGATGAAGGTGAACCAGATCGCTGGTGTCCCTTAGTGTATGAGTACCTCCCAGATTTCTGCTATGTTTGTGGCATTATCGGCCATACGGAGAAGATGTGTTCAATTCAGCTGAAAGATGGTGAGGTTCCACAATTTGATAAATCGCTGAGGTTTATTCCTGCTCGGGGTAGATCGGATGGTGATGGGCAGAGAAAGTCGGAGATAGGGAGATCTGGTGCTTGGTGTCCGAGCCTGAGTTGGGGGCGTGGCAGCTCTGGTGGATCGAGTGGTAAATGGGGCTCGACTGGAACGCGCAGCGATGGTCCGTCGTGGAAGCGGGATAGTGGCCATGAAGGGGGGTTGCAGAGGCGAAGAGATGGAGATGATGAGGTCAAAAGTCCCCTGAAGTCAGGAATCGGGAGTAAAGCTTTGGTTGTTGTTGGTGGGAAGGAGAACAATGCAAAAAAAGGCTTTAGAGTTTGATGTCTCACCATCTACTGGTACAGAACCTGCTCTTAACCCCGAGCAACCAGGTGGGATGGAGAAGAAGGAAGGAGGTGGCCACCTGAAGGCTGGAGATGATGGTGTAGAGAAGGATGGGCACGAGAACAGTAGTATGCAGGCCATGCAAGTGGACCATAAGGCTGAGGACAAAGGCGAGAAAAAGAAGGATGTGCAGACTATCAAGGATGCTCGGAGAACTTATAAGAAGAGGCCTAGGGCGGTGGATGAGGGTGCTGTCTTACAGAGTGACCCTCTGATCGATGGGAGGAAGAGGAGTGTGCCTGAGGAGGGGGGGGGGGTGAGGCAATGGAGGGTGTGAAGAGGAGCAAGTGTTCGGAGCGCGGAGAATTATGTGGAGGAAACCAACAACACTTTAGCGGGGCTGCCGAAGCAGCCCTGCCAGGATTAATGAAGCTTGTGGCATGGAATTGCCGGGGTTTGGGGAATGACCCGGCAATTCGTGGCCTTCTGAATCTTCAGAATGAGGAGGACCCCGACGTTCTTTTCCTGTCCGAAACAAAAATGGACAGGAAGCAAATTGAAGGTTTAAGGTGGAAGCTCGGTCTGATAAACTTGGTTGTGAAAGATTGCGATGGGAAAAGTGGTGGACTTGCAATCTTTTGGAGGAAGGGAGTTGATCTGCAACTTCGTGGCGTGTCCCGTTTCTACATTGACGCGGACGTGGTGGAGACGGATGGCTTTGTGTGGCGGTTTACAGGTTTCTATGGGGAACCAAAAACCGAGAAGAAAGATCTTTCATGGAAGGCACTGAGGACCTTGAATGCAGCGAGGCGCCGACCATGGCTATGTGTTGGTGATTTTAATGAGGTATTACTGGGTTGCGAGAAGGAGGGAGGGCAGCCCAAGCCCCAGAGCTGTATGGACCGGTTCTGTCAGGCCTTGGAGGATTGCTCGTTGACAGACTTGGGGTATGTGGGGGATACATTCACGTGGTGGAACAATAGTCATCGGAGCGAAAATTACATCAGAGAGAGGCTGGACAGGGCGGTGGCCGATGCAGCCTGGTATGCTAGATTCCCAAATTTCCGAGTGATAAATGGCGACCCGCATCATTCTGATCATCGACCGATTTTTGTGGAGATGGGGGAGGAAATGGGTAGAGATCAGTGGCCGAGTTGCCGCTCATTTCGGTTTGAGGCAGGTTGGGTCCAGGAGGAGAATTGTCGAACAATAGTGCAAAATGCATGGAAGTTGACGATGGATGCTAGGACAGGCAAGGTGGGGGATGCTGTCCGGGAAGTAGGGGCTGATTTGTGGGATTGGAGTAGAAACATTCTGGGAGACCTGGAGAAAAGAATTAGTCGGGTGAAAAAGAAGCTCGAGGATTGCCGTCGTCGGGCGATCAGCGAGCATAAAGTGGCGCGCGAGGAGATACTGAAGTATAAGTTCGAAAAACTTGAAGCACAGAAGGAGCTGTATTGGCACCAGAGAGCACAAACCCACTGGCTACAGAAGGGAGATAGGAACACAGAATTTTTTCATGGTTTTGCGTCAGAGAGAAGGAGAAGAAATAGAATAAGGAGATTGGTGGGAGATGATGGGGTGGAGGTGAAGGAGGAGAGAGAGATGATGGCTCTTATTACTAACTTCTATAAAGATTTATTTCATAGCTGTGCAGGTACACGATCTGATGAGTTGCTGGAAAAAATACAGCCGAAGGTCTCCCCTGAGATGAATGATTTCCTGCAGCGGGAAGTCACTGACGAGGAGATCAAGTCAGCTCTTGATTGCATGGGGGATTTGAAAGCCCCTGGTGTGGATGGGATGCCTGCACTATTTTATAAACAATATTGGGATATTGTGGGAGCTGATGTCACCAAAGAAGTTAAAAGAATGCTTGCTGGTGGTCCTATGCCTCATGGTTGGAATGATACAATGGTGGTGCTGATACCTAAAGTCCCTAATCCAGATCGGTTGAAGGATTTAAGGCCAATTAGCCTCTGCAATGTGATCTATAAAATCGCATCCAAGGTACTGTCCAGTCGACTCAAAGCTATCCTCCCTGAAATTATATCTTTGAACCAAAGTGCCTTTGTCCCGGGTCGCATGATCACCGATAATGTGCTGTTAGCATACGAGCTTACACATTATTTGCAAAATAAGAGAGGCGCTGGTGATAGCTTTGCTGCTGTTAAATTGGATATGAGCAAGGCTTACGACCGGGTGGAGTGGTGCTTTTTGGAAAAGATGATGTTGAGGTTGGGTTTTCAAGAACAGTGGGTGAATACCATTATGAAATGTGTTACCACTGTCAAGTATCGCATAAAAGTGAATGGTGCTCTAACTGAGGAAATTATTCCAGAACGTGGCCTTCGTCAAGGGGATCCCCTTTCCCCTTATTTGTTTCTGCTTTGTGCCGAGGCGTTCTCAAGCCTGTTGCAAGCTGCAGAAGAGGATGGTGATTTGGTGGGAGTGAAAGTGTGCCAGGAAGCCCCGAGCATTAGTCACCTTTTGTTTGCAGACGATTCCTTGCTACTCCTGAAGTTAGATGGTCGGAGTGCAAATTGTTTGCAGCAGATTCTTTCACTGTATGAGGACTGTTCGGGCCAAATCATAAACAAGGATAAGTCATCGGTAATGTTTAGTAGGAATGCAAAATCGGCTCACAAGCAACAATTGATGTGTGCTCTGGAAATTAGGAAGGAGGCCTATAATGAGAAGTACCTGGGTTTGCCTGTATACATGGGTAGGTCGAAGGAAAAAACTTTCACATATCTGAAAGATAGAGTGCGGAAACAGATCCAAGGGTGGAAGGAGAAACTTTTGTCGAAAGCCGGAAAAGAGATACTAATTAAAGCCGTGGCACAAGCAATTCCAAGCTACGCGATGTCGTGCTTCGATCTGACAAAATCCCTTTGTGATGATATGAGCACAATGATTTGCCGATATTGGTGGTCCCAGCAAGAACATGAAAATAAGATGCATTGGCTGTCCAGGGAGAAATTGTGCACACGCAAGGAAAATGGTGGACTGGGCTTTAAAGATCTGCATCTATTTAACCTAGCTATGTTGGCTAGACAAGGGTGGAGGCTGTTAATGAATTCAGAGTCACTCTGTGCCAAAGTTTTGAGGGCAAAATATTTCCCTGATGGAAATCTGCTGGCTGTGACTGAGAAGCCAGGCATATCTTATTCTTGGCGCAGCATTGTTCGCGGGGTGCAGGCACTGAAGGAGGGACTGATTTGGAGGGTGGGTGACGGATCACAGATTGACATTTGGCTGGACCCGTGGATACCAGATGGAATTACAAGAAGACCTATCACACCGAGGGGGCATACACTTTTGAGGCGAGTATCTGAGTTAATTGACCCAGTCAGTGGTGAGTGGGATAGCCATCTGATAAAGGATGTCTTCTGGGAGGAGGATGTGAAACGGATCCTCGGAATACCGATCAAGAATGGCATGGAGGATTTATTGGCATGACACTATGACAACAAGGGTTTGTTCTCAGTTAAATCGGCCTACCATGTGCTGGATGATGGCAGGAACAGAGGACAAGCTAGGCAGCCGGGAGAGAGTAGCTCGAGTTCTAATCTGACAAAGCATGATGGTTTTAACTGGAAGAGCATATGGAAACTGAACTGCCCACCCAAGATCAGGCATTTCTTTTGGAGATTCACGCATAATAGTCTACCACTCAGACTGAATATTGCGAGAAGGGGAATGGACATTGATACCAGGTGCCCGGTGTGCTGGAGGTTGGATGAGGATGGTGGGCATTGCTTTCTGAAATGCAAACATGTCCGAAATTGCTGGAGGACCCTGAATCTGGAAGATACAAGGCTGAAATTATGTGAATTGTCCTCAGCAAAAGAAGTCTCAGCATATATTCTAACGCTGGGAGAAAAGGAGAAGCTACTGATCATTGGCTTTCTTTGGTCATGGTGGAATGCTCGCAACAAGGCCAATGTTGGAGATCAGCGGAAGTCCACGGATGATATTATTTTTAGAGCTCGTCAGATAACATTTTCGGATGCTCGTGACACGGGGCAAGCTGGCCCAAATGAAAAACTACCTGTTTGGGATGCACCGCCGGAAGGTGTCTGGAAGATCAATGTGGATGGAGGCTTTTGTGCAGAAAGCAAGAAGGGAGCCTAGGGCTTTGTCATTCGGGACTGCGCTGGTGAGGCAGCTATCGCTGGAGCAGGCTGCATAGAAGTGGTGACAGAAGCACTTTGTGCCGAGGCACACGCGTGTGTTGCTGGTCTACAGGCTGCGTCGGACTGGGGGTTGCAGCATATCATCCTGGAAACGGATTCACAGGTTTTGGTGAAGGCGCTAAAAACGGAGGACTATGATCGGGCGCCGGGAGAAGTTCTCTTCCGAGAAGCGAAGTTTCTTATGTCCACCGTGTTTGCTTCATCTTCTGTAATTTATGCTTCTCGTTTATGTAATTCAGTCGCTCATGAGTTGGCATGCTTAGGCCGAGATCGGGACCCGGATCATCCGCTGTTTGGATTGATCCCCTCCCTGTTTTTGTAATGAACATTTTGGCTCGCGATCATCCTGGGCCTGGGTCTTCTGAATAAAGCATAGAGCATTGAGATAAAAAAAAAAAAGTTGTCGCATGTGGCCCAATTGTGGTCCTAGTGTGGTATCTTAGTACAGTACCATCTTGGAAGTTTAGTAGGTGAGGATCAGCTTATAATCCTTCTCGTTCCAAATGCTATCAAAATTCGGAGCTGGGTGTTATAGATGTTATTAAGAGTATGAACCCTCGTAGGACATCAAGCCACATTTGGCCTCTGCCAAATAAATTGTTAGCTGGATAAGCAACAAATGACGTGTCATCTAGTCAATTCTGACATCTACGCATTGATAGTGTGTATGGTCTCTTCCCTGGATTGAAATATTTTTTAGATTTTTCCCCCTTGCACGGTATTAAAGTTACTTTAATATTAGGTCATGCAACCGGTACTGAAGAAAATAATGGTTGTGAATCCAGTACTGATCGGAGTTCAAAACTAATATATTAATAAGTATTTTCCAGTGATATAGCATGTTTTACTGGATATACAGTTGGCAGATAATTTGCACCTTAAACTAGTAAAAGTGCCTTATGTGTATTTTCTTGATACATGGATTGTTATCTCTGTGATGAATTCTTATTTACACATGTGAATCACTTTGCCAATGCTTGCAGTTCTATAAAAGTGTTTTTGTATTGCAATATATCTCATGACATTTACCTAATGATATGCAGTTTTAGATTCTTAACTTTAACTCACACAACTCTAAACATATAGAAATATAGAATTGGATGCCAGTAAGTCATCTTTGCTTTTCATTTATGAAAACACAGAGTATTGGTATGTGAACTTTATTATTGGAGTACAACCTCATACATCATCTAGAAGATAGCACCATTGATGAAGGGTTGTTGCAAGTAGGCAGCAGGGTTCGCCAAAGCCACTTGGCTGAACACGTTTGACAACAATTGTTGTTGCTGCTGCCAGTTGGTGACAGGACTTGCTATAGCCACTTGGTTGAACACATTTGACAGCAATTGTGGTTGTTGCCAGTAGGCAGCAGTGATGGGGTTCACCAAAGCCACTTGGTTGAACACGTTTGACAGCAGTTGTTGCTGCTGCCAGTAGGTTACTGGGCTCGTCATAGCCACTTGGTTAAACACGTTTGGCAGTAATTGTTGTTGTTGCCAGTAGGCGGAAACGGTGATGGGGTGCGCTACAGCCAGTTGGTTGAACATGTTTTGCAGCAGGGTAGCAGCGGGGTTCACCAACATTTGTTGTTGGTGACGAAGAGCAATTATGCTCTGTACTGCAAGATGTGCTTGGCATTGCTGCTGAACGATGGCAAGTGGTTGTTGAATGAGCACGGCGGATGGGGCTAAGATACCTGATGCCAACGCCTGGAGTTGTGCATAGTACTGCATGCACGGGTGTGTGGCTGCTATAGCAGTAGCCTGCGGGGAGTATAGCGGAATAATAGTTGCTGCTGCAGCGGTCACTGGTGAAATGTACGCTGTAGCAGCGGTCGCCGAGAGAGCAAGGAGAGCAAAAAAAAAGGCAAAAACCTTAGCTGCCATCTTTGCAAAGAGTTGTCTAATGCTTCTAAATGTCTAGGATATTAACTCTCGATATGGGTTATGAACATATGATTAGAGGGTCTATTTATAGAATATAGAATCATGTTCCTCAAGCAAGGTTTTGGCATTTGGTTAACAAAAGTGTCGAGTGTCTAGATAAGTATAGATGACATGGCTTCGAGTTGACTAATATGTTTGATGACTCTTATTGGAAGTATATTATGTATTGGCATGATAAAGCTATATACTTGGTAGTCATGCCTTCTTTTATTGTCTTTTCTTGATATATGAACGATGGAGGTATGCTAACTTTAACTTCACGCATGCAGCGTCAAAATGGTTTCTACTTTGTGGAAATGAGTTTGTAGTGTTGCGATATGGTGACATGGATCCATAATCTTTTCAACCAGATTTGTCTACTACTTAGCATGTGTTCCACATGTCACGGCAATCAATGTTGCATATTTTTTTCCTTTTTGTTTGCTTCATGGTCTAGTGTATATTTGGCAAGTCAAATGTATGTTTGGGCCGCCGACGATGGCGGGAAGCTCAAGAGCGCATAGGTTCAGTGTAGAGTGGTTGTAGATGAGTTTTGTACTGATCGATGTTCACGTATTTATAAATCGGTGAATCAGCATCACTGACAGTAGGCATCTCTTCCGAACTGGCAGCAACCACCGACCCGAAAATTGCTCGCGGTGGACAGGACCCTCGTCGCATAAGATTGAATTGCTGAGTACCTACACGGACCTAAATTTTTTATGTATTGACGAGATCAACAGAATGGTGCCATAAAGAAAAAAGAACATCTTGATTTTAAGTTCATTTCTGTTAGTAACATGATAGCCAATCTTTGGCATTGTTCAAGTAAAATTTAAGCGATTAAGAATGTCGATAAAACCATCAGTTCCCATGAAATTACCAACAGCTGTTATTGTACTAACAATTTCACAAGATAGAATTCGGTTAGGTAATCAGCTGTCTAATGCTTTTTATATTGTCTACATGAGCTCTGCCGTTAGTCCTAATCCGCAATATACAGGTAAGATAAATATGCTATCCAATACGAATCAGAATGTGTTCCTTTCATGTCACAATATACTTCATGTACAATCAGTCAATCCCTATATCTTCTTCCGCATCGGCTTCCATCCTGAATGCCACGTCACAATTTCTCGAAGGTCTCCAGAACCTCAAGTGCAAGATACCTTCCTTTGTTTATTCACTCTTGCCAAGTTTTCTGAAACCACCCTAGTCAGATTTTGATCCTCGAAACTAGCATCAAGATTGAACCTGAGAAAATTTACCCATGATACTGATTAGATACCGCATAGACTACCTAAAGTCTTTACTCCCTTCATCCATCAATGTAAGGTGTATTTTGATAGTGGAAAAATCTTTCAAAATAGATTTTGGCCTTTAATTTCTCTTGAAATATATTCTCACTTGCTACAAAAATCAATACTATCTTAAAATTACTTTGATTATATATCTTTCGTGTGATTTTTAACACTAAGCATGCATATAATTCAATTAATTACCGATGAAGCTTCTAAAGTTTGACATTTATCTAGTCAAAATACACCTTATATATGGTAAGGAACACTTCACAAACATATGATGTGGGCAGTATAAGAACAGGCATCAGTGCACTTACTTGGGATCCAGAGTTATTCTCTGAATTTCTCTGACAGCTGAACTTGCTGCATATAAGGATATCTTTTTTACCTGTATCATTAATGAAAAAGGTTTCATTTTCGCTGTTGGTGATTAGCATTATTAAGGGGGTGTTTGGTTTGAGAAATGGGGATGGTCCATCATCTTCTCACTCAAATTTTTGTTTGGTTTAGGGAATGAAATGGTTCGGTCCATCACCAGTTAACCACCTCATCCCTCACAAGCACATGGTTAGCTTAATAATAATGAGGAACAGGTTCAATGGGTCATCCCACAAATTTCATGGGATGACTCCATTCTACATAAGGTGATTTCTCATACCAAAGAACCCCATAAGTTGTGAATCCATGAAGGTCATCATAGTGGTTTGGCAGATCACAACTTACCTCAAGCATCTTCAGTTTTGCAAAATGACCATTCGGCAGGCAACGGATCTCTTGGGCCATCCGGACTGACTCTGGCAAACTCTCCGGAGACAAAAAATTGAGAGCCAGTTGAACGGTGGACTGATCGTGTCAATAGAACAGAAAATAATGTAAATTATATCCACAAATAAAGTATTTAGCTAGTTCAAAAAATCACAGAAGTATTTGACTCCTTCAAACAAAAACAGAAGCATGTAAGAATATCACTTCAGCAAACCACGTGTAACAGCCACATTCAGTGTAGCCGTCCAAATAAAATAGGGAACAAAATTCATCAGAGCAGCTAAACCTTGAGTTCAAGTAACACAACAAATAACAGTGAGCAAGTCAAATTCAATCTGTGCAAAATCAGCTCGCATGATAGAGGTGCAAATGGGCGACCCTTAGGTGCACCACCAACCCTTAGTTCAAATATTTGTACAACTTCTCCAAAGTGGAATCCTATTTTGAAAAAGTAGTACAAATATTTGAACTAAAGAGGGTTGGAGGTGCACCTAAGGGTCACCCATTTGCACCCCAATCGCATGATTCACTGCATCAACTAGAAGCAAGTTTTACTGTGAAAATACAGTTTCAACACATGATGATGTGCAATAACTCTTTTGCTCTATTTCAAAGCACCACTGCTACTAGTGTTTTTTTATGAAGCCCTCTAGTATGTTCACTCATGCAAATCACTAGATTAATTGCTTAAATTCAAACAAGAAATCTGCCACGACATTAAAGTCCTGCAGTTTCATTCCGTTCTAATGCCAAAATATTTGCCTATGAAGGCAATTTTATCCCTACTATTAGATGTGTTTAATGTTGATTATTTCGAATAATCACTTCTCATGAAAATAACAGGGGGAGACTTTGAGCACGAGAAAGGATGTGAAGCTAAGATGCATCACCTGGAGGTTTTTCACTTGGAAAGGACAGCCAGCTGGAATGAATACAGCCTCGCCAATATGTTGGTGGAATGTGCAAGGTTCAATTCCTGTAAGCACATCCAAATGGAAGTTACAAAAATATGATATGATGGATCTTAATTCCAAAGTTCACTTCTAAGATAGATTAGCAGCTTTAGACTCTCATTCATTGACTAGCGGCCCTGCATCCATGCAGCACAACCATGCCAGAGCCTGACAGCAGCACCAAAGGGCAGGGATAGAGAAGGGAAGTGGGAAGATCAATACTCTTTAATGGTTCATAATTTTTTTCTCGAACGCGCAGGAGATCTGCGCATCATTATATTAAGAAGAAAAGGGAGTGGGTATCCCCCCAAAAAAGTTACAGCAGAAAAGGGGCTGTAACTCCCCTAATTACAACAAGTATACTGATTTGTCTTAATAAAAACAAACTAGACCGGGACTGGACCAAAACAACACTATCTAACTGTCTCTAGGCACCAAGGCGAGGAGAAAGGATATTCCTCTAGCCACAGCCAAGGACCACTGCTGCAGATCTTCAAGGGTGGTCGAGATGATATTAGATATACTAGGAGAAGCACCATCAAACACGCATTGATTGCGATGATTCCATAAGTTCCAGGCTCCCAGAATTATGATGGAGTTTAATCCATTAAGGACCTGACCAGACACCCTGCCACTTGCATTCGCCCACCATTCCTCAAAGTTTTCATCCTCAAGGTTTGGAGCCAGCACTTGTAGGCAAAATTTCAGCAGAATGGAGAACCACAGCTGGCGAGCAAATACACAAGAGACTAAAAGATGGTCAATTGTTTCCTGAGCTTGGTCACAAAGTGGGCAGGCAGCAGGATGTTGTAACCCTTTTCTTGCCAAACGGTCTGCTGTCCAGCATCTTTTGTGTGCAGCTGTCCACAAGAAGAACTTGCACTTGCTAGGGGCCCAACTTCGCCATATTCTCTCCCAAGGACCAAACTGAATAGCTCCAATGAAAAGAGCTTCATATGCAGATTTTGTGGTGTACTGTCCAGTAGTGGAGAATGTCCAAATATGAGTATCTTCAACATCTGGCTGCAACTCAACATTTGAAAGCAACTCCCATAGATTAATGTATTCAATTAGGACCTGTACTGTGAGTGCACCTCTTATGTCTGAAACCCATGTTCTATTATTGAGAGCTTGAAACACCTTTCTTTTCCTTGCTCTAGCAGCCACTGCTCTAAATAGATTCGGAAAGGACTTTTGCAAACTTTGATCCCCAAGCCATCTGTCAGTCCAAAAGCAAGTATTCTTGCCATTGCCCACTTCTGAAATGATAGCAGCTGCAAAGAAGGCTTTAACTTGTGGCGAAGAATTGATAGGAAAGAAGGCCCATGGTTTTTCAGGCTCAGTTTTTTGTAGCCACAACCACCTCAGTCGTAGGGCCCAACCCAACCTCTGTAGATCCGAGATTCCTAATCCTCCCAGTTCAGGTGGTCGAGTAACTTTGGGCCAAGCAATTAAACAGTGACCACCTCTCGTATCTTTCCTGCCTTTCCACAAAAAGCCCCTTCTAATTTTGTCAACGGCCTGCAGTGTCCCAATTGGGAGATCCAGGGCCAACACAAGATAAATTAACATGGAAGTGAGCACATACTGCACCAGGACACTTCTTCCAGCTTTTGTGAGCAGGTCAGCCTTCCAACTAGGTAGTCTGTCTGCAATTTTCTCTATGATGGGCTGAGCCTGGGCCTTGGTGAGCTTATGTGGTGAGAGTGGTACTCCAAGATACTTGCACGGGAACTCTGAAATCTGACAAGGAAGATGAGTCTGCAATAAAGTTCTGTGTTCCTCCAAGCAGTGTATGGGTACAACAGTACTCTTCTGCACATTTGTTTTCAGTCCTGACGCTTCTCCAAACAGCTGCAAGATGTCCAAAATGGCCCTGATATCACTAGATAAAGGCTGAAGAAAGATAAATACATCATCCGCATATAGGGAGATACGGTTTTGTAGATTTCTTCTGGCTAAAGGTTCTAGGAGTCCCTCCTCAGAAGCCTTTTTCACTATAGGTAGCACAGGACATCCATGACAAGAATGAAAAGCATCGGAGACAAAGGGTCACCTTGTCTGAGACCCCGCCGCTGCACAATCTTTTCCCCTGGGGATCCATTCAGCAGCACCTGTGCGGAGGAAGTAGCCAAAAGCCCACTAATAATATCCCGCCAAATAGGACCGAAACCCAAATTCTGTAATACTTCCAGTAAGAAGGGCCAGGACACAGTGTCAAAAGCCTTGGTGATGTCGAGCTTTAGTAGAAAGCGAGCTTGTTTTTGCTGGTGCAGAAATTTAGTTGTATGCTGAACTAACATGAAATTGTCAAGAATAAACCGACCTTTAATAAAAGCACTCTGATTTGGTCAAACCAATTGGTCCAGTCGACCAGCAAGCCTATTTGCAAGGAATTTTGTGATGAGCTTTGCGAAAGAATGGACCAAACTGATTGGTCTGAAATCTCTGATGCTTGCAGCATCTTCCTTTTTTGGGAGGAGAGTAATGTAAGCAGAGTTAAGCAACTCGAAATTGCACAGCTTCCTACTCCATACAGCTGATACTGCCGCCATGATCTCAGGTTTAATAATCGGCCAACAAGTCTTGTAAAACTTCCCTGTGAATCCATCGGGGCCGGGAGCTTTGTCTGTAGGCAAAGATTGAATTGTTTTCCACACTTCCTCTTCAGTGAAGGGAACCTCCAAATCAGCAAGATCAATTCTTGGTAGATTTAATTCTTCTAGGTTAACCGTAGCCTCTCGGTCTAGGCATTCCCCCAGCAGGCTGCTATAGAAGTTAAAAATGTTCTGCTCCTTCTCCTCATGCTTTGTGATCACCATCCCTTCATCGGTCGTAAGCTTGCAGATGAAGTTTTGCAGAGCAGTTCCTAACAAATTGGACTAACTACTAGATATGATATCTAACAGAGAATTATTTGAATCTAACTAAGAGATCGAAGTAAACTAATTGCTAAGGATCTATTCTTAGGGTGCGTTTGGCATAGCTCCCAGAGCTGATTCTCTGCTGAATCCAGCAGAAGCTCTGCCAAACGGTTTTCCAGAGTAGTGATTCTCTGCTAATTCTGTAAAGTGATTCTGTGAAATGAACTACGAGACTGGGAGCTGAAAAATGTAGCTTCTCCTGATTCTGTGAAGTGATTCTCCATCCTGATTTTAAGAGTTTATGCTAGAGAATCAAAGAGAATCACTTCCCTCAGCGAAACAGCTCCAATAGAGAATCAGAATCAGATGGAGCTCTACCAAACAAGCCCTATAGTACCGAACCTAGCTTGGCGCTTGGTCCACAACTTGATGGGCCTAGCCCACAACCATGACAGCTGCATGCTACATCAAAAGCATATGTAGCTACCTGATCTAGCTTAGTGCAGCCATGCGACTGGTGTGCCACTTGATGGGGCTAGCCGCTGCATGCTTTATTAAAAGGAAATTTGTCCACAGCACCCCATCAAAATGCAGTTTTGTGCAGAACACACCATCAAAGCCGATTTTGTCTCCACCACATCACCAAAGTGCAACTTGGTCTACAACACACTGCATGGAATAAACTAATTATTTGCAGCTGAGAGGTTAGGTAAAAGGGCCATTTTGCCCTTTATTGGAGCCCACTTGACATCCTCTTCCTCACTTCTATCGCTATTGCACCTCTACGGCCTCGACACCGCCGGCCCGCGCCTCGCCGCGGCCCCTCGCCGCCGGTCCAAGCCGCCTCCGCCTAGGCCCTGCGCCACCGCCTCCTCGCATCCCGCCGTGGCCATCGATGTCGTCCGCGCCGCCACCAGCCCGCGCCTCGCCATGGCCCCTCGCCGCCGGTCTGCACCGCCTCCGCCCAACGCCGCCGCCGACCCGCACCCCGCCACGGCCCCTCGCCGCCCCCACCATGGCCTCGCTCCGCCACCGGGCCGCGCCCCGCCGTGGCCCCTCGCCGCTAGTCCGCGTCGTGCCCTCCGGGGAGCCCTTGGAGCGGCCCGAGCTGGAGGCCGCTGCGGCGGCAGAGCTGCGTGCGTGCCGCCCCAATGCCGCGCTCACCATGCGGGAGGTGCAGGAGGACGTGCACCGTGTCGTGGAGAGCGTCCTGTTCCGGTCGTGCATGCACGTCGCCGTCGACAGCCGCGACGGCATCCGCCTGGTCTTCGAGGACCAAGGTCCTTGATCTATGCCGGTAGCAGGACCTGGAGGCGATATTGAAGCACAGCCGCCGCCCCCCGCGCGCGTCCGCGAGGTGGCAACTGCGCTGCCGTTGCGCAGAGCCCGCACCACCGTGCCCCCGACCTGCTCCGTCGTCGTCTTCCTCCTCCGTCTCCTCTACCAGTTCGTGGCGCACGGCCAGGGCAGCTTGTCCGCGGGCGTCCACCGCTCCTTCGGCTCCTTGGGCAGGAGCGCCCGCCATGGGCTCGACGCGTCCGCGCTCGCCGCGCTGCCGGTCACCGCGTACCGCCGCAAGCCGGAGCAGGCCGACGGCGGCGGGCCTGCCTCGGCCTCCACCAGGCGGTCGGGGGAGCAGACGCGCGCACGACGGGGGCAACGCGGTCGTCGGTGACCGCCGCACGCGCACACTGGGGCGACGCGGTCGCGGGCTCCGCACGGCGCGGGGGGCGGCGGATGCGCGAGCGGGGGAAGTGGCAGCGCCGCCCTCGTCTACAACTCTGTTGCGCTCGGCTCGTCTTCAGCACCGGCGCGGGAGTCAACGGGACCGACGGTGGCTGCACGCGCAGGGCCGGCGGCGGGCACAAGGGTGCAGCCGGTGAGCGGCCAAGGGGTGTGGCGCCGTCCGGCCTTGCAGGGAGGAGAGGGGAAGATGACGAGTGGGTCTGACTAGGGGCAATATGGTCTTTTTGCCCTTCATCTGAGCTAAAAATGTTTACTTTATTCGGTGCGGTGTGCTGCACACCAAGCCACTCTTTCGCGGTGTGCGAGGAACAAAATCGATGTTGGTAGTGTGTTCTGTACAAATTCACTCTTTGGCAGTGTCCTACACACAAATTTCCCTTTATTAAAAGCATCTAGGTATCAGTCCTAGCTTGGTGCAAGTGCAGCCATGCATCTGGTGCACCACTTGATGGACGTAGCCCACGCCCACAATAGAAGCACACAGCTAAGAAATCATGTAGCATGCAAATCAAAATGTCTTGTTGATCCTCCTAAGAAGCAAGTCTATCTAGCACACAGATATTTGGCTGCTGTCTTCGTGTGAGAAATTTGAAAATAAGCCGCTTCAAACTGTGGGCTTAAACAACTTGCCACTGTAAGCTTTGGCTCCAACAATTTGCCACTAAAACATAAGCCACTTACATTCCATGCCAATCTAAATGGTTTTGAGTTTCTTTTACAAAACCAACATATGCACCCCTGTGATTTCTTGAGCAGCACGATGACCATGGCAACTGTGGTGCATGGATCACAGCATCAGGGAAGATGAAGACCCTGGCACAGTTCTTCTGGGAGGACGAAATATCAAGGGAGATGCTTTGGGTCACAAGGGAATCACGTATGGGACGAATTGGACCATGGCTCGCTGGAGACGATGAATCAACGTCAGCAGCACGTTTGGCTCCTGCGACTAGGCGGTGGGAGATGAAAGTGCGAAATGGATGAGCAGGATTTACTGGGCAAATGGAAAAGGAGATAATGGCAGCTCTCTTTGACCAGTCAGAGCTGCTGGACGACAGCAGATGCAGCCTCAGGGATGGTGCATTGGTTGAGAAAGGGAGGTAGAGGCCAATCCAGGTGTTTAATTCAGACAGCATGGTATAAGGGTCTCTTTACATGGCGTGACAATGTAAAAGAAACTCAACCATTTCAATTGCCAAAATGGCATGGAAGCGAAACGGTCCGTATTTTTAGTGGCACATAGTTGAAGCTGAAGTTTACGGTGGCAATTTGTGAAAGTTTGGAGTGGATAATTGTCAAATTTTTATCATCTGTTTGCTGAAGTTTGCAAATAATCATTTATGCTAAGTTAGAGATGACAATGAAGTGACTACATGAAATAAAATGCTATTGTGCAATAGCAGTCAGCAAGTCCACAACTAATACACTATGCATCAACCTTTTGGAAGTGAAAACTAGTATGTTCTCTAATTGTACTTGGTACCTACCATATTGATCCTTCAATGTCTTCTTATGATGATTGTTGAGGTACACATTTTGATCGTAAATAGGATATTTAAGCTGCATTGGAAACGTAGGTATTATCATGAAACACATTTGAGAATATATTAGAGAACAATTTGATGCAGAAGAAAGGAGTCATTACGGAGGGCACAGCTTGACAGTTAGCTTCAAATTCTTCCTGGTGAGCAGCCAAATATTCATTAAGTTTTGGAAGATCCTGCCTGCGGAATACATCCCAAACAGCACCAGCATGTGATCCTTCTAAATTGTTAGCTTCTGCCTGCTCACAATGTGAAATTGCATGTTTGTACTTTCGCTCCCCCACAATCAGATCCAAATCTGGAACAGGAGTGTGATCATTTACATGCGTACTAGTTCCATTCGCAATCCTTTCAGCTCCATTAGATGGTGGCCTCTTGGGACATTGGTCATGTACTTCAGCTGCATGCATTAACATGTGAACCTACAAAACGAGACCAGTAGCATTAGCCATCTAAGTTTAAACTTTTGGCAGTTAGAATATTCAAGTTATTCAGCAAGTCAACATATGAAAAGCAAAGGCTCACATCTAATAATGACTAGAACTTTGAAGTGAAAACTGAGTAAGACCAAACTTACCACATCAACCATGTTAATCGTTAGATTCATCACTGGATCACCTTTACCAAGTTCTTGACGACTTCCATATGCAATTAGCAGTTTCATCCCTACTTCAGGCTGTAATGCATCATCGTGGGGTAACTTGGCAGCAAGATTTAGGAGACCACATCTAGGATGAATAAAATCAACAAGAGGAAAGTTGACAATAAATTCTGGTCTCTGGCACAACAGAAACTCCTCTAAGACACTGGGCTGGGGCCACTCTTTCAATTTCAGCATCAACAAGCGGCCATCACCCCCCTTGTTGCCATCTGAATAACCTTTGATAAACTGTTTGAGCTCGATATCCACCTGAACAGGAGTAACAAAGCAGGATATATATTTTTTTTTAGGATAGTGGTACCAACAATTTTTTTCTAGCTACTTTCTGATTCTCTACTTCCACAATTTTTCCACTTCTCCAAAATCCCACTTGAGGTATGGGTAGAGGATGGTCACCAGGGATTTGCAAATCTGGTATGATATGGTCAGGTAACTTTTTTAATGCTAAGCTAAAACAGACCAGTAAGAGCAGTGTAACTAACAGAACAGTACTTTGGAACCTCACAGCAGAAGTCACAACAATTTCTGACAGACAACTTTTTGTTCAGAAAGACAAAACAGCAAGTAGCACTTCTTTCTTACCTCAGATTGGTTTGAGCAGTCCACAGCTTTGACTATTACATTTTCATCCATTTCTTCATCCATTATCTCCTGGATACCTCTCCAAATACTTAAAGGGTCCCAGATTGATGACAGGGAAGGCTCAAATGCTTTTCTGATGACAATAGGCTCTGCCTTTATCCAATGCTTACGAAACTGCATGATGCCTTCATGTTTTAAGTCCTCCAATACAGGAGAGTACACACAATTCCTGCTAATATCATCACTGTTCGAGCATTTTGAGAGACCAAGGTCTTGCTGACCAATTAACGCTAACTGTCTGCCATCACTGTAAGAAAAACATCCATCCTGCAGATCATATACTTTGCAACCATTGACCATTTCTTCAGAACTTTTTACAAGTTTAGCGATCCAATTAATTTTGAATATTCGCCTTAGCACCAGCTTTGAGGAACCACATCCACCAGCTTCATGAGGCCCACAAGTGAGGCTGCCATCATTGCTGACTCTCCATGTAGGGAATAAAGATCTAATGTCAATATTATTTAGATCCATTGGCTGAGAGCAAGACTCGTCATTTACACTTTCTACAGATGGTTCCAGTCTTGCTCTTCTACTAAAAGAATCTCTACTTTTACTTTCAACATGACCTTCAGTATGTTCTCTTGCAACAGTGGCCCGAGAACGCCGTATGTCTCGACAGCAATCAAGGCATAAATCATACAGACACTTTGGGCAGTGGCAGTGATAATCAAAAACTGGCACTTTGCATAAATCACTGCAAAAGGAAAAGTTTCAAGGCACCATTACATTATAATATATAGTTGGAACTTGGAATTAAAAGTTGAACCAATGACAAAACAACACAAAGCCATACCAGCACATTTGTTCATCAAAATTTATCTTTGCTCTGAGGATATCTGTCTTTGGTCCTATCACAAATAGTAGTGTCAGAGGAATGCTAAGATTCAGAAAAGAACATAACCAGAGAAGATGGAAGGGAAACTGGAGTACCAGAAGATCTTGTTTCAACACCTATTTCAAAGCATTGGTCAGAATAAATCTCCTTTAGTACTGGAAGAACATAGGACAAAAGGCAATGAAGATATCTCAACTTATCAACAACTGGTATTTCTTGCACCCTGGCCTTTAAAGTATTAAAAAAAATTGTTACATTTAGGACAAGTTAATAAAGCATAAATCAAATATATGGTAATGAATGGAAGAAAAACTATTAGAGGCTATGTACCTTTATTAAGTTGTCTCCGTGTAAGCAAACTCTGCAATTACAAATGCCACGGCATGCAGGACAAACCTTTCGAACATCATCTATCGGAATATCAGAGTACCTGAATTACATTTGTGTTACCTTAGTACAGCCGATAAAAGGTGTGGAGGACAGGAATCTCCACAGTATACTAGGAGTCTAGGACCACTGGTTTGTATTGCGCTATATTTAAAGTATTGTCAAAATATATTTTTTTCACCCACAGATTTAGTCGTATCTTCACATGATCAATATATATTCTAAAAGGACGTACCCAATGCCGTAGGCTCCCGCACTGTGCGGGGTCTGGGGGAGGTTATTAGCGGGAGGTCTTTCCCACACATCGTGCAATGTGTAGAGGCCACCGCTCGAACCTGTGACCTCTCGGTTCACAGGCGGCAAGCACTACCACTTGCACCAGGCCGCCCTTTTGATCAATATATATTCTAAACAGTCAAAATGTACTAAGACACTATTGGTAAAAACTCAAAATATAGACAAGGAACCATAGAAAAGCCTTGCACTTTTGCACCACAAGACCATCTTCAACTCAAGTTAAAAAAAAATCAGGATCATCCTGGTTCCATCCAAACAACATACAACTAATTCTTCTATGACCCAGAAGTTGTACTATTTTATGAAAAGATGATGACTGTTGCACCTGAAGTTGTGTGCTGTTGCTTTCGCATCTGACGATTTGGAATGAACTGACGCCAAATTTTGCCTTTAAGAGGCCAACCCAGAGGCTATGCTACTGAAACGAATAAGACAGGGAGTAGTTAAATATCCTTGCATTTTTTGGAGGATGCATGTTGTATAGATAGTTCATGTTTTCTGAAGTTCCATTCGCAAGTGCCTGAGACAGCTCATGTTTTCTGCAAGTTTCATGCACAAGTTCTTTTGATTTTTGTAGGTGGTTTGGCAGGCAGAAATGCAACACAACGACGCAGCAGTAATTATTGCAGTATCTCCTTCAGTATGGTCATAGAGATCTGGTGCACGTCTAGGTGGACACTGCTGCAATCACCTAACAATAGCATAAAATGGACAACCACAAAGCCTGAGGCACATTCTATGCACTAATGCACTATTAGCTCTAGTCTGTGACTGATTATTGACAGACTATGGCACCACATACCATCTCGAGATGCAGCCGGCACAGTAGCCTCTCCTGTCGCAGCTGGAGCACCAAAGGACGGCCCCAGTCTTGCGACACTGGTGGCAATTCGTCGTCCCTGCCAGGCCTGCGTCCGTCGACCACGCCGGGCCTCTCCCGACCAGCTCCTGTAATCACCGGCGCCCAATCAACACGAGCCCAGCAGCACCGCGAACCCAATTGAGCGCAGGGAGGAACGTAGCACGAGGCAGCAGCCAAACTCACCGCCGCGGAGCGCGCGCCAGCAGCATTGCCCAGGGGCAGGCCGTCGTACGCCGGGCCCCTCCACGCCAGCGCCGGCGCCGGCACGGGCTCCGCCACGTACACCCTCTCTCCGGCGACCCTGGCGTAGACGGGCCTCGCGACCGCCATCGGCGGCTGGCCGGGGCGGGCCCCGTCGTGGAGGCGGGCCGTGGCGGCGGCGGAGCGGAAGGGCGTGGCGGGCACACCGCCGGCGGCGGAGGCGGATGAGCGGAGCGTTGCGCGGAGCGCGGAGGAGGCGGAGCGCCTCTTGGCCTGGACGTAGTGCTTCTCGCAGACGGTCTTGCCGGGCACGGAGGGCGCGCCGCAGCGCCACTGCTTGCCGTCGGAGCGCTTGCAGCGGAGGTCCTCCGGCACGGCCGCCATCCCCTCCGCCGCCCCGCCGGGTCACCGCGGGCGCCACCACCGCGGCGAAGGGGATCTAGGGTTTGGACGGGGAGGCTAAAGCGTAACGGTGGCGGTGGTGGTGGTCGGGTTTAAGTGGTGGTTGGGCTTGCTCCTGCGGGGTCGTCTGTAATTTGGGGAGGGAGCCCTGCGTGCGGCGCGGACGCGGGTGCGGGGGTGGGCTGCGCTGCAAGTCTCCATCCATCCTTCCTTCCCCAGTTCCCCCTCTCTTTCTCTCTTCTCTCTCCTCCTGCAGTCCTGCTGCAGTGCGTGGGTGCTTGTGGCGGTGTGGTGCGCGATGCTAGCTAGCTCAGCACTAGGCTGGTTGCCGACTATTTTGGAAGCGGGTGGTGCCTGCCTCTGCCTGCGTGGGCGAGCGCTGCAAAGGCGGCCTGCAGCTGCAACACAGAAGGGGGGGAGGAGAGGGGGCGTGAGCGAGGGAGAGGAGAAAGCTAGCATCAAGGAGTTACCGGTCTGACCACGGAGATGGCAGCTGGTTGAGCCGAGCGCGGAGGGGTGATTTGGGGATCTGCCCAGGGTTGCCGGCAGGCGGCAGCGAGAGGGAGGCGGGGGGGCCGCGGGGGAGAGGGTCCTAACTCCCAGGAGCTATGCTATGCATCGCTGGTCCTACGAAAATGTGATCCATGGCTTGAAGAGCTAGTACTGTTAATTTCAGCCCATTAGATGGAATCGGCCCAGGTAAGATTCTTCCCCTTAGCTTGCGCCGCAGCTGCTCGCCGCGCGGTTTTTTTATTTTTATATTTTTTATTTCCATTTTTTATAAAAATATATTTTCGATTTGAAAATTTACAGAAATATACCCCGGCCGTCCGGCTGCCGGGCGGCCGGGACCTCGCCGCCCGGCTGCCGGGGGGCAGTGACTTAAACGCAAAAAAAATAAGAAGAAAAATTGCAGACATGTCCCTGGAACCGGTCGCCCGGCAGCGGGGCGGCCAGCCCCCCTGGCCGCCCGGCAGCTGGGCGGCTGGCTCTACCACCCCTATATAAGGGTTGGCTGGTCCCTCCACCCCTCATTTGCATCACTACAATTCCGGAAACAAAGGAAAAAGAGAGAGGGAGGGAGGGAGGCGAAGCCCTGCCGGATTTTCGACCCGGCGACTGCAGGTAACCAAAATTCTTCTACGCTTTACAAATAACATGATTGTATGTCCAGATATGTCGAGCAATTATTTTTGTTGTAATTATTTTTGTTGAAACAGTAGATTAGCAATCAATTTAATATCATGATTCTGTGTCCAGATATGTCGAGCAAGCTTCGTTTTCAAATTCATTATGGTGACGGATATATTTCTCATGATGCGTATGGAGTAGATCTATCAGTTTTTGAACGAAGAGACTGCGGAATAGATAAACCCTTAGAGAGGAGTTTTGGTTCCATACGCAAATGGCTTCACGAGATATTCAATGTGAATCCAAAGACTCATTTCCTAACCGTTCAGACTGTGACAAATTGGGGAACTGAAGGGGATTTCTGGGAGTTGATGCTTATAGCAAACACCGAAGAATGGCGGACTTACATGCAAACATCTCTTGACCGTGGGTGGCCTCTTGCAATGCTAATTCAGATTCACCAGAAGGCAGGCCATTTCGGTGAAGGATCAACAAGTACATCATCTCATATGAACCAAGCAGTGAAACAAGAAAATGAAGATCAGAACATGCATGTCACAGAACCTGAGCCGCAAGGTATAGCTGATCAGGTAGGAGAAAAAGAAGATCAGAACGTGCATGTCATTCAACCTGAGCCGCAAGGTTTAGCTGATGAGGGTGAGCGGATACCTGGAATTGTGAAAGCTGTACAGAATGAAGACCAAGAGGCTCGAATAATGGAAGAATGTGGGGACTCATCAGACGATGAGGACTACCCGTTGCTAGGTGAATGGAGAGGCAATGGTTTTGGAAATCCAGTGATACATGATATTAGGAGTAATGAGTACGAATACAGAGAGAATGAGGTCGTGCAGGGGGCAAAGTATCCTAGCATTGAAGCTGTGAAAGATGCTGTGAAACTTTGGGCTATATCGTTGAGGAAGGAATTCAGAGATGTCAAGTCTAGCAACAAAGAATATGAGGTGAAGTGTGTCAATGGCGATTGTACATGGCGAGTACATGCCTACAAGGGCAAGTACAAGACACACTGGGAGTGTTCAATTGTTACACCACATACATGTAGATTAACTGCTGTTGCTCAAACTCACTGTAATATCACATCCACTTTTGTTGCCAAGAAGATGTATGGGGTGATTCTGGACAAAATTGATTATGAGCCAAAATTGATAATTAGGGACATCGACGACCGTTTTCAATACAAAATCAGCTATGCAAAGGCTTGGCGGGCAAAACAAAAAGTGTTTGAGATGAGATTTGGCACATATGAGGCATCATATGATAACTTGTCTCACATGCTGTCAGCAATTGTGCAGAGAAATCCTGGAAGCGCGGCTGATACCTACATTGTACCGAGTTTAGATGGGGGACCTGGGTTTCTGCTTCGTGCTTTCTTCTGCCTTGGTGCATGTGTGAGGGCATTCATGTATTGTCTTCCTGTTCTATGTATTGACGGCACATTCTTGACAGAAAGATATAAGGGGACAATACTGACAGCAATTGGAGTTGATTGCAACAAGCAGGTGGTTCCCATCGCCTTTGCTTTTGTTGAGAATGAGAACACAGAGAGCTGGTACTGGTTCCTTGAACGTGTGAAGATTCACGTTGTTGCTGTAACGCCTGATGTTTGCCTCATCAGTGACAGACATGCTGGTCTTCTAGCAGTAATAAGGCAACTACATGAAGGAAGTCGAGAAAAGCCTCCTCTATGGCCAGATGTTGTGAGTAGGTGGTGCATAAGGCATATGGGTGCAAATTTTTTTGAGTGCTCCAAGAATAAGGAACTTATGAATTTGTTCAAGAGATTGTGCACTCAGAATCAGCAGCGGAAGTTTGATGCATTGTGGCAGGTACTAGATAACATGTGCGCTGAGCTGCTAAAGGAACAAACCTCAACCTCCAGCCGGAGACGTTCCGGCGGCGGACCTTTCACACAGTGGATTAAGGATGCACCTAAGGAGAAGTGATCAATTCTATACGACACTGGTGGTCGTCGATATGGGATCGAGACAACCAACCACGCAGAGTGTTACAATATGGTAATGCGTCATGTTCGTGGATTTCCTCTTGTTGGCATAGTTGAATTCATCATATACGGATGCACAAGGTACTTCAGAGAGCGGTACCAGGCAGCTGTTGTCTTACTTAATGATCCAGGTGTGACTTTTTGTAATAGGGTCACTAACTACATGAAAGAAAAGATTGAAAAGGCTCAATATCACAGAGTGGTCTCTATGGGCACAAAGGATCAAAGGTTTGAGGTTTCATGCAAGGACAGGACAGGGCAGGGTGTCCGCATACAAAGGGTCATTCAGGATTGCTTGATAATGCAAGAAGGCAAGGTTTTTTGCAGATGCAAGAAGCCACAGCTTCTTCACTTACCATGCTCCCATGTCATTGCGGCATGTTCAGAATCTGGGTTGGATCCTGGGGTTTTTGTTTCACAATATTACAGAAAAGAAACCGCTGTGCACACTTGGGGCCATGAGATATATGGCATAGGCAGTCTGGGATCATTCACTACACCAAATATCTCTCCAATGTATATTCCCAATCCAGATGCTAGGAGAGGGGTAGGTCGACGGCAGACACTTCGTATCCGTAACGGAATGGATGAGTCTGAGGCAGGAAAGAAGAAAAAAAGATGCAACCTGTGTGGAGCAGATGGTCACACTTACAAGAAGTGCCCTAAAATGCAAGAAGATAATGCTGGTGCTGAAGTTGGACCTTCTGGAAATCCCACCGATGGATTGCCTCCGGAGTTTGGAGCCCGTCGCGTCTAGATTTCGTTATGTGTGTATATGTGTTTGAACCAGATGTATGGATATGTATTCCGACCTGTATGTGATAATTACATTTCGTTATGTATGGATATGTATTTGCACCAGATTGTAGCATGTAATATTACGAAGGTATTGTTCTGTGTTTGAATTGTTCTGTGTTTTGCTTTATTTGAATTGTTCTGTGTTTTGCTTTATTTGAATTGTTATGTGTTTTGTTTTATTTGAGTTGTTCTGTATTTTTCAACTCTCCTTGACGAATTATGAAAAGAAAAATCAAAGACTCCTCTTTTACAAGATGAGAAGTGTTCAAGCATTTAATAGAGTTTCCACTGTACGCTCCCTGATTATATATATATGATGGTTGGAAGAACAATCCAAGAACACAGAAGAGAGTGGTAACTCAAAATTCATATCTCATTGGAAAAACTGGAAATTGTACTGAAAATAGAAGGGTAGTTACGAATCATAAATTTTCGGTTTGCAATACAGTTTTGTAAACAATGCTACGATTACAAAGCAGAGCCCTAAGGTGTTTGTACTACTAGATACTTGAACAATGAAAACTATGGCATGTGCAACACGATAACCTCGTGTTGTGAGTAAACCTAACATGCCTTAGGAAATGTAAAATGCTGGGATTACATGGTGGTGCTTTACTGAGTGCACCGGGGATATTTTCCCTTCCTAATAGCTTCAGACCCTGCTTCCTTAGCACGGCGGGCCCTCTCTCGCTTCCTCTCCCTGTTAGCTTCACGTTCCTCTGCCTTCTGACGTTCCACTTCTGCAATCCTCTTCTGAATGTCTTCCTGGTTTTTATTGCGCTTCTCCTCCATCTGTTCTTCATGCAGCATTCGTTGTCACCTTTGTGCAGCCCACCTTGCTTGACGCTCCACGTGGTCCTTATCCTACTGAGATTGCTCGGTGTCTAACCACTGCACGAAATCACATAGAGGCGGTGGAGTCTTTCCCCAAATCATGTTAGAAGTCATTACTAGATCAAAAAGTGACAAACTCTGATAGTGTTTTGTAGTACCTTTGCTCGGTCCTTGTCGTAATGCTTGGGCGGGTCGTACTCATAATTCTCGCACATTAAGAATCTCTTGACAAAGTCGTCCCCCAAAACCCTTGATTTCATTAGTTTGCACAAGGATCCGAAAAAACACATATGCACCTGGACTCCTTGGGGGACTGTTTCCGTCACCTTATTCCATGGAATGTACGTGGATCCTGAGGATGCCATGGTGTTGAGCCCTGGCAATCACAAGTGAGTAATTAGATTGCTAATATACTATATCAATGCTAATCATTATCAGTAACTACACCTAAATGTATCACTAATGACTCCTAATAATAATTTAACTGATTGCTAAACTATTTTCTAACATTTTCTAAAAAATTTCTAACATTTTCTATAATTTTCTACAATTTTCTAATATTATCTTGCATTTTTTTATTTTCTAATACTTCTCTAACAATTTTCTAGTATTTTCTAATACTAAATCTAACACTAAATGTACTATATCAACGTTAATAACTATAAGTAACTGCATCTAAATGTACCACTAATCACTCCTAACAATAATTGAACTGATTGGTAATCTACTGTTTCAAAAAAAATTACAACATAATCTATTTATAAAATGTAGAAAATTTTAGTTACCGAAAGTCGCCGCCTTGAAAATCCGACAGGGCTTCGCCGCTTTGCCTATCCCTCACCCCTCTCCCTCCCTCCCTCTCTTTTCTTTTTTTCTGGATTTTTAGTAAGCCAAATGGGGGTGAGGGGGGCCAACACCTTATATAGGGCTGGGGGGCCGCCCGCCCAGCTGCCGGGCGGCCGGGGGGGGGGGGGGGGGGGGGGGCCGGCCGGCCCGTTGCCGGGCGACCGGCCCCAGGGACCTGTCTGCAATTTTTTTTCTTCTTTTTTTTGCGTTTAAGTCCCTGCCGCCCGGCAGCCGGGCGGCCAGGTCCCGGCCGCCCGGCAGCGGGGCGGGCGGGGTATATTTCTGTAAATTTCCAAATCGAAAATATATTATTGTAAAAAAACGGAAATAAAAAATATAAAAATAAAAAAACAGCGCTCGCCGCCGGTTGGGGTTCAGGAGTTTCGGGGTTGGGTTGGATTAGAGATCCTGGGTTGATGGGTGGGCTGTCTCCGGGGATGACAGCGGGAGCCGTGCTGTCAAGCCGGGAAACAGGAGCCGAGGAGACCACGAGAGGAGATACGGGTGGCGACGGCTTGGGTGGAGATGCTCAGACGCCGAGTGCAGATTGCGCTATGCAGAGATGGAAGACAACGCCGAGAGTGTGCGGATTGAAAGCATCTCCAAAAGCTTCTTCTAATCACATTAGCTAAATTTTATTTTAGCTAACCATTTAACTAATATTATATCTCTATATTGTGCTTCTCTCTGACAGACTAGCCAAATTACACTTTTTATATGCAACTCTCCTCTCTCCTCTCTCCAGCTCTCTGTAGGTGGGGCCGGACCAAGGCTACGCCGCCGCCCGTCGCTGACGAGGCGTGTTGGGTGGTAAAACCCAGCCGGGTGGCGTAGTGCACCCACCTAACCCTGAGGATGTAAGAACTCGGGGGCAACCAGAAGATTAGCCTGATCTAGATGCAAGAACACAAGAACACGCGAGGGTTTATAGTGGTTCGGGCCGCCGGAGCGTAATACCCTACGTTCAATGTGTGTTGTATTGCTTGTGCTCACAAGAGATTGCTCGAGAGTAGTTCTAGCTGGTGAGCTGTGAGTGTGAGGGAGAGAGTCTGAGTCCACTTGTCCTGAGACTAGCGTGTGCTCCCCTTTCATAGTCAAAGGGAGGCACGTACATAGCCGTTGGGACCCCGACAGGTGGGCCCAACATGGATGTATTTAAACAACATAACGCCTAGCACTATTATGACGCTACGCCTGTCGTAGAGCTCCTCCGGGCTTGCCTTGTCTCGTCGGCGTGATTCCAGTAGCGTAGGTTGCGGCGTAGACTGTTGTGCCAGCAACGTAGACTGCGGCGTAGGCGTCATGATGTAGAGGCGAGCTGTCGCCTCCACTTATTGTGGTGGACAGGCGCGAGCAGCGCCCGAGACTTTACTGTTTGCCTCGGTAACTCGCGACCCGCTGTGCGGTCATTCGAGCCCACCTCGGTAACTCGCGATCCATAGTGTGGACTGACAAAAGCTGCCCCGTGCCCAACGGCAGCAGAGCACGCCTCAACCACTCGCACTTAATGCGGGTGGGTGAGGGAGCTTCCAGCGGAAGGCTTGTGCCCACGCGCGTGTCTGTGGGACACATGGCGGGCATGCTCCCATCGGAAGGCTAGCGCCCGCGCCCACGTCTGTGGGACACGTGGCGGCTCCGGACCCCTCCCGAGCGGAGTGCTGAGCCGAGGGCTCGCGGGGATCCGGATGGGCACGTGGAAGTCCCGGACCCACCTGCGGGGGTCCGGGTCCGCGGCCATAGGTGCTGAGCATTTCCACCTCTGGGGCACGTGGTGACACCGGACCCATCCCCGAGCGGGAAGCGGGTCCGGGACCGTTGGTCCGGTGAGATGGAGTCGGACCCAGTTACGGATATCTACGCCAGTCTTGGCACAGTAGGAGTGGGTACCCTAGTTGCAGGGTACTGACAAGGCGAGCTGCTGCCGCCACCGGCCGGGCTCCCGCCGCCGCCTGGCCTCCCGTCTCACGTCGGCGTCCGCCAGGGTTTGTCACGCCCTGCTCGCCGTGGATCGACTGGAATGGGGCAGCGATATGTGGCCTCATACAGCGACGGCGGTGACACATGATGCCTATCCTGCGCGTTTCCCATCAAGAACAGACACACAATGAGCATCACAGAAACCAACTAGGGCCTGAACGATGACTGGTGCTGCTCGAAAATCGCTAGAGATAATGATTCACCGCGAAGCTCCTCACCGGCGGCAATGGAGACAGCGTCGCTGCACACCACTGCCTCTCCGGCGGAGGAAAGGCCCCGCCAGGGCTGGAAATCAGTTGAGGGGCTAGAGGAGCTGCTCACGATGGAAGGAATTGAACCGAGGTGGACTGGAGCTCACGAATTCCGGCGAGCGGCAGCGGCTGCCGGAAAACAGAGAGGTGGGTGAAAAGTGACCTCGCCGCGGCCAACCAGCGCAGCGCTCGGCGTGCGCGTTAGACGACAGCAAGGTGGCGCTCGGCGGAGGCGGTGCTGCAGCGACGGTGTTCGGCGGCAGGGCGGCGGGAGGAGAAAGCACGCACGGGAGGCCGCAGGGCGTGGGACCACGTGCGGAAGACCGTGGATGGCGAACGAACCTGCCCGGCAAAAATAGCGCACGGGAGGCCGAGGATAGCGAATAGAATAGATTAGCGAGATTGATGGAGAGACTGTTGGATACCGTTTTTTGCTGTTTTCTTTCATTTTTATCTATCTAGATAGATTTATAGAAGCTTTTGGAGTTGCTCTGAGCTGGGACTCTGATCCGGTAAGACAAATCGCTAAACTTTTTTTGGGCCAAATCAGCAGGTAGTCCAAGGCCTACCTGGACTACCCGCGACCTCGCTCATGAGTCACTCCAATTGATGGGCCATCGTTCAAGCCAGCTCGGCACGAGCACAAGCTACGCATCACGCATGGCCCGAAGCAGGCCGGGCCGGCACGGCACATCATGTCTCCTAGGTCATGCCTCTTCAGCCCACAGGCACTTCAGCCCAGGCACGACACTACGGGGCGTTTTTCATGCCATACTGACCCGAGCCCACAAAGCACGACTAAATTTACAGGTCATGCTAGCCTACAACCCAGTAACCTTGCAGCACCATAAAAGAATCCTCTCATCTAACACTTTACGAATTTCATACTTTCATTTACAAAAAGTTGCACAGATTGATAGATACAATCAATTCATTCACAAGTCAAAACTCAAGGAAAAACTGACCAAGTCAAGAACTCAAGAGACAAGAATATAGGCAAACTCCAAATCCAACAAAATAAAAAATACGGAGACAACAGAATTAAGATAGATGAGCTGTATGTGCAATGCTGCCTCATTAAAAACCTTTCTAGGTAAAACTCACCAATGTGAGAAACCCTAGAAAGGAAAAAAGAGTGCAGGCAGCTCTAAATAAAGTCTTACAAGTTACGTTACAAACCATTGTTCAAAATTCTCACATATGGCAAATACAAATCACTCTCTTCACTCTCTCAGTCTCTCACTAATACTAAGTACCATCAGCAGCCCCAGATTCCTCTTCATCAAGATACAAATTTCTGAACGAGTCTTCCAAATCTTGGTTGTGCACAGAGTGTTGTTCCCTTCTTTCTCCTAGCTCCCAATCCTTTATGGAGGTCAGCATCTCCACGATTTCAGGCAACAAGCATCGTCGCTGCTCTTCAATTATCCTGCCTGTCAAACTGAAACAAGATTCTGAAGAGACAGTAGAAATAGGAACTGTCATAATATCTCTAGCCATTATAGAAAGAATTGGATAGGTTAGTTTGTGGTCACGCCACCAGAGAAGTATGTCAAAGTCATCATCATAATCAGTGACATTGTCACTGTCCAAATAAATTGAGAGCTCACAAACAGCAAAAGCAGAAGCAGATAAAGATGAAGTGGGGTCAGAGGAAGGGAAAGGACCAACAACACCTGTTCCACTACCTCCAAAGATTCTTCCCCATGCCTGTTTTTTCTTACTTGTATGGTTTGATGGTTGTGCAGTCCTTTGATACCTAGCTGCACCAAACTTGTTCTCATATTTGTTAAATAGTTTATATATTTCAGTTCTCACCTCAGCATAATATGAATTGTACTCAGAACCAGTGTACTCAGCAAGTAATTGCAGAACATTAAAGAAATCTCTCATCTTAGCTCTAGGATCAAGAATGAATGCATATGAATATAACAGAGGTATATCTTGCCAGTATTTAAGGAATTTAAGCTTCATAGGATATACAATAGCTCTTAGATTCTGATCACTTTCACATGCATGCAAATGAGAAGCAATCTCTAAAATATGATGCAGAATTAATGGACTTGTTGGATAGTAAATACAAGAAAGAACAACAGTAGAGTCATAAAATAATTCAAGGACCTCCAATATCTTTCCAGCAACATACCAGTGGTTTGCAGACAACAATTGTAAGCCATAATTGGAATTAATGAACACAGTAAACACATCCTGATATGGAACCAAGTGTTTAAGCATAAGGTATGTAGCATTCCATCTAACATCCATATCCAAGCCAAACTTTCTAGGTCTAACACCTAGAGTAATACAATAGTTCTTGAACATAGCAATTCTTTGATTAGAGGAATTCAAGAAATTAATTGCAGTTCTGAAAAATCTTCTGTATAAGGTTTCAATCTTTTTAAACCAGATTTTACAATCAGATTAATGACATGACAAGCACAATGTTGATGTACGAGACTATAGTTATGGTTACCAGGATTATCAGGCACAGGTGTAGGATCAAGACTCAAGTAACCAGCAAACATAGGTGTCAAAGTGTTTATAGCCCTAGCATTAGAAGAAGCATTATCTAGAGTAACAGAGAAAATCTTGTCAATCAGACCATACTCCTCAACCACAGCAGCAATTCTTGAAGCAATATTTTCACCAAAATGTGACACCTCAATCAACCTAAGACCAATAACCTTTTTCTGTAACTCCCAATCAGCATTCACATAGTGAGCAACAACATATATGTAGTCCTCCTTGGCATTACTAGACCAAATGTCTGAAGTCAAAGCAATAGAGGTAGCAGCAGACAACACATAATTCTTAAGCAGATCACGGCATTCAGTACAAAGCTTAGCAAGATCTCTAGTGGTGGTCTGTCTAGATACCTTAACAAACCTAGGGTTATGAGCACGAACAATGTACTCTTCCCAGGCCTGTGTCTCACCTATACCTAACGGCAGATCAAGCCTAGCAATCAACCGACACAACTCAAATCTAGCAACAACAGGTTTATAGTCCCAGTTATGCATAAAACCATCATGATTAAAAGCAAGCCTAGACCGAACCCTAGCAGCTCGATCAGCCTTTTGCCTACAAGATTTTTGATGCCTAAACAAGTGGCCAGTGCGAGCATTAGATCTAGGACTCAATGTATGCTTACAGATTTTACAGATAGCTTTAGTGCAAACCTTTTTACCATTCACATTCTCATAGATCTCATCAAAATCAGCCAAGACAGCACATTTACGCTTACCAACAGATGAGGTATCAACTACATATGTGTTGTTGCAGTTGGAGCCGACCGTGGTCCGTGTCCTTGTCGCCCCTTCACCACCACCGCCGTCCAGATCGATCGGAGCAGAGTCGCTACCGACATTGATACCCAGCAACGCAGTAGCACCCTCACAGGTGTCGCCGTCGTCCTCGGGGGCAGCCCTGCCGCGATCAGGTCGTCGTCGCCGGTGATCGGATAGACGACATCGTCTTTGGCCATGGCACCCTCGACCGCGGAGGGCTCTCCAGCCCCGTTCCTCAACGGTGCGCACGGCCGCCTTGCTCGCCCAAAGCCACAGCTAGAGGACGACGCATCGGCTACCGACCTGCACAAGGAAATGAATGAGGAGGAGGAACAGAACAAATCGGGGACAGATCAAGCTAGAACTCAGGTTTACGAGGATTAGGGTTAGGGTTTATACCTGCGCAACCGAAGCCCGGTGCCGGAGAAGACGATGCCCACCCAGAGGAATCACAGCGACACACGGGTTAGCAAGGACGGCGAGCGGCGAAGGAGGGACGAACGGGGAGACGAACTCACATAGTCACAGCGAGAATGAGAGGAGAGGGAGGGAGGGAGAGGGGGGGAGAAGGGAGGGAGAAGGGAGGGGATTAGACGACTGAGTGTGAGATGGGGAGCGGCGGGCCAGTGGCAGTGGCAGGCTGATCGAGGTCACCGGAGTCGGGGACGGAGGAACATCTAGGTAGTCACGCACAGGGGGAGGAACATCATCTCTTGGAGGCCATGGTTTGGGGGGCATGAAGTCATCTAAGTCGTGATCCCAGTTAACAGAACTTGGTGCTGGAGGTGGTGCAGTTAGACTTGACGAACCTCTTGACTTTCCCTTTCTCTCTTTTATGGTTCTACTTTCATGTACAGGGGGAGGAACATCAGGTGTTCGAGGCCATGATTTGGGGGGCATGAAGTCATCCATATCGTCATCCCAGTTAACACAACTAGGTGCTCGAGGTGGTGCAGCACGACTTGACGAACCTCCGGTCACGTGTTCTTGCGGAGGCCGAGAACTATGACCCGAAGATCTTTTCCACCTCTTTCGTCTAGTTTGCAGCATAACTCCACCGAAGATACATACCAATTTTTTGAAATTTGGTATCGATTTGTTAATCAACTCCGTGTCCTCGGGGTAATCCTAGCATATAATTACACAATAATTTTACTATTTCGTAAATATGGATTACAAATAACGGACGTGATTAGAACTGAATAAGAGTTACCTTAATGTGCATCTCATACACCTTTGGCCGCATCCATATCTTACAAGTAGTTTGTAAGAATCCAATAACATGTTGATGATTCGCTAGTTCACATACCCTCATGTATATCTTCCTACGTTCTAGTAGGTATTCCTTTAAATCTCGCATTGTAATACCTCGAAACAATGTCAAATATTTAAAGTCAACTAATTTGGACAACACCATCTCTATCATACCATCCGCTAATGGATCCAACTTCTTACTGATTACAAGACGTGTCATGATCTCAAGAAATATACTAGATTTTTCTTCGGTCCATGAAAATCCAACAGAATTGGAGGCAGACATTGTCTTATGCTGCAATAACAGTAAGGTACAGTCATTCTAAGTTTACTATTCTATATTTCACTATCCAAAAACTAAATCTATTCTAATTCATGATTATTTTAGAAACAAGTCTATAATAGTTGAGAAATATTGGTTACCTGCGATTCGGATCCAAAATCCGGCGGGGCTTCGCCGGTGGAATTACCTCACTCACCCTCCCTCTCCCCTCTCTGGATCTCGTGGGCAGAAAATGAGGGCGCAGGGGGAAGAGGCGGAGATCTCTCTCTTGGATTCCCTTGCCTGCTCCCGGAGCCCTTCGTCCATCATGTCCTAGCGTCGTCTTGTCAGGTCGGGCCTGTCGTAGCTAGTGGCACCGCCCGTCACATTGCTTAAGCGGGTGGTGTAGCTTGCGGCGTAGGCGGCATGATGGAAAAGTGCCGTGCTGTCGTATCCATTTAATGCTGCAGGCGGGCTCTGCGCGGGTGCGGCACAGGCGGCTGCACTGTGCTTCTTGGTAATACGCGGTGCTCAGCGAGGCCTGACAAAGGCTGTCTCACGTACCGCGGCGACAGAGCACGCCTTGTCCACCACATTAAATGCGGTGGGTGGGCGAGTCCCCCTGCGGAAGACTCGCGCACGATCCCGCGTCCTCGGGACACGTGGCGGTTCCGGACCCCTACATGGTGAGGGTAGTCCGGACGGGCGCAGGAGGTCCCGGACCCCTATGGGGGTCCGGGCCTCGGCGGTCAGCACGGAGCTTCCCTTCTTTAGGGATACGTGGCGTCTCCGGACCCTTCCCCAGGCGGGGAGCGGGTCCGGGGCCGTTAGCCTAGTGAGGGAAGAGCCTGACCTGTGGGGCCTGGCTACTCCGCCTTTCCCGCGCAGCTATGGACAACTACGCGGGTCCTGCCTTGCTGCAGTAAGAGTGGGTATCCCTGCTACAGGGTACCGACAGTAATAATAACCTACTACTATCTAGCTAGTGGGGCGACCCATGTATGGAGTAGAAGTAGCTAGTAGCGGTACGCAGGCTTTCTACTTTAGGATGTACTACGGTACGTTGTTCATCATTCTCTCTTTCCGCTACGCCGTCCCTTGATCGTATTGGTATATCAAGCATCCATCATCGGACCATCACTATGATCATGCACGCATGCCTCGAATCCATGATGGTATTTACATAAGCACTCTTTTATTTTAGCACACTACCTACTACTAAGTAAGAGTACGAATTTACAGACTAGCCAAGATAAAGATAAATAATCCCTGTACTTCGTTTCTGTTTACCAAGCATCTATTTAGGCCCTGCGTTTGGATCTCTTAATAATGACTAGAAATCAGCTAAAAGGCCCTGCGAGATCAAAACTTATGTACACATCATATTCTTGTGTGGAATGGAGTAATCCAATATGTCACATTATTTACTCCATCCTGTTATTTAGATAATTAGTTGTACAAAAGACTCAACCGATCGACAATCCAACCACCTTGTGATCCAAGGATTCCAATATTCTAGATAACCATGATCCACTATCCAAATTCTCCAGTATCACTATATATCCAGATTCTTTCTCAAGGGATCAAAACATGGCCTTAATTAGGCCGACTAGGGAGGGACAGGAACCTAAATCAATCCCATCTGGATACATATGTACTTCTTGGTTCCCCAAACACTATGTACTTTCCAATATACAATAGATGTTGAAAAGGACCGACTAATTTAATAGTATTCTGTGACAGAGAATAAGTCGGAATAAACCAAAAATAGACAAGCCGGACATGGTGTTATGTTGGGTTTTTTTTCATTTGGTCTGGTGCATATGTTTACTACATAGCCTTGGCTTCCTTATTGTGATTCTTTATTTCCATTTAAAATATTATATAACCCATATTGTTACATTGAATTATTATTTTTCCAAAGAATATATTGGATTAAACCAAACAGGACCTCTGACTTCCCAACAAGAGGGCCGAGAGGTTCCTATAATGCTCTGGTGAACCACCTCAATCTTAGCATGCTAGTAGAATAATACGAGTTACTCTCTTCGTTCATGAAAAAAAATACAATTCTTGTTTTCTGAAAAGTCAAATTTTATGTTTGATTAAATTTATAAAAAATACTAACATTTATATCTCCAAAAAGATTTAGTATAAAAATATATTACATAATTAATCTAATAATATTTATGCTATTTTATATAAATCTGGTTAAACATCGAATTGTTTGACTCCTGGGGAGCCAGAGTTGTATGCTTATGGAGATGGAGGGAGTCCCTATTTGTGCTTATCTAGATCACCGATGTGCGATGGAAAACATTTGCTGGTGTTATGTCATTCTTATTAGCTTGTCAAAAAGAAGAAACAAAGAATGGATATACTGCCTCCATACTTGAAAAGAATATCGTTTTGGACAGCGACACGGTCTCCAAAACTTAATTTTGATTTCTTATTTTTATAAAAAAAATATTGATTGCAAAGTGATATATTTATACTTTTATGAAAATATTTTTCAAGACAAATCCATTTATATGATTTTTGTATTTTGAAACTCAACAACTTAAAATCTATTCATGATTCAAGACCGGCTGGGGGGTGCGAGCAGGCTCGGTTCCCCTTGGCAACCTCCGCACCGGGGAGTTCGTGCTATTCACCTCGCACGTCTCCGCCGGTGTGGGACTGCCGATTTCTTCATTCTTGCTGCTGCTGCTGGAAGACTTCGGCCTCCAGCTTCAGCATCTGACGCCCCACTCCCTCCTCCTGGCGTCCATCTTTGTGCATCTATGCGAGATGTTCGTGGGACTGCGTCCCTGCGTCATCCTCTTCCGCTACTTCTTCATCCTGGTGAGGTCCGGAAGGAGCAGGGACGAAGTGGGAGGGTACTACTTCCAGATAAGGAGTGACCTGCCGACTCCTTACATTCCGGGCCTTGCTGGCGGAAGGTGGGAGGAGTGGCGCAGGGATTGGGTGATCGCCACCACCGAAGCCAACAAGCACCTTGTCCTGCCGACCGCGGGGCCCGCCTCCGATAAAGCATCCTGGAGGGCCAAGCCATCGCTGCAGCCGGAGTTCGACTCCGTGCTGGATAAGATCAGGTCGCTGGCAGGGAGCGGCCTCACCTCATGGCACGTGCTCGGCGACTTCGTGAAGCGCCGGATCGCCCCCCTAAAGCAGCGGCCGCGACCGGCGTGGAGCTTCACCGGCCTCAACGATTGCAGCAGGACCCACCGCGGGGAGGGAAGCGATCTGTCCCAGGAGGCCTTGGAGGTCCTGGTGCGGAACGTGACGGGAGACACCTTCATCCCAGAGAACCTGATCCTCCCGCAGAGCATAGTCCCCCTCTGCGAGGACCCGGCGAGGGTGGCGGTGCTGGCCACCCTGCCAACCCTGGACGACGGGGGACTGGCCCCACGGCAGACCGGGGGTGACCCAAACCGTGGGCTCCGGATCCCTGGCACGTCCGGGGATCAGGCTACGCTGAGCGCTGCGGGGTCCGGCGCCACTACGAAGGGGAAACAGGCCGCGGCTAGCAGCGCGGCCGCGGCCGGCTCCAGCCGGGCTCAGAGCAGCTCCGGTGCGTCGTCGGGGGACGTAGGCCGGCGGAGGCTACTCCGGGGCGACGGGACCCTGGTCTCGGAGCCCACCGCGAAGCGCCAGAGGTCTTCTGAGGGCGCAGGCCAGGGTAGCTTCCGGGCTGCCGGCCCCCACGGGTCCTCTGGCACAACTGGACCACCACCATCGCCGCCGAGGAATTCATCCCGCCGGCAGCAAGAGCAGCAGCAGTAGGAGCAGCCGCAAGAGCAGCGGCAGGAGGCACGCGGACGGCAGCAGCAACAACAGGTGCGACCCCGGGTTGCGCCCATGCCGCAGCCGCAGGAACAGCAGCAACGGGTGCAGGCCCGGGTTGCGCCTGCATCGCAGCTGCAGGGGCAACAACAGCAACAGCAACACCAGCAGCCGCAAGAGAAAAGGCCCGGGCTCCGGGGACGCTGGGTACCCAGTACTGCTGGGTTAGTGTCATCCTGCTCTCCTCCCTTGCGCCGGTGTTCTGTTTGTTCGTTTTTTTTTTGTTGTTGATGGCTTTTCTGCTTTGCTACCAGGGCTTCCCGCCCCAGCGGTTCTTCTACCACCGTTGGCACATCAGCAGGTGCCCGGGCGGCGGCGACCTCGGCATCGACAGCGACGGTGGCAGCATGTGCGGGACCCTCAGGTACGGCGTCCTGCTGCTTACTCCGTGGCACATGACGTGATGCTGACTGTCATGCCATTTCCAGTCTCCACAGTGCTCAGTGCAGCAGCGGCGGCGGCGGTGGCGCCGGTGCTGGGTGCAGCCGCACCCGACACGGTGGTGGAGGTGCCAGTGCAGGGCGCAGCCGCTCCTGACGTATCGGTGGCGGGGGCACCCGATGCGGCCGCGTCCGCCACGGCGGCAGCGGGAGCGCCGGAGTTAGGCTCGGCCGCGCCCGACTCGGCGGCAGCGGGGGCGCCGGAGCTGGTCCCAGCCGCGCCCGACTCGGCAGCAGCAGGGGCGTCGGAGCTGGGTCCGGCCGCTCCCGACTCGCGGCAGCGGGGGCGCCGGAGCTGGGCCCGGCCGCTCCCGACTCGGCGGCAGCGGGGGCGCCGGAGCTGGGCCTGGCCGCTCCCGACTCGGCGGCAGCGGGGGCGCCGGAGCGGGGCCCGGCCGCTCCCGACTCGGCGGCAGCGGGGGCGCCGGAGCTGAGCCCGGCCGCGCCTGACTCGGCAGCAGCGGGGGCGCCGGAGCTGGGCCCGGCCGCGCCCGACTTGGCAGCAGCGGGGGCGCCGGAGTGGGGCTTCGGCCCGCGCTCGACTCGGCGGCAGCGGGGGCGCCCGAGCTGAGCCCGGCCGCGCCCGACTCGGCAGCAGCGGGGGCGCCGGAGCTGGGCCCGGCCGCGGCCCGACTCGGCAGCAGCGGGGGCGCCGGAGTGGGGCTCGGCCGCGCTCGACTCGGCGCAGCGGGGGGCGCCCGAGCTGAGCCCGGCCGCGCCCGACTCGGCAGCAGCGGGGGCGCCGGAGCTGGGCCCGGCCGCGCCCGACTCGGCAGCAGCGGGGGCGCCGGAGCTGGGCCCGGCCACGCCCGACTCGGCGGCAGCGGAGGCGCCGGGGACAAGTGCCGCAGCGGAAGCCCCTACCTCCAGCTCCGGTCCTGTTGCGGAGGAAGAGTTGGAGGTGGTCTTTGGCAGGCGGCTCCTGCAGCTCCAATCCCCGGAGGAGGATGCGACTCCGCTTCCTCAAGTGCTGTTGCGAGTTCGGCGTTCGATCGAGGAGGCAACCTCCTCCGCCGAGGTGGCCTTCCGGCGGGAGTGGTCTGCGCTGGAGAGCGAGCGTCAGCGCCTCTCCGACTGGCACACCCGCCTGGAGGCGCACACGAAGGCTGAAGCCTCCCACGCCGTGGAAACTCGGTCAAAGCTCAAGGCGGACCAAGAGGCCTACCGAGTCAACCTTAAGAAGGTGTTTGACCGAGAGCTCGCAGTGTCAAACCGAGAGAAATCCTTGGCGCAGCGGGAGCAGGACTTCACCCTGGAGGTTGTTGGCTTCGCTGCTCAACGGTCCGACCTCGAGGCCCACCTCGCAGCCCAGCAGTCAGAGCTGGAGACTCGCAGCGAGGACCTCGAGGTCCGGAGGCAGGAGCTCGACGTCTTCTCTACGACTCTGCAGGGATGGCGTGAACAACTACAGGAAAGAGCCTGCCAGCTGACTGCTGACGAGGCGGATTTGGAGGAGGACCGGAAATCTCTCGCCAAGCGGGAGGCTCACGCCACCGGCATAGAGAAAGAGCTTGGGCGCCAGCGAGAGTCGCTCAAGAAGCGGAAGGTATATGCGGAGCAGAAGGAGGCCAAGCTGGAGGAGCGGTCCCGCGAACTCGAGGAGAGATCCCGCGAGCTCGAGGAGAGGTCCCGCGAGGTGGAGGTGGCCAAGGCGGCCTTGGACACCCGGGTGCAGGAGGCTGTCCGGGAGGCGGTCCGGAAGCATCAGGAAGACCAGCGCGTCGAGGCCCAGCGGATTGCTGACTGGGCAAGCGAAGCAAGCCTGGCGCTGGTGCCATTTGGTCTGAGCCCGATCCAGGTGGCGGTGCCGCCAGCTTCGGTAGCTGACGCCCTCCCGGTGCTGAGTTCTGCTTCGGATAGGCTCCAGCGCCTGGGGCCAGTCCTTGCTGGACAGCTTGAGTCCGAGGGCCGCGAGCTGATCCGGCTGGTGGCGGAGCACATCCTGACCTGCCTCCGGAGCCACGACCCGACCATCTCGCTGGCACCCGTGATCGATGGCCCTGTAGCGGAGACGGAGGCCGCCGCTCGGGACAGCGTGCAGGAGGTCGTTGACTTCGTCGCCGCCTACTTCAAGCGAGAACCTGCAGACTCTTGAGCTAGGCATCGTATCTTTTTCCTTTTGCATTATGTAACAAACTTGTACTAGCTGAAATTTTTGAAGCAGAAAAAACTTCAACTTAGCTGTTTGTCAGTTGTTGATTTGCAATATGCAGCACCCCGGCGCCCTGGCCCTCTGGCAGACAGGTTCAGTTGCTTGGACCTGTCTGCCATCTGAGCCGTAGAAGATACTGCGGACCTCCTTGGCATAGGGCTGCATAGCCTGCAAGACGAGCAAGCGCCTTGTTCCCTGCGTAGGATACAGGAGTACAGATAGAAAAATCAAGTTCGCTTATATAGTAGCAACGATACTGCATCTTAGCTATTTGACGCATGCAGAATTCATCCATGATGTCTGGGACAAAGCGGATGCCCCGGGCCCCCTGGGAGAGAGACTCAGTTGCTATGAGTCTGTCTACCATCGAGATTGGCTCTTATCTTGCATGAAAGCTTTGAAGCAGATACTCGGACCCCCTGGTAGGTAGGCTCAATGGTTTGAGACTGTCTACCACTGGCCAGGTTTTAACCTGTGTACCACTTCAAAGTTATAGCTTAGTAGCAGACCCGCGGGGCTCATTCCTGACCAATCCCAGGCTGGTACCAGGTCCAGGACTCTAGATGCGTAGGCCCAGGTAGCTCTGTGCTTGTTACAGAGTGGGGGAGTGCGTAGGCTTAGGGTCGGAACCAGGCTAAGGCGCTACGCAGGGCTCCGGACCACTCCAGGAAACAGCACGATCTTTCCGGACCTGGCTTCATCGTCCCAGACCCTTCGCAGCAGTGGGTGAGGTCACTTTGTTGTGCTCGATCCTTTGAGATATAGTGCTGGACACGCCGTGTTGGACTTAGGAAGCCAGCTCTTGAGCTGGGACGAGGTCCGGGCCCCCAATTACCCGGCTCTAGGTACTAGAGCACTCGTTACAGGGTGGTGGAGAGTGCAGGCTTTTGGGTACGGAACCAGCTGAGCGGCTACACTGGGCTCCGAACCACCCCATGAAACAAGTACCCGCTCCCCAGAGTAGGTTCCTAGGGGTCCGGACCCCTCTCCAGCAGCAAGAGGGTCCGGACCTGTACGGTAGTCCAGCAGCTCAATGCAGATCTTAGTTGCAGCAACAAGGGCAGAGGTCCCGCGGGGGTTAGAAAAAAGCGAAAATTCCGAGAATCGAAATGCGTAATTTAACTTTGACACAAAGACAGAACTAGGAGAAAATCTTTCCTTTGCAATCTCGATGTACATGGCTTGCGCGATGGATGCCAGAGGCCGGGTTTATGAGGTCGGACCTCTACCGCTCTGAGCCGCGCGTTAGCCGCTAGTGCGATGGATGCCAGAGGTCGGGTTTACGAGGGTGGCCCTCAACCGCTCCGGACGCACGCTAACTCTATCTTATTACAAAGGAAAAGTTATTTCCCTGCTCTGCCTAGGTGTAAAACTTACGCAGATGCTCTATGTTCCACGGGTTGGGCAGCGGCACTCCGTCTTCTGTGGCGAGGCGAACGCATCCGGGCCGGCATACCTCTGTAACCTTGAAAGGCCCCTCCCAGCTGGGGGAGAGTTTGTGGAGCCCCACTCGGTTCAGGATCCGTCTGAGGACGAGGTCGCCAGCCCGGAGCTCCCTACTGTGCACGAACCGTTGATGATAGCGCCGGAGCGCCTGGTTGTAGCGTGCATTTCGGATTGCTGCTCGCCACCTTCGCTCGTCAACGAAGTCCACGTCGTCGCACCGCAGCTGCTCCTACATGGATTCGTCAAAGGCCTGGACCCGTGGTGAGCCCAGGTGAATTTCTGGGGGAAGGCATGCTTCAGCCCCGTAGACCAGGAAGAACGGAGTCTCCCCGGTAGCTCGGCTGGGTGTGGTCCCGTTGCCCCATAGTACACACGGAAGCTCGTCAACCCATTTGGCACCATGCTTTTTCAAGCAGTTGTAGGTGCGGGTCTTGAGTCCCCTGAGGATCTCTGCATTCGCTCTCTCAACCTGTCCATTGCTGCGGGGATGTGCCACGGACGCAAAGCATAGCTGGATGCCGATGTCCTCACAGTACTCTTGGAAGAGTCTGCTTTTGAATTGGGTCCCGTTGTCCGTGATGATGCGGTTTGGGACGCCAAATCTGCACACAATGGACCTGAGGAATGCGACTGCTGATTTCTTAGTAATATTCACCACAGGAGTAACTTCCGGCCACTTGGTGAACTTGTCGATGGCGACATAGAGGAACCGGTATCCGCCGACAGCCCGGGGGAAAGGCCCCAGGATATCCACACCCCACACAGCGAATGGCCATGAGGGTGGAATCATCTGCAGAGCTTGAGCTGGGGTGTGTATTTGTTTTGCATGGAACTGGCATGCTTTGCAGGACCTTACCAGCTCAGCCGCATCCTGGAGTGCTGTTGGCCAGTAGAAGCCATGCCGAAAGGCCTTGCCAACAAGCATGCGAGAGGAGGAATGACTTCCGCACTCGCCTCCATGGATCTCCGCGAGCAGTTCGCGGCCCACTCCCTGGGAAATGCATCGCATGAGGATTCCGTTGGCGCCACGGCGGTAGAGATCCCCTTCTACCACCGCGTAGCGTTTAGCCAATCGGACTATGCGCTCAGCGGACACATCGTCATCAGGGAGGATGTTATCTTTCAGGTAGTCCCGGATCTCGGAGATCCATGCATCGGGAGCTCCCAAAGCAGGGGGGGTGGCTCTGTGAGGACACCAGGTTCCTCAACAGAACACACAGCCCTGGTTAGGCACCATAGGTGGAATGCTGCCGGCACCGCTAGCTTCGAGGTGCCAGCTTGATCCCCCTCACCCGGCTTGGCAGGCTGGGCGGTAGGTTTCAGCAGCCGTCTTTCAAAGACACCCTCAGGCACAGATGCCCAGGTAGATGCTCTCGCAGAGAGATCATCTGCTGCTGAGTTGTGCTCGCGGGGAACGTGTTGCAGTTCCAAGGCGTCGAAGTCCTTCTCGAGCTTCCTCACGTGTATGAGGTATGCCGCGAGCTGGGGATTGTTGCAGTTGCAATCCCCTCGGACCTGCTTGATGATTAGCTGGGAGTCCCCCTTCACCAGAAGCTGCCGGACCCCCAATGAGAGGGCTTGCGTCAGGCCGAAGATCAGAGCCTCGTATTCCGCCATGTTGTTGGTGGCCTTGAACTCAAGGTGCACCATGTACTTCAGCTGATCTCCGTTTGGGTCGATGAGGACCACACCAGCCCCGGCCCACTTCTCGCGGGCGGACCCATCAAAGAAGAGTGTCCAGTGAGGCTCGGTGAAGACTGGTGTCCTGATTTCCGGCTCCGGGGGTCTAACATTTATGACCGGACCCCCAGGGTTGCTTGGGGAAGGAGTCCACTCCGCTATGAAATCAGCCAGGATCTGGCTCTTGACCGCATGGCGTGGCTGGAAATCCAGTTGGAACTCTGCCAGCTCTGCTGCCCACTTGGCGATATTGCCTGTGGCGTTGGAGTTGTGTAGGATCGCTCTTAATGGGTAAGAGGTCACTACAACAACTCGGTGTGCTTGAAAGTAGTGGCGCAGTTTCCTGGACGCAATAAGTATTGCATAGATAAGCTTATGCGTCTCAAGATACCTAGCCTTTGCCTCGTGGAGGACTTCACTGACGTAGTAGACTGGCTTTTGGACGGTCCGGACCCTAGTTCCTGGGTTCGGCTCGCCCTTGTTCACCACATCTGTCCCTTGGGCCCCCAGTGGTTCTGGGTTCCCACTGGGATGAGGCTCCTCCGGACCTGCCTGTGTAGGATCCGGACCTTCAAGCTGGGGTGAGGCTGACGGGCCCCCGTGTCCGGGGTCCGGCTCACCATCCTTGGCCAAGAGGACCTTGGTGCTCCCCTGGCAAGTTTGCTCCATGCTTTCGGCGACCAGCACCATGCTGACCGCCTCCGCAGATGCAGCAAGATACAGAAACAACGGCTCACCAGGTTCTGGAGCCACCAATACTGGCAGCGAGGTGAGGTGCTGCTTCAGCTCCTGGAAGGCCTGTTCAGCCTCTTCGGTCCATGAAAATGGACCGGACCTCCTCAACAGCTTGAAGAAGGGAAGGGCCCTCTCAGCCAGCCTCGATATGAAGCGGCTAAGAGCAGCGAGAGATCCAGTAAGCTTCTGGACGTCCTTGATGCGGCCAGGAGGCCTCATTGCTTCGATCGCCTTGATCTTGGCTGGGTTTGCCTCGATGTCTCGATGCGAGACCAGGAAACCCAGCAGCTTCCCTGCTGAGACGCCGAAGTTGCACTTCTCTGGGTTCAGCTTCGTGAGCGTGGCGCGAAGACGGTCGAAGACGAGGGACAGGTCCTCCACTAGTGTTGACCCTACCTTAGTCTTGACCACAATGTCGTCGACATAAACCTCAACAATATCTCTAATTAGATTACAGAAGGTTTTGTTCATAGCTCGTACAAACGTGGGTAAGGCATTCCTTAGACCATACGGCATGACAATGTAGCAATAAAGCCCATCTACTGTTACAAAGGCAGTATGCTTCCTATCTTCTCTAGACATCTGAATCTGGTGGAAACCAGAGTATGCATCTAGGAAAGACAAAAGATCACACCCGGAGGCGGAGTCCACGATCTGATCGATACGCGGAAGAGGATAGGGGTCTCTTGGACATGCCTTGTTGAGGCTGGTGTAGTCGATGCACATCCGGAACTTCCCGTTGGCCTTTGGGACGACGACCGGATTGGCCAACCACTCGGGATGGTGGACCTCCTCGATGAAGCCGGCGTGTAGGAGCTTGTGGACTTCCTCGCGGATGAAGTTCTGCCGCTCCACGGACTGCTTCCGAGGCTTCTGGCGCACCGGCGTGGCGTCGGGGTAGATCCTCATATTGTGCTCGATCACTTCCCTGGGGATCCCAGGCATCTGTGACGGTTCCCAGGCGAACACGTCGATATTTGCCAGGAGGAAAGCGATGAGCGCGTCTTCCTATTTCTCCTCCAGGTTCCCCGCAATGCGGGTGGTCCTGGTGGAGTCTGCTCCAATCTGTACCGACTTCACGGGAACTTGGTCCGGATCAGATGGTTGGACCTTGGGAGCCTTTGCAGGCGCCCTGGGTTGCGAGGTGGACGGAACCTCCTCGGAGCGTGCAGCCTCTGCCGCCAGGGTATGCAGTCTCTTAACTGCAGCGACGGCAGCGGTGCGGTCGCCCTGCACGGTGAGGACTCCGGCAGGGGAAGGCATCTTCAAGACCAAATACCCATAGTGGGCAATGGCCATGAAGCGGTAGAGTGCCGGTCGGCCAATGATGGCATTGAACGGGAGGTTCACCTCCGCAACATCGAACATGACGCTCTCTGTGCGGAAGTTCTCCTCGGTCCCGAACGTGACCGGCAATGTGATGCTCCTCAGGGGGAACACCGGGTGTGGGCCCACTCCGGAGAATGGGCGAGAGGGAGTCAGCTTGGACTCTGGGATCTGCATCTGCTTAAATGCTGCATATCTGATGACGTTGAGGCCAGCCCCACCGTCAATCAGCACGTGGTAGAGCCTCACGTTGGATATGACAGGAGTGGTGACTAAAGGTAGCACACCAGCTCCGGCCATATTCTCCGGGCAGTCGGATGACCCGAAAGAGATGGTGGTGTTCATCCACCTCTGGTGCGGCGCCGCCCTCGGGACCCCCGGCTTCACCGAAAGGACCTCCCGGCGAAGGGTCTTCACGTCCCGCCGGGAGACAAGCTCCCAGCTCCCGCCATACATTACGTACAGCTTCTTGCGGCGGTCGCCGTTGTCGGAATCGGAGTCGTCGTCGTGATAGACGCCCTTCAGCTCTCGAGCGGGGGATTGGTACCCCAGCTCCTTCTCCCCGGCCGCGGCCCCACTGTCAGAGGCCCTCTCCTTGCCGGCCCGCTGGCGAGGAGGGGGTGAGCCATCCTTAGAGGACTGCTCACGCCGCCCACTGACCCGTTTCGCGAGCTTTTGGATCTCGCGGCAGTCGGCGGCGCTGTGGCGAGCGGTGGGATGCACTGGGCATGAACCTCCGTTTCCACCTTGCGGGCGAGGGCGTTTGCCGTGTGTATTCTGGCCCCCAGCCGCTGCAGCCGCAGCCGGCGCCGCTGCTGGCGCTGCTGCTGCTACGACTGGTCCGCCAGAATGCGGCTCCCCGCGACCCCGGTTCTTCTTCTTCTTCTTGCCACCGCCCTGAGCAGTAGCACTGGAGCCACCAGCCTTGGTGTCTCCGTCTTGGGGGGCTGAGTGCCATGCACGGCCCTCAGCGGCCCTGGCACACTTGTCTGCCAGGGAGAAAAGCGTAGTGACGCTTTCCACCTCGTGCGTCGCCAGCTTCTCGAGCATCTTCTCATCACGCACCCCCTGGCGGAAAGCAGTAATAATAGATGCATCTGAGATACGAGGAATGGTACCCCGTACCTTGGTGAAGCACGAGATGAAGGCCCGAAGCGTTTCCCCGGGTTTTTGCCTCACGGCGTGAAGGTGTGCCTCCACACCATGCTGCTGGTAGGCGCTGGCGAAGTTCGCTGTGAACCTCGCACAGAGCTCTTCCCAGGACTGGATTGTCCCAGGTGTGAGGTTCATGAGCCAGGTCCGGGCTGGCCCAGACAAGGCTACATGAAAGTAGCTTGCCATGACGGCGCCGTTGCCACCAGCCACTGTGATGGCGGTAACGTACACCTGCAGGAATTCCGACGGGTTAGTAGTACCGTCGTACTTTTCCGGCAGGTGGGGGCGGAACTTGGGTGGCCACGCCACGGCGCGGAGGTGCTCCGCAAGCGCAGCACAGCCCACCCCGGCCACCGGTGCACCTGACTGAATCCGGGCGTTCACCGGAGGCCTGGGTGCCGCCGCGTCCAGATCGACATTGAGGTTGCGTCCCTCAATGTTGAGACGGCGCTCTCGCGCCCTCTCGACAGCGATGCGGGCATCCTCCCCCGCGCGCCGGCGGTTGAGCTCCGCCCGCAAGTCTTCTGTTCGTGCACCCCTCATGGTAGGGGAGCGCACAGATGCCGACGCACCGCCCTGACGCTGGTGGTAAGGTACCACCGCGTTGCCAGGCGGAGGTCGTTGCCCAGTCTTTGCAGGATTTAGAGTTGTTCGGGCCGCCGGAGCGTAATACCCTACGTCCACTGTGTGTTGTATTGCCTTCCCACGAGAGTGAGAAGGTGCGAGAGCTTGAGTCTGTCCGGATCTGTCTGGATCTGTCTGGATCTGTCTCGCGCACAGCGAGCGCCTCCCTTTTATATCTCAAGGGGGCGCGTACACAGCCGTTGGATCCCCGACAGGTGGGTCCAACGATGCAGTATAAACTAACGTACTGTTCATACATTATGGCGTCGCAGGCAAAGGAGATCTCTCTCTTGGATTCCCTTGCCTGCTCCCAGAGCCCTTCGTCCATCATGTCCTAGCGTCGTCTTGTCAGGTCGGGCCTGTCGTAGCTAGTGGCACCGCCCGTCACATTGCTTAAGCGGGTGGTGTAGCTTGCGGCGTAGGCGGCATGATGGAAAAGTGCCGTGCTGTCGTATCCATTTAATGCTGCAGGCGGGCTCTGCGCGGGTGCGGCACAGGCGGCTGCACTGTGCTTCTTGGTAATACGCGGTGCTCAGCGAGGCCTGACAAAGGCTGTCTCACGTACCGCGGCGACAGAGCACGCCTTGTCCACCACATTAAATGCGGTGGGTGGGCGAGTCCCCCTGCGGAAGACTCGCGCACGATCCCGCGTCCTCGGGACACGTGGCGGTTCCGGACCCCTACATGGTGAGGGTAGTCCGGACGGGCGCAGGAGGTCCCGGACCCCTATGGGGGTCCGGGCCTCGGCGGTCAGCACGGAGCTTCCCTTCTTTAGGGATACGTGGCGTCTATGGACCCTTCCCCAGGCGGGGAGCGGGTCCGGGGCCGTTGGCCTAGTGAGGGAAGAGCCTGACCTGTGGGGCCTGGCTACTCCGCCTTTCCCGCGCAGCTATGGACAACTACGCGGGTCCTGCCTTGCTGCAGTAAGAGTGGGTATCCCTGCTACAGAGTACCGACAGTAATAATAACCTACTACTATCTAGCTAGTGCGGCGACCCATGTATGGAGTAGAAGTAGCTAGTAGCGGTACGCAGGCTTTCTACTTTAGGATGTACTACGGTACGTTGTTCATCATTCTCTCTTTCCGCTACGCCGTCCCTTGATCGTATTGGTATATCAAGCATCCATCATCGGACCATCACTATGATCATGCACGCATGCCTCGAATCCATGATGGTATTTACATAAGCACTCTTTTATTTTAGCACACTACCTACTACTAAGTAAGAGTACGAATTTACAGACTAGCCAAGATAAAGATAAATAATCCCTGTACTTCATTTCTGTTTACCAAGCATCTATTTAGGCCCTGCGTTTGGATCTCTTAATAATGACTAGAAATCAGCTAAAAGGCCCTGCGAGATCAAAACTTATGTACACATCATATTCTTGTGTGGAATGGAGTAATCCAATATGTCACATTATTTACTCCATCCTGTTATTTAGATAATTAGTTGTACAAAAGACTCAACCGATCGACAATCCAACCACCTTGTGATCCAAGGATTCCAATATTCTAGATAACCATGATCCACTATCCAAATTCTCCAGTATCACTATATATCCAGATTCTTTCTCAAGGGATCAAAACATGGCCTTAATTAGGCCGACTAGGGAGGGACAGGAACCTAAATCAATCCCATCTGGATACATATGTACTTCTTGGTTCCCCAAACACTATGTACTTTCCAATATACAATAGATGTTGAAAAAGACCGACTAATTTAATAGTATTCTGTGACAGAGAATAAGTCGGAATAAACCAAAAATAGACAAGCCGAACATGGTGTTATGTTGGGTTTTTTTCATTTGGTCTGGTGCATATGTTTACTACATAGCCTTGGCTTCCTTATTGTGATTCTTTATTTCCATTTAAAATATTATATAACCCATATTGTTACATTGAATTATTATTTTTCCAAAGAATATATTGGATTAAACCAAACAGGACCTCTGACTTCCCAACAAGAGGGCCGAGAGGTTCCTATAATGCTCTGGTGAACCACCTCAATCTTAGCATGCTAGTAGAATAATACGAGTTACTCTCTTCGTTCATGAAAAAAAATACAATTCTTGTTTTCTGAAAAGTCAAATTTTATGTTTGATTAAATTTATAAAAAATACTAACATTTATATCTCCAAAAAGATTTAGTATAAAAATATATTACATAATTAATCTAATAATATTTATGCTATTTTATATAAATCTGGTTAAACATCGAATTGTTTGACTCCTGGGGAGCCAGAGTTGTATGCTTATGGAGATGGAGGGAGTCCCTATTTGTGCTTATCTAGATCACCGATGTGCGATGGAAAACATTTGTTGGTGTTATGTCATTCTTATTAGCTTGTCAAAAAGAAGAAACAAAGAATGGATATACTGCCTCCATACTTGAAAAGAATATCGTTTTGGACAGCGACACGGTCTCCAAAACTTAATTTTGATTTCTTATTTTTATAAAAAAATATTTATTGCAAAGTGATATATTTATACTTTTATGAAAATATTTTTCAAGACAAATCCATTTATATGATTTTTGTATTTTGAAACTCAACAACTTAAAATCTATTCATGATTTATGTTCCCAATGTTTGACCCAAATTTTGTCTAATACAATATTTTCGAGTATGGAGGGAGTAATTGTTTAACTTATTCTCTAGGCTCTGGCCCTGGATTCAATGCGAGCGCTGCATCGTCCGTTCGTCCTTGGCGCTAGCTGCTGTTCGACTGCCGCGCTGAGGCGGGTCAGGAGCTGCGCGCGCGCATTCAAACGCGCCAGAGTTCTCTCCCCTCCTGCGCGCGGCCGCTTGCAGTGTCGCATTGGTTGCGCATGCGTCCGGCGGCTCCGGCTGGCGTCGATCGAGGGCCGGACGGCGCCCCATTCAAATGCACGGGCTCTATCTGCGCGTGGCGTACTATGTGGTCGCCTAGACGCCTACAGCCGGCCGGTTGCGCTGCCTGCTGCGGCTGCAGTGCTGCACGCTGCGGCACATGTAGCACCACGGCCAGTGCCTACTTCACACAACCTGCACATGCGGTCGGTTGCATAGTTGGAGTTGCATTTCTGTGATAGGTCATAGGTAGGGTTCTCGCTCCGGATTGGAATTCAGTGACTTGCCTCTAGCACGCTAAAAGATAAAAATAATCACCGCAACGATGGCACGGTAGCAGATACTGCATCGAAAACACTGTATAGTATAGTTACTGTTTGATATTGTAGCACAGAAACTGTTCATTTGGATCTAACTGTTGATCTTGCAATGGACGGTTTTCAAGAGGTGGTAAGTTACCGCTACAGTGCTCGGTGATTTACGTTTAGCTTGAAAATGAATCTGAATCAGACCCTCTGCCCGTTCAGGGCGCTTACCATGCGTGTGTCCAGTATTAGAGTGCGAGTCCGCGAGATGGTCAGAGTCTCGCTAGCTGATGCTAGACTTGATCACGGGCCACCTGACCCGATAAATCTGACTAACCCGCCCGAAAAAAACCCGACCCGATCTGACCCGACCAAGTGACGGGTTGGGTTCGAGCTGAAATATTTGACCCGAATCCAAAAAAAAAACCGATCCAACCCAAAAATTACACACAAAATTGTGGGCCAACCCGAACCCGACCCGACCCGACCCAACCATATTATGGACCGAGCATGGGCCAACTTTTTTTTGACCCGAAACTCGAAGTGATCCGACCCGACCCGATAGATGATCGGGTCTAGCTGATGGCCACTACTACAAAAAATAATTAACCACGACCTTCTTAAAACACCTTCGAGGCGGGCAGGAACTTCAACCGCCTCGGTTAATGGTATCGATTAACCGAGATGGTCATTTTCTATTAACCGAGCCAGTTAAAAGAACCGCCTCTCAAAAAGGATTAACCGAGGTGAGCACCTTTAAAATGACTGTCTCGATTAATATATATTAATCGAAGCGATTGTTCTAAACCAAATGCATCGGTTAATCGATTAACCTAGGCGGGCACCCTATAAGATCTGCTTTGAAAAATATCGAGGTCCAAAAGAGACCTAGAAGGTCCATTACTAGAGTTTCATATATATACCCGAGTTAGGGTTTGGGACTCTCATCTCCTCTCCTTCCCTCACTCCTATATCACCCGCCGCCGCTCCCTCTCTAACTCCTCCCTCCCCTCCATCCCGCATGGCGGCCTGCAGCGGCAAAGGCGTGGTCTACCGCACCGATGCGGAGCGTCCTGCAGCGGCGACAGCCTGCGGCGGGACGGAGCCCGCGGTGGCGGCCTGCAGCAGCAGAAGTGCGCCTCGCCCAGGCAGCAGCGGCGATGGGCCTGGCGGGTCCATCAATAGGCTCAGCGGGCTCCTCGACAGTCTTATTTTCTTTTTTTATTTGATTAAACGAGGCGGACAGCAATAATCTGTCTCAAAAAATAGATTTACCTTGATCTTTGATCCGAATCGGTTGCAAAAACACCTCGGTAATTGTTTTGCCCGCCTCATTAAAGATTAGTAATGGATTGGTGATGAACCTCCTGCATCCTGCAAGAGGTGCAGGGGTTAGCTCCAGTGGCACGCTAGCACTACAAGCGACCCCAATATATACGTGCTTATTGATTCCATATTTAGGGTTTTGCCTCCGTCCTGAATTTTAAGTCGTTTTTAGTTTTTCTAGATATATAGATTTTATAGATTTTGCTATGCACTTAAATATATATTAGATACATAATAAATCTATATATCTAGAAAAGCCAAAATGACTATTAATTGAAACAGAGGACGTATATATATCTTATAGTTTAGAAAAAGGAAAGCTCCATGAAACGCAAAGCAAACACTCACTACTACGAAAAGGATTTTTAGAAACGCGTAAAAATGTACGGGGTAGGTGGGGTACATACCCGTCCCAAGGTCTCGCAGCTACAAGTTAATTTATAGGGACGGGTCATCATCCGGGATGAGTCTTTCCTGACTTTGCCCCGGTCAGTGACACGTGGTTTTGACCCCACACATCAGTGACCTAAATACAGATGGACCGAAGTAAGAGGAACCATCTCCCATCATTCTTCGTCTCTAGAAATCTATTTTTAGGGGCGGGTCAGCTGTTACATTCCCCTCTCTTTATAGGTACATGTTATCTTTTATAGTTTTTATAACCGGGACGTTCCTACTGATAGTTTTTATAGTGACTGGTCATCATTTTCACGTTGGGGGCTTGGGGCATGTTGCACTAGCTTCTGATCAGTGGAGCCTGATCGCTGGACGCATGCAGGTGCCGAGGGGCGTCGACCTGGTGTACGGCGTGGGCGGCATAGGGCTCATGGGGCTCGTCTCGCGGACCGTCCACGCCGGCGGCAGGCGCGTCATCGGGTACGGTACCGTACGTCACCATGATATAGAGTACTAGGTGTACGGGCAGCTGGCAGCCCGCGACCGACCATGCATGGATTTATCTTTTTTTAATTTGTTGCCGCATGCATGCAGGGTCATTCCCAGGAGGACTCTGATGGCCTCTCCCGAGGTATGTACTGTGTGTGTATGTCGCAGCAGCCTATGTTTAGTTTCGTTTGTTGCCAAGTACCGTACCAGTAGATTCCTCTCTCCTCTGTTATTGTTCTAGCTAGCACCTAAAGATATACTGACGGAGTATGGCTTGTTTGTTTTCAAAGCGCTAGCTAGCCCTACAAAAGAATCTCGCATGCATGGTGTGCTAAATGAAGTTTATTTGCAAAATCTTTTCAGAGATGGGTGTAACTTTTCGCGATTAATCTAATGATGGTAATTAATTGATGATTTGCTACAGTGATGATACATTAACCATCATCTAATCGCGCGGTCAAAGACCTCATTAGATTCTTCAGGGTCACTAGCGCGGGGGTTCTGGAGTTGATTTTGTAAACTAGCTTTATTTGACACCGTAATTAACGGTCAAAGTGTCACTATTTACTAGCACGCTACAAAACCAAACGGGTTCTATATATATGTCGTCGGTCAGGTGGTCGTGGAGACGGTGGGGGAGGTGGTGCGGGTGGCGGGCATGCACCAGCGGAAGGCGGAGATGGCGAGGCAGTCCGATGCGTTCGTAGCCCTGCCCGGTGAGTATATTGATGTACACCTCGCATATTGATCGCTGAACCAGCATCAGCACTGGACGTCGACGCAGCACATGGATGATGGACCACCGACCGGCCCTGCGCAGCACTTATAAGCATACAGGTTTCACGTGATGCCGGATATCGATCGGAAGACCTAGCCAACAAATAAAGCTGCATGCATTGTGTTTGTGTATGCGTGCTGGTCCAAAAACGACCAGACCAAGCTACCTCTGGCAGCGTCCGTCCGTACATGTACACATATGTCACGACGACCTGATGATTTTGGTAGTATCATTCATGATCATTGCGCTTTGATACCAAGCAGGAGGGTACGGAACCCTGGAGGAGCTGCTGGAGGTGATCACATGGGCGCAGTTAAAGAGTAGTATTCGTCCGCTGCTGGCTGAGAGCACTCCGGGTAGTGGCGGACCCCAGTGGCCATTAATACATTGCAGTGACACAAACTAGCCATTTCGCCGGTTCCGAACGGGCGATGTGCTAGACGCTCGCTTCATCTTTCTCTCTCTGCTACATTGGTTATTATACTTGCTCTTAGGCATCCACCGTAAGCCGGTAGGAGAGCTAGCTAGTAGTAGTGAGTTAATAATGATGTGTGCCCGGCCCGCCCGGCCCCTTACATGTGTTGTGTTGTGTGCATGCCTTGTTGTAGCAATGACGTACACGTACCAGATCGATTTTTCTGCAGGTCGGGTTGCTGAACGTCGACGGCTACTACGACTCCCTGCTGGCGTTCATCGACCGGGCCGTGGAGGAAGGCTTCGTCAGCCCCGGCGCCCGCGGCATCGTCGTCCAGGCCCCCACGGCGCAACACCTCATGGCCAAACTCGAGGTATGTAATGTGTATACCAACGGTTCCTAAACTTGTTGTTCTGGTATCTCATCTACGTTCCTAAGGTTTTAAAATGCATTTTTAGTACCTGAACTTATTTCAAGGTATCACATAGGTTCCTAAATCTCACAATGCATTTTTAGGTTCATAAAAACTTGTCTCGCAGTGTCATGCAAATCCCTAAACTCTCAAAGTGCTATTTTTAATTTTTATATAAATATTGTTTTGCTATTTTAAGTTAATGAAAAATTCTTTTGCTACTTTAATTTAATAAAACTTCTGTTTTGATTTTATTGAGAATGAGAACAAATTAACTTAATAAATTAGTACAAAAACTGTGTAAAATATAAATAGTTATTAGTATAGGAAATATTCATAAGAGTTCAACAGAGGTCCACTAACTTGTAAGGATGCGCCATTTAGGTCCACAAACTTCAAAAGTGCATTTTTAGGTCCATCAACTTGTAATTCGTGTCACGTAGGTCCATAAACTATGAGAGTGCATTTTTAGGTTCATAAACTTGTAATTTGTGTCACTTAGGTCCATAAACTCCGAAAATGCACTTTTAGGTTCATGAACTTCATCCATGAGCAACGTATGACTAATTGGCTATAGGCCCTTAAAAGGTCGGCCCGATATAGCTGTTCATAAATATCTTTCAACCCCTCATCGAGAACTACTCTGGGTTGACCCTAGTCTAACATCATCATAAGATTTTTCATCACAACATCTTGCACCACCATATCCGGCCACCCACGCCACGGAGGATATAATATCCCCTACCACGGTACACATGTTGCTGAGTCCCTCAATAACCTCCTCCGTTTTTCCAAAGCAATCACCCGCCTACTCTCCACCCATATTATGGAGTTCTATCTAGATCTAAATTCCAGAACTCACCAATGGCAGTTTGAAAGCCCCTTTTGAATCCCAATACATGTCAATAACCTCCAAAGTAAATCTTGCATCATCCTCTCTCCCTCCCTATGCACTTGATTTGAAATTGGGGTTCAAATTTCACCATTGACGAAACTCCAGCAATGTGTGGGAACCATGTAGATTCATATTGGTGCGATGTCAGTGCATGAAGGCTAGGTGGAGGGGTATGGACTTAGGTGACTCAAATTACAAGTTTATGGATCTAGGAATGAACTTTCAGAGTTTGTGGACCTAAGTGACACAGATTACAAGTTTATGGACCAAGAAATGCAATTTCAAAGTTGATGGACCTAAATGACACCCTCCTACAAGTTGATGGACCTCTGGTGCATTTTACTCTATTCAGAATTAACATTGATGCCTCCATGTTAAGAAAACTATAATATCCATCGCTGGTATTAGTTGATCTACATTAATCCATGATGTATGATTAATAAATAGCTAATTTAGAATTAAAATGGTCTTAGTGGTAAGATTTCTAAATGAATGGACTGAAAAATAGTTTAATAAACAATCTATTTTAAATACAATTAATTAATAGAAATTTTTAGGGACATGAAAATTCATCTTGAAAGTTTAGGAGCCGAAATGACATATTAAGATGAGTGTGTGGACCTGAAGATGCATCTTGAGAGTTTAGAGATCTGAATTACACCTTCGAATAAGTTTAGGGATCTAAAAATATATATTGAGAATTTAGGAACCTAGATGATACCTCGAGATAAAGTTTGAGGACCGTCCATGTATTTTACTATAATATCTGTCGGTATAGCTGGTGGGCTGCACAGGATACACACACAGACACTGATTACTGCATGTTTATATACTGTATATTCATCCAGGAGTACGTGCCATACTACGACAGAGTTGCATCCGGGCTCAACTGGGAGGCGACGAGGGCGGCCGTCGTCGGCAAGGATGCCGCCGGCGCTGGTTCCCCCGGAGTCAGCGTTTCAGGCATATGACCTTCGCTAGTCGTCGTTGAATACCCAAACCTAGGCACCTAGCTGCTAGCAAGATTTGTCTAAACCACGGTAAGCTATCGTTTGGCGTCCGGTAAGAACTAGCGCCACGGGGGAAGTTGTTCCACGGACGCCGCGGGCCGGGCGACCAGGCAACAACAGAACAAATGGGCCGAGCCGCTCACCAGAACAAATGGGTGACGTCAAAAAAAAAAACAGAACAAATGGGCCTAGCCGCTCACCAGGCCAGTGAGGCGCAATGGGCGTGCTTGTTTTGTGTTGGGATTAATGGGCTGGAAGCTGGACCACAACGAGCAAGGGAAACAAGCCTGCAGTAGTGCAGCGTCTTCTAGAACGGGCTAGCGACGCAAGGGCTCAGCCCGAACGGCCGGGGAGCCAGGTGCGGAGCAAGTCAGCGTGCTAATGGTTTAGGATGCAAATCAAAACCGCACCAAATTATTCTTATTAAATATATTTACATAAATCACTCCAAACCAATCCATACTAGGTAAAAATCAAACTAAACCACACCATTTGAGCTTTTTAAAAAGTTAGACATACATGTAGGTCTCATGTCAAGAGCCGGACCCTGAAAATAAAATCTCGCGTTCACACTATAAAATTTTATCGAAATTGATTGGAATTTTTGGAGACAACTCAGTATGACTGGCCGTTACTCTCTGCAAAACAG